>NC_063160.1:21965594-22565594 GCF_020921035.1 Rhodamnia argentea
ATTCCGCCTAGGCGAGGGTTGACCTTGCCTGTGGCCGGTAAGGCCATCCAGCCCTCACCAATGGCCCAACCACGGGCGAAGATGAAGGGGAAAAAAGGAAAGAAAAAGAAAAAAAAATTAAAAATTTTAAAAGATGAAAATACCCTTGGTTAGACCCTTTTTTGATACAAAGAGAGCACTTCAAGCCCTTATTTTTTAAATAAGGTCCACTTCCGTGCTTATTTGAGAAAATGAGGGTATTTCGAGTTCTTAATTAGAATTTTTCCTTGTTGTAACAATTTGTCTTGTTATATGGAATTTGTTTTGTTTTGAAATTGTTTGGGATTTTTCATGGTTTGCAATTGGCCACGTTGTTTCTCTCTTATAGTTTTGTGGAAATGGATAAAATTTTACTTTGAAAAAAATACCGAAGATTAATATGAGGCAGAAAAGTTCCTTTCACACTAATAGATCTATAATGTTAAACTAGAAGAGAAATTAGTGCATCAAATTCATATTAACTTAGATATGGGTACAATCTCCTGTAGATTAATATTGCAATGACTTCAAAATGTTTAAGACTAAATTGATATAATCGAAAAGTTTAGGACTAAATTAACGAACCGTCAAAAGGTTTGGAATTAAATTGGCACGATTGAAAGGTTTAGGCTCGAATTGGCCACCATACAATAAGTTTAAGCCTTTTTGAACAATTATCCTTCTTGAAATGTGTTAGTCCAGAAATGGGGTTTAACCTAGAAGGTGAAACGAGACCAAAAAACATATACATCTTTCACCAAAAAGTTGACTAAAACATATACATCTTTCACCAAAAAGTTGACTAAAACATATACATCTTTCACCAAAAAGTTGACTCTAGTTCTTTATGGGTATTGTAAGATACGATGGCTTCTTATTCCACAACAACGAAAGCACTTTTTCAACCTTTTATATATTAGGAGATTTCACTTGAAAAATAAATTGTTCCATACTAATAATGAATTCGGGTCCATAAACATGGGTTCCAAACTTTCAATGCACGAGATCATTTAGAACTTACCAATGAGGCCCTATTGATTAGTATTACATAGAAAAAGTCAATTCTAGACACGTTGATATTGGACGGGAAATTGGAAGTAAATAGAAAGACGTACTTTAGAAATGAAGGTACTAAAATGGTAAAGGTGCGAAGAAGATGGAAAGACCGACAATAGAATTTCGTTAGTTTTAAGTGTCTGGAAAACAATATTTACTGCGGGCATTTGTAGCCCACTAGGCACTAACTACATGCAAGCAGTTACTACTCTAAATAACGTTACAAACTGCACATTCCGTGAGACTCCTAACATGCTTTTTGCATGTTGATAATCACTATCCATAAGAAACTACAGACTTCTAAGACCGCTAAGACACTCAACCGTCACTTGGCACTTGATGCGTCCATTTGCGTCCTTGATCACCGCTAGAGGTGTCAAGTGGGTGGGACGGGTCGGGTCGGGTTGGGGTTGGGGTTGGGTCAAATATGGTCCGACCCATATTAACTCATTTAACCCGTTTTGATCCATATTTATCCAATGCAAATTCAATAACCCATACCCGACCCGTATTTCTTAAACAATTCTATATTAAACCAAATCATACTAGATAAAAAAAATGATATTTAACTAAATCATACAGTACAAATTTTGTGAAAGTTTTTTTTATTATATATATTTTAAATTTTGTAATTTTATAAAATGTTTATAATTTCGCGACAAAAAAATGTTTTAAAATTTTATTTTATTTTATCTTTCATTTTTCTTCTTTTATCTTTTTTTTTTTTTTTCTCCTTCCTCCTCCCTCTTTCGTCCGCAACCTCCCTCCTCCGTCCGCCGGTATTCGGGGCTTTGGTGACGGCGGGAAGCTCGGCAACCGGCCGCTTCCCGGCGAGGCTCACTCGATTTAGGCCGGCAACTCGACGCTAGATCCCGACGAGCCTCGAGCTCGCCCGATGTTGGTGAGCTCGAGGCTCACTTGATTCCAACCGGCAACTCAAGGCCGGATCCCGAGAAGCCTCGAGCTCGCCCGGATTGGATCCCGTATGGTGACTTGAGCTCCCCTAGGCTCGTACGCTTAGGCCGAGCTTCGGCTTGCCTAGATCGGCCGCGCCTCGAGCTCGCTAGCGCTTGGTCGAACCTTGAGGCTCGCTAGATCTCGGCCAGCCAAGCTCACCCTAGGCTCGCCGATAGCCGTCACCGGCCCTTGGCAGAGCCTTGAGGCTTGCTAGATCTCGCCCGGTCGAGCTCTCCCTAGGCTCGCCGGTAGCCGTCGCCGGCCGGTGGCGGCCAACGCAGGAGAAAAAAGAAAAAGAAAAAAGAAAAAGAAAAATTAATATTATAATAAAATATTAAAAGTTCGATTTTTTTTTGAAATATTTATAAAATTTATTTATAACTCTCTTAAGATAGGTGTTTTACTTGACCAATTTATGATCCATTTAGAACCCATTAGATTTTTAAATAACCCACTTATGACCCATTTAAGCACTTAAGTTATCCTATTTTTGACCCACCACCATCAAATATGGATTGAATATGGGTTCTAGACCCATTTTGCCACCTCTAATCACCGCATCCTCATTTCTCACGTTCAATACTTGGCAAATTTTAAAGTTATCGACCATCCACAGGCGTCGTCGCTCGGCCATGGCGTTCATCGATTACCCCTCGTTGTTGTCGACGATTTTTTCAGAATAATTGTCAATTTTTGTTCGTCCCTCGAGCTCATTGATCCACAATAATATTTAATTGACCGACGAAGTCTCGTTACTTATCGATTATAAAGAGCTAGCTATTTTTTGGTTTGCAACAAAATGAAATGAATAGTTCCTTCGGTTCTTTTCTTTTTATGTTCTAGAGTCGATTCGAGGGCCTTGGTGAGCGCGATCCTTCTTGATCGTGTGATCCTTGTTGATCTGTTGCCTAGGTCTTGATGAACTCAACCCCGAGAGTCCAAGTAAGGTTGCCTATGCGATTGGATTGGATTGGATTGGATTGGATGGGGTTACCTTATCTTCAACCTGTGTTTTCCAGTAGGACACCGCAAGTGACGTGGCGCTCCCTCCCACTCCCACTCTAATCCCCGCCCTTTCGCCACCACTCGCCACCACCCGTCTCCGCCTCCCTCCTCCTCCTTTTCGTCCATGGATGCTCTCTTCATCAACTCCTCTCTCTCTCGCCTCAAACTCACCCCTAAGCCATCTCTCCACCCTCCTTTTTCTCACTCTCTCTCCCTCAAATCCTCCTCCCCGGGACCCAAGTTCACCACAACCGTCACTTTCGCCGTACAAAACCAAGAGACCCAAAAGCCTCCCACCTTCTTCCAAGACCAGATCATCGCCGACGGCGGCGAAGACGAATCCTACGGCGAAGTCGACAGGATCATCGGCAGCCGCGCCGCCCTCGCGGATGGCGGGCCGGGCATGGAGTACCTTATCCAGTGGAAGGACGGCCACGACCCTTCGTGGGTCCCCTCCGCGGCCATCGCCGCTGACGTCGTCGCAGAGTACGAGTCCCCCTGGTGGACGGCCGCCAAGAAGGCCGACGAATCCGCCCTCCGCAGCCTTCTCGAGGCCGACGGGGACTTCCGCGACGTCGACGCTGTAGACGCCGACGGCCGGACCGCCCTCCTCTTCGTGTCGGGCCTCGGCTCGGAGCCCTGCGTGCAGCTCCTCGCCGAGGCCGGCGCCGACCTCGACCGCCGCGACGGCAGCGGGGGGCTGACTGCGCTCCACATGGCGGCCGGCTACGTGAGGGCCGGGGTGGTGAAACTGCTGGTGGAGCTGGGCGCGGAGCCGGAGGCCGAGGACGACCGGGGGCGCACGCCGCTGGACCTGGCGCGGGAGGTCCTGAAGGCGACCCCTCCGGTGCAGTTCGCGAGGAGGCTGGGGCTGGAAGGGGTGATTCGGGAACTGGAGAGCGCGGTGTTCGAGTACGCGGAGGTGCAGGAGATCATGGAGAGGAGGGGGAAGGGGAAGAACGTGGAGTATCTGGTGAAGTGGAAGGACGGCGGGGAGAACGAGTGGGTGAGCGCGAGGTTCGTGGCGGAGGATCTGGCCAGGGACTACGAGGCGGGGCTGGAGTACGCGGTGGCAGAGGCCGTGGTGGGGAAGCGCGTGGGGGACGACGCGGGGCTGGAGTACCTTGTGAAATGGGCGGACATGGAGGACGTCACGTGGGAGCCGGAGGAGAACGTGGACCCCGAGCTGGTGGCGGAGTTCGAGGCGGCCCAAGGAGGGAACGGGAGTGGGCCCAATTGAGGGGAGTTTGGGCCCCATTCTTTTTTTTTCTTGTTTTGTCATTTTTTAGAGTTTGATTTTGTGTCGTGCAGAAGACGAATGGGATGTTTCTCTGATTCTTACTGTTGACCGAGTTAAAAATCATAAACGCATACTCTTGGAGTTTGAAAAGTTACTCACCGTGATGGAAAAGTTCACTACCAATTCTTGATGGGGACTTTCGAGCATAGTTGAATTTTGATGTTTTGCATGATAAGGTAAGTCTCTGAAGCGTGTTGCCATGACGGGCTGGTTTCGCTTCCACCGGAAAGTTCTCTTGCTGGATAAAGTACCGGAGTCTAGGATTGATCTTCTTGACAAAATCCTTAGAAATTAACCTCCACGTTGTCATGACCTTAGCAGTCCACGCCCGCCAAACTTTGCTCAGAAAGAATGGCAGCGAAAGCATTTGCGTAGATCATATATCAGCTACGGCCATCAACGGAAAAGAAAACTTATTGACCCTTAGCAATTATAAAATTGTGAAAAAAACATGTCCATTGTAAGGACACGGTCAAGGTGTTTAAAATGTTACATAGCAGTTGCTGATTTAAAGTTAGACGGAACAAAAATAACCAGCCATTTGTAGCTTAATTGTTTCATAAGGCTAAAGGCACACCCATTGTCGTTGTCAAAGTCATGATCATATCATTATATTTGTCACGAACATAAAAAATCATGTGCAACGCGAAATTCTTTTGAAACTTGCGATTGTTATGAATCATCATCTTAAACGTTAAATTCATCTGTCAATATAATTTCGGGGTAGCTCCTGGCAGCCGTCCCCTCGAACTCCAATCGGACGACCTTGGCGAGCAGTTGGAGATCCACCTCATCGGCTTCGAAGAAGAGCCTCCAGATGGTGTAAGTCGAAAATCATTATATTAATATCTAGTTTCTATCAAACAATGAATATGATATGATATAATGATATCCGACTTTAAGTCCGTTGTTCACCAAACAATAAAAGGGATATAATTAAATCCTTAGGTTTATTATCATATCATATTCGATCATATCCTGGTTAAAAGTCCGGACAACCAAATGCAGTCTTGGAGTTTGAAACGATAGTGAAAACAATTCCCCAATTC
Source organism: Rhodamnia argentea (assembly GCF_020921035.1). Taxonomy (NCBI): domain Eukaryota; kingdom Viridiplantae; phylum Streptophyta; class Magnoliopsida; order Myrtales; family Myrtaceae; genus Rhodamnia; species Rhodamnia argentea. The sequence continues at coordinate 21,970,980 of NC_063160.1, forward strand.
TTGATGGGTGCGTTCGAGACTCGAAACTCAATTCTGCGTGCTGATCCGATCCCAAGCACCGGACGCTCAAACGGTCTTGTTTACCGCGCGTACCCAGCTCGGCGCACAAGAGAGAAGTAATCATCAGCCTGAGTACGACCACGAATGGGCGATTCTTGGGAGGAGGTCGCGCGAACAAAACATCCAGTTCCCTTCTGGGGCTTGGACAGACTAGACCACATCAAAACCAACCTTTCTTTTTCTTCTTCTCGACTCCTGGAGCAAATGCGCTTTGCTACCTAGGAAAAAGTGTATAAAAATTACTAAACATATTATATTTGTACCAATTTAATCTTAAATCTTTTATATTAATGTCAATTCAGTCCTAAACCTTTTATTGATGTCAATTGAGTCCTAAACATTTTGGATTGATGACAATTCAGTCTTAAGACTTTTTGTATTTATACAGATTGGGTTAATTCAGTCAATTTTGACTCAAAATTGCTAACGTGGAGGTCAATTGTCCTACGTGACATGGACAGATCTGACGTTGACATTTTTTAAATATTATTTAAATTATTTAAAATAAATTTTAATGATTTTTTAAAAATTATATAAAATATTTAAAAATATCCACGTCGGCGTCGACCGTTCCACTTGGGACAACCGACGTCCATGTCAGTGATTTTCAATCAAAACGTGAACAAAACGTCTAGGTCCTTTCTGGGGCTTGGACAGACTGGACCACATCAAAACCAACATTTCTTTTTCTTCTTCTTGACTCCTTGCGCAAATGCGCTTTACCACCTCTTATCGCGCCTTTGGAATCGGAGGTTGCCAGTTCGATTTTTGTCGTGGAATGTTTACTTTGAACAATGTCAGAGTCGTCCGGGACTGAACTAGGCTTGGAAAGTTCACATGGATTTCGAGAAAACAACAGATACATACACCGCGATTGTATCTAATATGCAGTTCAATAGTAGACAGTTAAAAGCTCGAAGAGGATGCAAGTTCAACGGGCCTAGACCTTTAGTCTATGTAGCTCTCGCCTCGACTCAATCAGTTTGTAAATAGTTGGTGGGATTGTAACGATTGACCTCCACATACCAAGCCAAAATGCCTCGATCGACTAAAATCGTTGAGAGATGATGTGAGGAAAGATTTCACGTTAAAGTTTTCAGCGTTCATCGGTGATGTTTTAAGATTATTTTTCGTGAGGGTCATGTAAACATGAGATCGTCAATGCATCGCATTAGAAACTGCAAAGTTTCCTTGATCATCGTTCAACAATGGCGCCCTAAACAGTCGTTAAGAAAATCCTTTTCGTAATAAACTCTGCATTTAATACTAAGGTTATGATTGGTAGTCGGGATGTTAGTCAAGATTGGATAAGATTTATATAATTCGTGTTAAAGATAGGATAATACTGGATATAAGAAACAAAAGTATCTCATGTGGGAGTGGGATAAAGGATGATAGCCTTTGTTATGTTCATGGTGCAAAAGCTAGTTGTTAATGTCTAACTTCTGAAGTTAATAAAACTAAAATAACAACATAAATACAAATATTATTTAACCATGAAGTAGAAAAACGCAGATTTTAATCGAATAAAATGAAATTGAAAATAATCTTTTTAGTTTTCTAAGAATGAGGAGCAAAGAGATTTCTAAAAGAACCTTACTCTCTTATTCTCTTTCTCTTTCGTAGCTCCGATTCCTCTAGAAACTTCGTGAATTCTCCATATATCTTCGGTTCACGTTGAAGCCTCTTCTTTTCCATAACTATTTAGTTCACGTTGAAATTTCACGAAGGCGACAAGGGTTAAATCACTATACTTTTTGGAATTGCGAAGGTAGGTGATCATACCTTTTCTCTCTTACTAGATTTGGCATTCACTAGCCAATCTATCTCATCGATGTCATTGTAGACCGTTTTACAATTGTTATCATGATCAAACCCGCGGCTTTAGAATGATGCAATAAGATCCTTTGTTGTTTTCATCTTACTATAATTAATCATAGATTGATTGCTGGAAGTTGTGTCCGCCTGTACATTCGTGGTTTCTTTAGTAGCAAATCGTGAGAGATTCTTAGCATTTTTGTTTGTGCATTTTTAAGTTCATTTATATTGACATGCACAGTTCTTACCAAATAAAGGACTTGATATAATAATATCCGGCTTTATTACTATGATTTATTGGATAATTGATAAAAATATAGACACATTCTCCGATTTCATGTATACTAGTTAGTCTTGTCCCGATTAAAAATCGTGTGCATAGTAGTTATGGATCTTCCATTAGATCAAAGTCCCGCAATTAATTCACGTTGTTTGTAATAGTAATCGAATCAACAACTTACATAGACAATGCGGTCCCACCTTTAATCGGGTAGATGACATAAATAATTTCTGAATTTTGGTTTAATGTGCAATGTGGTTCTTGAACTTTAGCCCAATGTGCGGTGTCATCCCCGAAATTTTAATTTGTTCAATGTGGTCCTTGAACTTTTGATGCATATTTAGTCTAGTCCCTGGATTGTATGAATATGTTCTATGTTGTCCATGAGCTTGAATTCTTGAAAGAACAATATTAAACATTTTTCGTATAGTTCATGGACTAAATTGAAGGTGTTCCAAAAGGTTGAGGAACGACGTTGCTCGTCGGATAAAAATTTAAAGACCACATTGCATAAATTTAAAATTTAAGACCACGTTACACGTTGGAAATAGATTAGGAAATGCGAACCCATGCATGGGGACATGTTTCTGACTTTAACAAGGGTTGTCGACGAAACTAATGACTAATAAGAGACTAGAGTCCGTGATCTTTTACAGTACATAAAATTGTCATTATTCAACATTCAGTGCTTTAATTTCCGTGAAATCATTTTTTAGCCCCGCCCATTTATTTCGCCCTCTCATTTCTTCCTCAACACGACCCGTCACTTCCTTTCTTGAAATCACCCTCCGCCCCCCTCACTCGCAAAAACAGGAAAAAGAAAAAATAAAATCAATCCATCACCTTCTTCGGCAGCGATTCTCTCTCACTCCGCACTTGCAAACCCTCTGCCCACCAAAAGCCCCTCCCGCACGCACGATGCCTCTCGCAATTCACGCCAAGTCGGACTCGGAGGTGACGAGCATGGACGCCTCCTCGTCGCCGCCGCGGTCTCCCCGCCGGCCTCTCTACTACGTCCAGAGCCCCTCCAACCACGACGCCGAGAAGATGTCTTACGGCTCCAGCCCCGCGGGCTCCCCGACCCACCCTTACTACCACTGCTCCCCCATCCACCACTCCCGCGAGTCCTCCACCTCCCGCTTCTCTGCCTCCCTTAAGAACACCAACCCCCGCCACCTGCACGGGGGCGCGTGGCGGAAGCTCCACCGCGGGCAGGAGATCGAGGACGAGGACGAGGAGGACGAGGAGGGCCGCGGCTTCTCCTCGGGCTGGCACGGCGCGAGGCTCTACGTGTGCTTCGTCTTGCTGTTCGTCTCGCTCTTCACGGCGTTCTCGCTGATTCTGTGGGGCGCCAGCAAGAGCTACAGGCCCGAGATCGTCGTCAAGGTAAATGCGAAATGCGCGTTTTGGGTTCTTCTGCGTAGAGTTTCCTTTTTTGGGGGGAGGGGAAGTGAGTTGGGTATGGTGACTCGGCGGGTCGACTCGCTCTGCCGGTTCGGCATTGAAGCGGAGGACAGCGAAAATCTTCTTTCCGTTTTGATCGAATTGATTACTCGTCTTTAATTCGTTGTTTATTGCAAACATGGAAAGTTCCTGCCGCTTTTGGCCCCCTGAAAAGCAAGAATTATTAAAAATTTTTTTTCCAAGTTTTGGTTTAAAATTTCCATAAAAAAAAAAATTTTCAAAAACTTCCGTAAAAAGTCCCTCCAATCAAATATTAAATTTGGATTTTCAAGATGTTGATGACATGGTAATGAATTAAGGATGATGGACGGGGGTGGTTTTCTTGATTTTGGTGGCAGAACGTGGTGTTCGAGAGCTTCAACGTGCAAGCCGGGAACGACCCGAGCGGGGTGCCAACAGACATGCTGACGCTGAATTCGACGGTCAGGATCGTGTACAGGAACCCCGCGACATTCTTCGGCGTCCACGTCACCTCCTCCCCGCTCGATCTCCACTACTTCCAGCTCAAGCTCGCCTCCGGACACGTAAGCAATCGAATCTCTCTCTCTCTCTCTCTCGAGAAAATATTACGCCTCCACCCGGTCTTCACGTCCGCGAGGGTAGCACGGTCATTTCACCGGTCGTCCTCGTGTCGCGCGACATTAGGAAATCGAAAAAGTTGCTTAGCCCGAAAACGGGGGTCGTTTCTTTCTCGACCTGTTGGCATCGGTGTCAGTGGTCGTATGAACAAGCTGCAAATTCCGACCAATCACATCATTTCTCTTTTATAAAAGAAATATATGATTTTAAATTCGTCGGAATGAGAAATTTAGAAAATTGGGAAAAAGCATGGGGCGGGGGCGTGCTGTGGTCTCAACTCTGTACGGTCCTGCACTTTCTGCAGCTGTATTTAATGCAGACACAGCGCCTCAGGTAGCCGTTGGATTCTCTTGGGCGGCTTGGGACTGACCATTAGCCGGGGTTGGGCCGGGCCAAAGATGGGACATTGGACAGAATGACAAGGATTGCATTTATTTCTTCTCAAGATTCTCAACTAACTTAGGCTTGTACAAATGGAGTTGCTTCCCCTTAATTGAGTTCCAAGACATGCATGCTTTCATGGTTTTTCTAAACTCGGTATTAGTATCATCTACTGCTTCGTTTTCTATGCGCACAATGCTGTTACGTAGACATTTCGGGCTTGCAAAACCATAGGTGTGACAACATTCAAATAATTTTGGAAGTGATTGATTTTTTTTTTGTTGTTCTTTCATGTGAAACTAGGCAATGCCATTTTCAGTATGGCTTAGCCCATATATGTCATAATATTGTAAGCTTAAAGCACATAACTAATACTGTTTAGTCGGCGAGGTTAATAAGATATTCAAGCTGATCACAAGTATTGATTGAAAATTCTGAAGTGGCAATTGGAATACATTACATAAAATGCATTTCTCTTCCTTTGTATATCTTAGATATGAACTCATGTAAGACATTAGAATCAGATCGCTTTGAGCTGTGAGAGGGACAATTCAGCAAGTTTTTGTTTCTTTCCATTTCCCTATTTACACCATCATGGTTATGCGAGCTTTACTTAGTTTCTGCAATAAATGTGAAAAAAAAAACAATAGATGAAGAAGTTCTATCAGTCAAGGAAGAGCCAGCGCACAGTGGTGTCGGTGGTGGCAGGATATCAGGTTCCTCTTTATGGCGGGATCCCAGTCCTCAGCATGGCCAGGGAGCACCTTGAGAACGTGGCCGTGCCATTGAACCTGACATTCACGATGAGGTCGAGGGCATATATCTTGGGGAAGTTGGTGAAGTCCAAGTTTTATAGGAGAATCAGATGTTCAGTCACCTTAAGAGGCAAGCAACTCGGCAACTGTCAGAATTTGGCTGATTTGTGTACTTATCACTGATGATTTTGATGTTTCAATTGCTGAGAAATATACGGTCTTTTCGTTCGCAAGCAAATTAGGAACAGATTTTGCCTCTTCAGCTGCTAAAAGAGGAGTTAGCCTTGTAGATTTTATGCGGCCTATCTGCAACGACAATATCGATAGCGATTCTTATTTTCGATGTTCTTACCACAAGTATTTATTTGGGACAAATCGTACCAAAGAAGCTCAATGTTATCATGCCAGCCAGCTATTGTGCTTCAAATGATTCTTACTGTGAGTTGGAGCTAACATTGTCTGCTTTTGAGAGATATGTTCTCTTTTCTGCTTACACGCCTAGGATTTTTGTGAACACATTTTCATGCTTTCTGTTGAAAGCACATACTTGCGCAAGCGGGAGCTTTATCAAAGCTTTCTGTTGTTCTCTAATGGGGACATAATTTCTCCTTGTCCTAGAATGAAAAACACTTTGGGGTAGACAGAAAAACACATTGGTTAAGTGATAGAAATTACCTTGAAGTCCCATTTCAAACAGTCTTACAGGTAGGAAATATGAACAAAAGCTAACAGCATACAGCAAGAATATTGCTTAGAAGTTAGAACACCCAGCGCATACTAGCAAGTAAATAGATTATTGCCAGTCATCCTTCCTAGCATCGCCTCCGACCTTGTGACAACCGGGGATCTTCTCCTTGATCTTTTCCAGGATCCCTTTCTTCTCCGGAGCGCACTCGGGTGCAACTTCTTCATCTTTTCTATGACCAGGAAGCTTCTCTTTTATTTTCTCCAAAATGCTGTTCTTTTCCTCCAGATGCATTGCTTCATCAGGTTTATTGCCTGGAAAGGACTCTTTTTCAAGCTCCCTACCTGCTTCTAATTCCTCATCTGTTATCTTGTGCTCGAGCTCTTCCTTAGCTGCGTCCTTTTTCTTTTTCTTCTCGCACCCTGCTTCTTCTTCATCGCCAGACTTCAAAGTTTTGAGAACAAGCGAGCATAATGAGTCATTTGCATATGGATGGCTGAAACTTTCTCACTTCATGCTTTCTTTCACGATAACTAAGCATTTGACTATGCATGAAAGATAACTAGGTTTATTTTTTTGTCTGGGAAGTAAATTAACCAGTTTTTCATCCTTTCATGTCTTGACATCACATACGACTTGTGAAATAACTGGAAATTATTATGATCTTACCGAGCTCGAGTTCCCGTGGGAAAGTTGGAGTTCCTGGGCGAGAGTTAGCTTTTCTTCATCCTTAGCCATAGGTGTCATTTCTGCATCCACTACGGTATTGGTCATCTCATGCTGTGTTCTCTCTACAGAAACATTTGTGGTGTTGCCATTTTCGGGGGCTTGAGGTTGTTGATGACTCATTGTGTAACTTTTGCCAATGAAGCACAGGGAAAGCTTTTGAGAACTGCGTTGTTGTTGTAGTGAGTAACACTAGCGACGAGCCTGCTCTCTGAACTGGTATTTATAGAAGAAGCCAGGGCATACAACTTCAGTTTTAGAGAACACTACCCAGCACGCGCAGTTTGGTTTACATCATGAGTTAATTTAGCAGATGGAAATAATTTCCCATCTGGTCTAAAAGGTAAAAAGATTTACTTCATGCATGTTGTAATAAATCAGGTCAATCATCCTACTGTAAACACTAACCGATGGAGATTACGTTAAATCATGCCATGAAGAACATGGTTTTCACATGTTTATGCATTGTGGTTAATATAATTTGCCTGTGGATTGAAGATATCATTGGGTGAGAATTTGGAGGTCTCAGCCTCATTCATTGGAGTTCAAGCTTGGACATGTCAGACCAAATTAGAGTTTGGTGACTTGAAAACTGGGGAAGATTCCGAAACAGCTCAGGGTTCTTGCACTGGACATGCATTGAGAAGAGGGAACTGTGTCTGTGTGCAGACCCCATACGGACAAACATTGAAAGAGGCACGTGTTGTGTTATGGGTGAGCATGAGCGTGCTCGTTAGGAGAAAACTAAAGGATGGTCGGTTTGGACGGCTGTCTCTTGCACTGATCAAGAGGTGAAGCTGATGGATTTTCGAGATCAGCAAATTGTAACATCATTGGGTTCAGCAACTCAGAGTGTCATGGTCCAACCAGGCCATTACTACTGGTAACCAATGCCAAGAATGTAAGGCAAAGTTGTTGCTGTTTTTCGTTATTTTTAAGACAAAAGAAGCATATGACACCTTACCAAAAAAAAAAAAAAAGCAGCATATGACATAATGCTGCTAGGAGTTAAACATATGTTTTGAATAGACTCTGTTGGAATACGAATTAGGAACTGCCATTTTTGCTGCAATTTTCTCATTATGTACATTCTAAGGCCTCAAGAGAAGAGAAGAGTACACAAAGCATCAATGGCTACAGACTAGCAATTGTTGCACGGTCTGACTCTGCTGGAGAGAGTAAGATGATGAGCATGTGTTGGTTGCGATAGACAGGATGAGAGCTTTCTCGATTTCTGCACTAGTATGCCGCTGGATCATTGAAATTATGTAATCCATGAACGCCGCGTCACATGGCAAGGTGATGGGTCCGTCCCTTGGCAGTCCGAACTCTTCCCTGGATAATCTGAACAGCTCCTGAATGACACAACTGTTCAGGTACCCTATGGGAAACACGAACCGCTTTTGGTCGACCGTGTAGACAGCACAGTGGCCTCTATCGGCGAGCTGCAGTTCCTTGTGTCCACCAACTTTTGGAAATGGGATTCTCTTCCTACTCATGGCAGCTACTCTCCTCCATTTTCTTGCAATCTTGAGCAGTTTCTTTGTGCTGATCATTTTCTCTGGGCTGGAATGAGGAAGAAGAAATGGAAAATCGTTCTTCTAGTTTGAGAGCTTTGAAATGTCAAAGTTGTGGTGAGTTGAAGATAATGGACTATGGGGGTCCTTTAAATAAAGTGCATCAGCAGACACTGCAATAATGTGAGCCACCTGGTGATGGTGCAGAGCCATGTGATTTGGGTAATGGTAGGGAATATCAAGGGTGGTGGCAATATCTGTTTCGGATAAGCCATCAATTCATCTTCCAGCAAGTGCATTTCCGTGGCTTGGGATGATCGTAGCACCATGTTCTGCAAACCACATAAGAATGACAAAATGATGAAATTAACTTTGCAGACTCCCTTTATTCGGATGAAGTGTCGCTTGCTGGTAAAGACAGTTTGGTGGTTTGTGAGTGAACGGAGTTGGCAAGTTTAGGGCATGTGCAAGACATTACTGCCGGACCCAGGATATCATAAAGCTCCCTGCAAACAAGCCCTAAAATATGTGGCTCAAACTAGCCGAGTCTGATGGTTGTTCCTAGATCTGGCCATCATCACTTGATGCAATATCTGAATGGCTCAGATTCTTTAAGCTTTCACTAATGTTTGCGGCCCCGTTAAAATCATATGGAGGGTCTTCAGGTTCTGCAAATGTTGAGGGGACAAGCAGAAAAAGGAAAAAGAAAATCTGTCCCCTTGATGAATGGTTTCTGTCTTCCTTTCGTTTTTTTTCCTCAATATGCCTAACACCTTTTCCTGTGGGATTGGTTCAATCCTATCTATGTGCTTGAAATGTCCTCCGCCAACCTTACAGAAGGTGGGAAGCCGCGCATATCACCTATCCGTGTGCTTGAAATGTATGAGTTTTCTGGGTCAAGCAGAATTGCTTGCCAATGCGACCAGGAGTTTCTGATATATTATTCAATGTGTCGGTCGACATTGATAATACAAGAACTGGCAGGAACCGATTATGGACAGATTTCCTGTGACTTTGAGCAATTTGTGGTTGATCTTGTGATTCATTAGGAGAGAACTTGGTCAATCAAGTGGGCATCTAAGCTGATCTGGACCAACTTCGTAGTTGAGCTCTCTCACAAAATAGTAAGAGAATCCTTCTCTGCGGTTATACAATCATGTACTCATGAGCCCCACAGAACCAAAATTCTATTCCCTCTATCAAATTTTTCTCAACATAGCCACATGGGTTTGCTACCATGTGTTTTCACGTTGGAAAGATGCATTGAATGCCAAGTTGTTTGGCTCTCCCAGAATAAAACGCGATAAAGGCCAGGGCTTTCTCCAAAACCAGAAACAGCACTCCGATCCACAGCAAAAAAGCAAGTTCGCTCATCTGTTGAGAATTACTGTGAGATGAACAAAATGATAAGCACCAAGAAGCTGATTCAAATGGCAAGGAAGTGGCAGAAGATGGCCACCATTGGAAGAAGAAGAATCACGTTTCCGAGGACGAACAGCAAGTCTAGTTCAGCAAATGCAAAGGGATCATCGGCTGCTCAGAAGGGTCGTTTCGTCGTCTATACAACGGATGAGAGACGCTTTGCGATCCCCCTCTCATATCTCAGCAACAACATCGTAAGGGAGCTCTTCAGGGTATCGGAAGAAGAGTTCGGTATTCCGAGGGATGGTCCGATCACGCTTCCCATTGATGCTCTCTCTATGGAGTATGTAATTTCGTTAATTAGCAGAGGCTTGGTTAAGGACCAAGAGAACGCTCTGCTTATGTCCTTGACCAGAGGAAGCTGCTCATCATCCTCAGCTTTCGATCAAGCATTAGAGAGCCCACAAATTCTTGTTTGTAGCTGACTGATGTAACAATACCAGTATCTTGTAGATATGAAATTAGTTTTGCCACAGTATATGCATTGTTCTAACTCGTTTACCTTCGGCTTAGATCATCCTAGCGTTTTGTGATGGCTGGTTTCGACTTGGATCATTTATGTCTTGCATAACAGATCCACTGCGCTGCAACTAAAAAGTAATATGTAAGCCTGCTAAGTATACTGGGCCACTTCGACCGAAAAAAAAGTATACGGGGCCACTTTAACATAGTCAATAAAGACTCAACCTTAATATTCAACTGTTTCACCAATTGTCGAACTATTCATAGCATTAGCAGAAGGTCTGTAACCAGAATCTAAAAATTCATCGTTAATCGTCTTTCTTGCTATCTGATCATCGGGATTATGTTGAAGATGAGGTGGATAGTAATTATCCAACCTCCCATTTTTCCTTTTTTCTGTGGAAAGAGATGGATAGCTTTTGGATTTTTTAATTGCCGAAGTTACTATGACCTTCTGAATTTGTACTATCAACGACAAAAATATTTATCGTCTACTTCTTCGTAAGTTTGACATGAAAAGCTAGTTGAACTCTAAGATTTCAATCAAAAGGTGCATTTTTATTAGATTTTGTAGAACTACAGATTAGAAACTGCAAATTTCTCGAACAATTGTGTGAATATATACATTTCAAGCCTCAAAAGATGGAAAAAAATAATGTACACATAGCATCAATGGCTACAGACTAGCAATTATTGTACGGTCTGACTCTGTTGGAGAGAGTAAGATGATGAGAATGTATTCGTTGTAATAGACATGAGGAGAGCTTTCTTAATGTCTCCGTTAGCACACGACGCTGGATCATACTATTTCACCCGTGAACATCGCATCACATGGCAAAGCCATGGGTCCGTCACTCGATAGTCCAAACTCTTCCTCGAATAATTTGGATAACTCTTGAATAATGAAAATTTTCAAGTGCCTTATTGGAAAAATTTGTTCGATCTTGCATGCAGAAATAGGAAAAAGGATCTGACATTAGCCAATATGTCCCCACTGAATGTTTTCTTTCTTGTTTCTTTCTTTTTATTTTGCAGCTTGCCTAAACTAGTGCATGGTGTGGATATATACCTTTTCCTGTGGCATTGGTTCATTTTCATCAGTTCATACTGCTATTTAAAATGTCTTCTGGCAACCGTACAGAAGATGGAAGACTGAACATATCACCTACTGAAAGTTCAGAAATTTATGGGTCCACCAGCATTGCTCGCCAATGTGACCCGGCATGTCTGATAAATGATTCAATGCCTCTGTTGATATTGATAATACAAGAACCGGCAGGAATTGATAGTGGACTACTTTCCGGTGACCTTCTGCAATTTGTGGTTGATCTTGATTCATGGAAAGAATGGGGTTAATCAAGTGGACAACCAAACTGACCTGGACCCTACTCTGTAGCTAAACTCACTTGCAAAATAGCAAGAGAATCCTTCTCTTCTGTTATGCAATCTTGTCTTCATGAGCCCCACAGAACCAAAAAGATGACCACATGGGAAAGTAGTCCACTATCAACATGACCACATGGGTTTGCTTACCATGTAACTTCACAATGGAGAGAGATACGTAATGCCAATTCGTTAGCCCTGTCAGTATAAATCTCGGGAAAGGCCAATACTTTCTGCAGAACCAGAAATAGCACTCAAATTCAACAAAAAGCAAGTTCTCTCTTCCGTTGAGAATTTCTTGGAGATGAACAAAATGATAAGCACAAGGAAGCTGATTCAAATGGCAAGGAAGTGGCACAAGATGGCCGCAATTGGAAGAAAAAGAATTTCTTTTCATCGGACGAACAGCAACTTCGCTTCAGCACATGCAAATGGATCATCAGTTGCTCAGAGGGGTCACTTCGTTGTCTATACAACAGATGAGAGGCGCTTCGTGATCCCTCTCTCGTTTCTCAGCAACAACATAGTGAGGGAGCTCTTTAGAGTATCAGAAGAGGAGTTTGGGATTCCATGCGACGGTCCAATCATGCTTCCAATAGATGCGCTATCCATGGAGTACATAATTTCATTAATTACAAGAGGCTTGGCTAAGGACCAAGAGAATGCTTTGCTTATATCGTTCACCAGACAAAGCTGCTCATCATGCTCAACTTTCAATCAAGCATTAGAAAACCCAGAAATTCTTGTTTGTAGCTGACAGATGTAGCACATGCCAGTGCTTAGTAGATGAATGAAAGTAGTTTTGCCGCAATATATGCACTATCCTGATTCGTTTCTGTATGGCCTAAATCATCATAGCATTTTGTGATAGCTGGTTTTAACTCAGATAATTATGTCCTGCACTACAGATCCATGCAACCAAAAAGTAATATATCAACCTGCTAAGTTCGCAGGGTAGATTTTGAGGTATTTAATCAAACCATTACTGTCATTATTCAAATGTTTCGGCTCTGTGCTGACATAGTTATAGGATTAGCAAAAATGTGCTTCCTGTCAGAAACTTAAGAATCATCATCAATCGCGTTTCTTACAATGTGATCATTGGCATTATGTTGAAGATAAAGTGGGTCAACAACCTGGACAGAAAATAGTGAAGAAGTGAGCACGCTAAAAATTGTGTCTGGTCCAAGGCAGATTGTTATCTGAAGATGCAAATTACAGTGGTTTTTCTTACACAGGGTATCTGATAGATGCTAACAGACAATAACTAATCATGCAGATTTATACGGTTATTCCCATTAAAATACCTATCAAGCCCGATTTTGCGGCGCCTTAACCATGCTTTTATAAAAGTCTCTGAACTGAGAATTTCTCTGTCATTAAACAGCACTTTAAGTCTTCATCTATGCCCTCCGGAGATCAATACGGAGAGAAACTGTAGATTGGAGAGCTCTGTAGTTTAATAATTATGAAACTATCCTAAACAATCAAGAGTTGGGTCTAGAAGTTCACTCTGAAAAAAGTATATGATTTCTTTCTTTATGAAGTGATAAATTTCTCTTGTATTTCCTAATCACCCCATAGAACTCTATGACGTTCTAAGTTTGTTCTAGTGATGGCCAGATTTCTTATTCCGAAGTTTGACAAGAAAAGCTAACCAAGCTCTAGGAACTTGAAAAGTGGCATGCAGATCCCATCTTCCTACCCGTTACAAGCCATTAGTACTTTGGGTACATTACTTTCATTTCGTCTTCTACTTTAAGCAATGCCCTGACCAAATCCATCCTGTCCTTGCTGGTTCTATAAAATATCAAGCACTTGGAGATGTGATCACAGGTAAAGGCACCGAACATAGTGCAATAATATTCGACCATGGGTCACACTACAAGATTTTGACTGTCATATTGTTACTGATCTGGTGAGTAGAAGGAAAAATGCACTGATGGAGTCCCTAAATTAATGCTGACTCAGAAGGGCACTCCATTAATGTCAAGTCTCCTGGTAATGGTGCAGAGCCATGAGAATGTTGGATGTAGAAGAAGGCGAGGATGATGTCCATGTCTAGGGTCAATACATCTTCCAGCAAGTATATTCTTTGCCCAAGGTGATCATATATCAGTGGATATCAACCACAAAACAAGGCCGGATTGATGAAATCTTGGTCCCTACCATTTGGGATCTTTGCATTAAAATGCATGGTATTCCGGGCCTCACATTATCAAGAATTAGACCAGGAACTTTTCAAACAAAATCTCATTTTATATATAACAGCACTTTAGTTTTCTCTTCCTACAAATAATGTTAGAGCATTTCAATATCAAACTGAATTCATTTTTCCTACAATTGTAAGTTTGTGGATAAGTTGACCGGTGGTCCTATCAGTGCCATCATTTATTACTTGCTTATTCACTCATATTGACTCATTATCCAAAAGATCATGGCAACACCTGTCGTCTACACCCAGTGATAAGACATCTATCAGTGTTCTTGAAATTTCAATCTGTTTGAGATGCCAAATTATGATGCATAAGCATGTCATGCTAATCTTGAGTTCCTAGTAAACGGTGAAGGGGTTCAGTTGAGGCTTTGCATAGAGTACCTCTAATCCTTTGAGCTCGAGCAAAATTTGTGGTCCAAACTTGTTGGTTGGGACTTAGGTACAGAATGTAATCAAGTGGACAGCCGAAATGATTGGGCCAGGGGTGTCGTCAAACCACCGGTACCGTAGAAAGGACGGCCTTCCTCTATGTTCTGCTGTTATGTGTTCAAGTCAAAAGAACCAAATATTTGTCCAAGAATTATCTCTCAACATAAGCACATGGGTTTGCATCCCAAGCCACATTGGATTGGCAAGGGGCCATCCTCAGTATAGAGGAGGTCCAGGCCAATGCTTTTTTACTCAAGGCGAAACAGATTCAATTTCCAGCGTTGAAAGTTCAAGTATCCTCCTCTTCTCAGAATCTTTCTAGAGTGATTCAAAATGATAAGCACAAAGAAACTGTTTCAGATGGCGAGTAAGTGGCAAAAGGTGGCCGGCATAGGGAAAAAAGGAATTTCCTGGCGTCAGTCTAATAGAGATTTAACATTGGGAAATGTAATTGGGTCATCGGTGGCTCGGAAGGGTCATTTCGTAGTTACACTACTGACATGAGGCGATTTGTGGTCCCTCTTTTGTATCTCAGCAATGAGATTGTCAGAGAGCTCCTGAGGATATCGAAAGAAGAGTTTGGGATTCCAACCAGTGCTCCTATCATAATTCCAATCGACTCATTGTCCATGGAGTACATCATTTCGCTGATCAGCAGAGGCTTAGCTAAGGATGAAGAAAATGCTTTAGTTTTGTCATTTACTAGAAGCAGTTGCTCATCATCCTTAGCCTTGGATAAAGCATCCACACACGAACGAATTTAGGTTTGTAGCTGACTGATGCGGTGTTCACCAGTCTTTTGTAGATAGTACAAGGACGATGATTTCTTATGTTCATGTCGTTCTGGATTAGATCATAAGTACATCTCTAGCTTGCTTCGTTTGACTTGGACAATTTTATTCATAACAGATGTATGCAAAGTAGTACATATCTTAATTACATACAAAATTGTACGTGATCAATAAATTATATGGTAACTGAACTGAAATTAATCGGAGATGTCAGCTTAGCATGACTGGACAACTTAAGAATCTGAGATCTATCATTTACTTAAACATGGTTTAGCCAGAGTGGATATGTTTTCAAATTATTCTGTTCACAGAATTGTCCGAGGTTTGGCTATATCGTCAATGACCTGGTGTAGAGAATATTTGGCCCATGAGGGCATATTTGTCTATTTTCTTTATTATTTTCTGAATAGTAGTAATAAGGGTAATATTGTAATTCTTGGCCTTTTGGCTTTATTATAAATAGATAGCTTGGGTTCACATTGACCTAACCAAGCATTCGGTTCGGTTTTTTTCTCTCAACATGGTATCGTAGCTAGGGCTGAACCGAAACCGTAACCCTAATCTCTTCTCTACGCAAGCGTTCTCCTCTCTCTCTCTTTTAGCCTTCACCCTCTCCCACCGCAGTTCCTTCTCACCTTTTTCTTTGCCTTCTTTCACAAGATAGGGCAGCACTCATGAGGTGATTCTTTGAATCTGGTGTCTGCCCTAAATCTCACCTCTTCGAGATAAATTAAAGCTTCTTTGCGGTTTACGATAGGTGGTTCATCCTCTTCTGCGATTTTTTGAATCTTCTTATTTGAGATTGTTTACGCCTTGCCGCGGGCCCACAGTTATCTCGTTGCGAAGACCAAAGTACTGCAGTTCATGGACTACAATATTTTTTTTCAGATTCTATGGGAAAAAATCAGAATTATCAATTTTTTTTTTAGGTTTTCAAAACCCTAAAAAATCGATTTTTTGCCTTCCCTTGATCCGATTTGGCTGATTTTTGGAGGACAAATTCAGACTACAACCGGAGGACTTCGTTCCAAGTTTTTTTGGTGGTTTGATTATTCCCTTCACGCTTTAAGACATAATGTTTGAGGGTTCGGGCTCTACACCTACCGGAGATGGTCGTACGGATTATATTACTTTTGCCGCGATTCCCGTGAAGCTTGATGGCACAAATTATTTGATATGGTCTCGATCGACATTCTTGACCATTGCAGGCCATGGGTTTACGGGACATATAAACGGCACTTCTGCGATGCCGACTACATCAGGTACTACTCGGGAAAAGTGGATCTCGAATGACTCTTTGATAATGTCTTTTTTGCTTAACTCGATGCAGCCACATATTGCAAAATGATATTTGCTTCTTGATACTGCGGCACATATTTGGATGGCTGCAAGGGATACTTATGGTCAACTTGGGAATGACGCACGGGTGTATGAACTTCAGAAAAAGGTTCATGACACCACTCGGAAGGAGATGACTATATCTCAATATTATCTTGAGCTTCGGAGTCTGTGACAAGAGCTAGATCATTATGCTGATTATCATCCAACTAATGATGCGGATGTTGCTGTCTACAAGAGGCATGTGGACAAGGTCAGAGTTTATGATTTCTTGGCAGGATTAAATGTTGAATATGATCGGATACGTGTTAAAGTTCTTAGCCGGTCTCCATTCCCTACTCTGGAACAGTCCTATGCCCTAGTTCACTCTGAAGAAAGCCGTAGAGCAGCAATGCTTCATTCCTCTGTTGATCGATCTGCTCTACAAACCAATGTTGGCACTATTGCCAAATCTGGTTCGTTCTTTCATTCTGCTGATACCTCTAAGGAAGTGGTCAAGTGTGAACATTGTCATAGGCCGTATCATACTAAAGCTACATGCTAGAAATTACATGGAAAACCTGCAGATTTTGAGGCAAAAAGGGCATAAAGGAAGGCAAAAAACAAGGCAAATCATATTGAAATTGTTCCTGCTGCACCTACTAATGATATCGGTTTATCCCGGGAAGAACTTCGGGCATTTCGACGTCTACTAAAAGCTTCTACTGCTGCTACCTCCTCTACGGTTGCCAATTCATCTTCTCCTTTTGCTTCAAACCTATCCACTTCAAGTATCTTATTTGGGGGGTTTAATATATCTATTGTTTCCAGCCCATGGATTATTGATACAGGGGCTACAGATCACATGACAGGTTCTTCTAGTCTCTTTCAACAATATACCCCTACTTCTAGTAGAGACAAAGTTCGATTAGCTGATGGAACCCTCTCTTCCATTGCTGGAAAATGGGTTATCAATTGTTCCTCCGCTCTTCCCTTGTCTTTCGTTTTACATATTCCATCATTCTCCACTAATCTCCTTTCTATCGGTAGTCTCACTCGAGACTTAAACCGTAAAGTAATCTTTTTTCCTTCTTATTGTGTTTTCCGGGATCCGGTAACGGAGAAGGAAATTGGACATGGTAGATTGGAAGGTGGTCTTTATCTGCTCGAGGGTAGTGGGATTTCTACTTTAGCTTTGTCTTCTATGCCTCATCAAGTTAATTTGGCATTGACGGACCTTCATCGGTGGCATTGCAGATTAGGTCACCCCCCTTTAGGAACTTTAGAAAAAGTTTTTCCTAGTCTCGTCTTAGCTTGTAATAAAGACGAGTTTTTTTGTGAAGCCTGTGTTCTGGCTAAACAAACTCGTTCAACATATTCATCTTCAAATAATAGAAGTCGTTTCCCTTTTCATGGGATTCATGCTGATGTGTGGGGTCCTTCCCGGCATACTTCTATTTCCGGTCACCGTTGGTTTGTCACTTTTATTGATTGTTATTCTCGCACAACTTGGGTTTATTTGTTGAAACATAAGAGTGTCGTTTTTCACTGTTTTCAAAATTTTCACAAAATGGTCTAGACTCAATTCAATGCCACTTCGAAAATTCTTTGCAGTGACAATGGCACCGAATACACCGAGGGTCGGTTTCAACGGTATCTCTCTGATCGTGGCATTATTCATCAAACTAGTTGTGTTGATACCCCCGCACAAAATGGTGTTGCCGAAAGAAAGAATCGACATTTGCTAGAAGTTGCTAGGTCTATTATGTTTTCCCATCATGTCCCATCTCGATATTGGAGTGATGCTATTTTAACCGCTGCTTATTTAATAAATCGGATGCCTACAAGAATTCTTGATTTTCGCACACCTATTAATGTTTTGCGGGAATCATCAACTTTTATTGTTACCCCAAAATTTTTTTGTTGTGTTTGTTATGCTCGTAACACCACGTCTAAGAGTAAGTTGGAACCCCGTGGTCTCCGTTGCATTTTTCTTGGGTATTCATCTACTCAAAAGGGTTATAAGTGTTATCATCCTCCTTCTAGGCGCACCATCGTATCTATGGATATGGTTTTTCACGAGTCTCATTCATATTATTCAGCTCCACCTCTTCGGGGAGAGTGTCCTAGTGTAGAGGTGTTCCCTACTCTGGATGTTCCTAGGGATATTACTTACCATTCTTCTCCGATAGTCTCTGACGATTCTCCTCCTTCACAAGAGTGTTCTCCTGCTAAAGAGGAGAACAATGCAACACAAGAGGATAGTACAGTAACACAAGAGGAGATAGCAAAGCAATCACTTCAGGGGGAGTCTACTCCCACTCATGTTAGGCAAACTATAGATAATAGCAAGACATTGAAGACATATCGTCGTAGGGAGCCCATTACCAACAAGCAGGTCAAGATCACCGAGACATTACCTGTTCAATCATCATCTCCTGATCTGGATTCTCCTACTCCCGGTATGGTTTCTTCTTCTGATCTTCCTATTGCACTTCGAAAGGGTACTAGAGCTTGTACTCAACACCATATATCCCAATTTGTCTCATATGACTCTTTGTCTAGCTCTTATCGTACTTTTGTGTCTTCTATATCTTCTATTTCTATTCCACAAAATTGGCGGGAAGCTTTTGCAGATGAGAAGTGGAAGGAAGCAATGGTGGAAGAGATGTATGCTTTGAAGAAAAATGACACATGGGATCTTGTTGGTCTTCCTCCTGCGAAACAACCGGTAGGATGTAAGTGGGTGTTTATAGTCAAACAAAATATAGATGGTGCTGTGGACAGATATAAAGTACGGTTAGTGGCAAAGGGATTTACTTAGACCTTTGGAATTGACTATCAAGAAACCTTTGCTCCTATTGCCAAGTTGAATACTGCTCGAGTACTACTTTTGTGTGTTGTTAACCTGGGATGGGATCTTCAGCGGTTAGATGTGAAGAATGTCTTTCTTCATGGAGAGTTAGAAGAGGAGGTGTATATGAAGATTCCTCCGGGTTTTTCTTGTGACAAAACTCAAGGTAAAGTGTGCAAGCTGAAACGTGCACTTTATGGTTTAAAGCAATCACCTCGAGCTTGGTTTGGTAGGTTTCAGAGAGCTATGGTCTCTATTGGGTATAAACAGAGCAATGTTGATCACACTTTGTTTGTGAAGAAATCAGGTGCTAAAATTTCTATTCTCATTGTCTATGTAGACGACATTGTTGTCACAGGGAATGATAGTGATGAGATCGGTCGGTTGAAGAAGTTTCTAGGACAAGAGTTCGAGATAAAAGATCTTGGAAAGCTGCGGTACTTTTTTGGGATTGAAGTTGCTCGATCTTCAAAGGGTATATTTCTATCCCAAAGGAAGTATGTCCTTGATCTTTTGATAGAGGTTGGGTTATTGGGATGTCACCCTTTTGATACGCCTATTGAGACCAATACTCGTCTTCAAGAAAAAGAAGGTGATCCAGTGGATAAGGGTTGTTATCAACGGTTAGTGGGCAAGTTGATTTATTTGTCCCACACCCGACCCGATATTGCTTTTGCTGTGGGCTTGGTTAGTCGGTTTATGCATGATCCACACTCTACTCATATGAATGCTGTTCTTCGGATCCTTCGGCATTTGAAATCTGCTCCTCGGAAAGGGGTGCTTTTATCTCCTCATGATGGCTTGAAGGTTGAAGCTTATACAGATGCTGATTGGGCTGGATCTCCGGACCGGAAGTCTATTTCTAGGTATTGTACTTTCTTAGGAGGGAATCTTATGGCTTAAAGGATTACTTGAAGATCTTGGTGTATCTGTTCATCTTCCTATGATGCTATATTGTGATAATAAGGCCGCCATTAGTATTGCTCACAATCCTGTACAACATGACCGTACAAAACATGTGGAGATTGACAGACACTTTATCAAGGGGAAGTTGGAAAGTGGATTAATTTGCATGCCCTTTGTACAGTCCGATGATCAACTCGCTGATGTGTTCACTAAAGGATTAGGGAGTAAATCATTTCATTCTATTTTAGTCAAGTTGGGCATGTGTGATATTTATGCTCCAACTTGAGGAGGAGTGTAGAGAATATTTGGCCCATGAGGGCATATTTGTCTATTTTCTTTATTATTTTCTGAATAGTAGCAATAAGGGCAATATTGTAATTCTTGGCCTTTTGGCTTTATTATAAATAGATAGCTTGGGGTCACATTGACCTAACCAAGCATTCAGTTTAGTTTTTTCTCTCAACACCTGATTCGGTAAGGAATGCATGTTGTAGATGAAATGGATCGAATTGGAAGGAATGGCTTACTACTTTGTACAGATTTAGTCCGCTGCGAATGACCGCCAAGTATCTCTCTAGGTTAAGCTCTGTCAACTGAGGCCTTTCAACTATAACACCCAAAATCAGGTCAGGGAAATAGTAGTGGTTTGTGTAAATAATAAAAATGGCTTATTCTTTTGAGTTAGTAAGCATATGCCAAGATCTTTTCGCAAGATTTCTTGACCCAAGATTTCTTCAAATGGACTACCAAACAAGCAAGAAGGCTGAAACCGGCCAGCTTTAATGGGGTCCTCACTCTTGTTTTGCAACGCTGATATCCTTACGCAATCTGAGATCTCGAAATTTCTATTGGCATGTCAAATCTGATGATGAGTTTCTGTCAAACAAAGTTATGTAGATATTAATATTGGACGTCCACCGATGGTTCAGCATCAAATGTTGCATTTTCATTCCTGTGAGCTCAAGCAATATGTGGTTTCTCTGTGATTCCTACCAGGACTGTATTAATCATGTTGACGACTAAACTAGCAGGATCGTATTCAGAATAGTACTAGACTGCTTCCTCTGTGTTCTTCTGTAACCGCTGATAGGCCAACTAAACCAAGAAGGTTAAATTATTGAGAAATACTGCACATAAGCAAATGGCTTTCCATTCCATGATCTATGTTTGTACTGGAAGGCAAGTTGCCATCCACTCTGTATATAAAACAACCGGGGCAATTGCGTTTGACTATCAAAATAGCCTTCTAACGTTGACAAGAAAAAAAAGTCTGTCTTTCAGAGTTGTTTGGCACGAGAAAGAATGATAAGCACCGAGAAACTGATCCAAATGGCCAAGAAGTGGCAAAAGTTAGCTCTTACCGGAAGAAAGAGAATACTGTTGCAGAGGATGAACAGCCATGCCGCTTCAGGAAACAAAAGCGGATCATTGGTTCCTCACAAGGGTCATTTTGTAGTTTATGTCACCGATAAAACAAGCTTTGCAATGTCTCTTTCATGCCTCAGCAACAATATTGTTTGGGAGTTCTGAGGAACTATCCTGGTCATTCTTCTGCACTCTTGTTGCCAATTTTCCATTTCGTTGTCTTCGCTTGCTGTCAAAATAATCATTTAGACAGACCGTAACCACATAAGGTAACGAATGACCATCTAGGAACAGATTCCTTTTCCTTAACGAGAATGTCGATGACTGGGATGACATATTTGGTGGTTTGCAAGTGATAAGATTTGGTAGATTTAGCATTTGGCAAACATCTTCAGCTGGGTCATGCTAATGACAGTGGTACTTTTGTACCTCGTGCATCCAATTGATGCTATGAAACTGCAGAGGGTTTCAATGGTAAATAAATACTAGTTGATATAACTCAAATGCTACCATGGAATTTTTGGAGGATGTGTCCGCTTTCAGGTTTTTCTTCTTTGTCCATCTCCACACCCTGCAAAGAAGAATGCATGGCCTATTTAGGACTTGGAAAGTTTGCATTATATTGAGATCAACAAGAGTAAACCTTTCAGAACCCATAGCACAGCCAGAAATTATTTCACCTGTAACCAGTTCTTTCTTTTGGTTGCGGCGGCGAGTGGGGGAGATGAAATTTGCATGTAAATCATCTATTTTTCCTTCCTGCAATTATAAGGGGCTACAATTTGATTGTGTTATTTTCCACCATATACTCTAGTGACCCAACAGACAGTCACCTAACATTGTCAGCTGGTGTTAGCAGAACCTATCTTGGTTCTTCAAATTTCTGCTTTTGCTGGCCCTGAGAAAGCAACTTATAATACCTTAACTCATCAACCAGACGACAAGTTCTTCTTAAGCGATTAAATGTGTTTGTTGATATCGATCATGCAATGACGGTCGTGGCGTCAATAAGGCTCTCTTATTCCACCAACTTAAGCAATTTTCCACCATATACTCTAGTGACCCAACAGACATTCACCTATCATTGTCAGCTGGTGTTAGCAGAACCTATCTTGATTCTTCAAATTTCTGCTTTTGCTGGCCCTGAGAAAGCAACTTATAATACCTTAACTCATCAACCAGACGACAAGTTCTTGTTAAGCGATTAAATGTGTTTGTTGATATCGATCATGCAATGACGGTCATTGGTCAATAAGGCTCTCTTATTCCACCAACTGAAGCAATTTGTGGTTCCTGCTGTGACTCTTGGACGTGATGTGGTCAATCTGACAACATCCAAACTAACTGGACCCGGAATGTTTTTGAAAACAATTGCAACCACTGTATGAGAGGCCTTCATCTTTGCTATGCATGTGCTCATAGCCCTACATGACCGAACATTTCAATTCTCAAAAAGCTTCTGCCAACAGAAGCACATGGGATTGCTTCCCAAGAGACTTGCCTCGAGGAAAGCAGCAAAGGATGGCAAGCTGCCTCTGTCCTCTCCTTATATAAAGAACCCAAGGGAATACTTTCCCATCAACCAGAAGAAAAACAAAAGTATTCCAACTTATACAATAAAAATTCTGTCTTTCCAGTTTGTTTGAATTGAGAATGATAAGCACCAAGAAGCTGATCCAAATGGCAAGGAAGTGGCAAAAGGCGGCTGCGGCTGGAAGAAAAAGAATTTCACTACGGAGCACTAATAGCAGGGCCACTTCAGGAAACAAATTCAAATCATCATGCGCTCAAAAGGGTCACTTTGTAGTTTACAGCTCGGACAACAGACGTTTTGCGATCTCTCTGTCGTATATCAGCAACGACATCATTAGAGAGCTCTTCAGGATATCCGAAGAAGAGTTTGGAATTCCCAACAGTGGACCTATCAGGCTTCCAATCGATGCGCCATGTATGGAATATATAATCTCAATGATCGGCAGAGGCTTAGCTAAAGACCTGCAGAATGCTCTGCTTATGTCCATTACGAGCTGCAGCAGCTCATGTACAGCTTTAGATGAGAGATTTTCATGTCCACGACTTTATGTTTGCAGCTGCTGAATGGAGTAGCATGCCATAATTATGTGAATAATATAAGTCATTCCATCACATGAAAATTGGTCTGTCATTTATTCTCTTCGCATTGGTTCATGATTTCTGATTACTACTCAACACTCTCTGGTTGCAATTTAAGACAGTACATTTTACTTTCCCCGACTATTAGATCCACGCCAAGTTCAGGCTGTCATCAAACCTTTTCTTGGAGCCTAAATTGAAAGTATGCAGCATTTTAACTGTGATTGGTTAACATACTCAGCACGAATTTCAGGTCTAAGGGGCTTCAGATCTCATCTCATGATAATTCTGTAACTTACAGTTATGATCTTCCAGGAAGACAAATTTGTTATGATCTCAAAGTCTGACATCTGTCAACTGGATATTGATGTGGAAAAGCAGCAGAACTACAGATTGATCTTCACCTATTCTCATTATCGAGAACCTCCGATAGCACCAACTGGTTTCGTCCCTCTTACGGAAATATATTACAAGTCTATTCCTTCTCCAATAAAGCCCTAAGATTATAGATGTAATCCTGCGGAGGACATACGGAGTCGGCAGTCGGGAACTTTTCCATATCAATATCAAGCAATTTGTGTGCATGATCTCAATCCAACTTAGGATGAGCTTGCCTAACAACAAAACTATGTTCAAAGAACCATAGAGTCAAGCTCTGGGATTCCATTTCTTCCAATTTATCTTTGACCATTTATTAGGATAATTGCCCTGTTATTGAAAGTCAAGTGTTCTGTTCAAGTGGCTGAAGCTGAAGCAGCTACTTTTGAAGTAACAGAATATCAGATCGAGAGTCTTCGTGCTTCTTCTTTGAGATATTCATACACATTTATTGATACGTATCTAGGACAAACCCATTATAAAATATACTATCTAGGATTTTGTATACTTCACATTTGAGAATCATAAGCTGAGTATATTTACAAGCTTCATCTGTGTGGTGTGGCCTAGTTACACGTTAGAGTTGGTGCTATCATTAACTGCGAACAAGAACTTGGAAACAGACTTCGATAGCAAGATGCCGTCTATGAGCACCGTCTACAGAGAATTGAATTCAGCAAAGCTTTCTCCAGTTCTTTAGCCACGCCTTGTTTGACTAGGGACACTATGTACTCCATAGCAGCTGCATCACAAGGCATGATGATAGGGCCGTCGCTTGACAGCCCAAACTCCTCTTCAGACATCTCAAAGAGCATTTGGAAGATGTCGCTGCAAAGATACGACAAGGGTATCATGAAGCGCCGTTCATCCGTCGTGTAGACGACGAAATGTCCCTTATCTGCCACTGAAGGCGTGGCGAGAAACTTCCCTCCGGTGGCATCCAAGTTCTGCCACTTCCTTGCCATCCTAAGCAGTTTCTTGGGGCTGATCATCGTTTCTTGCTCCTTATATCGAGCTCCTTTAGCTTAGGGCTATAGTGTTTGCTTGCTTATCACTGATTAGAGTTAATGCAAGGGAAGGAGTTTTATAAGCAACTTCTGAGACAACATTCGGAAGAGGTAGTTCTATTTGTTTTTGTGTTTTCCTAGGCAAAAACCATGTGATTAGTTATATCAAAGACAGAACACCAGGATCAGATATAACTAACTCTTGTCTGGTGGACGATGGACTAAGCAGGTCCAGCGTCTCTACAGCTGCAGGTTGTTCATGCACTGGAGAACCATAATGTGATTCCACAGTTGGAGAGATGGCAGTCAAAAATTTCTGGTGTCCTGCCCCTTCTGATACAACTGTCACTGTGACAAATGGGCCTCTGTAAAATAATTTAGCCCAAGATGCAAAAGCCCATGTCTGATTTAAGTCCATGAGCTATGACCTCAGCCCATCTCTACTTCTTCTTGTCCGCGACTCTGTTCTCCTCCCCCCTGCAAATTATGAAAGAGGAATCGAATCATGTGATAATTATTAAAATGAATAATGGGGTTTAGAGCCCATTTGTTTCACACAATCGGGTCGGGCATTTTCTAACATTTTGGCTCCTTGAAATTGCATGGTGAAGTTTCTCTTGAAATAGTTGACGATGAGTTCATTATATGTAAAATGGATGAAGAATCTCACATGAAACATATCCTATGGAAGGAATTGCGAAAGGTTACATATATTGATTCATGAGCCGATTTGTTGAATTCAATTCTGAAATGATTTTATGACTAGCTCGAGTGTTGTGTTGATGGTTTTATTCTCTTGTCACTATAATTTGAACCCGTTGAAGAGCAGTGAGTATGCATGTTCTTCTCAGGACATCATGTTTGTGCCAACCTGGTTGATATAGGCAAGGTGAATTTCTCTATGCCTTGTCACATGTCATCACAACTTAATATTAAGCATCAAATTGATAGATGGATTGGACCATTAATGCTTGCTTTGAAATCACACACCTTATACGTACAAAGCTTTGTTGAAGTTATATAACTCATCTTGGATCTTGTACACATTGTATGCTGGATTTGAATAGAAGTGTTTCCGGGCACCATTTGTAAATGTGTATAGTGGATACTCGATATGTGTGTAAGAGATTTGAACTCACCACTGATCATCAATGATTTACCCATGTCATTCATCGCAAATCCTTTTTAGATTCTAAAGCTACAAGCAAATAGAACAAGCAATAGCGGCAAGAATTTTTGGGAGTTGGATTTTGACATGTGTTCTTTTTTAATGGACTTCGTAACTCTGATCCTATAACCAATTTGGGCTCCACGGATGCGTTCCTTATTTTAACGTGTCGGTGCCCACACACCCCACACCCCTAATTGTCAAATGAATATTTTTCTTCCCCGTTGACTAAGAATACCCCTAAAATTTTACATCTTAGAGTTTTTTTTTTATCAAATACATCCCAAAGTTCAGATGAAGCAATTTAAAGACTTACTTAAGTCCGAGCTTTGTTATAAGATAGATGGATAGATGTATAATTATATGACCGACTAATATTGATTATGTGTATGGGTTCGCGTTCCTTCGGACGTGAGGACTGCCGTATCATGTTGCTTGTACTTGTAGATTGGAGTGTGACAATAAGTGCCTTAACTTCTATTCACGGGGGAAACAAGTAAAAAAGGAAAAGAAACACGTGTATTTGTAAATGCATTATATGCTAGTTTGCCAATGATTAGGGAGGAATGTTTCTGGCCACATGAGTGAAGAGAAGGACACGTTACCATTTAGGCAACTGCAGGACATGAACTGCTGTTCCAGGAGTAACAGAAGGGCTGCCAAACAAGCAAAATATGTGTCTCATCGATTAGTATTGAGATATCGCGTGTCGCTTGATAACATAATTTATATGCTCTTTAATAGAAAGTTCAACCTAAAAACTTAAGCTCTTAGAACGATTGACAGCAATTTTACAAAATCTCAAGTTATATCATAACAGAAGGTCCCGAGTTCGAATCTTCCGGGCTCTATTTGCCTTCCCAAGTAAATATGTCCACGTTTCGTACTAGGTAAAAAGACCGTACCAAGCAAGAGAGGGAGTGTTAGAGTAATTGAATACTAAACCATGCTTTCATCTAATAGCTCTGATACAGTGATAGAAAGTCCAACCTAAAAGCTTATGCTCTTAGAACAGTTGGCAGTGGTTCTACAAAATTTCACACTTTTTATATGCATGCGGTCTCTCCCCACTTATGAGCAGAGCTGGGTTCTGCCCTTTTTCATTTGTGCCATCCACCAGCTTTAGTCAATTTTCACACGCCACTCCTAATCCGATTCGCACGTGAGAGGGGTAACTTTCTAAATAATTGGCATGTTAATTTGCTAAATTATGTGGTGTGCAAGATTCAGCTCAGGCCATTGCTGCAGATTTTTATCACTGGAATGGTTTCTATCCTGTCACTCCCTCGTAGGATGGTAGTATCATCTGCATTATTGCTTGTGACAATCAAGCACCCGCATATAATTAGCGAACATTTCAAGATCCTTAACCAGGACCTCAAGTTGGCGATTACAACATAACATATACATTGGTAGTGATTAAGAACCCAAAAGCTTCAAGTATCCCCTTTGGGGTTGAGATGATCTTGAACTGTTTGCTTAGGATCTATGACCACTCAAGCTGGCAACCAAGCTGACTATACCAATCCGAAACATTTGAATAGTAATAGTATGGTTCGATTAGATACCGTTAAATCAAGCCTGTATACTCTTTGGTTGCACGGATCCGTAGTGCAGGACACAATGATCGAGTCAAAACCAACTAATCACAAAGTGATATGATGGTCTAAGCCAATTGGAAATGAACTAGGACAGGGCATATATTGTTGCAAAGCTACTGTCATTAATCTAGTAAGTACTGGTACGTGCTATATCTGTCAGCTACAAACAAGAATTTCTGCGTTTTCTAATGCTCGATTGAAAGCTAAGGATGATGAGCAGCTTTGTCTGGTGAACGGCAGAAGCAAAGCATTCTCTTGGTCCTTAGCCATGCCTCTTCTAATTAATGAAATTATGTACTCCATAGATAGTGCATCGATCGGAAGCATGATTGGACCATCGCATGGAATCCCAAACTCTTCTTCCGATGCTCTAAAGAGCTCCCTCACTACGTCGTGGCCGAGAAACGAGAGAGGGATCACGAAGCGCCTCTCATCTGTTGTATAGAAGACGAAGTGACCCTTTTGAGCAACTGATGATCCATTCGCATGTGCTGAAGCGGACTTGCTGTTCGTTCAATGAAACGGAATTCTTTTTCTTCCAACTGCGGCCATCTTGTGCCACTTCCTTACCATTTGAATCAGCTTCTTTGTGCTTATCATTTTGTTCAACTCCACGAAATTCTCAAACGGAAGAGTGAACTTGCTTTCAGTTGAATTTGAGGGTTATTCCTGGTTGTGCAGAAAGTGTTGGCCTTTCATGAGTTTTATACTGAGAGGGCTAACGAATTATCTCTTTCCAACGTGAAGTCACATGGCAAGCAAACCCATGTGGTCATGTTGAGAAAAACTTCATGGAGGGTCAAGATTTTTGGTTCTGTGGGGCTTATTAGGACAAGATTGCACAACAGGAGAAGGATTCTCTTACTATTTTTGCAAGTGAGTTTAGCTTCACAGTAGGGTCCAGATCAGTTTGGTTGTCCACTCGATTAACCACATTCTCTCCACGAATCACAAGATCAACCACAAATTGCTGAAGGTCACGGAAAAGCTGCCACTATCGGTTCCTGCCGGTTCTCATATTATCAATACAGACAGACAGTTGAATAGTTTCTCAGAAACTCCTCACCACATTGGCAAGCAATGCTGCTGGTCCCAGAAAATTCAGACATTTCAAGCACAAAAATCGGTGATAGTTGGGTAATCCCACTCCTGTCTGTCGAGTTGCGAGAGGACGTATTAAATAACAGTATGAACTGATGATTTGCACCAAGAGCTAGGAGCAACCATCAGGCTCGGCGAGTATGAGCCACATCCTCTAAGGCATGTCTGGTGTGAGCTTAAGATATCTTGTGTCCATCAGCAATGTATTGGGCCTGCCCTAAACTTGCCGAGTCCATTCACTCACAAACCACCAAACTGTCTGCCCAGCAAAGAACATATCATGTGAAATAAAAGGAATATGCAGTTCCATTTCATCATTCTTATGCTGGTGCAATACAGGTGCCACGGTCATCTCGAGCAACGGAGCTGTACTTGTCGGGAGACGAACTGATGGCCTAACCGAAACCGACATCGCCCCCGCCCCTAACATTCTCTTGCAAGACAAATCACATGGATCTGCACCAACACAAGGTGACTCCCATTAATGCAGTGGCCACCTGATGCACCACTATTTAACAGACCCCAGTCAGTCCATTATCTTCAACTCAACAGCTTTGGCATTTTTCAAAGCCCTCAGGATCAGAAACAAAAATCTCCTATTTCTTCTTCATCCACATTCCAATACAGAGACAATGATCTGCCCGAAGCACTTGGTCAAGATTGCAAGAAAATGGCAGAGAATAGCTGCCATGAGAAGGAAAAGGATCTCATTTCCACAAGTCGATGGAGGCGAGGAAGTGCTAGGTCAGAGAGGACATTTCGTCGTCTACTCGATCGACCAAAAGCGATTCATGTTTCCGATTGAGTACTTAGACAACCGCGTCGTTCGAGAGCTGCTCAGGTTATCCGAGGAAGAGTTCGGGCTGCCAAGCAATGAACCGATCACTTTGCCATGCGATGCCATGTTCATGGACTACATGGTTTCGATGATCCAGCGGCGTGCCGACACAGAAATCGAGAAGGCTCTCCTTATGTCTATTACAGCCAACACATGCTCACTATCTAACTCTCTCCAGCAGAATCACACTGGACAACAATGGCTAGTGTGCAGTCATTGAAGCTTTGTATTTATGCTTTTGCCTTTCATGTATTGAGGCTTTTAGGATGTACATAATGAGAGAATTGAAGGAAAATTACAGTTCATATTTTTTGGTTCGTCAGATTCTAATGAAAACAGTTCCTTCACTCCTATGATTTAGCGTACTTTTCTCTGTTGAGTGGACGCAATTTGATTACAGTCAACTCCAACGTCAATATTTAGACCGACTATTTTGTGAACTTTACCCTCTAATTGCATCCTGATAAATATTTTGTACTTTTGTGATTCCATGTTTCTACTTTGAGTCACAAACTTGAACATGACCAAAATCTAAGCACATTCTCAAGTCGCTTCTGAAGAAAATTACTAAAGAAGTCCTAAACTTATTTATGGTGGCCAATTCAGTCTTGAACTTTTCAATTTGACAAATTCAGTTTTAAAGCTTTAGATAATTTGCCAATATGGCCTTTGCAGCCAAGTTTGATAAGAAATCGTTGATATAGATGCCGGTTGTTCTACGTGTCATGATGGCAACTGGTGCTGACATGGATTTTACAAATTTTTTTTTTCTAAACTTCCTATAGTACCTTTTGTTTTTGTTTTTCTTTTCTTTTTTTCACTGTGGGCCGGCGACCATCGCGGCCCTCGCCGGCAAGTGTGAGGGCCACAATGTGATTCCATAGTTGGAGAGATGGCAGTCAAAAATTCTCGTCTCCTGCCCCTTAGTTCTGATAGAACTGTCACTGTCACAAATGGGCCTCTTTAAAATATTAGGCCCAAGATGCAAAAGCCCATGTCTTAGTTAAGTCCATGAAGCCATGACCTCAGCCCATCTTTATTTCTTCTGGTGCGCGACTCTGTTCTCCTCCCTCCTGCAATTATGAAAGAGGCATCGAATCATGTGACAATTATTCTATATATAGAATTGGTGAACCGGTTTGTTGAATTCAACTCTGAAATGGTTTTACGACTAGCTCGAGGATTGTGTTGATGGTTTTATTCTCCTATGACTATAATTTGAACCCGTTGAAGAGTTGTGAGTATGCATGTTCTTTTCGGGACATCATATTTTGGGCCAAATCACTGTCTGATATAGGCAAGGCGAACTTTTCTAAGCCTTGTCACAGGGCATTAAGTGGCTACAATTTAATATTGAGCATCGGATTGATCAATGGACCGAACCATTGTTGCTTGCTTTGAAATCATACTCCTTATACGTACAAATCTTTGTTGAAATTATATAACTCATCTTGGATCTTGTACACATTGTATACTGAATTTGAATAGAAGTGTTTCCGGCACCATTTGTAAATGCATATAGTGGATACTCGATATGTGTATAAGAGATTACCCATGTCATTCATCTCAAATCCTTTTTAAATTCTAAAGCTACAGGCAAATAGAACAAGCGATATCAACAAGAATTTTTGGGAGTTGGATTTTGACATATGTTCTTTTTTAATGGACTTCAGAACTTTGATCCTATAACCAACTTGGGCTCTACGGATGCGTCCCTTATTTTAAAGTGCCGGTGCCCACACACCCTGCATCTCTAATTGTTAAACAAATAATTTTCTTCCCTGTTGACTAAGAATACCCCTAAAGTTTTACATCCCAGTTTTTTTTTTTTTTTAGGTCAAATACATCCTAGAGTTCAGATGAAGCAGTTTAAAGACTTATTTAAGTTCGAGCTTTGTTATAAGATAGATGGATAGATATATAGTTCCATGACCGGCTAATATTGGTTATGTGTATGAGTCCGCGTTCCTTCGGATGTGAGGACGGCTGTATCATGTCGCTTGTACTTGTAGATTGGAGTGTGACAATAAGTGCCTTAACTTCTAATCACAGGGGGGAAACAAGTAAAAAAAGAAGAGAAACACGTGTATTTGCAAATGCATCATGTGCTTTTCTGGTCGAGTTTGCCAATGATTAGGGAGGAAAGTTTCTGGCCTCGTTAGTGAAGAGAAGGACACGTAAACCAATTTAGGCAAGTGCAGGACATGAACTGCTGCTGTTCCAGGAGTAATAGAAGGGCTGCCAAACAAGCAACATACGTGTCTTATCAATTAGCATTGAATATCCCATTTCGCTTTATAATGTGATTTATACCTTATTTATACGCATGCAGTCTCTTTCCACTAATGAACATGGTTAGGTTCTACCCTTTTTCGTTTGTGCCGTCCACCCGCGTTAGTCAAATTCCACACGCCACTCCCAATCCGATTCGCACGTGAGAGGAGTAACTTTCTAAATGATTGGCTTTGTTAATTTGTTAAAGTATGTGGTGTGCAAGATTCAGTTCAGGCCATTGCTGCAGATTTTTCTCACTGGAATGGTTTCTATCCTGTCACTTCCCCCTAGAATGGCAGTGTCATCTGCATTAATTTCCCTGATCAACATGCTACGGTGATGGAAGGAGCAGCACAGATTGGGCTTTACGTTGTGGCTTGTGACAATCAAGCACCCGCGTATAATGAGCGAACATTTCAAGATCCTCAACCAGGACTTCAAGTTGGCGAGTACAACATAACATATAAATTGGTAGTGATTAAGAACCCAAAAGCTTCAAGCGTCCCCTTTGGGTTTGAGATGATCTTGAACTGTTTGCTTAGGATCTATGGCCACTCAAGCTGGCAACCAAGCTGACTATACCAATCCGAAACATTTGAATAGTAACAGTAGGGTTCGATTAGATGCCGTTAAATCAAGCCTGTTTACTCTTTAGTTGCATGGATCCGTAGTGCAGGACATGACGTTCCGAGTCAAAACCAACAATCGCAAAGGGATATGATGGTCTAAGCCAATTGGAAATGAACTAGGACAGGGCATATATTGTTGCAAAACTACTGTCATTAATCTAGTAAGTACTGGTACGTGCTATATCTGTCAGCTACAAACAAGAATTTCTGGGTTTTCTAATGCTCGATTGAAAGCTAAGGATGATGAGCAGCTTTGTCTGGTGAACGACAGAAGCAAAGCATTCTCTTGGTCCTTAGCCAAGCCTCTTCTAATTAATGAAAGTATGTACTCCATAGATAGTGCATCGATCGGAAGCATGATTGGACCATCGCATGGAATCCCAAACTCTTCTTCCGATGCTCTAAAGAGCTCCCTCACTACGTCGTGGCCGAGAAACGAGAGAGGGATCACAAAGCGCCTCTCATCTGTTGTATATAAGACGAAGTGACCCTTTTGAGCAACTGATGATCCATTCGCATGTGCTGAAGCGGACTTGCTGCTCATCCGATGAAACGGAATTCTTTTTCTTCCAACTGCGGCCATCTTGTGCCACTTCCTTGCCATTTGAATCAGCTTCTTTGTGCTTATCATTTTGTTCAACTCCACGAAATTCTCAAACGGAAGAGTGAACTTGCTTTCAGTTGAATTTGAGGGTTATTCCTGGTTGTGCAGAAAGTGTTGGCCTTTCATGAGTTTTATACTGAGAGGGCTAACGAATTATCTCTTTCCAACGTGAAGTCACATGGCAAGCAAACCCATGTGGTCATGTTGAGAAAAACTTCATGGAGGGTCAAGATTTTTGGTTCTGTGGGGCTCATTAGGACAAGATTGCACAACAGAAGAGAGGGATTTTCTTACAATTTTGAAAGTGAATTTAGCTACACAGTAGGGTCCAGAGCACTTGATTAACCACATTCTCTCCATGACTCACAAGATCAACCACAAATTGCTGAAGGTCACGGAAAAGTTGTCCACTATCGGTTCCTGCCGGTTCTCGTATTATCAATACCGACAGACAATTAAACAATTTATGAGAAACTCCTGGTCACATTGGCAAGCAATGCTCCTGGACCCAGAAAATTCAGACATGTCAAGCACATATATAGGTGGTAGTTGGGTCTTCCCACCACCTGTTGGGTTGCGAGAAGATGAATTAAATAGCAGTATGAACTGATGATTTTGCACCAAGAGCTAGGAACAACCATCGGACTCGGCGAGTTTGAGCCACATGCTCTAAGGCATGTCTGGTGCGAGCTTAAGATACCTTGTGTCCAGCAGTGATGTATTGCTCCTGCCCTAAACTTGCCAAGTCCATTCACTCACAAACTTCCAAACTGTCTGCCCAACAAAGAACATATCATGTGAATAAAAGGAATCTGCAGTTCCATTTCATCATTCCTATGCTGGTGCAATACAGGTGCTACGGTCATCTCGAGCAATGGAGCTGTACTTGCTGGGAGACGAACTGACGGCCTAACCGAAACCGACATCGCCCCCACCCCTAACATTCTCTTTCAAGACAAATCACATGGATCTGCACCATCATGAGGTGACTCCCATTAATGCAGTGTCCTCCTGATGCACCACTATTTAACAGACCCCAGTTAGTCCATTATCATCAACTCAATAGCTTTGGCATTTTTCAAAGCCCTCAAGATCAGAAACAAAAATCTTCTATTTCTTCTTCATCCACATCCCAATACAGAGACAATGATCAGCCCGAACTACTTGGTCAAGATTGCAAGAAAATGGCAGAGAGTAGCTGCCATGAGAAGGAAAAGGATCTCATTTCCACAAGTCGATGGAGGCGAGGAAGTGCTAGCTCAAAGAGGACATTTCATCGTCTACTCGATTGACCAAAAGCGATTCATGTTTCCGATTGGGTACTTAGACAACCGCGTTGTTCGAGAGCTGCTCAAGTTATCCGAGGAAGAGTTTGGGCTGCCAAGGAATGGACCCATCACTTTGCCGTGCGACGCCATGTTCATGGACTACATGGTTTCGATGATCCAGCGGCGTGCCGATGTGGAAATCGAGAAGGCTCTCCTTATGTCTATTACAGCCAACACATGCTCACTATCTTACTCTCTCCAGCAGAATCACACTGGACGACAATTGCTAGTGTGCAGTCATTGAAGCTTTGTATTTATGCTTTTGCCTTTCATGTATTGAGGCTTTTAGGATGTACATAATGAGAGAATTGAAGGAAAATTACAGTTCATATATTTTTTAGTTCGTCAGATTCTAATGAAAACAGATCCTTCACTCCTATGATTAGCGTACTTTTCTCTGTTGAGGGGACGCAATTTGACTCCAGTCAACTCCTATGTCAATTTTTTTCTTTTTTTGGGTCGAATTCTCCTATGTCAATTAGACCCACCATTTTGTGAAGGGGAAACTACTCAAAAAAGTCCTAAACCTTTTGACAACTTGCCAATTCAGTATTAAATCTTTCAATTGTGCCAATTTAGTCATAAACTTTTTGACGATTTGCCAATTTAGTCCTAAACCTTTCAATTGTTTCAATTTAATCTTAATCTTTTCAAATTGTGTCGATTTAGTCCTAAGTCTTTTGAAGTTTTGCCATTTTAGTCTTAAGCTTATTATTTGAGTAATTTGTCGGAAGGACAAAATTGGTAATTCGTTAAAAGGTTTAGGTCTAGTTTGGCAAACCATTAAAAAATGAAGGACTAAATTGATATAATTTAGTCTAAAAATGAAGGAGGACTGGGGATCCGTAGATTACTCAATCGTAATAGGGCTGCCACACTGAAGCACTTATGAAATTTGTTCACCGATAAGGAGTCCCTTTGGGTCATATGGATACACTCCATCTTCTTAAAAAACAAGAACTTCCGGGTGGCCTCTAAACCCACCGCCTGCTCATGGGCATGGAGGAAAATTTTGGATCTTCGTGAAGAGTTCCGCCGGCGGTTTGTCCGGAAAATTGGGGATGGTCGAACAACATCCTTTTGGTTTGATAATTGGCACACTAGAGGCCCTCGTTTTAAGCTCTTCACAAACAGGGAGATCTTTTGTTACGGCATCCCAAGGACAGCATCTGTCCGAGACTTCTACTCCTCCGCTTGGCAACCGTCTCAAATGTTGACCACATACACGGATTGGCCAAAACCAGGTATACTCTTGGTGGAAAACAGAGAAGATCGGCTGGTGTGGAGAGGAAATGTGTCGGGCATTTTCACGGTGGCCTTGGCATGGGAGCTCATTAGCCCTAGAGGAAGGGTAGTTTCTTGGCACACCTTCATATGGGATCGATCTTTCGCCCCAAGATACGCTTTTCTCTTATGGATTATCACTCTCAATCACCTGCCAACACAAGTCATGTTACTCAACTACCACAGAATCTCGGAAGGTGTTTGTGCCTTCTGCCAGGTGAGACCGGATTCCATCAATCACTTATTTTTTGGATGCACAATCACCAGCCAGCTAGCCCTTTTATGGGCGTCCAAATGCAACATCAAGCGGCAAAACCGACTATGGCATGACTTCCTTCATTAGGTCGTGCAGAGGTTCGGAACTCGGAATTTCCATCACCGGATTATTCGGTTCTCCCTTGGGGCACTATGCCATATTATTTGGTCGGAAAGAAATGATATTCTGTTCGGACATAAGACCTTTTTCGTCCCAGGAATCACTAAGCATATCACCAAGCTCATGAGGGACAAAGCTTTCACCTTTGGACATGTTGAAGACAGCTCTTCCAATCGGCGGTTGTAGGCTAACCGGGGTATTTCCTCTTCAATCCTCCAACCCGAAAGACTAGTTGAGGTTGGTCCCTCTCTTTGTTAGTGGCTACTACGATGGGGTACTTGTGTTATTTTTCTCCTTTATTGCTTGGTTGTATATAGTGCCGGTTGCTTAGTAGTTGTTTTACCTTTAGTGGTCTTTTGCTTGGCCGTACACCTTTGCACCCGTGGTGACATACCTATGTAACCTTGAGTACGAGGTTTTTGTGTTCGGCCTACCATCTTTTATAAGTATCGCTTTTAGAAAGTTAATACACGACTCACTTTACCCAAAAAAAAATATTTGATATAATTTAAAGGTATAGGACTTAATTGGCATGTTGTCAAAATGTTTAGCATTGAATTGGCACAAGTACAATATGTTTAGAATTTTTTGAATATTTTGTGCTTTTGTGATGCCATGTTTCTACTTTGAGTCACAAACTTGAACATGACCAAAATCTAAAGTAGTCTCAAGTCGCTTTCGAAAAAAATTACTAAAGAAGTCTTAAACTTATTTATGTTGGCTAATTCGGTGCTAAATTTTTTAATTTGACAAGTTTTAAAGCTTTAGATAATTTGCCAATATGGCCTTTGCAACTAAGTTTGGTAAGAAATCGCTAATGTAGATGCCGGCTGTCCTACGTGTCATGGTGGCAACCGGTGCTGATATGGATTTTACAATTTTTTTTTTAATTTTTTAAACTTCTTATCTTAACTTTTGATTTTCTTTTTCTTTTCTTTTTTTTCAGTATGGGCCGGCGACCGTTGCGGCCCTCGCCGATAAATGTGAGGGCTTGCCGCCCTCGTCAACCACAGCTAAGGCCGTGAACTAGTTGAGGGAAAATAAAAGAAAGGAAAAAAAAGGGAAAAAATTCAGAAAAAAGGGATAAGTGTACTAGAAGTTTTAAAACTTATCATGTAAAGTGCAAATAAGTCTTAAAACTTTCAAAAAGTTCAATCAAGTCCTAAAACTTGTCACGAAAGTGCATTCGAGTATTAAAACTTTCAAAAAGTGCAATGAAGTCCTAAAACTAGTCATGAAAGTGCAATCAAGTCCTAAAATTTTCAAAAAATGCAACCAATGGAAGGACTTGATTAAACTAATATGACAAGTTTTAGGACTTGATTGCACTTTTTGAAAGTTATAGGACTCGAATACCCTTTCGTGACAAGTTTTAGAACTTTCAATGCACTTTTCCTTTAAGAAA
Organism: Rhodamnia argentea; assembly: GCF_020921035.1. Classification (NCBI taxonomy): domain Eukaryota; kingdom Viridiplantae; phylum Streptophyta; class Magnoliopsida; order Myrtales; family Myrtaceae; genus Rhodamnia; species Rhodamnia argentea. Next base: position 22,008,497 of record NC_063160.1, read on the forward strand.
AATGTAAATAGAGAGAAGGGGTATGCAAATAGAGTAGGAACAGAATTTTTGGGTGTACACGCCGGTAAAATAGGTATTTTTAGATTGGGAAGATAAAAAATACAGGTTTTGAAATGAGATGAGAATACACCTATCTTTATTATGATAATTCATCTTATTATTTGGAGTTTGTTTTGTTTTGAAATTGTAACAGGCTAACAATTGGACTGCGATGTTTCACTCTAATTTTTTTCAAAAATGACTGAAGCATTATTTTAACAAAAAAAAAAATCGAAACGAGAATATTTCATATGAAAAGAGTAATCATCTACTTCGTCCATTTTATTGTTCTCTTTTTTTCTTTCGCTTCGTGCAAGCGTAGCATGCGTGTATTTCAATTTTATATCGAATAAATGACGAAATGTCCGAGAATTTACACATAAAAAGGTAAAATATATATATACATATATATATGTTGCACTTTTTGAAAATTATAGGACTCGATTGCACTTTCTTGACAAGTTTTAGAACTTCCAATGCACTTTTCCCTTAAGAAAAATGTAAATAGAGAGAAGGGGTATGCAAATAGAGTAGGAACAGAGTTTTTGGGTGTACATGCCGGTAAAATAGGTATTTCTAGGTTGGGAAGATAAAAAATATAGGTTTTGAAATGAGACGAGAATACACCTATCTTTATTATGATAATTCATCTTATTATTTGGAGTTTGTTTTGTTTTGAAATTGTAACAGACTAACAATTGATCTGCGATGTTTCACTCTATTTTTTTTTTTAAAATGACTGAAACGTTATTTTGAAAAAAAAAATCGAAACGAGAATATTTCATATGAAAAGAATAATCATCTATTTCGTCCATTTTATTTTTCTCTTTTTTTTTTGGCTTCGCGCAAGCGTAGCGTGCGTATATTTCAATTTTATATCAAATAAATGATGAGATGTCCGAGAATTCACACATAAAAGGTAAAAAAAATATAATCGAAGAAGTTCATAACAAATAGAATGCGTGCAACATAATCTTGCGAATTCCGACAAAAAAAAAACATAATCTTGCGAATTATTTCTCATGAAAAAGTTTTTTTGATGGAAAAATTATCTGGCGGAAAACCGCTTTAAGTCGAAAAGAATAAATAGTTCTTCAAAGACAATGAATGGAGGGATGGGACATGGGAGTCCCCTTCCCCTTTGGTCTCTTTGCCTCTGTGGCTCGCTTGTGCCCACAATTCTTGGGGGTCGTGGCCATGGACTCGTTTCTGCAGTAAACATCTCAGCGGGCATCCACCTCAGAATAGGCTTATCTCCTTCTGTCCACTCTTCTCTTTCGACTCCCGACGGATCAAAAAGCTATATTTTTTTTTTCTTTCCTTTTTGTCCCTGTGAATACTTTGAATTAGCCTGAAGCAGCATATGAGTACACTGTGACTGAGTGAGCGAGTGACAAGGAGAGAGGCCATGCAAGGGCTGAAGCTGCCTTCATCTGTGCACAGCACGTCAAGCTTGTTCCCCAAATTCGCCTTCCCCATCCGACCCACTGCTCATGCGGTCCATTCGGCTGGTATGTCTCTTGCTTTCGGAGCTCATCCCCTGCTTTTACTTCTCTTTTGAACTTGCTACGATTCAATTAGTAGTTCACTTGACGGAAAAGGGGGTGATACGGAAGCAAAACAATTGTGGGTGATTAAAGAAGCAGCGAAATTTCCATGAGCGAAGAGTTCCCGATAAGCCCTTCAGTTTTTATCGGTTTGTTTTGCATGGAAGTTGTTTGCTCTTTGGCCTTGTATCATTCTCAGTATCAACGACATGTACCCATATACCGCGTAGTTCCCTATGAGCTTAATCGAGTTACTGATTACTTCAAAAGCTTGAGCTTAAGCTCGTCGAAGAGGACATGTTATACTTCTCATTAGTCATGTTATGAAGTGGACTTCAGTAGTGGTGTAAAAATGTCCTGCCTAGCTTTTGTTTTGATACTGCTATTATAATTGCACGTTCATTGGTGGCCCGTATATTGAACTGTTTAATTGCTAATGGCTCCCAAAGAGAGAATGTGCATCGCAAATCCGGAAATATTATTATTTTGAGAGCTGGGAACTAGCTTGAGTTGTGGTCTGTGGATATAATGGGCTCATCTGACAATGCAAGTGTTTTCTCTAGTAAAAGAGGCTGGAATTGGGAAGTAAGGCAGAACCTGAGGCCTTTCTTTCTCTATCACTCTTTATGAAAAGGCTAAGTAGCAGCAGTGGTTGTTGATATTGATGATGAAGATGATGGAATTGGAAGCGAGGCAGAACCTGAGGCCTTTTTCTTTAGTCTTTTTTTTTTTTTCCATTGCTTCGGCAATGTAATTTTAGCCATTGTTTCTGCTTATGAAGCTTCATTGTTGGGATTTTATGAACTATTCTATGTGTTGTACACTGCTGTGACTTACTATATTGCGCAACACCTGGTAATTTGAAGCTGTTTATTGTGCAGGCCTCATCAGAAGATCTCTTGCCATTTCACCTTGTATAATATCCTGTAAATACTTTGATCTAAAGGGAGCGCACGATTCACATATTAAAGGAAAAGGTGCTAGATTGTATACCTCTTTTTTCCGGAACTTCACTAGTGACTTTGTCTATTGTTCTCCATCTACCATATTCCACCTATTGATCATGCCTCTTTCAGCATCTGTGCAGCCCATAACGGAGGAATTAATACCGGAGAAACCCAATGATCTTTCAGTCAGTGGGGATTCTATACGCCGTCGATTTCTTGATTTTTATGCTTCACGTGGTCACAAAGTACTTCCAAGTGCGTCTCTGGTGCCAGATGATCCCACAGTGCTATTGACTATTGCCGGAATGCTTCAATTTAAGCCTATATTCCTTGGAAAGGCACGTTAGGCATATCTACTTGAACAATTTCAAAATGTGCTTGAACCATTTGAATCAACAATTTCGTATCTTTTCCTACAGTGAAGATGTTATAGCATAATTAGTTTTACTTGAGTGACATGCTATATCGTATTAAAGGTTTATTTGGGAAACAACTGGCATAACCTGCTTTTTTATCAGCTATAACATTTATAGATGGATGGCTTTTTGTTTAGGAAATTTTGACCTACCTTTGCAAAGATCCCTACTTATTACTACATCTCCAACATACTTAAATCTCATGGTACTTGAAGGGGTAATGACACTTGATAGATAATGAGAAGCGGAAGAATACAGTTATTGTACCACAGATCTAGAGCATGTATATATGTGTGTATCAATTTTCTGGTAGTTATCCTTGAATTTAAAGTTTCACATTTTTCATTCGAAGCAAATCTAAATCTAGTTCCCTGAAGTTCGATATAATTTTTATACGTAGAACTGTGGGTATTGTGCGTAGGTTCCCAGACAAGTGCCATGTGCTGCAACTGCTCAAAGGTGCATACGCACAAATGATGTGGAAAATGTGGGCAGAACAACTAGGCATCATACATTCTTTGAGATGCTTGGAAACTTCAGTTTCGGTGATTACTTTAAGAAGGAAGCGATTAAGTGGGCATGGGAGCTTTCCACAGCAGAGTATGGATGAACTTTTACATGGCTACTGGCCTCTTAAGCTTATATGAATGTACCCATTGAATGCTGATCTGTGGCTTGGTTCCCCCCGCAGATTAGGATTGCCAGCTGAGAGGTTGTGGATCAGTGTTTTTGAAGACGATGATGAAGCTTTTGAGATATGGCATCAAGAAGTAGGTTTTTGTGAAATTTTTGATTATAGCACCTGCAAAACCATTCTTTCCGTTCAATGCTATTCTCTCCCTTCAACTCTATCTATGCAGAACTATTTCTTTCGAAATTCATTTGACATACTTGTCATGAATGCTTACTTTTTGTCTGGTTCTTCTCATTCATTTCTGTCGCTATTTATTTCAGTTGATACAATCACAGAGATGATGAATGTATCATATATATTATTTTATTCATTCTCCAGATATGATGCTTGAAGCATTACTGCTTCTTCTAACTGTGCTGTGGCAGCAACTTTGATGTTGAAAAACACATGAGATATGCTTTCCATAAGGAGTAGCAATTGAACTAAATCACACCAGCATCTCTGCTAGAAATGCATAAGAAATGGTGATAACACTATTGTGATGTTTACTTATCATTATTGAGACTGCCCCAGGTAGGAGTTCCTGCTGATCGTATAAAGAGAATGGGCGAAGACGACAACTTTTGGACCAGTGGAGTAACTGGCCCCTGTGGTCCTTGCTCTGAGATTTACTATGATTTCCATCCTGAGAGGGGAACTTTTGATGCGGTACTATTCCTGAAATAACTGGTTCTCTCGAATGTCGAGGATTTACAAACACATTTGTGTGATCCATGTGATAGATTGCTTTTAAAGAACATTACTATTGCTGTCATGTTTTCCCTGCTTTAAAATTTTTTTAATGTCTTTTGATTTTCATTTGCAGGATCTTGGAGATGATAGTCGGTTTATAGAATTCTATAACTTGGTATTCATGCAATACAACAAAAAAGATGACGGGTCACTTGAACCGTTAAAGCAGAAGAACATAGATACTGGAATGGGACTGGAGCGGGTTGCTCGCATTCTTCAGATGGTAAATACCACAGGCAACACCACTGATAAATATCCAATTGACCTCACTTAATTAACATGTAAATTACTACATTTGGTCCAAATATTTTCTAATTGTAGCGCAAACTGTTCTTCCAGGTTCCCAGCAATTATGAGACAGACTTGATTTATCCTATAATTGAGAAGGCATCAGAATTGGCTAATATTCCATATGGCCTTGCAGATGATTCAACAAAATTGAAGCTCAAAGTTTGTATCAGTAGTAATTTTTAAGTGCCATTCAGTCTTTTGGATTAATTTACAGGATGTTGATCGTCTTTTTCTTCAGGGAGTGCTGATATCTTCACACACGTGTTTATTTTGCAGATTATAGGGGACCATATGCGGGCAATTGTATATCTCATCTCGGATGGAGTGAACCCGTCGAACATAGGAAGAGGATATGTAGTTAGGCGTCTTATTCGGAGGGTTGTACGTACTGGCAGGTTACTAGGAATAAGGGGTGATGGCAGAGAAAATCTTGAAGGAGCATTTTTGCCAGCTATAGCAGAAAAAGTTATAGATTTAGGTACTCACATTGATTCAGACGTGAAGGCTAGAGCACCCCGCATACTCGAGGAGATAAAAAGGGAAGAATATCGGTTTGTCCAGACTTTGGAGAGAGGAGAAGAGTTACTGGAACTTATGATAGCTGATGCATTATCAAGTGCTCGTGAAAAGGGTACAGTACCATGCTTGGCAGGCAAAGATGCATTTCTATTGTATGACACGTATGGGTTTCCAGTAGAAATAACAGTTGAAGTTGCTGAAGAGCTTGGTGTTACGGTTGATATGAATGCTTTTGATAATGAAATGGAGAAGCAAAGGCGTCGATCGCAAGCTGCACACCATGCCGTTAAACTTGAAGTTGGAGATGATGCTGACCTCACAGCTAATGTTCCTGATACTGAATTTTTAGGATATGATACACTTTCTGCTAGAGCTGTAATTAAAGGCCTTTTGGTGAATGGAAAATCAGTCATTCAGGTTCCTGAGGGAAGTGAAGTAGAAGTCTTGCTAGATAAGACTCCATTCTATGCAGAATCTGGTGGTCAAATTGCAGATCACGGTCTAATGTGTGTTTCTGATGGTGAGAATCAACAGAGAACTGTGGTGGAGATCAGAGATGTTCAAAAATCTATGGGTAACTTATTTGTTCATAAAGGCACTATAAAGGAGGGAGTTTTAGAAGTTGGCAAAGAGGTGGAAGCTGAAGTGGATCCAAAACTGAGGCAGTGGGCTAAGGTACTTCTCGATTGTGTGCAATTATGCCTGCCTGTAAGGAGTTCTGAACTATTAAGATGGCTGGATTTGAATCTTTGGTCCTTCTTAATCTTGATTTTCCATAAAATACGCACAAAGTCGATGCTATGCCTTATATCTACTGAACAGCCCTCTTTTGGATGATGGAGATGTCCTATTATTTGCCATGAATTCTTTACTAGGAAATCTTCCAGCTTCTAATTTAAACTGCTTAGTCTTTGGCAGGTTCATCATACTGCTACTCATCTACTACAGTCTGCACTCAAAAAGGTGATAGGCCAGGAAACATCACAAGCTGGGTCTTTGGTGGCCTTTGATCGTTTGAGGTTTGATTTTAACTTCCATCGGCCACTGCTTGACGATGAGATCCTGGAGATCGAAAGACTGATAAATGGTTGGATTGGAGATGCTGCGGTTCTCCAAACTAAAGTTATGCCTCTTACAGAAGCAAAAGAGGCCGGCGCTATTGCGATGTTTGGAGAGAAGTATGGTGAAGAGGTGTGAAAGTCTTCTGTACTGCTTTTGGAGACTGCAATACATTTGCTTCTCTTTGAGGCATGTTGTCTGATGTATGTTTCTGTTAAAAGATGGTTTTACATAACTTTTGGTGAGCAAATGAGGTGCTTCATTGCTGCGACTACCTTTATGGTCTCTGGAGTTGATTAGATGCAGAACCCAAATCTATCCCCAACTCTACTGAATTCCACTCAGAGTGGAGAGCTTTACCAACTTTTTACATTTTTCGCACTTGATTCTTGGAGATGCTGTGCGAGTTACTACTGCCCTGTCATGCATACTTCCAAGTTTCTGGTGGTGACTAAAAACGAGATGCATATTGAAGTGGGTTCTAACTTGATAAAGTACAAATATTTTTCTTGTCAACATCATTCTTCGCTGTTTTATGAGCCATGATTGTTGAACACACCGCAGGGAACTTAATCGTATTGTTTGTCATCTGATGTGCCATAGGTACGTGTCGTAGAGGTTCCTGGCGTATCTATGGAGCTGTGTGGTGGGACCCATGTCAGCAACACAGCAGAAATACGAGGCTTCAAAATAATCTCCGAGCAGGGTATTGCATCTGGAATCAGGCGAATAGAAGCTGTTGCTGGGGAAGCTTTCATTGAGTATGTCAATTCCAGAGATTACTACATGAAACAGTTGTGCAACAATCTCAAGGTTTGCTTTTCTTTTAGCCAGTTAAAAAAGTCAATCCGTTCTTACTTTTTTCAAAATTATATGACTTCTCCAAAGGCACATAGGGAACAACAAGGCCCAATAACTTTTTTCTCATTAAGGTGAAAGCTGAAGAGGTCACAACCAGGGTAGACAATCTCTTAGAGGAGTTAAGAACGGCGAGAAATGAAGTTTCTTTATTGCGTTCCAAGGCTGCTGTGTATAAAGCGTCGACCATTGCGAGCAAAGCAGTATTAGTGGGCAGTTCGAAAGAAATCAGGTAATCACGTATATCTAGTCCGTTCCTCAAATTTGACATGAAGATTTTTTCCTTAAATATCTCTTCTCAGTGATTAGTCTCTTGAATGTTCTTGCTGCATGAGTTGTTAGTGGCATCTACTCACTAGTGAATGTTTTGTCATTGTGCTTATTGTTCTTTTTAAACTCTTTATACTATGAAACCGATGCTTTTTCATCTGATATGGCTCAACACACATGATTTGGCACAAGACGATTATACGTTCATGTCATCATTAAAGGCACTTTGCATGATTTCTGTGAGGTCTGTGAGCTGGATAGTGCCTCGTCTCATGCACCATACTTTGTGACTGTCATTGTCTTAACATAATGAAACCATCTCCACTTCAGGGTACTAGTGGAGTCTATGGATGACACTGACGCCGATTCACTTAAAAGTGCGGCAGAATATTTGATCGATAGCTTACAAGATCCGGCAGCTGTAGTGCTGGGCTCGAGTCCAAGTGAAGGAAAGGTGAGTTTAGTCGCTGCCTTCACTCCAGGAGTTGTTGAACTGGGAATCCAAGCTGGGAAGTTTATTGGGCCCATAGCTAAATTATGCGGTGGAGGAGGCGGTGGGAGGCCCAACTTCGCTCAGGCCGGAGGCAGAAAGCCCGAAAACTTGTCGAGTGCTCTAGAGAAAGCTCGATCAGAGCTCATGGAGATCCTATGGTAGAAGGGAAGCTGACGCTCCCTCTATGGAATGTGGAATTGCTTAGGTCATCCTCCCATCTCTTATCAGATTCAACTACTTAGCTCTCAAATCTCTCCTGTTGTCCATCGCAGAGTGGTCGGATTTGCCGATCCAGCAGTTGGGTTGGGATGGATTAACAGTTCTCAAATGCATTAAGCATAGTATGAACTCCATTCATTACCAGGCTTACCACACAAAAAAAAAAAAAAAAAAATCCGTTCATTACAAGTAACAAAGAAAAGGAAAAAGTTGTGAGACTCTGGTTTCATACATCAACCAATTACAGAATATAAATTATGGGTTGTGTAAACCAAGCAACATCCCTAATTGCTTACCGCGATCATCGGAGTTTAGTTTAAAATTGCTGGGCATGTCTGTTGTTTGAGTGTCCAGCTTGCAATCCCACTCGATAATTCGTCGTCGTTGTTTTGCCGGAAACAAAATGACTTTCGGACAGTGGGATGCGACTACAATGCCTAGGTGGCAACCATTTACAGAGTAATAATGGGTCCCAACACATCAATCTTTGACTTTGGCGGCTTCTTGGCTTTGACTAATATTCCCACTTCCCAATGCGAACCCGATGTCAAAAGGACCAAGCTGGTCGGCAGACCCAATAGGAATTCTCTCTCTCACGAAATTGAGGTGGACCGTTCTCTCGCGAACAGAATTTTTTTAAGGTCTTATTAGGCATAAAGTCTACTTTGAATTATTTCTTAAAAATTGGATTTGCTTCAAACTCTTATTTAAAATATCACATGAATTCAATACATCGCTTTCAAATTCAGATAAGTAATTAAGTTGGACAACGAGCGGATAAGGTTTTCTAAAAGGGATTCCATTGCATTGTCTCAACCTCCCACCCTATTAAGCAGTATAAAAATGAAATAGGCTCTGATCATTGAGTGCTTTAAAAAAAAAAATTTAAAAAGAGGGAAGGTGAAGTTTCGTAGCGACTAATTAATAGTGGTGGGTGAAAAAAATCTAGGACAAGAAGGTTCCTATTGGCATCCCATTGCCTACCTTTGATAGCTGTCGGATTTTGGCAATATTCTTAAAAACTTTTTTGGCGAGTGGGCAAAGGCATGATGGCAAGCCCTTTTGCTCTCTCTTATCTCCTCACTCGCTGCCCGAAAACAACAATGACTCACACATGACACGGCCACATACATTACTCACTATCTGTCTTTTCTTTTCCCTTCTAATCACACCTAAAATAGAGCTCCAGCCGATGTAAAATGTACGCAAAAAAGGAAGAAAGAAAGGGCGAAAAAAGTGGGAACACGAAAGAGAGAAAAAAAAAAGTAGGGGTCGTTGAAATCACCCTCACATCAATTGCTTGCAAATTGCTTTGAGTAAAGATCGCTTGCACAATTCAAAGGTCTGGATTTAACTGATTCACGGTGCTTTTAAGGTGTTTCATAGATCTCTGGATAGTTGCGTAACGCGTGTCTATTCTTTAATTATGAAAAAAAAAAAAAGGTGTCATTCTTAAGAGAAAATAACCGCAACACTTTTTGGGCACAAAATCTTAGATGCTAATCCACTGAATAGTCAGCATCGCGATCATTTATCCTCTCTCTCTAGAGAAACTTTTGCTCTTTTCCTGGCACGATCCAGCCTTTCCTTCCATGAATTCAGCACATATCTTTCAAAAGACGCGTTTCAGGAACAGAGCAGAAGCTTCGACTCGAAGGCTAGTGCAGAAAGAACTGTCACTCACTAGCAAAGCATCGCTCTCTCTCTCTCTCTCTCTCCAACACAATATCACGGACACTTGCAAAATGTCGGTAAGACGCCATGATTTTTGTTTTAAATTTTCTTAATCTGGAGAAGTTTATTTGACGAGATCGGATGAAAAAGCTTATGAACTTTTTTCTGACGACGCTCTTTGAGAACCGCGTCTGAGTGAATGCCCGCCCGCGTCTTTCCTTATCATGGACGCCACCACACCAAGGAACAAATTTTGTCCGACCCAAGAAAGAATCACTGTCGATCCTAATCCTTTTCGGAAAAAGCTGACCTGTAGTCCACACTCCAAAGCTCTGACCTCTCCCTCACTACTGGCCACTCTATAAATGCCGCATTTCTCCGTCGATCTTCATTCGACACCGACTCGACACCGGCAACAAACCAAGATGGCCTTCTTTGTCTGTTTCGTCCTCTCTCTGATCATCTCATGTGCTACTGCCTGCGATCGCTGCGTCCACCAGTCCAAGGCTGCTTACTTCAACAAGGCCTCTGCACTCTCGTGTGAGCACTCGGTCCTTGATCTTGCTTGTCGTTCCTTTATAGTCAATACCCAGATGGATTTTATGGCGAAAGGTTTAGTTTTGGCTCGGACCCAGATGATGTTTTTGTATGAGTTAAGAGGGATTGATCTGTTCTGGGGTGGAAAATTTTGCAGCTGGAGCATGTGGGTATGGCTCTTTGGCTGTGGGCTTCGACAGTGGCCTTCTCGCAGCAGCCATTCCTTCCCTTTACAAAGATGGGGCTGGCTGTGGTGCTTGCTTTCAGGTGCGTCTCGAAACTTCCACCGTTCCGCCAACCGTCGCCGGTAGACTCGGCCGATCACCGTACGACGCGGATCGATGTGATTGGCCAAACTTTCTAAATTATTAAGCCGTTGGTACAGTGTGTACATGCCTCTTAATGTTGTTAACGACGTCTTTTTGACTGATTTGGGGAAAAAAATATGTATGAATTTGCAGATAAGGTGCAAGAACGCGAATCTGTGTACCAAAGGAGGGACTAGAGTGATCGTGACTGATCTCAACCACAGCAACAAGACAGACTTTGTGCTCAGCAGCCGAGCTTTCACGGCCATGGCTCGCCAGGGGATGAGCCAGGACATCTTGAGACAAGGCATTGTCGACGTTGATTACAAAAGGTGAGCAGATGATGCAATTTGGCAATTATTGGAGACTAGGATAGGAAACAAATGAGCGATCAAATCCGTTTTTGTCTTGTTTTTTTGCGTTTGTTTGCGCCTGTTCACGTGGATTTCTTCTTCTGATGGTTCTGGTGCAACTACTCCCTGGGGCTCTGATGCAGGCGGACACCAATTATTGTAATGGGTCCATGCCACCAACACCAAGCACATTGATTGCTTCGTAACGTTACTCTCTTTTGTAGGTTCAGTCGGACCAGTAGATGTGCTTTTTTATATGATCTCCGCCATTACTTTAATGATATTAAGTTGCGATTTATACGTACAACGCTCACGATAGCTCGGTCACGCAGAGTCCCTTGCGACTACAAGGACCGGAATCTGGCCGTGCGGGTGGAGGAGTCGAGCCGGAAGCCAAATTACCTCGCCGTCAAAGTGCTTTACCAAGGCGGTCAGACCGAAATAGTGGCCATGGACGTAGCACAAGTGAGCCAGACACGTTATCTCATCAACCCCCGAAACAATCTTTCGGCCAATCATGTCGATAACATCTCAATTTCCACATGCACAGGTCGGTTCGTCGAATTGGAACTACATGAGCAGGAACTACGGCGCTGTTTGGGACACGAGCCGCGTCCCCGAAGGGGCACTGCAGTTCCGGCTCGTGGTGACCTCCGGCTACGACGGGAAGTGGATTTGGGCCAAGAGCGTCCTCCCTGCGGATTGGCGAAACGGGCTCATCTACGACTCAGGAGTCCAAATCTCCGATATTGCACAAGAGGGTTGCTCTCCATGCGACGACGGGAGCTGGTGATGAGGATCTTGGACCGACCCTTGATTTTAACTATTGCCAGCACTAACTTCTTCTATGTAGATGAATCGTGGGATAGATAATGTTCTTTATTTTTATTTTTTTGGGTGATCGATGGGATTTCTCCTGCATATAGTGAATAAGGGTAAATGATGGCCCAAGGGTATCTGACTCGGGTGTAACATAGACAGGAGGGAGGGTATTTCCTAGGCACAGTTCCTTCGGATTTCTCTTTGTGACACAAATTGTACTCTGCTGAGGTTTTAATGAGAAGGCTTGGTAATAAGTTTCATATATCCTCTCTCTCTCTCTCTCTCTCTCTCTCTCTCTCTCTCTCTCTCTACAATGCTGGTTGTGTGGGCCTCCATAGAAAAGGGGCTCACGCCATAGGGTGGAAAATGGGCTTGGTCTACCTGATTTTAAGACCATAAAATTCAATAGGCCCGGCCCAAAACCCAATTCCCGCAGGCATTACAAGAAGAGGGCCCAATTCTGTCTCATGCGATGGTGTCCAAGTTTAGCCACAAAAGCTTAAAGATGGCAATTCTCTAAGGCTGTGTTTGATGGGACGGACCTATATGATATTTTCACTCGAGGGTTGGCATGTTATGTGAATATTGCCCCCATGCTCATCTCTCTCTCCTCGGCCGCGATCAACACAATCAATGTGGCAGCTCGAAAGCTGTTGTCGAGCAATTGAGCCCCAACCGCCGACCCCTCACCTCCCTCTCCCTCACTCCACACTTAGATCTAAGCTCGAAAAGTGCGATCCACATCCTTGAGCCCTGATCTTGCACCGCCGACCTTCGACAACCCTAGATCTAGTGTCACCCAAGGTCAGCGATGGCATCTAAGGCAATCATGAGGCAGCAAGGGTCGCATTGTCAAGGATCAAGACAGGATGGAGGCGGCGACCAATTGAGCCCCACAAGTTGGTGACTGGGCGATAATAGGGGATACATCGACAATGGCACGACAAGGAGGGGCAATGTCAATGGTGGCTTGATAGATGGCAGCGAAGAGCGAAACCCATCAAATTTTTATCCTATATTACAAAACCCATCGTTTTTTCTTTTTTTTTTTTTTTTATAATCCTGGTCGACCTTATCCCATCCAGCAGAAAAGTGCTAGATGGCCAAATGCAACCTAAGGATGTTAAAGATCAAAACATTCGGCACCGAGTCAAACAAGGGTATTTTCTTTCGAGGAATGACAATAGTTTGGCTCCTTTCCGGATAGGAGCTCCTTCTCTTTACATTACCATATCTTAGAGATCTATCAATCACCTTACTTACAAGCACTTTCTAATTTCATTCATCTGAATAAGGATGGTACCCCATATTTCACAACCGGAAGTAAGGAGATTTGTTCGACTTGCTCGTTGTGCGCATGTTCAAAACGAGGCAGTAGCTCCTCTGTCCTTTGGTCCCAATTGGAGTATTCTTCACGATCCCTCAAGTTCATCCAAAATGTTATTGTCGCTCATCTAGGCCCACACTCCAACCTCACTAATTGATAGGTTGAGAAAATATATATTTTATTCACGTCAATGGTGCCAACTTTTAGGAACTTTGGAGTCGTCATGCTTTTTAAAAGGGTTTCCTCATTTTTTTTTGTTCTCTATGGTTCCGAAAGAGGATTCTGTTTAGATTAGGCATCTAAACGTTCTTTTATCGATTAATCGGGTTTTGAAGCTTTAATAGTTCACATTTGACATGGTTCAGCGGCAGCGAACCACCGTTCACGGAGCAACTTTCTCATTGGTGATGCGAACAAAATTAGCATCGAGAAATTCCCTAATTAAATAAATAAATGGGCCGAAAGTTCACGCCAAATGTGCACGAATCAATAACTCAGTACTTTCAATATGACATTATATGTGACGTGTGCGAAATACCGTGAATGAGAGCGTCCATGCCGCTCCTCTCGCCTCTCGGCTCTTATAGTCTCGTGGATTACGCACGCATAGCTATATCAAAACTTACGAAAACCGTAGCTACTAAATAGAGAAATACTTAGAGCCTCCACAAACCGTTCAATTGTGGTCCCTTCAATTGAACTCACTCATTTTTTTTTCCTCCTTCCCAAAAGGGCAAATGCGAGTGAATTTAATGCAATTGACTCCATCTAAGAGAAGATTTGGAAGTTAGTCGCATGGATAACTTTCTTTGTAGATAGACTCCAAAGTTTCGGGTCCATTTCCATGTGAAAATGGCTTTGGTGGTGAAAGCCCAAAGGCTTGGCCATAGTCAAGTGTTGGGGACAGCTCCATTAACGCCTCAATTTTAGCAAATTTTTTTGGAACGACGTCGCCTTTTTTCTTCTTTCTTCTTTTGTCTAGTTGTCATCCCCATTACTTTCAATTTTTCTAATAAATTCCTGCCAAATATATATATATATATATATATATATATATATATATTTATCTAATCAAGTTTTTCCGACACAAAATCCGACTAACTTTAGCTTACATGGCCGTTAGAGGACTCCGGAGCTTGACCCGGAATAATTATTGCGTATGTAGATATAGACATCATAAATAATGAACCGGTGGGAGTTGTAAAAATAAATTGAAAGAAGTCAATCCATTCACCATCCATGACTTAGTATTTAATCCATGTCACACTCCAGCACATCCACGTTAGCTTAATTTGATCAGATTTTATGTTCGAGTGGCTTGATTAGACGTATATTTTTTTTTCCAATAGACTGACTTGATTAGAAAATAGTAAGATCACAGAAACGATCATAAAAAGCATACAGAATACAGACATTTTAAGGATATTTGTGCTAATTCGAGTGTTCTTTTTTGTTGTAACTTTTCAAAAGTGAAGATACTTGCTTAATTTCTCAGAAAAAGCAAAACGCATTCCTGGGTACCTCAGGGGGTCCTCCTACCGATCTTGCTCCGAGAGAGATCCGATATCTTTGGAGAAAGACCACGACGTCGTTCGGCTAGGAACCGGTTCGATCTTCCAGCAACTATGATGAAGGTTCTCGAGCAATTTCTCTAGGGGGTATACGCAATTACGCATGGTTGTACACAACAAACAAAGCTTTGAACTTTTCCGGGTTTCTCCTTGGCTACACTTGATTGGCAATGATTGCTCTTTTCTGGCTAAGTTCCAGGCTAGAAGCATTACGGGGATGTTTCCTGCAAGCGACCGGAATTTGCAAATCAAGAAACAACGACTGTTGAATTCCTCGAACTGTCTGAAAGATAATATAAACTAGAAGCTTAGGAGCTATCCCACAAGAAAAGAAAAAAAAATTCCATTTAACTATGGATCTGTAAGGTCAAGAAGATGCGGGGAAATTGCAGTGGAGGCCCCCACCACTGATGTGCTGTCCGTAAAGTTACTACCTCATCCGTCCTAGTGCGCTATTAGAATAAGGTTTTTCATTAGTTAAACAATTGACCTGAAAACGCGAATTGGACGATTCATAAATCCGGTCATATCGATACCTTACAAAATCGTACTGTCGTGTATTAAATACGCTTCGTATCGTAACCGGATTAACTCCTTTTGGACTTTGTGATTACGAAGTATCTAGAGATCATCGAAACTTAAGGCCAATCTCGCCTGTCTCCCAACAAAGCGGGCTGCAAACCTAGCGAATCATTTTATGTCGGTCTGAGGTCAGCCCTCAAGCTCCCCAATTCCTGCCAAATTATTTTTTCTTCCGTTGGAAGGAGAGAAGCACCACAAAGTCTTAGAAAAGCCTTAACTTCCAGCTTTCCGTTAAGCCTCTTAAGAATATGCCCGAATACGATAATCTTTTCATAATAAGTACGCTTCGCAAGTGTCTCGAAGGCGTCATGACGCTTGGTCATTAGAACACAGAACGGAAGACCGAATATTGGTGGAGTTTGATCGTGGTTACTTACTAGAAGCAATGGAAAGTCTGTGTTCTTCAGCCGATCATCATTTACCGAAGATTTTTTGTTGTGGGGGTGTGGAAGGAGACTCTATTTTGGGTCTCGAGGGAAGACTTCCAAGTCAAAGTATTCACAGAGAGAGAGAGAGAGAGAGAAGGCACGACAACGATGATTCGTCCCTTTGCCCCTAAGTTTCGTGACACACAATGAAATCAGCGTACGATAGAACGCGGAGTTGTCCAGGAACGTGATTCTGACAACCTAGGAAAAATTAAGGAAAATCCTAAAATGCCTTCCAACTTTTTTTTGCAGGACAAATTTTCAAGGGTGTGGTCCCAGACGGAATTTAAAAGATTTCTTCGGACAATGAGAAAATTGACCCGAGACGAATCAGTCCGCGGTTGCTGTATGGACTTGATTCGGTTCGATTGAGATGTTAAAACCGTAGATCACCAATCGATGTCATGCCCATTTGCCCCCCGCCCCCCACCACAAAAATCAATTTCACTTTTTGGTCGCCCCAATTGTAATCCCCGTGCTTTGGCTTTTGCTCTGGTATGGGTCGGTAAAATGTGTACGATCCCCACTTAGCGTTTTTTAATATTTGGATTTTCTCCAAAATTCTGCTACGAAGACGAAACCCGTTCAGAAGAGGAGGAGGCGTTTTGAGGGCTTTGGAGAGTGCCGATGTCCTCTCCAGCCTATTTCCATGTCTTGGAGTCTTGATGGGTGCACTAAGTAAATAGGGGACAAAAATTCGATAAATTCGGACACTCGATTATTTGTTTGGATGAAATGAAATATCGCTCTTTTTAAGTGATGGGTGAATAGAAATTCAGACAGATGATTATGTTTTGTATAGTGTTTTCGGAGGTTCGATCCGCACGAGATGGTGGGGAATGTTATTGAGAGGAGGCGCCTCCTCCGCTACCTCTCTATTGGCGACTTTAGCTATAGAAATTCGAGAGTCTTTTAATTAACGGGTTAGCGGAAGTTATGTTATCCGTTATGCTTGCCTACATGAGTCAAGTTGAATTAAGTAATCGAGAGGATATCGTTCCTTGAAATTTTAGTCATATTTGATTACTAAGGACAAGCGAGTCAATCAGGAATATCATACAGCATTTGGCTATAGATTTCCGAGACTTTTACCCAAAAACTTTGATTTTTTAGCCATGACTTCATTAAAGTATAGTACTTTGAAGTTGGAATTCTGCGATCTTTGGAGTTATTGTCTTCGTAACTAAATCATGGACGAGCGCCCGGGAAGCAACCATGAATCTTGGTTCGTTTCAAACGATCATCTTGTCTTTCGGTGTCGGTTCGAGGTGAAAAGGCGAAAGGTTCCGCTCCGGAACCGAACTCGAATTTAAGCGAGAGGCGTGAGAATGGGTTGTTACGCTAATTCTCCCTCGTCTGGCCAGTCAACGGCGGTCGTGCCCACCGCTTTCGCAGAGGATTCATGGTGCAAATGGTGTCGGCTTCGTCATCTTTTCCTCGTCAGTGGAAACAGGGTTAGCTGCAAAACGTGAATAGAATAACATTATTAAAGGGAGATGAGCACTTGTCGCTGATATTGCTGACCACGAATGGTGGCCGTTCTGTCGCTGTGGTCGTGAAGACGAGACTCCTGGCGTTCAGTGCGCGCGGCGGCGGCGGCGGCAGCGGCTGCGGCTTCCACCGCTTCATTGGGTTGAAACCCCGACTTGGTTCATTCACCAAGATTAACAAAACAGATTAAAACATCCTAATCTAGGCAAGAACAAAAGTGGGAAAAAAGGAGGAAAAAGAAAGGAGAGCTTCCATTGATGCCAAACACTGTTCATGGCAATAATCGATGCCAAACTACTTTTCTTGACGAGACACGGGCAATTGTTGTTTTGTCGGGTGTTCTAAGAATTCCGGACACAAACCCCGCTCAAAATAACATTGCGACTCCCATGCTTCAAGTATAATAGATGAGCATGGTTTTAAGGTATAATCGAAAATCAAGCCGATGAGCATGGGTCTATTTTTTAGATTAAAAATTGGGAAATAAGTTCCGACGAACTGATCTCTAAAATCTGAAACTAGGAACAAGTTTTTGTGTTTTTCTTATTTTATATCTTCACGCGATCATATGGTATTTCATTGCATCAAATCATGAGTGTGTAATCTAGAATCTCTAGTCCGAGCTTTCATTTCCAACAATTTTCATGATCAAGACTTTTACTTTATTAATGTTTCATACTATTTGTGTGTCTTAATATGAATTGTGATTTGTGAATTGTAACAACAAATAATGGTCGTTAGAAGTAGAGGTGTCAATATGGGTCTTCGACCCATATTTTAACTCACTTTTATTCATTTGGGTCAAATATAGGTTCGATAAACTTAAAAAATAGGTCAAATATGGGTCTAGGCCTACAATGCCTATTTAAATACGGGTTCTAACTTAACTCATTTTCAACCCATTTTCGACACGTGACGTATAACTTCGCAATATAACATTTATTCACTTGTAAACTGTCGCCCATTGCTCGCACGCCGTCGTCACTCGACTCCACCACCCACCCCCGCCGCCACCGTTGCCCACACGCCTTCATCGCTAGACTCCGCTGCACGCTCGCCATTGCCGTCCACCCGCTCGACTGTCGCCACCCACACCCCGTTGCCACCGCTCGCCCGACCAACGCCGCCACACGATGAGCACCGCCGCCACCGTCGCCCACCCACACCCCATTGCCACCGCCCGCCCGACCAACGCCGCCACCCGATGAGCCCACTAATTACCAAAAAGCCAACCGGTTCTCGTTGAAATTCGCGTAGAGTAGCAAGCCACCATTTCTTATTCGATGCGAATTGAGCAAAATGATCTCCTCCTTCACCCCCAAAAAGCGCCAAACTTGGCTGGGGCATTTCCAAGTTCGGCGCCAACCTCGCTTTGTTCTTCTTCTTCGTCCATGCGCTCAAGCATGTTCATTCGGTATTGCATCTCCCCGCTTAATTGTCTTCTCCCACCCGAGATCCGCGAACCATTGTTTGTCAACAACGAAATGGCAAATGTAGTGGCCACCGGATCGGGTCAAAGCTCACTGCTCTATCTTGGCAACGGATCTCTAGAGGACCGGGTGGAGAAGCCGAGGCCTTCCCGTTTCAGCTCAAAGTGCTGGGCTGCGGTGACAAAAGAAGCCCCAAGGCGATTTCCGGGAGAGCGAGGATTATTAGATGGGCGGTCGACGGCGGAAGTGCGGTTGGTTTGGTTCAAGTCTATAAGTAGTTTCATTTGTGTTGTGGAACCGGTGCTGGATTCAAATTTAGCTTGAAGGAAGGAGGGGATCGGCTTTTGATCGGTGCACTCACCGGAATGGCACTTCATCGATTGATGGGGTGATTACGGTGTGAAGACTCAAGAGGGTGATAACCAATCGCATTGTGCTGATCTTAATGAGATCAAGACCCCATATTAAGGACCCGAACGCTATCGAGATTTGCCTATGTAATCGTTTTGGGAATCTTTTTTTTTTTTTTTTTTTTTTTTTTGCAGCACATGGCGTAAGGGCAAGGAGCAGGCGGTTGAGGAGGTGGGTGAGTGGCAACGGTGGGCGGGCCAACGGTGGGGCGGCCAAGGTGGCTCCAAGCGGGCGCGCTACGGGGCAACGGGGGACGAGCCACGGTGGCCGCAGTAGGCGGGCCACGGTGGCGGTGGTGGGTGGTCTACGAAACAGTTTTAAACAAATATTTCATGATTTAATTAAATATATATGTATTTAAAATATACAAGTCGAATCGGGTTTGGGTCGGATTTGGATTGGGTCGGGTATGGGTCATAAAATTTGTACTACGTGAAAATGGGTCAAAACGGGTTAAATAGGTCAATATGGGTCGGACCATATTCAACCCGACCCAAATCCGACCAAACCCACCCATTTGACACCTCTAATTAGAAGTGATAATTTACTACAATCATTCAATTCAAAACACAAGTGAAAACCGGGTAGACTCTGAAACCGACATTGGAACATGTGACTTGATAGGTTTCGGATTTCAAGATATGCAAAGTAAGTTCCAGATTCTAAAAACTAAAAAATCGGTTACGACGGATAGGTTCCAAGTTCTAGGGAAAATTTAGAACGATTCTAAAACCGCTCATCCCTGTCAGGTATAAACATATCCTTCATGGAAACAAGGAAGTCTTTGTTCGCGCGCTTCGTTTCCTATGGCAATCCGATAGACGCATTGGCTAATTTTCCCCCCCCAAATAGAGCCGGCAACTATAATACGAGGCTTACGATCATGTTTTCTGGCCTCGAGACTTATGAACGTCACGAGAATTTCTTCTCATGGCTCGACGGCTGAAAGTTAAGATGGACGACAGTTCGATACGAGTGATCTCATACTTCTTAAAACCCGAGAATCTTGATCGCTCGCTCATACGGTGCCATTCTTGGGGTCGTTGACCCGTTAATCGAACTTAGGATCTCATCACGGAAGGAAGACTAACGCCATAATGACGATGAAAATCGACTTGTGCGGTGGAAATTTGCTTGGAAAGAAAAAAAAAGGGTCAAGCAGAATCCAAAAGTTCCATGCCCGTCACCATCATCCAGTTAAAGTCTGCGAGACTTATGATTCTTCTTAAGCGCGTGGGTTCCACAACGACGGGCAAAGGCAAGACTCCTAGGTCATCGCAAACTTCCAACGCTCCAGTGACTTCAGTTCTTGCCCGGGATCATCAGCACTTAGGAACGATGACCCGGTCATCCCTGTCCGAGCCCAAAAAAAAAAAAAGACTTGGAAAGTTTTTTTAAATTAGCCTACGAAACTTAGTTCGCTCCCTATATATACATCCCTGAACGATCCAGGAAGTGCAACGTCTTGCGCACAGTGTCCTTCGAGACGTAGACAGAGCGAAAACATAGGAAAAACAAAAGAGTTCTCACCCGCTTGCCCCCAGTGTGCAAACCCGAGAGTTGGCTGACGTGGCCCAGTACCGATGGAAGAGCCGACGCCGGAGCTCGAACTCCCAGGTTTCCGCTTCCACCCCACCGAAGAGGAGCTCCTCGATTTCTATCTCCGGAACATGATTTCCAACAAGAAGCTGCGGTTCGACGTGATCGGGTTCTTGAACATCTACAACTACGACCCGCGGGAATTGCCCGGTACGTGCAGCACGTTCCGCTATTTTATCTGATTACCAAAGAAGTATATTTTTGATCTTGCGCGTTCCTGAAGTTGAGATTAATTAATTTTTGATGGAACAGGACTGGCGAAGATTGGCGAAAGAGAGTGGTACTTCTTTGTGCCGAGAGATAGGAAGCACGGGAGCGGCGGTCGGCCGAACCGGACCACCAAGCACGGCTTCTGGAAGGCCACCGGCTCGGACCGGAAGATTGTGAGCCTGTCGGACCACAAGAGGGTACTCGGCCTGAGAAAGACCCTCGTGTTCTACGAGGGCAGGGCGCCGCGAGGAAGCAAGACAGATTGGGTCATGAACGAGTACAGATTGCCCGATGACTCATCGCCCAAGGTATACATCCTTTTTTTAATCCAACGCATGGAATTGGATTAGCATGTTCCCTATCTGTACGTTGCCATGGAAAAAACATGAAATGTACCTAATATTTCTGCCATTATCAATCTCGTAACACTTCCTTATCGACGAACCCCCCTGGGAAAACCAATGGGAAGAAACCGAAGAAGAAGAGAGAATGAGAAGCCAAAATGACTTGAAAGATGTACTGTAGTTTCCTCTTCCCTTGACTTTCCTGGAAATTGCCACTAGTCTAGGCTGGTCTTTGAAGCATTGATCCATGCCAGGAAGATAGTCCCAATTAACCAAACCAGGACCACTTAGGAACTTACTATGGAATTTCCAAGCCTGAAGCTGTAGAGAAGTTTCCTGGAAGTTCGTTGACGGTTTTGATACTTATTGTGGAAATAAAACAGGATTGCCTGGCCACCAAGTTTTTAAAAAACAAAAAAAAAGCTTTGATGATCCTGTTAATGTATAACACCTGACTTTGACTTCCCAAACTCATCGCCAAGAAAAAAAATTGAAGGGACATGAACCATTCACTTGATTCGACCGCGACGACCCGTAAATCCTAAGTCCTAAACCAACCAGATTATTGAATTCGATACAACTGTAACGAAAAGAAGGGTCAAGGCACCAGAGTCGATGTCGAAAAACAGAGGACGCATTTCTCATATGTCTCTCCATTGAAAATGTTGCAGGAAATGGTCCTGTGCAAGATATACAGGAAGGCCACCTCCCTGAAAGTGCTGGAGCAGAGAGCGGCGATGGAGGAAGGCATGAATAAGGCCGTCCCTACTGCCTCTGCTCACCCCTCTCCTCCATCTCCGTTCTCACCGATGGAGACCCCCTCGTCCTTCTCCACTCAGCCGTCAATGAACACGTCTAACATTGTGCTCAAGCAGGAACTACTGGAGGGAGAAGATGAGCAGGAAGTACAGGGTTTCATCACAAGCCCAGCACAAGATTATGACATGAACAAGGTGGTGACCAAAGCGTCGTCCTCTTCACTGCAAATGCCAACTGGGAAGGAGAAATTGCCGGAGCTGCAAGTGCCCAAGATGCCTGTGGACTGGACACAGGACAGCTTCTGGACTCAGTTCAACAGCCCCTGGCTTCAGAGCTTGAACACCCCTTACGCCAACATTCTGAACTTCTAATTCGTTGATAGACACGAGTTTAATTCAAAGCCCAGTGGTTCTAGATTGTTAAGAGTGTTCCACATCGCTTGTCTACGGGCACCCTCGAGTCAGACTTTCGGGGAGCTGCGCACGAATCACCTCTATCTAACAGTGTCGTCGCACAATGTTTATGCTCCAATAAGTGAGGAGCCTCTCATGCTTAGGTTAGTGCTAGGAAGAGCTCAGCTTGGCTGTACAATCCATCGTAACAACTTCTGTCGCGAATCGAATCAAATTGGGATTCCCTCCTTTTTCCCTTAATTTCATCGCTCAAGTTTGTCGAGAATAATTTACTCCTTTTCATTTTGGGCCAGAAGAAGCCTGCAACGAGGTGATCTCTATCGTCTAATTTTTCTCAGGCCCTGTGAAAACACCATGAGTCGATTCTTTCGCAAACTTTAAAACAGAGGAATTCACGAGATTATGAGGTGACAGCCCAGGTAGAAATTGCATTTGAATCTCCTAAAGCTCTGTTCGTGCATGTTCTTTGGTTTAGGCAAAGATCAGATAGCCCACAACGTAGCCAGCCAGACAAAGGAAGACCTTAAGCTTCTTTATTTCATAGGTTGTCTCATACACAACGAGTCACGGTCAACAAGCATGACTTTTCCTTGATCGGTTTAGCTCCTCACGTTATTGAGTATTTTATACGTCGTATCATCGCCAACCGCTAATCATGTGGATACCTATCCACAAAGCCCACATGATTAATAGTTGAGATGAACTTAGATTTGTGCGATCCGTGGACCGTAAGTTACATGGTGTCAACAAAGAGACCGGACCCGAACGGCCTCTGGCTGTAGCAGTCGAGGTTGTTGCCGTAGCCGACGCCGAGCACGTCGCAAAACCTCTTGTAGAACCCGATCCGGTCCTCCACCCTCGCGTCCTTCCCTCTCCCGCACTCAAGGCCTCCGTTGATGACGTTGGTCACGGCCCCGTACCCTGCGACCCGCCCTGCAGACTTGTCCGCCGCGGACGGGGTCCACCGCCCCGTGGTGACGTCGTGGCAGGACGGCTTGGGCGACTGCGCGGTCATCCAGAACCATATGGCCGTCTTGAACGAGACGACCGCGTCTGTCGCGACCAGGTCCGGGTTCTTGAGGAGGTCCGCTCCTATTGCCTTGCCGCATCTCCCGTAGTTGTAGTTCCTAAAGAGATCGGATCTTAGTTATTGCAAATGCTTGGAACGGTCGAGACAAGTAGACAAAGGCACATCTTAAAGTTCTCGACAACATTACAGCTAGTGATGGGCTAAAATTATGGGCCAATTACAAGGTGGTTGCAAAGGATACCATGAGAGCTGGATTGGCCCACGGCCGTAGTATTGCTTGCCAGGAGCACAAGGGTAGGTTGGATCAGGAGAGCAATAGGCGCTTGGGTTTTGTTCCTTCACATGGCAATATCCCCATGAGTATGGCCCGTCCGGTGCACTAGCCCACCCACCTGTTTCTCCAAAAGATAAGATAGCACGCTAAATCATGGTTTAATAGATTAATTACATCATCAGTAATACATAAAGAGTCCTTGGTTTACTTATCATTCTCATCGTAATTTTCTGCCGGAAGAACCCACCTG
The DNA here is from genome assembly GCF_020921035.1 of Rhodamnia argentea. NCBI lineage: Eukaryota > Viridiplantae > Streptophyta > Magnoliopsida > Myrtales > Myrtaceae > Rhodamnia > Rhodamnia argentea. Next base: position 22,032,394 of record NC_063160.1, read on the forward strand.
TCGTTTCATGGGATGTCTGTCCCAAGAAAGCCGCGATCTCCCGCTTGCGTGTGGCGGCATCACCGGTGGTTCCGAACGCCGGGAACGACTTGGCAGCCGCGACGAAAGCGTCGTACGTGTAGAACCCTTTGGCAGGGCATCCGGCGTCGTTCCTGTGCTTCAGCAACTGATTGAACGTATCTCTCGAGATGAGGCCACTAACGTCGCCCCCGATGCCTCCTCCGCCGCTGCATTGGCTCTGGCATCCGTCCGCACAATACTCACTCGTGGTGCCACACCACCCGTACTGGCTGCAGCACAGCCCTCCCGGGCACACCTGGCCGCCGGCTTGGCTGCCGCATTGCTCGGCGGAGGCGCCGCGGGTCAGGGCTGAGAGGAGAGAGAGAATCGCTAGGGTTTTGATCAGAAGCATTTTCTTGGTTTGCATGGATAGGTTCTAAGGAGTGCGTGAGGCGGCTAACGAATATATAGGAGGAGAAATTAATGTAGGAGCGACAAAAAAATTCTTTGTTTCCTTTTACATTATATCTCTCAATTAAGATTATAAAATATGCTTAGGCTTCACTTTTGTTAAAGCTTCTCGTCCTCATCTTGCTAACTTTTAAGAAAAAAGGGCACGTGGGCGGCTGTAAGAAAACACGTTTTGGCTTCATCTACATGAATGTCCTGAAGTCAAGAAATGTGGATAATCGTTGTGGACCTTAGAGCTTTTTCTTCCTGGTACAACTAACGAACATTAGCATTAACAACATCTCTACGATCCAACTTGAGAGTTTCCTTTGGTGATATATAGCCAATGTTAGTCCAACCCCTTTAAAAATTAAACCAATTTATCTTTTGTACGGTGATATACAAGAAAAATAATGGGATAAATTCGAAATCTCATGACCTTCAATCGAACAAGAAGATCGGTATTTTTACTCTTGAAACAACACATTATATATTAAACAAGTTAGAAATTAACATCTAGATCGTTCTAATAATATGAATCGTCTCCTAGATACTTTTGGCATAACATACCGGATATTGAACAAGTCGGAAACTAACATCTTGATCGTTCTTATGATACAAGTGGCCTCCTAGATCTATTAGCGCATCTGTCATCTATGACTTCAAGATCATGATCAAGATATAATATCTACAACTTGGAAAGTGGAAAGTACCCTCCTTGAATATCTTTTTTTTTTCCAAGGCATGCTTTTGATGAAAGAGGCTTTAACCACATATGAAAGTGGGGATATGCTCTGGTGAAGTGAGAATATGCTCGGATCTATCATTTGGTTCTCTTTTTATCATATCCGCTCCGGTGGAAAATAGTCGAGCCGAAAGTGACATATGATCGAAACAGTATCTTATTATGGCATTTCCCAGTCTCAAATATTTAAATATTAATTCACATTTTTCATTTAACAGTTTAAAATTTTAAAATAATTATTGATGGTTCCACAATATTATTCATGTTATCGAAAGATGAGATTCTGAATTCAAATTTTTTTCACTTTCTTTATTCGGTTATTTGAATTTTTAGAACAGTTGACAGTAATTTCATAAAATTATTTAAAAATTAAATTGCTTTTTTGATTTCGCAAGTTCATCAACTTATACTACATCAAACCAAATACATGTTAAAGCTAGGGTCATCGGCATCACGATTAATTTTCTTTTCTAAAAATCTAGAGCAGTTGATAGGATTTAAGCATATGATCTATGATGTCCGAGCTAAAAATCCCTCGACATCTCGATTAACTGCGCTATACCGTAGGACGAACTTTTCACTTTGTCCTGTCGGCCATACATCAAATGAGTATGATCTTAAAGTCGAACTAATTAAGAATGCTCCAGAAGTTATCTCTACAGGGATTAGCCTCAAAGTGCAATCATTGCACGATGCAATTGGACAAGGAATCATTTCAGCTACCCTGCCCACCCTAATCCTATAGACCTCCATGTGTCTTATACTCACCCGGCGAATGCATGCATACTTTATTGAGATGGGACATAAAGGAGAACCTGGTGGTTTCTAGGGACGCTTTGATCATTACAGCTTGGACCCATTCAAAAGTATAAATGTCAAAAGCAAGCTTTTTTCCAATCCTTATCCTTCCACGTACTTCCTAGGTCCCTCGTTAATTTCTCAGTCGGGGTCACCCGGGAACGTCACTGTCTTGTCAATCGCATGTTCGTGGTGTTCTGAAATCTGCCTTTGCTTTATTTATAATGGAGAGACTTTGAATAATGCGTGCCCGTTTTCGATTGGAACGACGATGTGGGGGTGGCGAAGCCTCCCATTCTTGACCATGGGCGACGACATTGGCTGTCATGAAACGCGATTTGGATCGGTCTAAAGTGAAAGATGTTGGTGCACACTGCATATCCTTTTATTCATGAGTATAGTCTAGGGGTGTACAATCGGATCGGATTTATCCGGAATTCGGATGGGCTCATCCGAAAAATAGGGTCGGAAATCGATTCTTATTCAAATCGGTCCGATTTCGGTTCCAATTTTTGGGAACCGGTTGAAACCGGTCCGGTTCTCGATTCTAGATGAACACCCACCCGGTTCGGTTTTAGAACCGATTTTTAGTTACTTTTAAAAAAAAAGAAACCCTAATGTAGTGTCCAAATAATTATAATTTTGATTTTATGCTCGTGGTGTTTGAGTTTTTCTCGTGTTGGTTCATGCGCGCTTAATGTGGTGTCTTTTAGCATGTTATTTGGATCCTACAATTTCACTTCTTTTTTAATGGTTACAATGAAAATTGAAGTGTGATAGAAAGACTTGCACTATATTAATTCAGCGTTCTAGAGAATCATGTTACTTTTAATGGATTGTAACTTTTATTTTTTATATCGGGGTTTGTTGCTTTTGGTGGATCATACTATTATTATTATTATTATTTTTTTTGGATTGTTGCTTTCAGTGTATTATAATTTTTGTTGCTCATTTCATCGATACTCGTATTATTTTAATGAAAAAAAAAGGAAAATAGGTTCTCGGGTATACCTTGAAACAGGATCGAAAAACAGGGTCGGTTCCAAAACAAGTTCCAAGACAAACGGGATCGATTCTCGGTTCCAAAAATTGGAAATCGGTTATAACATGGTCGGTTTCGGGGTCTAGATTTGGACTCGGCTCACCCGACCTATGCTCACCCCTCGTATAGTCTAATTATTATCGAATATTATAAAGCAGAGGTACCCTAAAAAGAAAATTTTTATATCCATCATTGTCGTTTGGACTAATATGAGGAAGTAGTCCTTGGACATTATTATAGTTGTTGTCAACCTATGGGATGGATGTGCTTGCTTGCAGTCTTGTCCGAGGACTACTTCCTCCCACCTTTCGATTCATTAATGCACTCATGAAGTGGGATAAATCGATGAGTGTTCGTAAGGAAGAGTGTTTTGGGGGAAATTTACTGAGCATATACAATAAAGAAATGTTCGATTTTCAAATCATTTATTGCGCATAGAAAACAAGTAACATCTTCTTATTTCGTATCTTAACAAAGTGCCCCATGGGCACTCGTTAATAAGATCTCATTAGTAAAATTATTTTGATAGAAGCAAGAGATTTGAACTACTGGGTATTCTAGATTCACAAAGCTCGTAATGAGATGAGGTTAACATGTTAGATGTTACCGGTTATAGAGGACACAGAGGACGAGATTTTAGTCTTATCATGTGCATTTCATTGAAATTATCTTCTCCCAGACAGATGGAATCTTGACAGCTCTGGTTTGTGTTCTAAACTTAAGAATTCAGATTCCTTCCTTCATTAATAACCCAATTGAAACACACAAACCAACACGGTTGAACTGCATATTCCATTTAACTAAGAAAATTCAAAACTTTACAACATGAAAATCATCAAATTTGTTCTCTTTCCCTCTTTGACTGTATTATGTTGCAGTGATTCAGTAACTGAACTGGCGATTTGTTCATCATCTTGAAGTCTGCTATAGTCAGGATTTTGAACTTGTGAGAATTCATCCCCAAAGCAAAAACATGTAACAGATAAGAGACATGATCAAGATATGTATTCTCTCACAATGTAATGCTTTCCTTTACAAGATTTCCTACTATCTCATTGTTGTCAAGATCTTCATGAACTAATAATGGTTGAGGATGTTGACAACTGATGCTCTGGTTCTGATTAAGCGTCGGACAACAAATTCAAGTTCTTCCCCCCAAGATCTTGAATGGTTAGCTCCAATTGTCTCAGCTCATTTTGTATGCCTTTGTGTTGGGATTATCCCATATCGATTGTGAAAGGGGCTGGTAATCAATTTATAAGTGTGAGGAAAAGTCTTATCCTTTGAGTTAGCCTTTGAAATGAGAGAGATCCAAAACCGTCTAATATTGATATTAGAGTTCAAATTACTAATAAGTCTAGACCCAACAGTCACATATACAGATTGTCGCTGCCTCCGACCCATTCGATCTGCACATCGATTTCCAGTTATTGTGGCCGATGAAGGCTTGCAGCACAGCTGGTAAATCAGGAGCCAGCACCCCCTCCTGCACCCCCCAGGGGGGACTGGCTGCAGGTAAGCCAGCGTATTCCCACCTCCTCCGGGAAGACAAATATGGGAGGAGGAACTGGGCATTCGCCCGTAAAGAGCTTCTTAACCGGGCATCCACCTTTTCAGACCACCTTTTCAGATTCGCTGAGCACAGTGGCTTCTTCCTCACAAATGACCCGCATGGAGGAGTGCATCAATTTCGAAAACAAGGACCGGACGCATTGTTTTGACAGTGCTTTATTTTTGCGTGTATGAAGGAAAACAAGGATTCGAACACTGCAACAGTGACCGGTTCAACTTGTCTTAGCATTCTAGATGTGGCTAGTGTCTTGCTGTCGAAAGAAGAAAAGGTGCAATTGCTCTAAGTCCCTCGGGGACTTGTTGGCTACCTTTTTGGCCTTGATCCTAGAGGCTAAGGGGTGAATGAAAATCATCCTGTTTGAGATATAGATTTCTGGCTAGACATAATTTTTTCTATTTCTGTTTCTGAATGAGTTTTTAAGTAAAAAAATACGTTTGATAACGACATAAAATTTTTTATTGTGAAATAAAAGTTCGGCCGGTAGGTAAGCAACGGCGGTGGTGATCGGCGAAGGCAGTGGAGGTCGCCGACGGTGGTCGGCCGAGGTGGCCGCTTGCGGTGGGAGATGGTGGTGGTGGTGGAGGTTGCCGGTGGTGGCGGTGGCCGGCAATAGTGGCCGGCGGTGAGTGGCAGCCGGTGGTGATCGACGATGGCGGCCGGTAGTGGCGGCGGTGGGTGGTGGTGGTGGCCGGGGTTGGTCGAAAGAGGTCACCGGCTGCGGGTGGCGATGGGTGGGGTGAGGCGACGGCCGATGGTGAGGCGGGGGCTAAATTTTTATTTCTATTTCTCCGAAAAGTAAAAAAAAATTATTTCTCATTTCTCTTTCAAATCTATTTATGAAACAGAAATTTGTTTCATAAATAGAAAAATAGAATTACATTACCAAACAAGTTTTTATTCCAAACCTATTCTAAAAATAGGTTTGGAACAAAAACAGAGAAATTGAATGGATTTCATGCACGCCCTAAGGGCCCGCATGAAAACACTTCAGAAATTTCATTTCTCTACCAAATGCCCATATGGCAGAGAAATGCGTTTGATAAAAACCCGATCGAAGTAGAACTCCGTTTGGTAAAAAAATTGACTTATGGTAGGATTTTTGGCCAATTTTGAGAAGTAAAAAATTTTAACTTCTCGGCTCCAGAATCATTTCTTGGACCACATCCGCCTCCGCCGACCACTCTTGCTGCGACCGCTGCCCGCCTGCCACCGACCACCGCCCACCCACCGCGGCTGGCCACCAACCACCTCTGCCGCCTACCGCGGCCGTTGACCACCGTCGCCGCCTACCACGGCCGCCAGCCGCAGCCGCCGCCAACCACCCCCCCTTGCCACCGCCCGACCGCCGACCACCGAAGCAGAGCACCGCCGTCGCCGCCCGCCGTTGCCATCCCCTCCTCTCTCGGCCGCTGCCGCTACAACCCACCGCCGCTACGGACCACCGCCTCCCACCAACCGTCGACTACCACCACCCGTCAACCATAGCCGCCGAAGATTTTGTTAATAATGTTTCAAAAGTATAAATTTTCAACTGTTACCAAACAAATTTTTCTTATCAGAAGTCAATATGGAACAGAAGTATAAAAATTAACTTATACTTTTGAGGAGAAGTAGAGAAATCAACTTTTGATCAGAAGTTGATTTCTCATAGAGAAGTGTTACCATGCGCGCCCTAAATACTTCTCAACTTCCTAGACCCGTCTCCTATTCATTGCCTCTCTTGCGACACGATATCAACTATAGCTTTTGAGCTTGCTCTTTGGTCTACATCTGATTGAGCGGGTGTGGCAACCAGCAGTTTGATTTGCAGGAAGGCGAGCCATTTTTCTCTCTCAAATGTATGTATCTCTCTATACGTCGTTGTATGGTTTGAGACAGGACGAACCTCCTTCTCTTCGCAGTTGAATGATCGGAAGCATTATTCTATTAGAATTCGGGCAACATCTCATCAATTTCCTTGCAGTGTTGCCTACCAGCAGGCTTTCACCCACATCACACCCCACTAAACAATTGTCCAGAGCCAACGAAGCATTCATGGAAGTAACATATTTGTGAAATGATCCGAAAAGTATGCGATGCACGAGCAAGTCAGCAACCTTGTCTTCTATGACCAGACACAGCAGATTCCTGCATTCACCAGACTCATTAGCTTGTAACTATTCTTCTTGTCCGAAAGGGAACATCTTGGTGTCAGAGATTTGAATCTGTCCGTCGCCCTCGTGCCAATAAATTAGTCCTATGAGATCAATCAAATCTCAAGAGACAGCGACCGTGTGGTGCTCAATTCTTCGTGCTTGAATGGAGTCCAAACAATTTTCATTTGATCAAAGAGAGTACGTCGGCGATGTTTATGCGGCGTCTCCTTCCCGCTGAGATACCAGCTCATCTTTAAGTCACCTGAACATAACTTAACAACAGAGGACTGTTGGCAATAATTGTTCTACATCCAGAGCAGCGAAATGGATAAAAATAAGTTTGCGCACGAGCGGCATTAATGGTGAAGTTGTTCCGCGATTAGATTAGATAGACGTAGAAAACAAGTAGAAAATTGTTTTCTCTGCACTTGTTTATCTCATTTCGCCTGCTTATATCAGAGAATGCCGGCCCACGACGAAGTTGATTCCCCCCATCCAGCTCATCCTGCTGTTCCTGAGAAGACCATCTTAATGTAGGCATGTGACATAATTCCATGAAGCTGACATTTTCTCTGTATTGCAAACGTCTATACTTCATCTGAATATTTGGCAAAGCATGTGAATATTGTATCCTTTTTCCTTGGTTTTCTTCTGATAATGTTCTCGCTTGTTGGCTTATGCGATGCTGCTTGTTGCCTTCAAATCCATGTTCATAACTTTTTTACCTTGCACAACCTGACCATCCATAACCTCTGTTTTACCGATCTTCTGTTTTACACTACAGAGGTACTTGTTAAGTCTCAGTGGTTTCTTCTTAAGCTAGGATGGACCAAATGTCTCTCGGACATCAGTCTCTTTTTTGTTTGCATACTTAAATAGATCATAAGTTTCTGTAAAAGCTGTAATAACTTTCACCCGGTGCCTGGGAGATGGTGTTTGGATCCTTCAGGAATCAAGATGACCTGAGATTTGGTTCTTTTATTATAGTTTGCGGTAAATATTAAGATTGTTCAGATTACAACGTTGACCTTTCTTCTGTAATTGATATTGATGCAATGGTAAGTCCCATGAAACCGACATCTTAGTCACCCATTACTGAAAAATGATGATCACCTGAGATTTCATTCATCTTGTCGAATTAAGGTAAGCACTTTGGAGGAAGGACAACATCAATTTTTTGTGCATTGTTGGTTTGATAGAGTCATTCGACACAGGATTTCCCCGTGCAATCAATCGTTTAGTTATCAAATGCTTCAGCGAACGGAGAAAAGAAACATGTAAAGTGAGGCAATCTAGTTTGGCAGCAGATCTGATTTGCATTGATTTGTGTTTGAGTTGTACACAAGTAATTCACCAAAAATATGTACTATACATATGCTGGACACTACTACATCCTAGGATTCATGAATTGCCAGCTAGTGGTTGAGGATATTGAGTAGGGACACTCGGGTTTTGATCAAGCGCCTGATCAGGCGCTCGACTTCTTCTTCGAGGTCCTGAATGCTGGACTCGGTCTCTCCCACTATTTTCTGCACGTATTCCATTTGGATCGGTTTTCCATTCTTGTGGCTTAGGAGGTTGTGAACGGCAAAATCCACCTTCTCTAGCTCGCTGTTAGATGCTCTCTCATCAGCTGCCACTCGTCTGGAATGAATCAACTTGCCGAAGAAAGAGCAGCTTCTCGACTTTCCATGTACCAACAATGTCAACAATGATTCAATTGACCTGAGAGCGACTTCCTCCGCTTCTCTTAACATTGAAACTGTTGTCATACGGCTTTGACCCTTAGAAGAAAAGGTCGATATGATCTTCAAATTTTTCAAGCAGTTTTGAATTGTCTTCTTTGCTTTCTTCCTTGAGGTCAAGTATGCCTCGGCCTTGTTTCTCAGTGCCACGTCATTGCCCCATCTCCTACGCAACGTGGATTGTAGTTCCTGCATGTTTTCCTTCGTCTGCGTTATGACATCTTTTCCGGTAGTGCACAAGTCCAGGAGACTGAGGGATCTCTCGAGCACCTCTTCGCAGCCCTCTTGAACCAAGGCATGTTGGGTGTCTGGAAAGAGAAGCAAGTCTTCGACAGAGTCGTAGAAGTCCACGACACTGCTCATCGTGTGGCTCACCGATGAAAATGAACATGCGGTGGCTTCGGAGCTCCTGATCCTCCTCAGGTGCTCCTCCGCTTGAGGAATGAGTGGGTTTGGCTTCGAAGGCAAGCTCACCGAGCGAGCGTGAAAGTGGGATTTCGGGTTTGGTGAAGCCATTGTATGAGAGGCGGTCTTGCTACTGAAATGTTTCAGAGGCAATTGGATTGGGTTGCCTTATCCTGGCCGTGGCAAGACTCTATATATGTATATATGCAAAAGAAAAGAAGGGGAGGCAATGGGAATCAAAGTTCCTAGAATCAATGAGTCCCTAACATGATTTTGAATTGGATTCCAGCGCTTTGTTCACCGATGTTTGCGCAGTGTCCCCCACAACCCTTCTCATTTTCCAATGAATTAGAGACTAATTAACACAAGCTCAGTATCGTATTGCAGAGAGTGCTGCATATGAAAACTTTGCACAATCGGCGCTACGACCTTGTCTCGCCTCTCAATGGACAAAAAAGAATTATGCTAACATGTTGGATCCTACATTATAATGCTCGACAAATAGCCACAAAAGGAATACTGAATTCATCATGCATCAAGCGCTGTTGAATGAATCTAATTCGGTTAAAACGTCACATGGGCGATGTTCATGCGTTGTCTCCTTCCCATGACATACCAGCTCATTTTCAAATGACCAGACCAGATGCAGCAGCAGAGGAACTCTTAAGAGACATTGTTCAGCAAAATGTGCTGCAGAAAGATAAAATTAACTTCATGCACGAGGGGCTTTAATGATAAAAGACTAGCATCATTCGAGAGATGTAGGATATTATTTTCCCTGTACTTCTTTATTTTATTATTTCTGCCTTGCATCCATAATTGCTGACAAATTATCGTGAATGCGTAAGCCAGGGAACATTAGGAATTCCAGTTCCTTCTGTCCAGCTCATCCTGCCATTCCGGAGAGTACTGTGATAATGCAGGCATGTGAAATAATTCCACGGAACTAATGTTTTTCTCTGTATTGCAAGTGCCTGTATCCGTATGACTATTTAGCAAGTAAAACAAATGTGTCACCGTTTTTTCTTTGGTTTTCTTTGATAGTGATTCTGCTGGCTGGCTTACTGCTTAGCAGTCAGCGATGTCTCCTTGTTGCCTTCTAATCCAGGATTATACCTCATTGCTTCTTTTCTTGTAGTCTGACTATCCATAACATGAACTTAATGATTTTGCACATCTGCTTATTCATGCTGCAGAAGTATCTCGCAGACATCGGTCTGTTCCTTGTATATATGAGTCATAACATTCATGTAAAACCTGCAACACTGCGTCTGATGGTGTTTGGCACCTTCACGAATCATTGGTTAGATGAGGTTTTATTCTTTTTCAGGGTTTGATGGAACATTTAATGTTCAGTTATAATGGATGTAAAAATAAGCCAATTCAACCAATATCTTAGTTACCGATATTCCGCCAATCATCTCAGATTTTGTTCTTCTCATGAAATCAAGATAGCCACTTTGTAGGAATGATGACATTAAATATTTTCATTTTGTTAGTATTGATTGGATATTCAGACAACAAAATGCATGTCAAATGAATCAGCATGAGGAGAAGAGAAGCAAAAAAGAAGGGAAGCAAATTAATTTGGCAAAAGATCGGATCTGTTATATTTGTATCTATTTGAGTTGTATACAAGCAGTACCACAAATGTCTCAACCAAGGATTCATGGCTTCTCAGACTAGTGGTTGAGGATATTGAGGAGGGACACTCGAGTTTTGATCAAGCGCCTGATCAGGCACTCCATCTCTTCTTCGATGTCCTGAATGTGGGACTCGAGTTCTGCCAACACTTTCTGTACATGTTCCGTTTGAATGTTACTTGCTTTTCCAATCTTATGGCTTAGGAGGGCATAAATCGCAGCGTCCACGATCTCTAATTCGCTGTGGGACGCTCTCTCATCAGCCGCCACTCGGTTGGAGCGCATCCACTTGGAGAAGAAAGAGCAGCTCGTCGACTTTCCGTGTACCAATGTCAACAACGATTTGATCATCTTGAGAGCAACTCCCTGCGCTTCTCTTAACATGGAAACCATTGTCACACCGCTTTGATCTGCAGAAGAGATGGTTGATTTGATCTTCGAATTTTTCAAGCAGTTTTGAATTGTCTTCTTTGCTCTCTTCCTAGAGGCCAAGTATGCCCTGACCTCGATTCTCAGCGCCAGTTCATCGCCCCGTCTCCTGCGCAACATCGATTGTAGCTCCTGCACAGCTTCCTTTGTCTGCGCTACAACATCTCTGCCAGTGCTACAAATGTCCAGGAGACCGAGGGAACTCTCAAGCACCTCGTCACGTCCCTCTTGAACCAAGGCTCGTTGGGCATGTGGCAAGAGAAGCGAGTCATCGACAGAGGCGTAAAAGTCCTCAAGGCTGCTTATCATGCGGTGCACCGATGAAAAGGAACTGGTGGTGGCTGCTTCCGAACTGCTGATCCTCCTCATGTAATTCTCTGCTTGAGGAATGAGGGGGTTAGGCTTGGAAGGCAAGCTCACAGAGCGAGCATGAAAGTGGGATTTCGGGTTTGTGGGTGAAGCCATTGCCTGATAGGTGATCTTGTTACCAAAATTTTCTCAAAGGCAATAGAATTTGGATCGCCTTCTCCTGGCCGTGGCAAGACCATGTTTATATGGAAGGAGAGAAGGGGAGGCAGAGGGAATCAAAATTCCTAGACTCAATGTGTCCTAGCATGATTTTGAATTGGATCTGATGCTTTGTTCACCGATGTCTGCGCAGTGTCTCCCACCACCCCACTCACTTTCCAATGAATTAAGAGACTAAATTAGGATCAACTCATCTCATCATTAGAAAATGATTGCACGAGTGGTGCGAGGACGCTGTCTCACCTCTAGAGGAATAAAGCAAGGATGCTTAACTTGTTTAAATCTACATAATACTGCATGATTCAGGAAGGCTACTTAAACTATTCTGCATTATTGTATAGCTACAGAAGGGAGAATTTCTTCTGCGAAATGGTGATGAGCAAGTGTTGCCACCTATCTGGTCAAGGGTACACAAGATGTGAAGGAATACTTTCTTTAAGGTGCCTTCTGCTGAGGCTATGATAAGCAATAACCATGTAGGAAAGAAGAATTAAACAAAAGGTTAAAAAAAAAAACTTCACTCCGATAAATTACAGGCAGGCTCGAGAAGGGGCTTGCCTGTGTACCGGCGATTGCTGATCTCGAATTGACGTATCATCGGATATCCAACATAACTTTACATGGTTTTGGCTTTCATTCCAGTGTACTTTTACATGGTTTAGCTTTAACTCTGACTCTAATGTAGTTCGGTTCACCTGCTGGGGGAGCAAATTTAGCAAGACTGCAATAAGAACAGTAGTAACAGAAAACTGATATCAACACAAAGTACTTTCATTGCTTTAGTTGGTTTCTGCTCATTGCCTACCAGAAAAATTTATGTTATTACTCTGGTCATTAATACCAACAAAATTGTTGCCTTGATTATATGCCACAACAGAGCCAAATTCTTTTCCTTTTTATCCTCCTAATCTCATTCCTGGATAATTTGTCGGCTTTTCTCGGGTGATAATATACTCGAGAAGTGCTTAATCATATACACATAAAAGCTAGTCAGAACTTGGAATGAGATGGAACCGATGTAATATCTCATGTGATATCTCAGATATTAATGCTGATAAGATAGAATGGCCCGAATGTCTCTCGGACCTCGGTCTCTTCCTTGTACAACATAGATCATGAAATTCCTGTAAAATCTGCAACACTGGGTCAGAAGGTGTTTAGCACCTTCGCTAATCATTGTTTGGAAGAGATTTTATTCTTTTTCAGAGTTTGATGGATAACAACATTGTTCAGATTAAAACATTTAACGTTCCGCCAATGGTAAGTGACGTAAAAATAAGACAATTTAACCGGCAATTTAGTCAACGATATACTGGTAATCATCTCAGTTTCGTTCTTCTCATTGAATTACGATAGCCACTTTGTAGGAATGATGACATCAAATATTCGCGTTATGTTAGCTTGATAGGATATTCAGATAACAAAATGCACGTCAAATGAATCAGCGAAAGAGGAAGATAAGGAGAAAGATGTGAAGCGGCTTAGTTTGGCAGAAGATTGGATCCGTATCAGTTTGTACTCTTTGAGTTGTATACAAGTAGGACAACAAAAATCTGTACTACAAATGTGCTAGACATTTCTATACATCCTAGGATTCATGACCAATTAGACTAGTGGTTGAGGATATTGAGGAGGGACACTCTAGTTTTGATCAGGCGCCTGATCAGGCGCTCCATCTCTTCTTCGAGGTCCTGAATGTGGGATTCAAGTTCTGCCAACACCTTCTGTACATGTTCCATTTGGATGTTGCTTGCTTTTCCACGCTTGTGGCTTAGGAGGGTATCGACCGCAGTGTCCACGATCTCTAGTTCGGTGTTCAACGATCTCTCATCGGCCGCCACTCGGTTGGAATGCATCAACTTGGAGAAGAAAGAGCGGCTGGACTTTCCGTGTACCAATGTCAACAAAGATTCGACCATCGTAAGAGCAACTCCCTCCCCTTCTCTTAACATGGAAACCATCTTCAAACAGCTTTGATCCGCAGAAGAGATGGTTGATTTGATCTTCAAAACTTTCAAGCAGTTTTGAATTGTCTTCTTCGCTTTCTTCCTGGAGGCCAAGTATGCCCCGATCTCGTTTCTCAGCGCCATTTCATCGCCCCGTCTCCTGCGCAATGCCGATTGTAGCTCCTGCACAGTTTCCTTTGTCTGTGCTACAACGTCTTTGCTGGTGCAGCAAATGTCAAGGAGACCGAGGGATCTCTTGAGCACCTCGTCCTGTCCCTATTGAACCAAGGCCTGTTGGGTATGTGGCAAGAGAAGCGAGTCATCGATGGAGTCGTAAAAGTCCACGAGACCACTTATCATGCCGCTCACCGATGAAATTGAACAGGTGGTGGCTGCTTCTGAACTCCTGATCCTCCTCAAGTGATCCTCTGCTTGAGGGATGAGTGGGTTAGGCTTGGAAGGCAAGCTCACAGAGCGAGCATGAAAGTGGGATTTCGGGATTGCTGGTGAAGCCATTGTCTGAGATTTGATCTTGTTACTGAAATTTTTTCAGAGGCAATTGAATTTGGATAGCCTTCTCTTGGCCGTGGCAAGACCACAGATATATATAAAGGAAAGAAGGGAGGCAAAGGGAATCAAAATTCCTAGACTCCATGTGTCCTAACGTGATTTTGAATTGGATCTGAATTCTTTGTTCGCCGATGTTTGCACAGAGTCTCCCACCACCCTGCTCATCTTCCAATGAATTAAGAGACTAAATGTGGATCAACTCATCTCATCATAATCTCAACAATGTATTGCAGCATCGAAAATTATTGCACGAGTGGTGCTAGGACACTGTCTTGCCTCTAGAGGAATAAAAGAATGGTGCTTGACTTGTTTAATCCTCCATAATAATGCATGATTCAGGAAGGCTCATTAAACTAGTATGCACTATTGTATTAATCATAGAAAGGAGAACTTCTTTTGTCAATTGGTGATGAGCAAGTGTTGCCACATTTCCGGTCGAGGGGACACGAGAGCTGAGGGAATACTTTCTTGAAGGCACATTCTGTCAAGACTATGATCAGTAATAACTGTGTAGGAAAGAAGAATTAAACAAAAGGCCATACAAAAAAAATCATTCGGATGTATTACGGCCGGGCTTGAGATGTAGCTTGCCCATGTACCGGCAATTGTTGATCTCAAATTATGCGTCATTGGGTATACAGCACAAATTTACTCGGTTTCATCTTTAAATATCCAGTGTACTTTTACATGGTTCAGCTTTTTAACTCTGATTCCGATGTAGTTTGGTTCGTGTGTTGAGGGAGCAAAGTTGGCTTGAATTAGATGCCGCGGGAACAATTTGACAGAAAATTGATATTTACACAGTGATTTTATTGCTCTAGTTGGTTTCAATTCACTAACTACCAGAAGAATTTCTGCTATTACTCGGGTCATAATGCCTAATAAACTGTTGTAATTGATTAATATGCAACCAAAGAGCCAAATTCATTTCTTTTTTTATCCTCCTAATCTTGTTTCCTGGATAATTTATCCGTTTTTCTCGACCAATAATGTACATGAGAAACTGAGTCAGAACTCAGAATGAGATGGAACTGATATGATCTGCTGATTGGTGATTCCATGTGTAAAAGCCATCTGTTGAGCAAGTCGTTATGCATACATAATATATGATCAGGCATAAAAATGTTATGGTTCTACAGTTATCTGATTCCGTTTCTTCATTTATAGTCTGCGAAATGTACGAGTACTATCTATGATACAGATGTTGCTACGACTCTCCTTTGTCGACTAATGCCGGGGCGAAATTTCTCGATTAGTGAATCAACATATTGAGAAGGGATGCCCTGGTTTTGATTAAATGCCTTTGCAGGCGCTCCAGATCTTCACTGAGACCCTGAATGCTTGACTCGATAGCCCTCAACATTTGCTTTAGATCTTCCCCTGGATCACCGAACGTTACCAACTTGCTGCCAAGGAGGGAGTCCACTGCAGCATCTGCCGTCGAGAACTCATCACCCGTTACTCTCCCCTCGGCTTCGGCCCTTTTGGAATGCATCAACTTGGAAACTAAAGGCCAGCCTCTTCTCTTGTCCTGTGCCTTTGTCCCATTTAACAAGTGCAACAAAGACTCGAATGTTGCTAGAGCAATCTCCTCAGCTTCTCTCAACATGGAAACCAGCACCATGTCGTCCGGGTCCGAAGGAGAGAAGTCATGTGAGCTCTTCAAGTTTTTCAAGCATCCTTTGATCATCTTCTTCGCCATCTTCCCGGAGGTCAAGTATCGTGCCACCTCGTTTCTGAGCCCGAATTCGTCGCGCAGAGCCGATTGAAGTTCATGCGCACTTTCATTGGTCTGTACAATCACGTCCTTCATGCTACTGCACAAATCCAAGAGCCTGAGAAATTGGTCCAGCAGCTCGTTGCGGCATTCTTCATGGGCAAAGCACTGTTTGGAATAGAGCAACAGAAGCGAGTCGTCCAGAGAATTGTAGACTTCTCTGAGACAGCTTATCCTGCTGCTTGCCAATGACAGCGAGGGAGATGATGCGGCATCCGAGCATCTCAGTCTATCCAATTGCTCGTCGGCTTTACGAATGAGTGGGTGATGTTTAGAAGGCAAGCTGATGGAACGAGCACGGAAGTGGGATTTGAGGTTCGACGCAGAAGCCATCCTCCGAAAGACCACGCTGTTTGCTCCAAGTTCGTTCCCAAAGACAGAGTTGAAGCCTCAGTTTCATAGTCTCTTGCCATTGCCAAGGACTTAAATACAAGGAGAGGCGAGAGGCAAAGGAGAACAAATAATTCGACTCCTCGTGCGGCCTAATATGATATTTGATCAGGATCGAAGCTTTCTTCGCCGATGTCCGCTCATTGTCTCCCGCCACCCTGTCCAATGTGTAGCCTTATCGAAAACTATGGATCTAATAATTGCAAGAGAAGCTAGAATAACGAGTTACGAGTTTTATAAATCGCGCACGAGCGGGCGGTGATGCTGGCCTGTCTCCGATGCCTGCGGATCAGAATAAAAAGATACAGCTGCGTACCTGTGTCTGTCCATTATATAATGGTGCTTGATGCAGGAGGACTGGTTAGATCATATCACTTCTGATCAACCAAATGAAAAGGGTTGATGAGAGAAATTAGGTGCGTTAGGAGTAGACATCAGACCAGATCGAACAAGACTCATTTTTTAAGTTGAAGTTCATGGACGAAGATCATCAATGGCTGCCCCGGAACAACGAGAGAGACGAGAGAGAGTTGAAACTGAAGGGGACAAAGCAGCAGCAGCAACAGCTCATTCAAGATTTCACAGGTTCCAAAACCGCCTGTCCCTGTTGAATTCTCACCTGCGCACGATGCTGAAACCTCAACTCACATACGTTCGGAGCACATACAACACATCACATTTGATATGAATTTACATGTTCTTTTTTTTTTCCAACATTAAATTTGGAAAAAATTAACTTTCAACCTTAATTATTTTTTTGTAATGATTGCAACTTCTCATTTAGGAACTTGTCGTAGTCCTTTAAAACAGCGTCTATGAGAAATTATATTCGAAATGTTCTTTAAAAAATCGCAATATAACCATATTTATTTGTGATGATTAAAAAATTCTCGCTAAATCGGTATCCAATATCTTTCAAATTTTATTTTTAAAAAATTTATTTTGAGATTTGCATATTCAGGAATATATTAACTTTTATTTTTTCTGCTATGAACTAATTGTAATTAATAGTCATTAATTCAACAGCTATAAGGGATGAGAATTCGTTCATTTAGATTTTGTTATAATGATTACCTTTTAGTATTATTATACACCGAGCCTTATTGACAGTGCTAAGAATTTTCGTGTAATAAAACCTCAACACATGGACTTTGTTCCCAATTTAGTAATAAGAATATTGTCGTGCAATATGCCTTAAATTAAAGAGAGAGAGAGAGAGAGAGAGAGAGAGAGAGAGAGAGAGAGAGAGAGAGAGAGAGGGAGAGATTTGAGAACAAAATAGAATTTACCAGCCCTGGATCTTTGACCATACATCTCAATAGAACCTATATATACATAGATTAATGTTCTTATTAACTACAGAGTAGAATTTAATGATTAGAGATTTATCGAAAAAATGATATTTTTAGTGCCAAAAGTCATGTACGGAGATCATTTTGGTGCCAAAAGTTTTTGCTGGATCACTTAAATGCCAAACGGAGACAAAAGAATCACTTTGGTGTCTCTGGCGAAAAATTCCGGCCACTCTTAATACGTGGCATTTTTAATTAATTTTTGAATTTTAATTAGCATTAAAAAAAAAAAAAAGAAGCCCACGTGGCCTTCAAAATTCAGAAAAAAAATTAAAAAAACAAAAATTAACAGCAAATTTTTAAAATAAAAAATTTATTTAAAATAAATTGAAATAAGCTAAAAAATTAGAAAAAACTAAATAAATAAATAAAAAGCAGATTAGGCAGCAAGGATTGCTGTAACCCTTACTTTCGCCACCCCACCATCGCCAGCAATGGCCGGCAAGAGTGGGGCATGGCCGGCAGGGGTCGCCGGCCGGCTATAGGAGAAAGCGTCTCGGCCCTCGCCCAAATTGAGAGAGCACCGGCCCCCGGCCGGGGCTCGACGACCCCTGTTGGCTATGCCCCACCCTCATTGGCCATTGTCGATGATGGTGGGGCAAAGAACAATGGGCTACGGCCCTCGCTTCCTAGTTTGCAGTCCCTCCCTTTTAAAAAAAAAAATATTAGTTCTTTCTGAATTTTTCAGCTTATTTTTTAAATTATTTTAAATAAAAAAATTGAAATTTAAAAATAAAATGCCACGATGGACCTCCGACGAGCCACATCGGCGTCATGTATTAATAAAAGAAAAGTACCACATCAGATTTCGGGCAAAAAATATCTAAGTTAGACTGAAGTGATCCTTTTTCAAAAAATTTGGCACTCAAGTGATTCGACGAAAACTTTTGAAACCAAAAGTGTCCTTTTCTCGAGATTTATCAGTAAACTCTACAAAAAGACTAGACAACATGCTAGGACTTAATTACCAAAATATCAGATAACTCTATTACCTTCCACACGTCAATTAGAGATTTATCATCAAAATATGCACAAGAAATTAGAAATTTACTAGGATAGAGATTTTCGAAAGTATCATGAAAATTAAATTGCAAAATAAAACACACGCGAGCGTGCCATGTGGCTCGACCTCGTGCAAGCTATATAGAAGCCGACGAGCAATATACCGTATAGAACAACATACGCAAAAGGAGTTACCTGTGTTATGTTTGTAAATGGTATGTTTCCGCTCACCAAAATACTAAAAGATGCTCTCTTTTTTCATCGAAATCAATCTAACTAAAAATATTTCATCCCACTTTTTTTTTTATGCGATCAACATAGAATAGTAGGCAATCAAAAAAAGAAAAAAAACATAGAATAGTAACATGAATTTCATTAGAAAGTGTACTGATCCAGATTTGAAAATATTATTAAAAATGGGGAAATTGTTAAACTTTATGCACGAGTGATTTCGAAAACCTTTTGGCTGCTGTGTTTGGTTGTCTGGATTTGGATAGTTTAGGAGAAGGTCGAATTAAAAATCCTTCAAATATCCTCCGGATTTGTAGAAAATCCCATCAAATGTTTGGTACAATCCAAAATAGGATAAAAATCCTTGAAGATTTTTGAAAATCTGCTAAGGTTTTTGAAAATCTCACTTGCCTAATACAAACCAGATCAAAGAAGATGCGATAGTATTGATGATCAATGCCGGACATGAAAAGAGAAATTCAGAGAGCTTTTTTTTTTAGCTCGCTTGTTTTTTACGTTCCCACTTGTTAGTGAGCTGTCTTCTGCTCTAGGGAGGAGACGATTCGTTAAGGCACTTTGAACGAGTTGATTACGTTTTTTTGTAGGCTATAGAGTTTTCACTACTCATCAATGAGTTGCCTCAATCGATCGATCGATGAGAGAGCGATAGCTTCAAGTAGAGAAGAAACAGAGCAATCTCCTCGGCCTGGACAGCGAAGAAGAGGATGAACTCCTTCACCAGAGATTCTTCAAAAAATTTTCCTTGAGGCCGATGGTGTCAAGCCAACGGATTGAGAGGTGCAAAGAGGACCATTTTTATTTTTTTTTGTTGGTCAGTAAAGAGGACGATGTTGAATAGTGAAAAGGAAGCGTTTTATCCTTTTTATATGTGTTTTTTTTTCTCAATTTTTTATATTAGATATCCTACCCGGCTTTATCTTATCTCTTAGATGGGATTTTTTTATCCGGATTATATCCGAATCCAATGTTCTTCCAAATATCGAATAGGATAATTATATCCGAAGCTGCATCCGATTATATCCGAACATATCCGAATTCAGTGTTCTTCCAAATATCGGATAGGATAATTTTTATCCTATCTGGAGTTATATCTAATCCCCCAAACGCAGCTTTTGAGAATCAAGTCATTGTTGTCTTACTCACTTGGCCACCTTCTCGGCTTATCTATCCTCAAATGAAGCATTGAAAAATCTATTTGGTAACAATTCTGTTCCCGAAAATAATTTCTAAGCAGAATTAAATATTTTCTAATTTTGTTTCGTAAATAGAGTAGATTTTTTTTATTCTCGTTTTTGTTCCAAATCTGCTCCCTAGCCACTAATATGTTTTCGAGAACAGAAAAATTAACTTAAATTACCAAACAGATTTATATTCTTTTCCTATTCTCGAAAACAAAAAGAACAAAAATCAGAAAAAACAAAAGTGTTACCAAACAACCCCGGCGCTTCTCTCCTTAAGAAGCCAACATCACCATTTCTCACTTCAAGTTCCTCATGTTACTTCAACAGATTAAGCAGAACATAAACGCAAGAACCAAACCGGATAAAAAAGTCAAGCGAGTCGAGAAAAGTAAACTGCTGCATGACTGGCTGGCTCTGCTATAATTCCAAGATCCCCCTCAACTCTTAAATCTATCAATGTACAACAATAAATGAAATGTTTGGTAGCAGCAAATTAGATCTTACATGGTTCCGGTTTAACATACAGGCACCTTCAGTGCATTTACTCTAGAGAAACTTCCTAACCCTCAAACTATACTGATGCAAAACTGAGGGAAATGGAGCTGTACAAATTGTGGCGGACATCGGACCGGTTGCTTAGTTCTGTCCGTCCATCACAAAAGGCAAGTGAGAACGAGAGACGTTGCTTTACGTCGCAGATGCAAACCTGATCTCCAACAGGAGAACCTTCATTATGTTAAACATGACACTTTGCCTTAGTTTTCGGATATCCTCGGCACTCACTGCCATTTCTCCGTGACAATGCGATCCCGTCAGCTCTGGACTGATGTTTGCACTGCTGTTCAATGTCTCTCACACTCACTGTTGTCATTATAGTCATCCCGAGATCCACTATACTGAAAAAACTGTTGAGTCCAGATCTCCCATTGCCATGACCAAGTCCTTTCCCAAATAAAAGAAGCTTTCACCAGACTCTTTCATAAGGGGAGGCCCAGCAGGAAATTCAGATGTCCAGCAGGAGAGACAGCAAACTGTGAACCCTCGAATCAATATACAGGCGGCAAGCCAATCCTCAGATTGCAGATCAATTAAGATGAACGCTTGTCCTCACTCTCATGAACGCGCTCCCGAGCGATCTTGATTTCTTCCTCACTCCGTTGCATTAGTTCCTCGTATGCTCGCATAGAGTCCGCAGTATACCTCTCCATTGCCTCGAAAACTCGTTGCAAATTTGCCTGGAAGTTATTACTACTGACATCACTCTGATATACGAGCTGCCCAGTTACTGTTGGGATATCACCATTCCCTGAGACCTGAATCATTTTCTTTTTCAGTGCCTGAATTTCTTTCTGTATTTTCTGGTCCTCTCTGTCCAAGTCCTTAGTTGCCGTCATCCCCGGGTGCATCTCCTGCTTGTCCCGCTCCCTGAGCTGAAATACACTGGATGTGAAGCCAAACATCGCAATTACAACTTCCTTCTCAGATATTCTATCCATAGCTTGCGACCACTGATGACAAATTACGAATATTGGAGGTGCGCCTATCCTACCAGGTGAGAAGGGAACTACTCCATCAGGAGTAACTTCAGGCTCATACAAAAGACATTTTAGAAGCCAATTGTTTAGAGCCCTGACGTATTCCTTCTGCACAGTTACCCAACTGGTGAATCGGTTAGCCCAGTTGACAAGTTCACGCTGGAACGGCAGTATCGCGTCAGGAGACGCATCTCCAAGCTTTCTCGCAGAACCAATGGGACCAAAGCTCTGAGCTTCCTTCATTGCTTGACACTGATTCCGGTGGCATTCAAGTAGACATTTCCACATTCTCATTAACCTGTAGTTAACAGATCATGAATTAGCATGATAGGACAACGCATGTGCCATTAAAGTGCAATGAGCATCCCATGGTGAAGTCCTTTCATCTAAACCCCGAATCCATCATCATTCATTCCATGCAGATTATGGCTATTAACTAGAAATTAGATTGCTGCATACACATAGATCAACTGCTCACGTTGTGGTTGACCCCCTATGCCAACAGGCAAATTTAACTTACGAAAAGCGAATGCATGGGATTGACCTATGTCAACTTTTTAAATTTAGGCACTACTTTAGCATGACATCATACCTCCGGAATTTTCTAAATCTACAATCTATTTTCATCAAGAAAAAGCTGCAAGGTATTTGCCACTTGTCAGCGTATGGAAGTCAAGGTATTTTATTATCTAGGGGCACACCACACTCGACATGAATAAGTACAGAACTACCAAAGTAACATACTTAAATGTGCATATCTATACAAATTGTACGTTTCAGACATTCATAATTTCAACCCAATCCAACAACCCATGGAGAGATCGAGGTACATATAGCTCGAGCAAATATAATAAGTACAACCTAAAATGGCAAACAAGCATCTCAGAGGAACAAAGAAGTGACATTACTACTACACGAGCTCACGTGCACATGGACAAAAAGGTAAAATTATTCTGAAGGAAATCATGAAAACAGCAACTCTTAGTCACAGTATCGGGAGTTGAGTTGGTTCCAGTGCAAACAAAGGTGGGGAGGAACAACTAAAAATCCAGCATTTTGAAGTTAGTAAGTGGACATACCCTTGTATCAATTCATTTATCTGCGGCCACAGTTCTTCGTCTCTTATCTTGTTGATAGTCACAGATATCTTGTCAACAACCTGAATTGCAATTCTTATCTTTGTCGATAGACTTCTGATCATGTTCCTCGTTTGCTCGACCTTGGAAGCGTCAGCACGCCTGTCATCCAAATGTTTCAACCTCTGGACCTTCCTATCATGAATGACGCGCATCTTTTCCTCAGCCTGCAAAAGGACGAAGACCAAACGAAACATGAGACGAAGGCACCAGAAGAAATGGCCAGCAGAGGATGAGATTCAACTTAAAATGTGCACCACACTAAAGAGTATCCAAAAAAATTGCTCCCAAGGAAATTACATTTAGCCTCTTATAGATCCCCATAGAAAGGCTTCAATTTTCATAGTATCAAACACGAGCAGCATAAAATTGCACCTGCCTCTCCATCAAGTTAATAAAGATTGAAAATGTTGCACCGCGGCGAGATACGATAAGAGAGTGGAGAAAATAAAATGCAGATGCTATACCTTAACCTCGTTATACAGCTTCTTCTCCCAGAGATAGAGCTTGTGCAAAGTGGAAGAAAGATTTCCCGACCTCATTCCCATTTCTTCATTAACACCCAAGGAAGCTGGCCCAGCATTCTCAGCAGAGGCTGACGGCTCAGCACCCTTGGAAGAAGGGTGCTGTGCCGATACAACAGACCATGAAGGAGTATTGCCATGTGCCTTCTTCGAAGAAACTGCCGGCAGAACATTAAGTATCAAGTTCAACAGTCCAAAAGAGAAGTCGATGAGGCTAAACTCTCAAACTCAATGAAGTAAGTACAGTAATCATAATAAAGTCTAGTACGCACAGGACAAAAACACAACCAAATGATCTTAATACCAGACAACCTGCAAATAACAATGGCTTTATCACTGAATAAGAGAAAACGCATGTATCGAGCAAGTATTGAATACAGTAAAAGCCACTCACTCAAAAAGAAGACAACTTGCGCAATCCAAAGAATCCGGAGATAGACTCACCGTGACTTTTACGCCTATAGGGAACCTTCCCCGCTTCCAGCATCTTGGCAATCTCATGTCCTGACTCTGCTGCTCTTTTAAATTCAGCCTCAATTTCCCTCACCAATTCAGAAACACTCCGAATACCCTTGAACCTGGAGGCATTACCGCCTTCGTCCGACCTTCCTTCACCATCAACGACGTTCTTCTCCACCACGTGGACCTCATACTCCGCCGCCCCATCATTAGCTTTATCGATCGAAACACGAGGCCTGGCTTGATACATAGACGTCGATGCGCCACTATCGACTTTCCCATCTTCTTCCTCACCTTCATCCTCATCAACCATCACAGATTTCAAATGATTCCCTACATCAACAAACTTTGGCTTTCCATGGACTTCCTTCACCACCTCGTGCTCGTCCTCCAGATCAGGAATTCCTTCCTCCTCCCTCAACTCCTTTAAGTCCCTGCTCAGCCTGTTAGCCGAATAAAACCCCTCAGAATCCCCAAAAGGATTCAGAAAGTCCCACGGGAAAGACTGAGGAGGCGAGGGGGGCGGTGGTGGCGGCTTCTCCTCAACATGCCGCCGGGGCGGAGACAAAGATCCGTAATTTATCTGAGAACCATAGTACCCACCAACTGAACTACCGTAGCCAGGATTACTATTACCATAGGGATAAGGAGCTAAGTTATTATTTGAGTAGGAAAAATAATTAGAAGACGACGATTCGCCCATGTAAACAGTCTCCGAAGTCACGGGCTTTTGCTCGTAGACCACAGAAGGCGTCGCTTTACTCTTCATGTAGTTCATGTACGAAAAACCACCTGAATACGAGCTCATACCCATACCCATACCCATACCTGGCGGCTCCTGATCCGAATTCATGTACTCAATGTGGTGGCCATCGTAACCGTGCAGAGGCGAGGAGTGGCCCGAGTGATGGAGCTCGTCGGAGAGAGAGCCGTCGTCGGAACCGGAGGGGAAGTGGAGGTGGGAGCCGGAATTGGAGCCCTTGGAGGGGGAATTCGCGAAGGCGACGGCGGCCGCGTGGTCTCCCTTCCTCTGCGCGGGCAAATTGAGGACGGGGCCTCCCGAGGCGGCGACGCCGTGGGAGAGGAACTCGCGGAGGGACTGGCCGACGTCCCTCAGCGACGCCATGTAGGTGACGTGGGCCTGGGCCAGGTCGTACCGGTGGCGGATCGCCTGGTCGAGGGAGGAGCACCGCTCGCGGCAGAGCGCGACGGCGGGGAGATCGTCCAGCTTGGAGCTGGCGCAGCCCATTTCGCACGCCAAAAGAAAAACCCGAACTTTTCAACTTAAACCCACGACCAAAATCGGCGAAGGGCAGACAGAGAGAGAGAGGGAATGATAGCTAAGTTGGTGGATAGATTATGGAGGCCATGGTGGATGGAGGAGAGCGAGGCGGCGAGTTAGAGAGAGACAGAGACAGAGACAGAGGAGTGGGTGTTCGTTTCTGGAGAAAATTGATGGGAAAGAGAAAGGGAAAGTAGAGAGAGAGAGAGAGAGGGAATCTTATGACAGCACGGCGATTTCTCGTCGGCATGTAGCAGAGAGAGAGAGAGAGAGAGCGTGGTGGAACAGTGGGAGCATTGTGCGTCGGTGTTGCGATGTTGTAATCTGTGAAAAAAAAAAAAAAACACTGTACCTTTTCCCTTAGACTGTAAATAATCTGTACAGCAGCAAATTAGATCATACGTTAATTTGCGGTAATAAAATAACATTAACGTAGACAGAGTCCCGCAGGACTGAGCGAGAGATTCCCTTTCTGGGAATATTTCCTACTTAATTAATCCAGATTAGATTAAATTACGTTGAAGGTTGAAGGTCCTTGGAGTGGACCTTCAGTCCATGCCAATTCTTAATTGCCGAGTTTAGTCAGTTTCTATAATATGAATAGGTAAAAAAGAAAAAAATCATAACATTGTAATCATTCATTCGCCGGACGTTATATCTACGTATTGTGCGAGTCAAGTTAAAACAGCTATAAAAATGTCGTAAAAAATGATAAATACTTTGAAAACCGCAGCTTTTACCTCTCTCATACATCAATCGATTTCACCGACTGATATCATTCGATGAGATATTTTATAAAATGATTTTTGGAACCGATGTTTGGCAAAATGCTTCAATGCCGAATCGAGAATTCATTTAACCCCCAAAATATTCGTAATAGTTACGGAATGCATGGCTCGCGATTAAAAAATATGCTACCCTTGCTACGTTGAGTTTAAAAAAAAAAATCAATTATTAAGTCGGGGACGTTCACGAGTCGTGACTGGATCGGCATGTATTTTATTTTATTTTTCATATGTATAAAATCAATGCGAGAGTGATTGAGGGGGTGGTTAGTACATACGAATTGGATGTTGGAATTTTTTTTTTAATAATCGTATTAAGAAGGAGGAGGAGGAGGAGGAGGGATTATTTTAATTAATTAATTGGACGGGGAGTTCAAATCAAAGGGTCGCCCATGGAAAAAGGGAAAGGAGAAGTTGGACTGGGAACTAAAGGAGGAAGGAAAAGCTGGTTTGGTTTTGACGGCAAGCTGAACTTTTTTGACGCTCCTTGTTGCCGCCAATTGGGGTTTGGGTTCGGTGCGATTTCTCCATATTGCCCCTCCTAATCCTTCGTAATTGTTATACTAACCTCCCAATTCCCAAATCTAGACCCTAAACCCTAACCCTAACCTCACCTTTTTTTTCTAGCCCCCTTTTTTTTTTTTCGTTTGGACAAAATTCTTGCCTTTTTTTTTCACTTTTCGCGATATTCGTACCCGTCCAACCAATCTCTGACCCGTCAAATAGTGGGTTAGATCGAGTTTGATTCGAGTCATGAATGATCCAATCGAAATATGCCTGCTTAATTCGTTTATGACGATTTATGCAATGCAATTTCAATGACACATGCTCAATCCGACACACACCTAAACATATTTTCTAAAATACTTATATATTTAATCTAATTTTTTAAAAAAATCATATCCAAATTAAGATAAGAGTACGGAATAGCTGAGCATAAAAGAGAATGAATAAATAATTATAGATCTCGATTGGGTCTAAAATAAAGTATAAACACGACTCATTTGACACTCGTATTATGTTTAAATCCATTTTATGATATGTTAATCAAATATAACCAACTAATATAACAACTCAATTCATCATGCATAGATCAAAAAATGCATTTATGATTCATTTTGAAAGGCCTAGTATCTCATGAGACTCCATACGTAAGTTGTCCATATGGTGATAAACTCGTTTCAAATGACGATAGCGGCAAATATAAGCAAGAAATTTTATTCTTTAGATCTCGCGTATTTAATGGTTTGGTCATTCACAAAAAGAGCTCGGAATTCATCAAAATGTCGTCTTTCCTCTAAATTCCATGAGAACGTCTAATTCCAACTTTTAATGCCTCGAATGGTTCGTATATGGATGCATCATTAACACCAGAGATATCCTAATTAATGACCAAGACTCTCTAATTATCCCGAAATTTTCCCTCGATGAAGACAAGCTTTGTTTCCGTTCGACATCGGACGACGTTACTCCCCATTGACACGATCTTCATCTTCTTCTCGTTGTCCGCATGCTGGGGGAATCGTGACCCTCCCAATTCTTCAGATTTACGTTGATATTTATCCCCGAAATTTTTTATTTTTTATTTTTTATTTTTTTTGGACCTTGGCACTTAGCGGGAAGAAAACGTAAGGAGAGGACAATCATCAGTTTCTGCGCAGTGGAACGGACGAGTAACGGCGTTAAGGCTCGTGAGACGACAAAGGACCTGCCCCGACTGGGGTGAAGCCGACGTCGCGTCGATCGATTGAAAAGGCAAAACTGTCGAAAACTTTTGTTCCCGTCCGGTCCTCTCGGCCAAATCCGAGATGGATGCTCATCCATCAACTTCGATTCTCTCGTCCGAGAACGCCACGGTCGCCTCGGCCGTCCGGTCGCCGCGCCGGCGGGCGGGGGCCGGACCATTCGTTGGCCCATAGGAGGGCGCGAGAAGGCAAGTCAAAACAAGCGATTGACCCGCCTCGATCTTCCCCCAAATTCCAGAGCGCACTCCTTTCGAAGAAAAGTCGCGGCGGAATTTGGAGACGACATCGAAGACGTGTTGGACTTGCGTTTCTCTCTGCGGCGGCCGTTTTGAGGTAAATGCCCAAAGCGTCTACCCACGCAGGGGGAAACACGTACACGGGCTTTTGCTCTTGTCATCGGATTTTACATTTACATTGGATTTGGTGCACCGCCCCTCTAAAACGCAGACCGTTTTTAGGAAACTCCTAACCAGTGGCGGTCGGGCGCGTTCGTGCATAAACAAAGTCGTCGTCGGAATATGGTTCCGCGGTTGGTGGTGACCTTTCCTTTTTCTTTTTCCTTTTTCTATCTTAAGAGTTGTAAATCTTATGGGTAAAGGCAGATTGGTACACAACTATTTACACAATGGGTCACCACATAATGCACCAACCGTATGCGTACAACCACCCTCCTAACTGTATCTATAACTCCATCTAGTTTCGCACGAGCTTCATCCCCAATCATCAAATTGGATCTTACAGATTCAAGTTCATGAGTAGCAGCAATCGCAGTTCCGATAGATTTTCTTAAGATAAAAGTCGCCTCGCAATCCAGACGGCTTTGATTTAGCGAATTGTTCCACCGGATCGCATGACCTTTTCGATACGCAATCGATGTAGAGAAATTCACATTCGTCCTCACAAGTCTTTTTCTGTTTAGCAAGAAAAAACATCATATCTAGCAACAAACCCCACTCACCCACCTCAGCTCATTTGCTAAAACCCTCTTAGGGTTTTTCTTTTCTCAGCTTCAATAACCTTCTTACTTGAACCAAAGGGTTTTCTTCTTACTCCCATTTCGCCTCACAAATAGTAATGTAAATGGAAAAGGGAATTGCTGCACGTTCAAGGAAAGTACTTTTCTAGGGTTTTCTTGCTACCAGCAATGAACCTCGTCACTTTATCTTTTTTTTTTTTTTTTTGGGTTCGCTTTTGATAAGGCTGCTGCATTTATATTCCACATCAACCCCAACAACAATCTGAGAAATGTAAGAGTCAAGTCATCCTCCCCCTGGCCAAACCTAACCCGAAGAACATTCGACAGATCAGCAAAACCCCACGAAAGAAAGCGACAGATTGCATACTGCGCTCTTTCTTTTTCCTTTGAAAGAGCTTTGAAAGCCGTTTAGTTTTGGAATATTCAAATTTACTGGTGCACGTCGTGGAGGGGCTGGGCGGGAGGAAACCCTATGTGCTATGCTTCCAGAGAAACAGTGGCCAGTTCGGGGAGATGTTGCGTGCTGCTTATAAATGTCGTTGGATACACCTGATGAAAAAGTGATCTCGATCCATGTTTTCCTTTTTAACCATAAGAGGTTTTGGTTTTGGACGGTTGAGTTATTGCGCGTGGTTGAGAATTGTTATCTCGGGCTGGCGTGGGTTAACTTCAACATCTATGTAATTGATTGATCTCGAGTAAAGTTGATTAGAAGGGAGAGACGATCTTTATAATGTAATTTATGTGAGTCGATGTGTCTATCGTTTGAAGATATGGTCGATATTTCGTAAAAGCATGCATGGATAGTACTTTTGAAGTTTTTTTTTTTTTTTTTTGGGGGGGGTTTAAGATGGGTAACTATAAAAATGAAGAGATTTTTGGAGTACAATATCACTTGACCCCATGGTTTGATATTTGAGAAGGCATGGAACAATCTCTCTGCGATGATAACCGGATCATGAAGACAACTTCTTTTTTTTTCTCGAATTAATGAATTATAACCATCCAAAAAGTCCAACTTTTATTCCGTCAACAAATATCATGATGGAAAATATGATAATGGCAGGTCCCATTCGACACGAAATGAACTTTGAGACATCAATGGAAATTTGGGAATATACCTGTCCTCTCATAAGAAATTATAGCCAACTCGAACGCCCTTAAAAGCTATCTCTCTTGATTATGGTAAGGGCAGCCAATATATAGGAAAAAAGATTCGGATGTATGGGAAAATTATATCAACTCCGTACATATTGGTGTTGTGATATATTTGATACGTAAAATTTGATGAACGAAGAGTAGTACACGTGATATAAATCGGGACAAATCGCGACTTTGATACTATGTTATAATTATTAATCTAAAATTTAAATTAATAAATGAGGAGAGATCACGTGTATATTTATCACGAGTAAACAAACCCTCCATGACCACATATGACTCAACCCCAAAAGTCAAATCGAGTGGCCCCGCAATAAGTTGAATAGCATACATAGGCTGGGTGGCTGCTTTATGTCGACATCAATTGTACTGTGAAAATTTCTGTTCGAAGATTGATTGGCCAATTAGTGGGTGAATAATGACTGATCCCTTGACATAATTGTTGCGGAAAAAGGACTGGCAATTACATTTCCATGATGGAATTAACATTGCAAGCCAATCTCTTCTCCTCCACCAGCTTGTTGGTTTCACTGTAGGTAAAGGATAGTCAGAGAGAAATGCGTTCCCACGTCAGAAACAGCTCCCTTTTGTTAGTGGCCACGATTTGCAGATAAAGAAAACAACTACGATAACTTGGGAAGAGCAAAATGGATCGATCTAATTTGAAATAGCTTAGATCAGATCAATTTGGCCCGAGCAAGACGGACTAATCGAATAGAAAAATCGCCCAAATTGGACCGAATCAGCCTAGTTCCCAGTTTCATAAAATTAGAACCAGTGATTTTCGATCAGATTCCTTATTTTAGGGGGAATCGGATTATCTGGACTTATTATTTTTTATTTTTCAAATGCAAAAATAATTTAAGATTAAATTCCGTATTGCTCGCCCCTATTAATAATCCACCAGTCCGGTTCTCAAATTCGCGGTATGACAAGATCTGACCAGGAATCGATCACTCCTAATGACGACTTTTAAGCATGCTCAAGAGTTTCTGATTGAGTTATATGTGGTCCTCCTGCATATTTCTGGATATAAGATAATTTTCTGGGATAATTGTCCAAAAAATATTAATTTATTGTAAACCTTTCAATCGCGACAATTTAGTCCCAAATAATAAGTTTATGACTTAATTTACAAATCTTCAAAATATTTTTTACTAAATTGACAAAATGAAAATGTTTAGGGCTAAGTTGAATTATTACAGGTTATTGCTTTAAGGTTGCCTAAAACCTTGAAACCTAGGATTTTAGATTTGCTAAAAAGGCCTTCTCTTGGTTGCATGAAATGATTTTTATTGCATTTCTTCGCACCTAGCGCAGCAAGCAAATAGCATGTTGAATTACATTGATTTCTCGATAAAACCAATATCGAATTGCATTAAGGAGCGTTACTTGAATGATCGTGGGGACTCCAACGATTTCAATACATCATTTAAGGATTTTGAAGACTACTTCAGTGATTTCGTGGATGTTGTTTGTTCGAGCGCTTCGCAAGTCTCCAAAGCTCCTCCCTCATTACATTCAACGGTGAGTTTATCTCAAATTATTTTGATCAAGTGCAATTGTTTTGCAACTTTTCTCTCCCGATTTAAAGTTAGATCTAAATTTGAAAGTTCTTCTATCTCAATCTAGATATAGATATGGAGTTTACAAAATGTTATTTGTGCTTTTTCAACATATTAATGTTTTTGTTATCTCTATACGGTGATGGCATGTGCTCATCATCGATGCAAGTTTCGATGATCGGTGTCGATTGTGCTATGATGCCATGACAAATCCCTTCTTGTAGAAGGAGGGAGTTGTTGTAGATTATACAAAGCCGATCAATTGTTCATATTTGCACTGGATTGTAAGCCTTTGTGATTGGTTTTGCCTAGAAATTATGTACCTTTTCTTTAGTGAAATGAAAATTTCTTTCTAACAAAAAAAAAAAATGCTTCTAAAGTTGAATAAATTGAACGATATTGGCAGCGCAGCCCTATTAACGTGGAGGGGTCATTTTCTTCTTCTTCTTATATTGAGATAACAAAAGAGGTCTCCCCGAAACAAGTGAGTGTGGATGTTTGAAACTTCCAAGAGGAAATAATCAGTCGATTGGCTTCCTTGAGTTTGCTCTTACATCTCTAATGGTGAAAGTATTAACATTAGGTGTGTTTGTTTTGCTAAAAAAAAATATTCGAGCATCATTTTCCTAAAAATGATCACTTATATGCATATAAAAATGAATGATCGAAAGGTATTTTCGTTATCTACAAAAATGATTTTGCATAAATTGTTGTCGACAAAAAAGAAAAAATGTCGTTGACTATATATTTTAAACGTACAAACAATCATTTTTAGGAAATTCTTTTCCTAAATCATTCATTTTTTACGAAACAAACGGAGTTTCAAGGAAAACTATTTTCAAAAAGTTATTTTTCGACTTTCCGGTGTTTGGATAACGGAAAATTAATCGATATACGAAATACCTTTTTTCCATGAAATGAAAATAACATGCTTAAATTAGGAGAAAACATAATCGCTTATATCACTTGAGATAATTAATCAATAAAAAATATCTCACCGCTGATGACAATATATGTTTAACATATTTTCGTAACTATTAGATTTCGTTCATTCATCTTTATAAGCGATACAAACGATTATTCTTAATAAAATGTTTTTCAAAATCATTCAATTTTCGCTGTTTTGCTAACAACTTCATGATAAAAGAAAATATTTTACGTGAAAAACCATTTTCAGGAAAATTTGTCGGTTTTCATTTGTTTGGTAATTTGAGGAAAGTGATTTCCTTCCTGTCGTAAGGGAAACCAATCAAAACTAGTTGCTTTTTAGACTTTCAATTCATCAAAAACGTTTTTCGTACGTCGATTAGTTTTTTTTTTGCTATTCAAACACCAAAAGTCGGAAAAACAAATTTTCAATCAAACAAAGGGACCGTTGCGTAAGTTTAGCTTCAAGTGTGAAAAACAGGGCCGCGTGGAATTACAGCATATCTCTAAAGCGAACAGTCTTAAAAGTCTCCATCGCTTGCATCGATCGTTTCATCTCTAGTCCGAGGATATGCACACGAAAGCGACGGCCACCAATCATGGTTGACGCGGAATCCGCAAGGATGCACGGCGACCTCGATCCAAGTCCTTGACGTCTAGGCAAGAAACTCTCGAGTGTGATGTGGATTCGGTTGTCTCGTCAATAACGTAATGCACGCTTAAGTCCGAAAATTCTCGTCCTTCCCTCCCAAATTCATCGCAGTTGATTGATCGGATTTAGACTTTTGTGGTCGATCGCCGATGTATCAGCGATTTCGCAATGATATGATTAAAGATGTGAAATCTCCCTCGATTTAGAAGGTCTTGTTCCCATAGTTAACATTTCAACTACGGATCCTATAGCGTAAGGCGAAAACGAGTTGTTATCGGACGGATCAACTCCAAATACTTGTAACATCCAATCCATCAACAATGTGAACTCATTATCGGGATTGCCTCTCGAACAAAGAAATGTATGAGGATCCGATTGACCACGCGCTCAATCTAATTTTAATGAAAACTCGGAGGATTTGTTCGGAGTGATATTTTTCTTGTTTTTGCTTTGCTTCTCTGACACTATAGCGTTCGAATATGGGAAAATATTAGACATAATACTCACGAATATTGAGCATCATTGCAATCACGCGCGTTTGTTTGTACGATGTTAAAGATGAATACACACACGTGTATATATAACCCCCCTCAAAAAAAAAAAAAAAGACGTTTACTACCGTTGAACGATAAGAAATCGAGAGGTAAGTAAAAATACCATAAGAAATTAAGGGAAGAAGATGTCCTCCTCCTACCCTCTTCCCACAGGGGAAGATCTCACGGCAACGGTTGCAAAGAGGCGCGTGGACCCACAGGAAGTCCCACGCGACACGCTTCCACGTCAGCAGCGACCGTAAGTAAGCTCTCTTAGTCTTCTCCTCCGAGTCCTCTTCTCGTCTCGGGTCGACAATTTTCCCCAGTACGGATGTTTGTCTGGGCCCGCGGGGGAGTAATGATCGGGGCGCGACCGCGACCCGTCTGATTCCGCCACTTGGGGGCGTGGTCCCCACCGAAGGATTTTTAATCGAGTGGGGGGGCTGATGCGGAGAGGTGCGAGTGGGAGTTGGGGCCCAGCGTCGATGATTGCACGAGCACAGTGGGCCCAAGACTGGGGATCCTCTTGTCTTCTTCCGACCCCCTTCATCTGCTATTTGTCTTAATTTTTGTTTGCTCAAATTTTTACCGTGCGGAGCGAGTGAAGTGAAGCGACTCGCACTTTCACGTAGCTGGCCCGCGCGCGTACGGTCAGGCCTGCGATTCGATCGAGCGATTCCGATCCGGGCTGTGTTTTCGGGGACGCGCCTAATAACCAATCATCCAATCGTGCTTGCATTTCGAGACATCGGCATCGGCGGAACCCACGAAAGATTCGAGGATCCACGGCGATAACGGGAAAAATAACCCCGTACTTCAGTTTTAAATCGACCTTTGTTCGCTTTGTTTTGCACCATGCATCGGAACGAGGTGGGGGGAAAAGCTTTGTGATCGTTGTTTGCACACTTCGTAGCCGTTGTAATAAAAAAAAAAAAGGAAACGCTCCCTGCATTCTTGCAGACAGGAGTAGCAAAAGACAAGCGAGATGACAGGCCTTCGTTCTTGTCCCAACAAGAGGACAAAACCACCCACGAGCCGAAACCCTGGTTCGTTCCCCGCTACAGCATAAAGAAAACACAGTCCCGCGGTATTCGTAACAGGAACAGTAAAAGGGTAAAACGAGAAGAAGGGGAGGAGGAGGGTACATGTGAGTGGGGCTCGAGACAATCAAGTCGTGGCGTTATTACTAGAGAGAGAGAGAGAGGACAATAATTCTGCAATCTTTTAAAAGCTGAACCATCGCAGATGTACAGGCCCCACTCCCCACCCTCCCCTCAAGATCACATGCCCCATGCAACTTCTCTTGAATCTAGTTTCCCCATCGTCTGCTCATCATCATGGACTTAAAATTATTGTGGGCATCGATCGATCGATCGATCAGGAGAGGAGAGAGATGACTTTTTTGGAGGATCTTCGAGATTAAAACATTCGTAAGGGGGTTCGAGTGCTCAAATCTGCAAATAAACATGTGTTTTTCTTACGGGATGAGCTAGCCAACCGCGAGAGCCGTCATTAGACGAGTCTATCTTAGCGCTTAAGTTTTAATCATAAAGTATGAGCAAATGATAAAAGCATTTGTTGTATCCTTGAAAAAAAATAGCATTTTACGCTTGTCTTTTATTGATATACGTGTACATATTGTTTATATAATCGCCAATGATTATAAACTTTATGCAGGGGTACATCACGTAAGTTATTACATAATCGAAACCGCGGTATTAAGTATAGAATGTGAAACGCTGTAATTTAATTTCCTAAGATGCCGGATACAAGACGTCTAACCACGTCACCAAAGTTTAGAATGTAAATGCATCGGAGAGGAAATCGTCCACGTGACTATAGAAGGATCCTGATCTAAGCCAGTCCTCGACCCCCACCCCCAAAAAAAAAGGGAGATCTAAGCCAGTCACGTGACAATTAGTGTACGGTCACGTGAGAAACTGTGTGGTGGTAACTGGCCACATCGTTATCGTCCTCTTCTGTCCAAATTTTTTGGGCTAGAACCTCATTTTCATGAAAGGAAAAAGAGAGAGAGAGAAAAAAAAAAAAAAGGGAGAGTGAGGACAGGACTGGACATGATACGATAAGCTTTATTACCGGTCACTTTCACTTTCATTTTAATTTTTATTAATTTATAATATTTATTTCAAATTCCATTTTTTGTTTTTTTACGTCTGATCAGTTCATGCCCCCCACCACCATCACGACCACCAAAGACTGATCATATAGTGGGAGGACATGGAAAGAGATCCAAACCAAAAAGAATTTTAGGCTTTTGTCTCTGCTAACACTTTGCTGCTTTTGCTTTTATGAATCGATGGGAGCTAAAATGATTGTCCTATGGTCTTCATCTGGATCATACAGCTTAACAGTTGAGGATAGTCCGGGTTGAGCTTTGATTTGTTGCTTAGGCCTGCCTGTTAATAAGAGAAACTCCGCGACCGGAACTCACGGGGATAAGCAAAAGTCGACTCGGCCCTAAAATGGGTCGCTTCGGGCGGGATTTTACGAGAGAACGGTCGAGTCCGGACTAGAGGTGCTCATGAGTCCGACGGCTCGTTGGGCCGCATTAGGTTCAGGAGGCTCGAAGCGCCAAATGGGTAGTAGACACCCTCGCTCAAAGCGATTTCCTTTTGAGCCTTATCTGTCCATTTCAGCATGTTTCGTGAGATACGAGCGTTTTTTAAAATCATCTGTCTAAAAATAATTGTTCAGGTCACTAAACCCCCCCCAAAAAAAAAAAACAATTAACTAATGAAAAAAGCTTTCATCGACAACTACTAATATTTGAAATTTTTTGCTGGCGGCAAAAAGTACTCAATCATTTCTCGTAAGGGATAGCAACACAAATGACTCCTAAATTTTGATTCAATGTGTAATTTGGTCAATGAACTTTTAATTTGAGTAATATAGTCTATAAATTTTAGCTCAATGTAGAATGTGATCCCTCAACTTTTAATTTGATCAATATGGCCTTTGAACTTTTGAAATATGTTTAACTTAGTCCCCGAATTATAGGAAGATGTTCAACGTAGTTCTTCCATTAATTCAAGTTTAGAGACCGACTTTGAACATCTTCTTATAGTTCATGGACTAAGTTGAATATATTTCAAAAGTTCATGGACCATATTGAGCAAATTGAAAGTTTAGGGACTATATTGGTCAAATCAAAAGTTCATAGATGACATTACATATTGAGTCAAAGTTCGGGGATCATTCGAGTCATTTTCCCTTTCTCGTAAATGATAAAAGCCATCATTTTCATTTTAGGATCGGTGCTTGCCAAACGGGCGATATCTAGAAAAACGAGCTTAACGATATTCTAATCATGGGCGATTTGGGCGGGATTTCCGGGATTGGCCAGCTTGTTGATCGGGTTTAGTCCAGAGTCTCCCGACCTGCTCGGATTGGTTTCCACGTTAATTCGGCTGGTGCGACCTGCGAAATGTCGAGTCCATGTTCAGGGCCTAACAGATAGCTACTCCCACGTTCCAATTCAAACATTCTTCTCTCGTCGATTTGATCCTAAACTTGTTAGATCATTTTGGTCCTAAAATTGTCCAGTGACTTATGCACAGCACGAGAATGGTGTCATGCTTTGTTATGGTTTCATCATCTAGCAAAAATCCGGGGTAACGTCATGAAGCAATCTGCGGAGCATCTTTTGCGAGTGCGAGTGCGAGTGTGAGTGCGATTGCGATTGCGATTTCCAAGCCCCAGCTCACGTACATCACGTTTGATAACGACGATCAATATGGTCAACCCGAAATTATTCATATTCTAAGAGATGCGTAACGTAGCTCATCTTCTGTTCGTGAGGTTGCGAGAAACTTCGACATCTTCTTATAATTAACGGAATGCGGCTTTGGCTAGGCACTATTTCGAGCTCGGGACAATCAATTTTTCGCCTCGCGAAACCAGATGGTACACGATCGCCGACACCTACATGGTACATATGCCTTCGACGGTACATCAAAGTCGGACCCGAGTCCTGATTTTGGATGATAATCTTGTAGATTACGCATGAATACACATTAAGTCCCTCAAATTATCAAGAAAAGAGAGGTTTTCTCCAAGAGAGGTTTCTTCCATCACGCTCCCCTCCACTCAAAAAGACGATGACTCGTTCCTTTCAAGGACGCACCAACCGCACTTTCATGTGCAGACAACCAGCTGCTTAAACTAGGTTTATCCCCCGTACACACAATGCATCATGGATTGGGACATTGTAAAAAGAGAACATACCAAAAATAATTGATGATATAAAATCGAAAAAATAATAAAACGTTCAGGGACCTTATCGATTGTGACTTCATCTTATCATTTTTGGCTTCGCATTTGGCGAGCGAGTCGATTTCGATCGCCGAGGAGCGGCTGTAGCCGCTCGGGTTTTGACTCGCGGCTCACCTGATTTGTTAGATCAAGGGGATCTCTCGTTACGAAGAGGCCTTGTTTTTTGTTGGTTGGTGGTGTGGGTAGGGGGGTTTTACAACAAAGCTTGAAGAGGGCTTTGGTGAGTTTTAGTTGACGAGCTGGGCTCAGCTGAAGTGGACGTGTACGCGGGCCAGAGACGAAGGCTTTGTGATTCGACCCGCTGAATCACCAGCCGAGCACAGAGCACGTCCTTACAAAAGATAAGGTGCATTTTCCTCAATAGCAAGTTCTTGTTCACTAGTTCACTCGTAGAGGCAGCTCATGAAAGTCCAACTCAAGCATCCGAAAACTCCCTAAGATTGCTCTACCATTCTTTCCTTTCCCTTTCAGGTTATCGGGTAGGCGGCACACGGTGTTCCCCTATTGATCGAGACGAATTGATCCAACTTGGACGATTTCTGTGCCTACCAGACTTCTGGGGTGGATTAATGAGATACCCATGAAAAACGAAAATGCTGTGGCATTGGAAGCACAGAACTAGATCATCTGATCACTCAGACTACCCGAAAGTGAAGGTCTCGATTTTGAGGACTGACCTCTTTCGAGGAGCGTCACTGTTGCTCGTGTCGCGTAGTTCTTGCCAAGCATCAGCATTTGCCCGAAAACGATGGGGAAGTACATCACTACCTAGTCACCGCAGAGAGGCTCCGAGGAGAGGTTTCCGAGAGACCGATGTTTGGCAAGTCTATGATTCTTACAGTAGATTGGTTTCTAATTGGGTGCATTAACATTTGGTTTGAGCTTCCTTAAACAGAAGAAAGCTCAAGGAGCTAGAAGATTGTTTGTGGGTGGTGTGCTGCAGTGTCTTCAATGCAAGTTCATTTATCTGAGAAATAGGCTTCCTGCCATTGATAATAGTCGGCGAACGGTTTAACCCTCCACCTTGTCCCGCTCTGTTTGCTTTTACAAACAGGAGGACGAATCGAGGTCTCCCCTGTTCTTCGGCTGTCTGTTATCTTCTCAAAGTATGGAGGCAGGCATTGCTGTTATGTTGCATCAACAGATCTCCCGGGGCGGGGGTCGGGACGCGGAGTTCTCTTGGGCTGAAATGCAGAGTGCCAAAGGATGTTATAGCTTCGAGTCTAGGACGCTAAAAGTCAGCTAGGAATGCCCTCGATGACCGTCTTTCAGTTGCAGAGTCCTCTTTCCATGGAGCCAGTGATGAAGAGGATTAGATTTGCTGCGTGTCCCGCTACAGCTTTGTAGAACAAAACCTGCTAGCATCCTACGAACAGCTAATCCTTAGGAAACACTCCGCAAAACTAACGTGCCAATCAACGCAAATCAGTTGTCCAAAAAGTTCTTTAAGCCTATTGCAGTTTCGCCAATTTGGCTCTATAATCAGATCCACCCAATTTAGGAAAAAAAAAAAAATTCCCACTATCAAAAATACTTATTAAGATTTATTCGGCCGTCTCTTTTGAGAATGTGATAAATGTCAAAATTACGGTTCATTGATAAGAGTCGCCCTAAATCCTGCGTTGATTCCGATCTTTTCCACGTTTAATTTTGCTAGTTGAGTCATAAACCTTTCCACATTTTGCCAATTGAGTCCATCCGATCAATATTTGCTTAAAACGGCTGATGTGAACGTCGGCCGTCCTACAAGGCATGACCGGTGCCGACGTGGATGATTTTTGTTAATTTTTTCTTCTTTCTTCTTTATTTCTTTTTCTTTTCCGTCCAAACCCAGCGAGCTGGCCAACCCTCGTCGGACTTGGTAGAAAAAAAATGTAAAACTTGAAAATAAAATAATCTATAAAAATTTATCCATGTTATCGTTGGCCGTGCTACATGGCGGGATCGGCGTCCACATAAGTAATTTTTGGCTCAAATTAGTTGTACGAACTCATTTGACAAAAAGTGAAAAGGTTTAGGACTCTATTAAAGAATTAGAAAAGTGCGGGACTAAATTGGCCAAAGTGCAATAGATTTATGATCTTCGTAAATATTTATTAAGATT
Source organism: Rhodamnia argentea (assembly GCF_020921035.1). Lineage (NCBI taxonomy): Eukaryota > Viridiplantae > Streptophyta > Magnoliopsida > Myrtales > Myrtaceae > Rhodamnia > Rhodamnia argentea. The sequence goes on from NC_063160.1 coordinate 22,072,034, forward strand.
CCCACTATAAAAAATATTTATTAAGATTTATGCAACCGTCTCTTTTGAGAATGTGATAAATTTCAAAATTACGGTTCACCGATAAGAGTCACCCTAAATCCTGCGTTGATTCTGATCTTTTCCACGTTTAATTTTGCTAATTATGTTATAAACCTTTTCACATTTTGCCAATAGAGTCCATCCGGTCAATTTTTGCTTAAAATGGTCGACGTGAACGCCGGCCGTCCTACGAGGCATGACTGGTGCCAATGTCAATAATTTTTTTATTAATTTTGTCTTCTTTCTTCTTTGTTTCTTTTTCTTTTCTGTCCAAACCTAGCGAGCTGGCCAATCCTCGTTGGATTTGGTAGGAAAAAAATGGAAAACTTGAAAATAAAATAATTTATAAAAATTTGTTCATGTCATTATCGGCCGCCTTATGTGGCATGACCATCATCCACATGAGAGATTTTCAGCTAAAATTGGCTAAACGAACTCAATTAACAAAAAATGAAAAGGTTTAGGACTCCATTGAAGAACTAAAAAGGTGTAGCGATTGAATTGGCCAAAATACAATAGATTTATGATCTTCAAATCCGAGAAAAAGAGCAACAATAATCTTTTTTCCGAATGGTTCATCCGAACTGCGCACGTCACCGGTCAATCCAATGATGGAAACCAAGTCGACAAGCTAAAGGATTCGGAGATGTTTGTTCACCCACTCCCCGTCCAACGCAGTAGGTGCCATGGCCACCTCATCGAGTTGGTGATCCCCGCTTTCTCGGCTTCTTGGTTCAATCACACGAGTTTTAGGTTTCGGCAGATGCTAACATTACTAATCAATTACCAAAAGAGCTAAACAAAACTCTTGGAATTCCCATACCGTGTCGTGTGAATTTCATCTAATGTTTTCCTTCCAGGACACTCAAATCGTATCCCCTTTTTCGGACGATGGCCATAATAATATCTACGAGCAATGACACGGATAAGCGAGAGTTCTTATCCATATAAAAAGGGGAATTTTATCAAAAGCATATGTACGTTGTGAATCTCTATCTTTCTCCTTGAAATCATATCACACCGTACTTTATGGATGCCTTAATTTCACGAAAAATAAATGATTCAGAAAATATTTTCTCTTTAAAATGATCTCCTTATCGCTTGTAAAACCGATCGAATCAAAAATACTTTTATTATCCATGAAAATGTATAATCGCTGTCGATAATGAAAACATTTTTAATTAACTAATTATTTGAGCGGTATAAACGATTTTCTTAGAAAAATACTTTACAAATCACTCTCTCTCTCTCTCTCCTCTCTTTCGCGAAATAATCGAAGCCTATGTCATCATATTCCATACCGTTGAAAGATATGCACGGTGTAAAATTTTTCAAAATCTCAAATGTTGTGGATGGGTTGATCTAATATGCGAGTTCTTTCGAACATTTTCGCTCACAAGTGTTCCGAGCGCATTTAATAAGCGGTCAATTAAGAAAATTTTTCCGATTCCAGGTGAATCTTATATTATGCATAACTGCTCTTTTAAAAATTAAATTATTTCAAGTAAAGTATATCTAACAGATGTCTTGGTCACACGTACGTTTTTTTTTTTTTTGGGCAAAGTAAGAGACGCTAATAATAAGTGTGAGTTTAGGAAAAGGGGGATGATTTATTTATTTTTTTTGGAAATTTTTTAAAGTCACGTCGGTATTCAATTACATCAATTTGATAAATTTTAGGATTCGAATGTATTTTTTTGTAAGTTTTAGAATTCAATTGTAATTTTTTTTAAAATTTTAGGACTCGGCGAGCATATCTCGTTTTTTTCCGATAAAAAAAAAGGGAAAATATCTGGTTTTCGAAAAAAAAAAAAAAGAAGAAAAGGAGAAAATATCTCATTAAATAAAAACCCAAAATGAGCGAAGGGAAATTCAGGGTGGTCGAGAAAAATTCAATCACCGTTCCCGTTCCCAGGGTGACAGAAACATCCTGAAAGATGCCTTGACGTGCGTGTGCGTGGGGAAAGCTAAGCGCGACTGTGAGCCAGTTCTGTCTCCTGCCCGCGAAGAGGTGGAGGTGGCGGAAGCAAGCGAGGCCGACCATGGCGAGCCCCGGGAACCTTAAGACCTCGAGCTCCGAACTGGACCTGGATCGCCCCAACATCGAGGATTACCTCCCTTCCGGATCCTCCATCCACGAGCCTCGCGGCAAGCTCCGCCTGTCCGTTCTCCCTCCCTCCCTCCCTCCCTCCCTCTCTCGATCGTTTGCTGGTTCGGAAACGATGGACCGCGTGTGCGATTGAGCTCTCGCGGAAGTTGCTCCCAGTTTTAGCCACCCGTTCTTCTTTTCCAGTCATTTGCACCAGACCGACCGAGATCAGTAGCGTCCGGCGCTTTTCTGACCGTTCGTTTCTTTTGGTTGGCAGGCGCGATTTGCTTGATGTCACGCCGACTCTGACCGAGGCTGCCGGTGCTATCATCGATGTAAGTCGTGCTTCACTTGGCTTTGTGTAGGATTCGTTGTAAACCGAAAATGCGAGCATCCGCGTTTCGAGGCCGCCTTGGTCGACGCCGTTTGATTTGGGAGTTGTTTTGTAATGGTCGGGCCAGGACTCTTTCACGCGGTGTTTCAAGTCGAATCCGCCGGAACCTTGGAACTGGAACATATATCTCTTCCCGCTGTGGTGCTTCGGGGTGCTGGTTCGGTACTTGATCCTGTTCCCAGCAAGGTTAGTCGCTCAAAAGTCTGTTAAATTCTATTTGAATGTGACGCACCGATAGAAATTCACTTCACTGAATCCGGGTTGCTAATCCTGAAATCTATATCTGATCAAGAAAATGACGAACAGAACGATAGTAATGTGCATTTCTAACTTTTATGTTTCATGTTGGTCTACGTTTGTTACTAATCTTAGCATGTTTTTTCAAATGAGTTAAATTGCCATGAATCTTGTTCTTTTGAATATAAGTGGCGCATCAGTTCATGAGTACATCATCAAGGATGAAACAGGGTTTTCAGCTTTAGTTTATAAAGGAATTGTTTCTTCATGCTTGCTTGCACTTATTGGGCATGTCCCATGAAACTTTGCTTTAATCTATCTGTTAACTTTGGCCTTTTTGGATTTTATTTCTAATTGGTTTTTTTTCAATAATTATCACAATGTATAAGTCTTAAAACAGGTCTAATGCATGAACGCATCCGACAAAAAGCCCTTTGTTGAATATTAGGTTCTTACATTGAGGGCTTTTGAGTTTTTCAATTTGGAGATTACAGTTTCTGGCAAATTTATGTGGAAACTGTGATGCGGCGACAATTGATAGTCACCATAGCTGTGGCAATTTTTGTCTATTGTGATGTCTAGTCAATCTATGTTGCGGCACTCAAAAGTTCTGGGCCCTTCATTGTCGGAAACTGAATGGTGCTAGGCTCTTACATGGGAGAAAATGTTTTGCTAGGACCAACTTGTATTTTGGTTGTTCTACTTGTATTTACCATGTCCTTCGACATAACGCCTACTGAAAGGGCCTTCCATTTTGTCCTGCAGCTTTATTGTTCATCTTGTCGGTGTGATACCTTTCTTAGGCAATATGGAAACTGACATGACTAAATTGACGTTACATCGCATATGGATGATGTCTGGTGCTTTAAGGGACAGAAAATGAATGGATCTTCTCCTTCTTCTTCTCCTTCTTCTCGTTCTTTCTCCTCCTCCTCCTCCTCCTCCTCCTTCTTCCTCTTCTTTCTTATCTTAAGGGGTTTGGGAATATCTGCATTGTGCTTTAAGTTTCCAAAATTATCATTGTCATTATACTTTTGGAAGTCATCATAGTGGCCTCTCTTGGTACAGGTTTTGATTTAATGATCTTTGACTGCAGGATTTTAGTATTGACAATCGGGTGGATAATATTCCTCTCATCATTTGCCCTTGTTCATTCTATGCTTAAAGGGCATGATGCACTGAGAAAGAAGCTGGAGGTGAATGCACTTTTGTTAACGATGTTGCTATTTTCACTTACATCTGTGGGTTGTTTAGTCTGTTTATTTTTGTATCGCTGGTTGGGGGCTTTTTCCCTTTTGATTTCCTTACTAGGTCGGATTGAGTTCCATTCTTTGGGTGCAAATCAGATTCCACTTTTCCCACTTTTGAACTTCTCGACCGTTTATTTGGGATTTATACGCAACGTTTCCTTTATCTTATTTAACTTTACGCTTCATTGTTGGGTATCCATATTTCATGTTTCCTTTTTCTTTACAAGCTAAACCTTTCAGAAGTATGAGGTACTTCTCTCATTCATGCGGACCTTCTTATTTTCTATGTTTTTTTCTTTTGGGGATTTTATGCACGCATGCTGTGTGCCTTGTTTGGGGGAGGGGCTTTGGAGGGACCATGTATTTGACACGCATCTTATATCCAATGTGCTTGAAGGCTACTAGTGTCCGACTAACCTTTCCTTATGTTCTTCTAAGTGATTGAGCTTTCTCACGAGGTTTCTTGTTGCAGCTAGCTATTAGACGCTTTAAGTCAAAAAGTTTTCTGATGCTTTGGTCCTTGCAGAGGTTGCTGGTGGAGTTAATTTGCAGCTTCTTTGTCGCTTCATGGACTGGGGTGGTCAAATACCATGGGCCACGGCCAAGCATTCGGCCCAAACAGGTAATAAAACTAAACTGTTGATGTTTATCTTTTCACTTTTTCCATGTCCTGTGAGTTACAATTTTTATTCATGTATAGGGACTTCATGCAGTTTAAATTTAATTTTGTGTGTTGAACAGGTTTTTGTTGCCAACCACACCTCCATGATCGATTTCATCGTCTTGGAGCAAATGACTGCCTTCGCTGTTATTATGCAGAAGCATCCTGGATGGGTTGGTTAGTAGATTGTAGTGTATGCTCAATATATTCGGGATATCTTTATCTTTCGTAGGGCATCGAGAGTTTTACCAGAGTTTCACATTTTCTTTTTCGGTGAGAGAACCCTAAAACATTGCTGTACATACGCTGTGATAGAATAATAAACAGTAAATCACACCTCATCTAACAGCTTAAGCTTTTAGAACAATTGGTAGTGGTTCCTCAAAATCTCACATGTTCTTTGAAGATGCATTGGTTACTCCTTGTAGTCCTCAATTGCTAGAGTGATTATGAACTCTTAATTTTGTTTCTTTCATAGGACTACTGCAAAGCACTATTTTGGAGAGTGTAGGATGCATCTGGTTTAATCGAAGTGAGGCCAAAGATCGTGAAATTGTGGCAAAAAAGTAAGAGCACAGGTGCAGCACAAGCATTGCTCAATTTGATTACGGTGAATTGCTATGTAGATATCTGTTAAAATTTTCAGGTTGAGAGATCACGTACAGGGAACTGATAACAACCCTCTTCTCATATTTCCTGAAGGGACTTGTGTGAACAATCACTATACTGTCATGTTCAAAAAGGTACTTTAAATTATTGTTTCCTATGCAGAGAGCCATCATAAAGAATGGATCTGTATGTCCTCGTCCTAAATTGGGCAGTACTCTGGGTCGTAATTTCTCTATATGTCAACATTTGATCGTTTACTGTAAATGTTTTTCCTATGAAATAGCTCGTTGCTTCAGATTGCATGCTTCTTGGATGTCTTTGATAATTTACTGCTCCAAATTTCGATAAAAAGATATGTGCAATGACTAATTTTTTAATAGGCTGTTTGTTTGAAACTGATTCTGTCTTCATGATACCTAGGGTGCATTTGAGCTTGGATGCACTGTTTGCCCTATCGCAATCAAGTACAATAAGATCTTCGTGGATGCCTTTTGGAACAGCAGGAAGTATGGGACTGCCTACAAGAACTTATGTTGTACAGTTTGTACTTATTGGCCATAAATGAATGCCTTGGGAACACTTGTTAAGCATGTCCAATAAGGGAAGTTCCACTTTTGAAAGCACAGATTGCACTAATCACAAGAATAGTATTCTGGAATTTGAAACTCCCTTTATTTAGCTGCTTAACAAATGCCTCGAGGGCACTCTTCCCATAACTCCATGTAATTTTATGGACATAGAGTGAAGGATTAGCTGAATTTCCAAAACACTTAACTTTTTCAGTGGTAACTAACAAAATGGCATGACTTCTTTGCCATATTCGAGGCTAATAATTATTCGATGCATCTATGTAGGTAGAAAAATCTTGTCTGAATCAGTGAAATGCCTCTTCTATATCATATTGGTTCATTAGCAGCAATTGGAGGCTAATGCCCCAGTCACTCTGTATGCAGACAATCTTTCACAAAGCATCTGCTGCAGCTTATGACATCCTGGGCTGTTGTTTGTGATGTCTGGTACTTGGAACCCCAAACCTTGAAACCCGGTGAGACACCAATTGAGTTTGCAGAGAGGTAATTGTTCACTTTTTATGCACAATATGCTGCAAGGTTATTAGGCTGAGGGTACTTTAGTTTCCTATATTGGGTGGCTTGATGGGCAACTTTGATGTCGACAACCTTCTCTTTGTACTACTATGTCACTCTTGTACAGGGTCCGGGACATCATATCTGCTCGAGCTGGTTTGAAAAAGGTTCCTTGGGATGGATATCTGAAATACTCCCGCCCTAGCCCCAAGCATAGAGAAGGGAAGTAAGTCAAATCTAGTCCATTTTCTAAGATCCAGTTTGATTTGGCAATTTGCACCAAACAATGATACTGGAGCATCCCATCAACTTCCCCTTATTTTGTTTGAGGGGTCGGGGGGTTTGAGTGTGTGTGAGCCTTTGCATAGTTACATGGTAACTGGCTACTATGTTTGCTCTATTTGATTTTTCTTTCTACAAACAGGCAACGGAGCTTTGCTGAGTTGGTGCTGCAGCGACTTGAGGAGAAGTGAGGAATTTTGTTGATCATTTCAGCTGGTAGTACTCCTGCTGTATAGCATTTGTTAATGCCTTAGATCTGATTGCCCGATCAAATACATGCTTCGCCGGTTTTAACGTAGTAGGCATATTTTTTCCAAAGCAAGTTGTTAGATTTTCTCCTTCGGATCATTTTGCTAGAGAATAAGTTTTTAGCGAAAGCAGGCCCTCTTAGCTTCTCTTGAAAGGTGCGATGAGTTATGACACGAGTCTGGACAAGAACTGACGACTGTGGGAGACCAAATCAGCACACAAAGGGCATGCGTATCTAGTTATCTTCATTTGAGGGCTACTGTCTACAATTTTGAGACTGTAGGTATGATTTGTCTCGTCTTTAGGACATTGACCTGCTGTGGCAAGTGAGAACTAGTGTGGATTGCTGCTAACTACTTTTTAACCATGCTTCTTTCTTCGTTCCCTTAATCATTTGCATGTATAGATGTTCGAGATTGTAATTCTTGACTTTTGCCTGAGATGGTCGAGGTTTTTCATTTGCAAAAAGAGTCCTCCCAACAGTTTCTTCCTTGAAATAGCAAGTAGATTAAGCAATCTTCTGTTAGGAGGTTATCAGTGCATGTGGTGGCGGTGATGTCCAGGATCTGCAGGGTGTTTTTATTAAGCGCAGAGGCATTGTATAGTCTCCCGAATTTTTGCTCAATCAAAATCTTACCGGAGAGTCGCGCTAGGTAGGACTCCCGGCTTTTCCTGCCCAATGTCAGATTCTAAGTACGAACGATTCCCGAACACGATCGTGGAATTGTATCATTTTCCTATGACAGATTGTCAAGGGCATTGACGTTGACTTGTCTCAATTAGCTGGACTATTCGAAGGCCAAAAGGGGGAAAACATCATTATCCTCGTCCGGTGCCAGCGGTCCATCTCCTAAGCGAATCGAGACGTAATCATGTGAACCCCTCTCTTGACTAATGAAGGCTCCGCTGACGTTGTGCTTGTTCTAAACAAGAATGATCGTCCCGTCAATGCTCCAGTTTCGGGTTGAAATGGGAATTCCTCTCGCGATATGTTGCGTACCAAAGCTGGCTCATTGGCGACTCATTCCACCCAAAATTTAGTATCCGTCTCTTCCCCACCTTAGGAAAGAAGTCGCACGTTCACGGTCTGGACGTCATTTTTCTCCGTCGTTGGCGGGTAAAAAGGGGCTCATGGAAACAGGCTTGCCTGTAAAGTTATTATGCGAAAAGGGTTTTTCGAATATGGTCAAATGGCATGGAAAGCGGATGGATGTCCACCGCATGGCACTCCGGATGACGATCTAGAGACTTAAGGTTGATACGCCAGTCACGAATGGACCAATCCCCATAAATGCGTTTGGTTCTTGAAAATCAAACTCGTGCTCTCGCAAAAGCAAGCTTGGAAAATTATTGAATTTGACCGTGCTTGGTCGTTCGCATAAGTCCGCTCCAGATCCTGTATAACCAAATGAAATATTAGAAACATGGAGAGTTGAAGTGGACAGGACTCACTTAAAGACTTAGAAGCAGTCCTTTCAATTTAATTCAGACCCCAGCTGGATCTTCACCAATTTGACCAGCTGTTCCTGTTCTCCATAGAGAGAGACAGAGAGAGAAGGGGGAGGGGGAGGGATTTTCTCGAAAGGAAGCGGCAAATTTCCTTCTCCCACCAAATTTGTCAACATCGATCCACTCATTCTCAGGTCAACCCCAAAGTCTCCGGTCAACTCTTGCTCATCGTCATGCGCTCGTTTTCTACTTTGCTGCTTCGCCACCATTTCAAGCGTCGCCATTCCATTTTGCTCCTCCTCTAACAGAAACTCAACCCTCACCGATCCTCGCAAAAAGAAGGAACAAATCTTTCTTAGAGAGAGAGAGAGAGAGAGAGAGAGAGATGGGGTGCGTCGCGGTGCTCGTGTGCCTCTCCGTCCTCCTCTGCGCGCTCGCGCCGGCGACGTACGCCCTCGGCTTCCGCTGCACCTCCCAGCCTGAGGCCACTTGCCAGGCGCTGGTCGGCTACAAATCCCCCAACACCACCACCCTCAGGTCCATCCAGTCCCTCTTCGGCGTCAAGTACCTCCACTCCCTCCTCGCCGCCAACAACCTCAGCCCCACCGCGCCTCCCACCACCACCGTCCAGGCCCAAGACACCGTCATCATCCCCTTCACTTGCAGGTAACCCCCCCGAAAAAAAACGAAAAGAAAACAAATCATGATCGACTCGAGTCGAGTGGACCCATTTCATAATAAACTGCGTTCGAAGTGGCAACCTCTGTTTCTTCACATCGCGCTTCATTAAAAGCTTAAGCTTGAAGAAGAGATGCTTGCGTAAGTAAAATGCTCGACTTTGTTGACGAGGACGTACGTGCAGATGCTCGAACGGGTCGGGTATATCGTACCCTGGCCCCGTGTACACAGTCCAGAAGGACGACGGCCTCTACTACATCGCGTCGTTTGTGTTCTCGTACCTGCTGGTGTACCAGGACATCCAGCTAGTGAACCACATCGAGAACGCCAACCTCATCAAAATCGGGCAGCTGCTGCGGATCCCGCTGCCGTGCAGCTGCGACCCAGTGGATGGGCAGAGGGTGGTGCACTACGCCCACGTGGTGGCGGAGGGAAGCTCTGTGGAGGAGATTGCCAGGAAGTTCGGCGCGCCGGAGCAGACCCTGCTGGACCTGAATGGGTTGGCCAGCGCCAAAGATCTCATGGCCGACACGGCTTTCGACGTCCCTCTTAAAGGTGATCTCTCTCTCTCTCTCTCTTGCGAAAATTAGTTTTAACGGTTGGTGACCGTTGTTGGTTGACGGGGTCTGCAAGATAAAATCCTTCTGTTTTTTCCGATGGAAGTAAGGCGAGCGATTTTGGTAACTCTGTGTGAGTAATTGACTCTGATGTGTCGATCATCGTGCAGCTTGTACCTCCAAGATCGGTAACGGATCGCTGGACGCCTCGCTGCTCGTGCCGAACGGCTCTTACGCCTTCACGGCCAACAACTGCGTGCAGTGCAGCTGTGATTCCGTGAATAACTGGACGTCGGTATCTATTTTCCGGCCAAATGTTTTCGAGTCATCGGTTCGGTTCCTTTTTCGTTTGAAGAATCTGCAAGTTACTAAGACATCACCGTGCTTTGGTTCGTTTCGTTGCGGTTCAGATTACAATGCCAGCCCTCCAAGATTGCGGCTTTGGGTGATTCGAAGTGCCCGTTGATGCAGTGCCCGGGTGCCGATAATCTGACCATCGGCAACACGACCGTGGCGTCTTGCAGCAGTGCGACGTGTTCTTATGCCGGTTACACGAGCCAGAACACCATCCTCACGACCCTCGACACGAAATCCACTTGTCCCGGTACGTGCTCCTTGCTAGCATTTTTCAAGCGATTAACTTTTAGTCCTCCGATTTGTTTCGAGCGCTCCCTGTCCTAGGATTTAGGTTTCTCCAAGAGGCCCCGAGATCAAACGCGTAGACTACATTCGAGCGATGTAGACGGTATGTCCGCAAGACGGGTGTCCCCTGCCGCTAATGATTGACGAACTTTGTTTGGCTTCCGTCGACTTTAGCTGATCTAGTCCGCGGTTAACTAGCATGACAAGTCGATCGAAAAGGTCAGAGACTGGTCGAGCGCGTGTCCTGATGAAGTCCGAGTAGTTTTAATGCCGAGATCACGGGCATGTGCGCACCTGCTATAGTGTCGGGCCGAATTGTGTCGAGCATTGCCGATTTTGTCTGCTTTGCTCGTCGCATTATTCGTCTCTGTACCCGAAAACTCACCCCGATGCATATCTGTTGTTGGTCGTTGAACAGCTCCCCCGCCCAGTTCCGGTGACAACGGCAATAACCATGCGGCGAAGATAGATATGGGAACATTTAGTTGGAACTTCCTCGCGACGGTGACGTCGATACTGCTTTTCGTGCGACGTATTTAGCGACATTTTTCGTGCACGCTCCGTATACATTTATGATAGAGCCTCAATAATTCTCGGGACAGTACATCACTACGGTTTTGTTCTGCAATTGTAAGGAATAATGATCCGTTCGGAGTTCATTCAGCGCATCTGAATCCGAATGTTTTCGCTCGAAGAGCCATCTCGCACATTTCCATGATGACGCACGTGCTTCATTCGACTTGCTACGGACTCCGCGAATCCATCACGTAACGTTCTTCGATCCATCATGTAAGAATAGCATTAACAATCTCATTGACAAACCGAAGGCTGTCGTGACCTAAAAATTGGTTTTTTCAGGTTAACGGATTATTAGGTTAATTAGATTAACTAACCTAATTCGGACTCTTCCAAGTTCTACCGAATCGCGACTTAGGTTTAATTATATGCTAAGATTTTAAATTAGAGCCGCCACTAATCTTTTATGCTAGGTAGATTAGAAACCTAAATAAAGTATTCGGGAGAAAATACTTTATTTCATACAAACCAAAGATTAAATGGATTCGAGGACTTGGTTACATTAACTTTTCAATTAATGCCCTTTCGGTACTCGATTTTCATGAAAAATCCTTAGTTTGATGATTTGGATTAATTTTTTTTTTTGGGGTTTCTTTTATTAAATGCAATGCTAATACAATCTACCTATATGACATGTGAGATGTAATGACATGGCAAAAATGCGTGACATGGCAAATATGTATGACAAGGAAAATATAATAATGCAAACTAAACTATGATGCTGTGCAACGTGAATGGTATTTTTTGGTATATTTTTGTGTATTTTCGGATTTATGAAAAAATAAAAGTAAAAACTACCCTAATGTGAAGTAACATCTAATTTAACTTAAGAAATTGATTTCTCAAAGTCCTAATTTTATTAGAGTTATTCTCATGCAAAAAGTGAAGAGAAATGTGATTTAGCTTAAGAAAACGTGGCATCTTTTTTGGGATTTTTTAGGAAATTATTTAAACCATGAAAACAGTGAAATTTGAACAAAAATAAACAATATTGCCCTTAAAACACCTTTAAATCCGAAATTCCGATTTTTATTCACAACATCCCCGAGATTAGGGTTAGCAATTGAATATATTATAGAACTACCGTAATCCCTATATACATAGGGCAAACCTTGAAATTCTATTTAGGAATTAGCGATCCGCTCCTCGAGATCGAGGATTTGATATCTAATTCACACGTACGGGCACGATCGTACTTCGAGATCGAAGTCATATGTTGCCTTTAATGTACATTTTCCGAGGGATAACACACAAATAGGGAGCATGTGTTATGGGCAAGATTGTTTATTTAATTGCAAATTTTAACAAACAATCAATCACATGAATAAATAAATGTGCATAAGGACATAAAATGTAGAGACTACGAGTTACCGGACGAGATGTAAAAATGTCAACCGGACATCGAAGTAAAGTCAATAAATCATCACAAGTATTTCAATCAAAAGTTGAAAGAAATTACCTTTTTTTTTTTAAGCAAAAATTCCAGCACTAGCAATTCACCCTAAAAGTCTTCTTTTGATCCAAATTCCCACTGAATAGGGGCTGATCCGAAACTTGAAGGGACGCAACAGTAGGGTGGCGTTAGGTAAGGTTGCTTGGAATGCGCCGGTGGTGAGCGGATGGTGGCCCAAGTCTTCGAATGGGATGTTCGGTTGAGCACCTTCCTTGGTCGAGCACCTCTATCACTCTCTCCCCTTTTTCGTTCTCTATTTTCTCAGCATAACCCCCTCTAAATTCTGACGTGAGTGCCCCTTTTATAGGCGAAGTAGTCTTGGATTCTCAAGGAAGAAGCCTTGATTTTCTTAAGATATTGTAGTTTATATTGTTTCTTCCACCTCCTTCTGCTTTCTTCTTTCTCATGTCCATGGACACATGAAAATACCTTGAGTGAATTCTTTCTTTCTTGTTTTAACACAAATTGTGTTGCCCTTTACTGACCGAATCATATATTTTCTCTCTTTAGATATTTCATTCAAAATCGAAGTCCTAAATGATCGTATTCTTCCCAAACTGTGAACCACTTATGCATGAGAGTGAGATCTTTCGCAATATATGGTCATGTTCAGAAGATCAATGGCTCGATTCTCACGTTCATGCGAGCATGTGGGCAAGTTGTAATGATTCCGTTAGTGCACAATCTTCCTTTATTATTTATTATTTTTACCAACGAATTCTTGGGCACATGTACATTTTCCTTCCAAGTTTTCTTTCAATCAAATTGCAAGCTGCACGGCCAAGAAATCGATTAAATTTCAGAAGAATTGTACTGACTTTTTTTTATTTGTATTTCCCCTAGGGATAGTGCTATTTTTCCATTGGGATTTTCGGAGCACACATTCCCTGCTCCCGAGGACTTGATAAGTTTAAAGTTTCACCGAGCCAATCTCGGGCACGATTAACTAAGTTCCGAACTTACATTTAAGCATGTCCACTGCCAGTTCAAAAATGTGCAAATTTATGCAAATGCTCCTACTATCTATGTGCAATAGATGATTTTTTGGTTGATCCCTAATTTTCATGTGAAAAATAAAAATCAAAATTTATGTGTCAACAATTGCCCCTCTTTGAGTGGAAGTTCGCAGAGGTTTCGCTTAAAGACCAAAATTGAAACCTAAATTTTGCCAATAAAAATGATAAATAATGATTTTTGTGGGAGTTCTAATCCCATTTTCTTGATGCAAAGGAAATGATGCATGGTACGCAATTCAGTAAATAACATGTGCAAAAACTTCTCTTTTTCCCATATTAAAGAAACCCGCACACGGATCGCATACTAGAATACCTGTTTCACCGGATACCTCATAAGTTGATGATTCCCTTAATTTCCAAGCTTCTGATGCGAGGATTTCAAGGTCTTGGGCCCATCTGTTATCAGAGACCTCTCCCTCACGCGAGACAGCGCAAGATATGTGTAGTGTTGAAGATATGTTTTTCGGGATCACAAGAGCAAATCGAGATTATGAACCCGTAACAAAATTCAAATCACAAGAGCAAATCGAGATTATGAACTAAATAAATATTAAAGCCACAAGAGCAAATCGAGATTATGACTCGAAAAACTATTTAGATCACAAGAGTAAATCGAGATTATGAACTAAATAAATATTAAAGCCACAAGAGCAAATCGAGATTATGAATTTAATAAAAATTTATCGAGGCCACGAGAACAAATCGATCCTGGTCCGATAAATTATCACATGAGGTTAATCATGAGTTGAATAAATATCCGGATCACAAGAGCAAATCGAGATTATGGAGTGGAAAGTATTCAGATCATAAGAGCAAATCGAGACGTAATCATGTGAACCCTCTCTTGACGAATGAAGGCTCCACTGACGATGTACTTGTTCTATACAAGAATGATCGTCCCGTCAATGCTCCAGTTTCGGGTTGAAATGGGAATTCCTCTCGCGATATGTTGCGTACCAAAGCTGGCTCATTGGCGACTCATTCCACCCAAAATTTAGTATCCGTCTCTTCCCCACCTTAGGAAAGAAGTCGCACGTTCACGGTCTGGACGTCATTTTTCTCCGTCGTTGGCGGGTAAAAAGGGGCTCATGGAAACAGGCTTGCCTATAAAGTTACTATGCGAAAAGGGTTTTTCGAATATGGTCAAATGGCATGGAAAGAGGATGGATGTCCGCCCCATGTCACTCCGGATGACGATCTAGAGACTAAAGGTTGATACGCCAGTCACGAATGGACCAATCCCCAGAAATGCGTTTGGTTCTTGAAAATCAAACTCGTGCTCTCGCAAAAGCAAGCTTGGAAATTATTGAATTTGATCGTGCTTGGTGGTTCGCATAAGTCCGCTCCAGATCGTGTAAAACCAACTGAAAGATTAGAAACTTGGAGAGTTGAAGTAGACAGGACTCACTTAAAGACTTAGAAGCAGTCCTTTCAATTTAATTCAGACCCCAGCTGGATCTTCGCCAATTTGACCAGCTGTTACTGTTCTCCATAGAGAGAGAGAGAGAGAGAGAGAAGGGATTTCCTCGAAAGGAAGCGGCGAATGTCCTTTTCCCACCAAACTTGTCAACATCGATCCACTCATTTCCAGGTCAACCCCAAAGTCTCCGGTCAACTCTTGCTCATCGTCATGCGCTCGTTTTCTTCTTTGCTGCTTCGCCACCAATTCAAGCGTCGCCATTCCATTTTGCTCCTCCTCTAACAGAAACCCAACCCTCACCGATCCTCGCAAAAAGAAGGAACAAATCTTTCTTAGAGAGAGAGAGAGAGAGAGAGAGAGAGAGATGAGGTGCGTCGCGGTGCTCGTGTGCCTCTCCGTCCTCCTCTGCGCGCTCGCACCGGCGACGCACGCCCTCGGCTTCCGCTGCACCTCCCAGCCTGAGGCCACTTGCCAGGCGCTGGTCGGCTACAAATCCCCCAACACCACCACTGTCAAGTCCATCCAGTCCCTCTTCGGCGTCAAGCACCTCCACTCCCTCCTCGCCGCCAACAACCTCAGCCCCACCGCCCCTCCCACCACCACCGTCCAGGCCCAAGACACCGTCATCATCCCCTTCACTTGCAGGTAACCCCCCCCAAAAAAACGAAAAGAAAACAAATCATAGTCGACTCGAGTCGGGTGGACCCATTTCATAATAAACTGCGTTCGAAGTGGCAAACTCTGTTTCTTCACATCGCGCTTCATTAAAAGGTTAAGCTTGAAGAAGAGATGCTTGCGTAAGTAAAATGCTCGACTTTGTTGACGAGTACGTACGTGCAGGTGCTCGAACGGGTCGGGTATATCGTACCCTGGCCCCGTGTACACAGTTCAGAAGGACGACGGCCTCTACTACATCGCATCGATTGTGTTCTCGTACCTGCTGGTGTACCAGGACATCCAGCTAGTGAACCACATCGAGAACGCCAACCTCATCAAAATCGGGCAGCAGCTGCGGATCCCGCTGCCGTGCAGCTGCGACCCAGTGGATGGGCAGAGGGTGGTGCACTACGCCCACGTGGTGGCGGAGGGAAGCTCTGTGGAGGAGATTGCCTGGAAGTTCGGCGTGCCGGAGCAGACCCTGCTGGACCTGAACGGGTTGGCCAACGCCATCGATCTCATGGCCGACACGGCTTTCGACGTCCCTCTTGAAGGTGATCTCTCTCTCTCTCTCTCCTCTTTTGCGAAACTTAGTTTTAACGGTTGGCGACCGTTGTTGGTTGACGGGGTCTGCAAGGTAAAATCCTTCTGTTTTTTTCCATGGAAGTAAGACGAACGATGTTGGTAACTCTGCGTGAGTAATTGACTCTGATGTGTCGATCATCGTGCAGCTTGTACCTCCAAGATCAGTAACGGATCGCTGGACGCCTCGCTGCTCGTGCCGAACGGCTCTTACGCCTTCACGGCCAACAACTGCGTGCAGTGCAGCTGTGATTCCGTGAACAACTGGACGTCGGTATCTATTTTCCGGCCAAATGTTTTCGAGTCATCGGTTCGGTTCCTTTTTCGTTTGAAGAATCTGCAAGTTACTAAGACATCACCGTGCTTTGGTTCGTTTCGTTGCGGTTCAGATTACAATGCCAGCCCTCCAAGATTGCGGCTTTGGGTGATTCGACGTGCCCGTTGATGCAGTGCCCGGGTGCCGATAATCTGACCATCGGCAGCACGACCGTGACAAATTGCGGCAGTGAGACGTGTTCTTATGCCGGTTACACGAGCCAGAACACCATCCTCACGACCCTCGACCTGAAATCCACTTGTCCCGGTACGTGCTCCTTGCTAGCATTTTTCAAGCGATTAACTTTTAGTCCTCCGATTTGTTTCGAGCGCTCCCTGTCCTAGGATTTAGGTTTCTCCAAGAGGCCCTGAGATCAAACGCGTAGACTACATTCGAGCTATGTAGACGGTATGTCTGTAAGACGGGTGTCCCCTGCCGCTAACGATCGACGAACTTTGTTTGGCTTCCGTCGACTTTAGCTGATCTAGTCCGCGGTTAACTAGCATGACAAGTCGATCGAAAAGGTCAGAGACTGGTCGAGCGCGTGTCCTGATGAAGTCCGAGTAGTTTTAATGCCGAGATCACACGCATGTGCGCACCTGCTATAGTGTCGGGCCGAATCGTGTCGAGCGTCGCTGATTTTGTCTACTTTGCTCGTCGCATTCTTGGTCTCTGTACCCGGAAACTCACCCGATGTATATCTGTTGTTGGTCGTTGAACAGCTCCCCCGCCCAGTTCCGGTGACAACGGCAATCGCCACGCGGCGAAGATAGATATGGGAACATTCAGTTGGAACTTTCTCGCGATGGCAACGTCGATACTGCTTTCCATGCGACGTATTTAGCGACATTTTTTTAGTGCACGCTCCGTATACATTTATGATAGAGCCCCCAATAATTCTCGGGACAGTACGTCACTGCAGTTTTGTTCTGCTATTGTAAGGAATAATGATCCTTTCCGAGTTCATTCAGCGCATCCGAATCCGGAAGTTTTCCCTCGAAGAGCCATCTCGCGCATTTGTATGATGACGCACGCGCTTCATTCGACTCACTACTGACTCCGCGAATCCATCACAGAACGTTCATCAATCCATCATGTAAGAACAGCATTAACAATCTCATTGACAAACTAAAGGCTTCTCATTTCTCGCAAAGTTTCAAAAGATGCGGGGGGGCTTTGTTGTTTTTCTGAACATGACACATGAAAGCAATATTCAATAGGCCCGCCAAACGGGTGACTGAGGCCGGGTCGAAACCGACCGATCCAAATAGGCTCATTTAATTCGTTTTTTACCCATTTTCATGCAATGCAAATCTAGTGATATATGTCGGACTTGACCCGTACCCTATCCATATCCGATTCGATTCGTGCTTCTAAAATATTTCCATATTTAACCCAACATAGGAAAAGTTATACGCAAACAATGTAGAAAATAAAGGTTGGCTAAGTCTAAGTAAATTATAAATCTATTTAACAATCATATTATGTTAAATCCACTTACGACTCATTTATTGAGTATAAATTATAACTAACATATATAATGACTCGACCTATCGTATATGAGTTAAGAAACGAGTTTATAACTCATTTTTAACGGGTATAATTCTTGAGTATGGGCTGCAGACAAAAAAAAAACATTTACGAGTCTCATTTTCGTTATGAAATAGTATTTGAAATTTTATCAACATTTTTCACGAAATTATGAATGCGCATCGACTTTCCGTTTCGCGCTCCGGACTCAAAGATTCCGCTGCGCAGATGTGCTGATCGGGCAATGGCATCGTCGTCTTTACACGACACGTGGAAAATTCAACGTCGAATCAGCACGACTTTCATTAATTTCGCAATCGGCAAGTAGGGTTAAGTATGGGTTTGATCTTCTTGAAGTTTCCGTATCTGGTGCAATTTAGTCCTCTTTAATATGTTTATTTAGTTCAGCCAAATTTTCTAATTTTCTCGATTTATGCAATTAGGATAACTGCATCGGACGCTTTAAAACTTGTCGAAGTGCAATTAAGTCTTGAATTTTCAAAAAGTGTAATTAAATTCCAAAACTTATCGGAAAATATAATTCAGTCCTAGAATTTAAAAAAAAAATGCTATCAAATCTTAAAATTTGTCAAATTTATGAAACCAAGTCATTCTGTATATTGTACTTTGTGAAAATTTGAAGATCCGATTGTCACTTTTGTGATCAATTTTAAGATTTGATTGCATATTTTGAAAATTTTAAGATTTAATTATATTTTTTTGAAAGTTTTAAGATTCAATTATATTTTTATGATAAGTTTTTTAGGACTTTCAAGCCATTTATTCCAATGCAATTTGATCTTCTCATATTTTTATCTTTGTGCAATCCGTCCTTTCTTGAACTTTTGTGCAACTAAAACGCATGGATGACACGAATCGAAGCAAATTTCAGTTTGGCAACCATTCTTTTCTCCCTCGCTTCCCAATAAATGAAAAACAGCAGTATTATAATAACGATAAAAAAAAAACAAAAAGGCAGCCTCCGCGCAGCAGTCCATGGCCATGGCGGTGCTTACGGTTACGGCACTTCCCTCGCGCGCTTCGTCCGCCATTTCGCCGCTCTAGGGGACTTCGCCGCCGTATGTTTCTCTCTCTCCGTCCCTCTCCGGTCTTTTCACCTTGATGCTCGTGCGAGATTGAGGCTTCTTCTTCTTTCTTGTGCGCGGTGATGCCCGAGTCGTGTTGTGATTGTCTCGTCTTAGCTGCGGCGAAGTTGTTGTTCATTTCGAGTCGCGCGATGAGGAGTGGATTGTTTGCTTCATGTCGTGCTCGGAGCTTTTTGTTTTTTTATTTTTTGCGCGGTTTTGCCTGTCCGGTTTCGATTCCGTCCTCACGCGTTCGTTTTTTCCATTGAGGTTGCAGTTGTGTAGTGGAAAATTGTGCGTCTTTCTTGCCAACAATAGAGAGCGGTGCGATGTCGGGAGCGCAGCTCGCTGGTGCTTCGGTTTCTAATGGCCCGACGAGTAGGCATAGCGAATTGAGCGCGGCAATCAGAAGGAAAAGATTGCTCGCCCCTGTCCGCACAAGTGGTGTCTGTAGTTTTTCGGCTTTGGTCGATCGAAAGAGATTCTACGGTTGTGGATGCCGTCTATCTGCGAATCACGGGAGGTCCTCACTGCTTTCGGTCCATAGTCAGTTGAGTTCAGATTGTGGAATAGGTTCTCCAGATGTTGATGAATACGTGGGTTCTCTGTCTGTGGGGGATGAGCTCCCTCCAAGAGGTGATCCTCGTACCAAGAAAACAGAGGAAGCCGCGTAAAGTCCTTAACTCCTTGCACTTTATTTTATAGTTTTGGCTAGAAATATGTGCTGCTGACATTGCTGGGTGCTGCTTGAAGTGAAGTGCACTTGTGGTATGCATCTTTTGCTTAATTTTTCCTTGGTAATGTCAAAATAAGTCTAAGCACATGGCAAAGCGTATGGTTATCTGCTTTGACGACCAACATACAAGTATTGACAGATGATAATTCTACTGGGGTATTGTTACAGTTGACTCAAAGCGAGGTGAACTCTAATTTGGGTTTGCAAGATGGTATTCTTAGTCTTTGTCTTGATTTATGCCAGTGAGTTGACAGCGGTTTCTCAAGGTCAATCACATATCACTGATGTGAAAAGAGAGCTCATAGCACTCTCACTGCCTGCACTTGCCGGACAAGCTTTTGAGCCCTTAGCACAGCTGATGGAGACAGCTTATATTGGCAGATTGGGTATGTAACCTTCTCTTTTATGTGAAGTTCATTAACTACCTCGTGTGGAAAAAATATGGATTGGCGAAGTCTTCTTGCTTTATGTTTGCTGGAAATGTTCTGGAAAATGTTCTGTCATCAGAGAACATGTTCGGCGCATTTTCTTCGACTTTGAATTTTTGCATTCTTGAGATGATTACAATCGGATATCAGCAGAAATGATAATCTTTTGTCTTATCATAGTTCTCATCTCTTTTCCAGTCGGGGATGTGGATTTTACTTCTTAGTTATTCAGACAACTTCGCTTAATTCTTTGTTTGAATAAGGAAGCAGAGGGAAAGAAAGGGAAACAAGTTCTATACATGCATGAGATTCTTCCCTCTTTGCTTCTTGTAGCATTTCCTAGCTATGAGTCTGTAAAGACGTCCTTTAACCCAATGCATCATGAGTTGGTCCTAAGAGCTTATCAAGCAAGAGATTTGGTTATATACTTTTATATATAGCTGATTTGATGAAGCCTTCTTTCTTTCTTGGTTACCCTACATTTCCACCCATCACAATTTATTTTCCAATAGAGCCATCCCTCTATGTCATATTTGAATGTCACTGTTGGTTCTCAGCGGTTTTGAATTTAGTGCCTTTTATTGCAAAAGGCTTTTCCCTCGTCCAGGAACAATATGTAGATGCAGTATTTTACATATAAAATAACGAGTACTGATTGTCATGCAATTGTAGCCTTGTAGACTTCTTTAAGTTGCTCTTCCCATGGTTTCTCTCCTACTCAAAAGGTTCAATAAGAAAAGAAAGGGTCTATACCGCTTTTGATCCATGTGTTATTTCTCTTGAAGCTACATATTTGAATGAAAGAATTTGTTTTTGAGGGGAATGAAATGCAAACGCAATTTTCTGTTAACTCATGGTGGTAATTTCCAAATGCGTAACTTATTCCATCTTGTGCAATTGTTTTTTCTTGATAAGTGTCTGGAACGTTTGGTGTTGGCTAATGAATATCACCAAGTGTGTCCATTCAACTTGTGAGTATTTCTCCTTGATTTTTAAGTCCTCAATGTCATTAGCTTTCATTAAGGTGTCCACAATCCTATAAAAAGATGGGTGAGTTTTTTTACTGTCAAGATATGAATAATTGTCCCTTTCTTTGTTTGATCAAGTTTATGCCATAACAATTTTCAGTGATCATTCTATGTAACCTTTTTGTGGCAATTTTGTTCTTCTTGTGGTCCCCTTCATCTTCTAGGTGCTGTGGAGTTGGGCTCAGCTGGGGTTTCCATGTCAATATTTAACATCATATCAAAGCTTTTTAACATTCCTCTGCTTAGTGTTGCCACTTCTTTTGTGGCTGAGGACTTATCTAAAAGTGCAAGTAAAGATTCTGCTTCAGGTGAAGTGAAATTTTGACATGCTGCTCCTGCTAGGTTGATTATTACTACGCAACTTGTATTTTTTTCGTTTTCTGATGGGATCCTTTTGATGTTACACAGGCAAACTGTTTGCAGTGCCTGAGAGGAAGCAATTATCATCTGTGTCCACGGCTCTGCTATTGGCAGTTGGGATAGGCATTTTTGAGGCCATAGCTTTATACTTTGGATCTGGACAATTTTTAAATGTGATGGGTGTATCGTCTGTGAGTTTTATTTACAAGATTTCATATTATGATAAGCCATGCAACACTCTTTGCAATGGCCTGTTATAAATCTTCGCTGAAACATCGTTTACACTTGCCTTTCCATTCTCCAGCATTACTTCGTTATTTGACTTTAGAAGAACCTGTCACCCAATACGTTTCAATTTTGAAGCAGTTCTTTTATACATGTGTATGGCTTGTTATTAAGAAGTTTAATATAGTCTCTCGAAATTGTTTACAGGCATCACCCATGCACAGTCCAGCACAACGCATTCTTTCTCTTAGAGCACTTGGAGCCCCTGCAGTGGTAGTGTCCTTGGCACTGCAAGGAATTTTTCGTGGGTTTAAAGATACAAAAACTCCTGTTTTCTGTCTAGGCAAGTACTTGTTAAGATTTGTGTAATTATTACTTGTTAACTTTTGGACGGTTGCTTTTCTTTCTTCTTGGTATATTGCACATAATTCTGCTCAAAATTATCACAGTTACATGTTAATTCCTAGAGCTCTGGACGTCTCTTCCTCCCCACATCAAGTAAACATAACAATTTCCTGTAACTCTCCAAGTTACTGTTGGAGCGTGTGGCTATAAGAAACTCATCATTAGAAGTTACCTTCAAATAATGATATTAAGCTTATCATCCTGTGTGATGTTTTCCTTCTCCAACCTTCAAAAAATGATATTAAGCTTATCATCCTGTGTGATGCTTTCCTTCTCCAGCCTAGACATAGGTCACATTTTTCTGAGCTTAGTCCTATTATGGCCATCAATTTAATGATGGCAAAGGGACGGTGCAGTACATGCAAAAAGGAGGATAATCAAGGAAGACTGCACCACTTCCTGAGTTATGCCCAGTTTCTTTCTTGGCTTCTTGTGATTAGGTGCAAAGAAAGCAGCTTCAAAACCAGTTTTAGTTCCATAGATTATTTCTAGGGTCTTATTTATTTATATTTTTTTAAATATGAGATTTTATGTGCAATTTTAGTAAAATTGGACATCTAGTAAATTCACTTGCCTGACTTTGTTGCTGAGGAGGGTAGAAGTTAAAGGTAGACCTCAGCATTTTCATATAGAACCTCATGTAGTCATGGACTCGTGAGAAGAGTCAAACTGTATCTCATGAATTCAATGCCTCTGTTGATGGAAATAGTTCCTTATATGCAGGCATTGGTAATTTAGCAGCAGTTTTCTTGTTTCCCGTACTTATGTATGGCTTTCGACTGGGTGTAGTTGGGGCAGCCCTTTGTACTGTTGCATCACAGTAAGTTCCTTCCTCTGTTTTATAAACCTTTGGTTTACCGAAGAACGGCACTATATGAAGATTTATGTATATGTATCAGGTACCTTGTCGCCTTACTAATGATTTGGTATCTTAATAAGAGAGTTATTTTATTGCCTCCAAAGATGGGAGCACTGCAGTTTGGGGGATATATAAAATCTGGCAAGTGTTTGATTTCCTTCAGCATTGTTCATCTCTCTCTCTCTCTCTCTCTCTCTCTCTCTCCCTCTCCCTCTTTTCCTCTTCTCTTTTTTTGTGAAAAAATTTGTTCCACACTAAGTTTTTTACTGGTAGTGGAGAACTTTTTGCTCTGACTTCTCAATAAGGGGTTCGCATCAACTTGAGAGTTCACTTGCTCTTTTACTTTATAATCATATGCATCAAGACATAGGATATTATTCTATCTCCCTCAATGTTGGGATCCAATAGGTGGTTTTCTTCTTGGAAGAACTCTTGCCGTTCTTACAACCATGACTGTGGGAACATCTATGGCTGCTCGTCAAGGTCCATTAGCAATGGCTGCTCATCAGATATGCATGCAAGTTTGGTTGGCTGTCTCTCTTTTGACAGATGCACTGGCTGCATCTGCCCAGGTGAACATTATTTTCTTCCCTCGATTAGATTTGTAATTTTCTCTTTCCCTTGTAGTAGTTTGCTTAGCCTCTATTTTAAGGATTAACCAAAGCTCTTTATTTTTCTGGCCAAAGACTAAAGCTCTATAATTGTCATCCATCTAATCAATCAGTTGCTGGTTTTTATAACTACGTCAAATTTTCTTCTTCAAAGAGTAGGATTGAGGAGTGGACTAACTATTCCTGGGAATAGAATTAAGGAAGAAGGGTATGGCGTAGCTCACTTAAAGGGATACAGATACCTATTTATAATTTGCTTCTTGTCTTGGTTTTCCATATATAATGGGTACAAATAATTGTCAGTGGCATGTTGATTCCAAAATTTCCCGTGACTGCAAAACTTAAATTGGTAAGTTCAATTGTGGAATTATAATGCCATGGATCTTGGAATAAAGGACTTAGCCATCATAAGAGATATGTATCCATAAATGATTAATGGAAACTGACATATTTTTCGGGGAGAAAAGGCGATGGCTGTTGTAATTCCAGTGGAGAAAAACTGTTGAAACCTTTGTTGTACCAGTTTAAGTGCAGCAAGTTATTTTTTTCCTCACCTGTCCCTATGTAAATTGGTCCAAAAAGAAACAATTGTAGATGGTCTACATAGAAATTAACGTAAAGCCCAATTACATTTATCTTTTATTAAGTGATTATCTCAATAATAAACGCTTGTCGATAACTTTTAGGCTTTGGCCAGATTTCCGTGAGTGTTCTGATCAGAGAGCTGTAAAAATAAGGGGGAAATAACCATGAGAGCACTTGTGAGGGAGAAAACTGAAGGAAAATTAGCCGGAGGGAAAGCAATTCGGCTCATGGCCGTTTACATCGGAATAGCAACTTCATAAAAAAAGACCAAGAATGGGATAGCTATATTGTCGAAACCAAACATACCTTAGGCATAAATATTGGCTAGTGAAGTTTTATAGTTAGGCAACTAAACAAGTTCTTCGTAAAGATGTATTATATTATTCCTCGATAATGCGATTCTTTCCTAAAATTTCTAGTATCTGTGTTTCCTATATATGTTTCATTCCGTCTAACTTGCTGTCAAACTAATTATCTTTTTATTCATCTACTTTATAGGCCCTGATTGCTGGTTCAGTATCTAAATCTGACTATAGAACTGTAAGAGAAGTGACAAACTTCGTCTTAAAGGTGAGATTTGATAGCTTGCATCTGCCAGAAGTACCTTTATTTAGGTGGAATGTTTCAGAACTCTCTCATAGGATTGAAGTTCACTAGCTTGGCTATTGCTCTATTTTGTTTCGCATAAAACTGATGCTCCTACTATTTCAGATAGGATTATTGACAGGAATCTCCCTAGCTGCAATTCTCCTACTATCTTTTGGCTCTTTAGCGAATTTGTTTACCAAGGATGCTGATGTGTTACTTATTGTAAAAACTGGGGTCCTGGTATGTATGGTGGATTATCAAGATTCTGTTGACATGAACATATTCGGGGTCTCACCTCATCTCTCTCTCTCTCTCTCTCTCTCTCTCTTTCTTCCTCCCCTCCAAACAACAAAAACACAGTTTGTTAGCGCTAGTCAACCGTTGAACGCTCTGGCTTACATTTTTGATGGCCTCCACTATGGTGTTTCCGACTTCCCATATGCAGCTTTCTCCATGGTGAGTTGAGAATGTGTAATGATGGACCTTGCGAGGATGATTTTTACGGGCCTCGGGTTGCCTAACAATGGAATTTTCTCCTTTATAGATGTTGGTGGGGACAATATCTTCGGCATTTTTGCTGTTTGCTCCTAGGATGATTGGTCTTCCTGGGGTTTGGTTGGGCTTGTCTCTCTTTATGGGCTTGCGTACAGCAGCAGGCTATTTCAGGTATACCGTGTCATACTTTTGCAAGTTTTAAGGTTTGATTATATATGGCATGTAAAATAGCATCGACGTTATGACACAGATAGTACTTTGTCTTTGCTCTCTGTGGTCTTCACAATTTAAAAGGATGTGATATACATTGTTCTAACGATAGGCCCTGGTATCATACATTAATAATTTTTTGATTCTTTGCATCCAGTTCAGTTCCTGTACATATATATGAACACCGTGTATATAAGGGAGACAGTTTCCATATATATATATATATATAGTAAACTGGCAATGCTTACTGCATGATACTTGCACGAAAAATAGTTTTTGCAGCATTTCTCTCATATAGCAGTTGTCTAAGGACATTATTTCCACCAATTTTCAGATTATCAGCAAAGACTGGTCCATGGTGGTTCATGCACAGAGAGATGCTGAAATTCGATGTGAGTGAAGTATACTCTGGTTTTTCACCCAGGTTGCGTTAAATTTATTGATGCAAGCTCATGATGCGATTACTAGTGTATAATTGCTTGTTTATCTTAAGGTCTGTTAATATTTTTTTCCCTAAAACAGCTTTCTACAAGGGGGCTAATCATTAGTAAAAGAAGTATTCCCATGTTTGAGGCATTTTCAATGAGTTCTCTTAAAGAAGTTTCAGGGGCATTGATCAGCCCAATAAGTCACGAAGGACCGCTAGTGGTGGTGATGTGTCATTGTCTTTGGTGGCAACCAGCCTACCGGTTCCCCCAATTTACTTTCTAGTATTTTGTTCCTATCTTTGTCCTTTCTATTTTACTGCGGCATTAGATTTTTCCACTTTGTTAGGAAAGGCTAACTAGTTCTGTCTTGTTGTTGGAAGTTTATTTCACTGGAAGTGGAATGGATATTATCAAGTGAATTAGAAGGCTATGTCTGAAACTTGTAGGTCTAGCAAAAACTTAGAAGACATTAGGGTACTAGCCTAAATGGTACTGATTTGAGAGAGATATACAGCAGTTTCTGCTCCGCAAATATATAAAGCTAAGTTGTGAAGAAGTCTTGAGATGAGCTTTAGTGGTTGTTCACAACTGTACATCTCTTGTATTAAAATTGAATGAATACTTGAGTTATTATGAGATTGAATGGTTTGTTTTTTTCAAATTACTCCAATGTAGGGAATGCTTAATTCTCTTGAAGCTCTCTTCAGCCTCATAGTCATCCAGTCTTCTTACAGTTTTATTGTTTCGGTCCTCTAGCTAAATGATGTTAACCTTTCTGTTAACTGTTTATGATGAATGTCATCGGGTACACATAGATGATTATGATTCCAGTGTTTCCTTTGAGGGGGAGTTTATTTGGCCGATTTCCCATAGAAATTACCGAGTTATGCCTTATGTCTTTCTAAAGCAATTTGTTCTAACGCATGCTCGTTATCCAGCTGGCTGGTTGAGATGGGGATATTGTTCAGTTACGAGGTGCTTCACGCTAGTGATACTCTGATCCAGGATTAGGCTTCATGCTATTGACAATCCGATCCAGCAAATGCATATGACGCAGATTTTTGGCGCGAAGGCATACTTCCGTGCCTGTGCCAACTTTTGAGTCTCTATTAGGAAAAAAAGGGATGAAATCACGCAACTATTTCTTCATTCCCTTGTTCTGTTTCAATCTCTCTTCAGTTTTTGGTGGGGGGTTAAGTATTTGTGAATAGCATGGTCATTAATTAATCTAGCTGGGCTTCCTATAAGCGAGGTTTGAAGACGATGTCTAATGGCGAAGGTCGAAATGGGCAAGCTAAGGACTTTTTACAGATGGATTCAGCAGCTTCAGAATATCATGAGGGATCGATCATTCCGGCACCTTCAGTCACATCACTTGTGACGCAATTCGCGGATCAACTCCCTTTCGATATGTCACTAGTTTGGGGATGATCTGTTGAAATCGATATGGCATACATAGAAGTGAACATTTTGTTTTCTCAAATGGTATATCCGCTCCAATTGTTAGGCCCCACCCCACCTTGGCTATGAGAATGGAGACGCATTGCCTTTTTTGTCCCCCAGATTTTTTACTTTCTTGAAAAGAACTGAGATGGAATAAGCTATGTGTGTATTCTTTGATAATCGTTACTGAAGTGGGGGATAGCTTGGCGAAAGCAATCTCTCATTTTCCAGAACATGAGGTTGAGTAGTAATTCCTCTGTCAACAGCTGCTCGGTTCACATATCAGCGATAGCTTGATCAAGAAAATCCCCTGGACCGTCAGAAGTTCCAGTTGAATTACGCCTCTCCTTTATCATGTTCCGGAACAAGTCTTTCATTTTCTTCTGTTCCTGAGCATCAACAGAGTGTGAGACCATTATACATCCACGATCCAAAGGATGTCTCAAATAGCGGGTCTTTGCTCTTTGTACCTTCAGGAAATTATGGTACGATTGGTCTAGACTTGATTAATTTCTCGCCGACCTTCTCTGGTGATTTGGCAAAATTGTAGCCGAACATGAACTCTGACCTCAAACTTGAAAATCATCTGCAATATTCAAGTACTTCGGTTATCCACTGAGGTACATGTATAGATTTTGTGTTACTTGTAACGAGAGTTTGAAGCGCTCTCTCAGTTTACCGATGCAAACGAGTCGTGGACTTCTACGGACTCCCGCTCAGTGTTCTGCCAACCATCTCTTCCATCTGAGTAATAATAGCTCAGTATAATGGCTCAGTGTAATGCTTCTCAGGTACTAGTGAACCGCTCCGAGAGTGTTTCGTTTTACTCTTGCCTCGCCATCAAGCGTGAAAAGCTTGGATACTCGGTCCACGTACCAAAGCTCAACCCGTCTTCCTTCTTGATGGATGATACAAGTGTTGAGGTGAGGATCAGTGGACACGGCAACATGTTGCCCTGCCAAGTTTGTCAGAGAAAGACGTTCTGTAAGAAGTGTCCTCCGACAGGTAGACACACAGTACAGGTAATCCAATTAGGAGCAAGTTACTTTCAAACTCTTTCTACAATGAATGGATGAAGACCGGACGAGTAGGGGTCTCTCCAATAAGAGGCAAGCCCTTGTTGCCTGGAGGTGGAGTACCCTGGTTTGTGGTTGTCGTGGCGGTGCTTATGCATCTTCCGATCAATCTAGGATCGAGACGCATCCATATCCGGTCAGAATGGTCTGATATTTAGGTTTTGCAATTTTTTCCCCTATCCGGAGGGGATAATGCCGAGGACTAATCCCCGCCAGAACTTGTCTGAGAAGTTGGCAACGGGGAGGATCGCCCTTGAGACCTCTCGCTTCTGGAGGTGGAAGACTCAAAACGCGCCACCAATTGGCTCAACGCACTTGGCCTTTTAGCTTAGGCAAATTACTTATCGGACACACGCCGAAAGAATTTTCATGTAGGGTTAACGACGTAAGTAGCTATCACAAGTGGTCATATATGTGCGCATCGAAAGTGGTTGTATATGCGCTCGGTACCCATCTAGGATGGATTTGAAGTAGATTTTCCTTCTTTTGGTCAAAAATTTGTAAGTAGATTAGAAGGCATACTATTCAACCCAGACTTGAACCACCTCTTGCTTCCTAGGAATAAGAAACAATTATTCTGGTACCAACCCTAAGCCGGGGTGATTCCACCCATTTATGAGGTCAAACTGCAACAAGAGATGGTGGAGCTTACAAGTCGGCAATGTAAATGCATGAGTGGCCCCATGCTCATCTGTAGCCTTTTCGCTGAAAACCCAAAGTCGTGGGTACTTATTGCCGACTAGTAATTGCCTTAGTCGACATATGAAGTGCTGCTGGAAATCCAAATTGGCTCCGAAATGCATTTAAATTTTGGAGCAGGGCAATTTCTTGGCAGAAATAGAAACCTCAAAGAACTTCACGTGCAAGAAATAATGGTTTTGAGTTCCATAACCTACGGAAATAAGAAGAAGCATCTTCCGAAGTCCGAAAACACCGATAATATCAAAATCCGAAGCCGTAGTGGTCGCATGAGGAAGTGATAGCTGCTCAGACTCGAAGATATGCCTATAACTATGTCAGGGCGAGAGCATAGTTAAGTCGAAATCCTCCTTAGAGAACAGATAAGTTACTTAACGCGTTAGCTATATCACTATACGGATCGACCTATTAATTGCAGCTTTCTCTAGACCTTGTGGAAAAGCATGAAAAAAAAAAAGAGGCTCGAATGATATGATTCCTCCGTCACCCTAGAATGAAAGGGGCAATCTCGTAGTTCTTGGTCTGCAAAGATACGTTGTTAGGTGCTCCATTTTATTTTCCCATTGAGGCCAAACCTAAACCTGTTCTCGAGAGATAGCTGTCCATACACCGATAAGGGATGTATGGATTCTCGAGAAGAGAGGAGCTGTAGGGGTCCCCTACGGTTTGCCGGGATCTCACGAGTGAATAGAAAGTTGGATCTATATTACATCTCACCCGAATTGCCACATCTATATTCCCGAGGAGAGGTTTGATTTCAAACTTGTCTCGAACAAGAGAAGTATGCCATGCTAATGATCTCGTGGTCGGGCGCTAATGAGCACATTGAACTATCCATGCGACTGAAATCTCTCACAACCCAAGCACAACAACGCAATTATCGGGAGTGCGCTCTACTACTGAGCTAATGGCTCGTCCTGTGGGCTTCCCATCGGGGCCCGCTATGTTAAAAGCGAGAGAAACCCCATCCCCTTTTTCAAGATCTAATAAAAAAATCAAATAATTCAAATTCCTTTTTCAATTAACGGGTTTTTGATTCCCGAATATCCAGCTGACTAATTAATTCTTTATAATGTATTTTGCTTTTCTTTGACAAATAAGACAATAATTGTTGACGTTTTCCCCGAATTTTACGTAGCCCTCTTTGAGATAAATAATCTTTTTTGTGCAATTTCAAATGGGAACTAAGTCTTCGTATCTTATTGGTGAAACGGAATACGTGAAATTCAACAGGCCCCCTATTTTCTTCTTTTTCTTCTTGTGAAAAACCTAAAATTAATGAATTTTTCACCATAAAATGGATTTTCTATCCTTTTTTTAATGGATTTTACTGATCAGTAAGAATAATGCTAGTCATTTTAATACGCACAGCGCCTAGTATCCATTTGGGGGACGAATTATCCGAAACGGATCGATTAACCGTAGCAAGAGCACATCAATCCCACGAGCCTCTTATCCATTCTCATTGGACTACGGCGGAGGAGTAGGTCAAAACCCCAAAATATCGCTTTGGTTTCAAGGTATATGGAATTTTCACAAATAAACTATCCAAGACTACTTATCGTGGATCTTTCTTCCAAATTACATGAACGGATTTTCCTCTCAGAACTCTTCATTTATAGGTACTAATCACACTACATAAGAAATACGCAGGGTTAGCCCAAAAAAATTGACATTGGAGCAATTTCAAGAACCAAAACATACAAGAATGGCAAAAGGACTGTACTCAGAAGTATTAATCAGCTGTCACAAGGAGGTTCTAACAGTTAATCCAGCTTAGCAATGACGGCGTCTACAACCTCCTGGGTTGTACTGTCTCCTCCGAGATCTTTTGTCCGGACTTTACCCTCTGAGATTACTCGCTTTACTGCAGTCTCGAGTCGATCGGCAAAAGATGGAAATTGCAAGTGCCGCAACATCATAGCAGATGAGAGAAGGAAGGCCACTGGATTTGCCTTCTTGTGCTCCACTATCTTTTCGTTCCCAACATTTCCTGCTGACGCACCTTGTTCAAAAACAGCAGTATCTGCCCCCACATTGCCTGGACCATTAAAAAGTTCACAATTGATGAGACATCCGGAGCAATTGCATGACAAGGCAATTTCAGGTAACTCCCTTAAAATCGACTTAATCCCATGAGAGTCTAATTCCGGATATCATCCCCAGGAAAGCAAAATTTTCAAACAAAGAAAGGGCTAAGTAATGATACCTCCGGGCATAACACCTGTTCCTCCAGCAATACCTGCTGCTGTATTGGCTACTAAATTGCCATAAAGATTTGGAGTCACCTATTTATTAAGAAAGATTAAAACTTGCACTATTTGGATGGAACATAAAAGAAATAGAGCCACACTAGAAAAACATGGTGATTAGAACTCTTAAACAACTTCCTAAAGACTAAAGTACATAAACCCAAACAGGAAGAGAAGTGAAGAACAACAACTGAAACATACCATCACGTCAAATTGCTCAGGCTTTGAAACAAGTTGCATGCAGCAATTATCAACTATGATCTCGTTGTACTTGATGCTGGGATATTTTGTTGCAACCTCCCGACAAGATTCTAAAAATAAGCCATCAGCAAGTTTCATAATGTTGGCTTTGTGGACAGCTGTCACCTTCTTTCTGTTGTTTAAGTATGCATATTCAAATGCATATTTTGCAATGCGTTCCGAACAGAACTTTGTAATCACCTAGCAAATAGTTTAATGAGCAACGGAGGCCACAAAATTCCTTAACTTAATACACGCATGGACACACATGCTTGGACGCACAAGCACACGGACGCAGAGATGGCAGAGGAACAATCTGACTCAAAAACACATAGCATTTGATGGGAGCCGTGATAACAGATTACATGTCAAGTAATTGGTAATTACAATCAAGAGAGCTGTGCTTGGTGACACAAAACACAATGGAAACATAGGTAGAAGCAGACCAATCGATAAAGCTTTGAAGTTGTACTTGTCTAAGAAAAAATCCTATCATCAACGCATTAACTATTGCCGGCTACAATCCCTTTCATCGTTAAAGAACAACACTGAGGCAAGTTACGCGTAATCATCTGTTCATGAAGGACTTATCCGAGTAAAAATTAGTCTCTGAACTCCAGCCAGCCAGACCTGATGGCTCTCATAATACTAGGGGAGTACGCCATTCCGAACCCTCAACTTACAAACCCACAATTCTGCAGTGACAACCTACTTAATTTCTCAGAAGCAGTATAGTTTTCAATCCTCAGTCAGCATTTTCCACAAGCACTTGAGTATGTGGCAAAACTTTCTGCCGAGTTTCACATGCAAATCCATCAACATATGAACATGTCTACATTCTAAGAGAGCAAACTAAGCATACAAAACCCAAGTGAACTCTTATTAAATTGACTAGTTCGTAAGCTAAACAAGCAAGAACAGCAGTTGTTCACACAAGCCGAAAACAAAGAACAACTTTGCCCGTACCTTCAGGCTCTCCACGACGCCAGGAACAACCTCGTGCTCGAGCCCAGAGTACTCGCCCTCCGTGTTCTCCCTGATCACCACGATATCCACCCCCTCGTGCCGCGTGGGCAACCCGGGCAAGTTAAAGCAATTCACGAGCGAAGCGTACAAGTCGAGCTCCTTCCTCAGCTGCACGTTCAGCGAGCTGACTCCGCCGCCGACCGGAGTCCTCAACCCCCCCTTCAGGCACACCTTGTTTTTGCGTATCGACTCGATCACCTCCTCGGGCACGCGCTTCATGTTGCCGTGGACCTCGTAGGTGTCGAAGTAGACGGGCGCGTGCATCGCCGACATGACCTGCTCGACAGCGTTGGTGACCAGAGGGCCGATTCCGTCTCCGGGGATCAGGGTCACGGCGCGCGGAGCCCCGTCGCCGGGGCGGGGCATGTAGGTGACGGTCCGGGCGGGCTGGGAGGGAGGGAGCAGGCGTGTGGCGCTGGCGGTGGAAGAGTCGGAGAGGCGTTTGAGGATGGGGAGGGTCAGGGCTCGACGAGCCATGACGGAGTGATCGGCGGTGGTTGAGTCGAGCGTGGTTACTGGGGAGGTATGGCCTTACGAGCAAGGACATGAACAGCAGAGAGAGAGAGAGAGAGGGCGGGTAAATAAACTCGCGCGCGCGGGCGCGTGGGCGCGTGGCAAAGAGAGAGCAAGCGCAAGCGCGCGCAGTGAAATAATGTTTCTTCTGGAAGTATCTTTTCCTTTCTTTTTTATTTTGGGCCCATCCAAACGAGGAAAAATTTTAAAAAAATCTAAAACCCTCTCATTTTCTCAAATAAAAACCTCAAATAAATTACAAATAAAGACTTAAAGTGCCCTTATTTTCTTAAACAAGAGTCTGAAGTAAATATTATTTCAAATAAGGGCTTGAAGTGACTATAAAATCTCAAAAAAATGCATAATTTCAAGGGCATTTTTTTTAGCTTATTTAATTTTTTTTTTTTTTTATTAGACTTTTCTTTTTTTTGTTTCCTAAAAAATTAACATAAAAATTAAAAAGAAAAAAGAAAAACACAATCTACATAGGCGGGCCACCGCCCCACCGCCGGGGCGGAAGGAGGGGTGGCATCGAACGCCGGCAACCCCGCAGACCGGAGGTGAGGGCCAGCAAGCCCTCACCAAAATATGTAGAGGGTCGGGCCCTCTTTTGGATCTGGGAGAGAGTCGGGCCCTCTCTTGGATCCGGACGAGGGTCCAACGACCCCTACCAGGTCCTAGGCAAGAGTCGGCGACCCATGCCCAAATAAAGGAGAGGGCCCTATAAGGGCTAGCAACCCCCACCCAAATTCGGGAGAGGGCCCGACCCTCTCCCGATTTTTTGCCCTCACCTCTGGTTGGTAGGGTCGCCGACCCTCACCGAGGCGTTGGCGACCCCGCCGGCCTTCGCCTCCCCCGCCGACCCCCCACGAGTGGTGGGCCAACGACTACATGCGGGAGGGGTGGCCTTCCCGCCTGTTTGGCCGTTTTTTTTTTTTTTTTTTTTACTTTTAAAAAACATAAAAAAAAAGAGGAAAAAATAGAGAAAAAACCAACAAAAAATCAAAATAAGAAATGACGAAAATGCCATTTAGCCTAGACCCTTTTTTGAAATACTATAACCATTTTAGGCCCTTATTTAAAATATACTATACCACTTTGGGCTCTTATTTAAAATAATGTTCACTTAGCGCCCTTATTTGATAAAACGAGAAGACTTTGGGCCTTTATTTGGAAGTTTACCTCAAAACAATTTTGTCTCTTTTTTTTTTTTTTTTTTCGGAACCAAAACGATTTTGTTACAAAGTATTGTAATATTTTTTTTTTAGAAAAATTTCAAATAAATGCAATCTTATTTCAAATAATGGTATGATATATAATTATCCTCATTTTTTCAAATAAGGATTTAAGGTATACATTATTTTAAATAAGGGCATGAAGCGATCACGTCATTATCGAAGAATGGCATAACCTCACCGGTTAATCAAGAGCATTTTTGTCCTTTTTTTTATTAATAATCCTTTTCTTTCTTTTTTCTTTTCCATTTATTGCGGCCTGCGAGGGTCTCGGCTCTCGCTCCCTCTCTGGTGGCCGATCATTGCCCAAGATCGACTATCGACGAAAAAGGAGGGAAAAGACAAAAAAGAAAGAAAAAATTAAAAAAATTTTAAAACGCAAAGGACAAAAATGCCTTGGCCGAAGAGGTTGAGCTTTTCTTTTAAATTGAAATAGCCACTTCAGACCCTTATTTGAAACGAGTCTCGTTTCGTGTCCTTGCCCAAAAAATTACGAGTATTTGGAAATTTCCCTTTTTTCAGTTAATAGAAAGTTTAAATTTTTTCCAAATGCGCAGAATTAGGAATATCAAAGGGTATATGTCACCACCATCGGAGAACATCGTATGAACGGAAAACGTGTCGTTTCGAGAATGGTTGGCCCGAGATCCTGTCTGTTAAATGTACTGGGATGAGCTCCGAGGAGTGTCAATCCCATGGAAATGGAGACGGCGTTGGGGTTGAGGAACCGGTACTGGGTCTTGCGGCACGGCAAGAGCATCCCCAATGAGAAGGGTCTCGTTGTTTCCTCGCTGGTTACTCTCTCTCTCTATCTCTCGCTCGCTCGCTCGCTTTCTGATTCTGGACAAATGACAGACAATTCGGGACAAAACCCAGTACTAGATTCTGGTTTCCTGTGATGCTCGATTGTCTCTGCTCGCAATGGATTGGAAAAAGTCGCTTGGTTTTGGCTTCTTTGCTCGCATTTTTAGCTAACTTCCGGCGTTGATTATGCTGTGCTTGTTTACTGTTGCTATCTGAATTGATTTTGGGTTCGTTGCTGATCCGGAGTCTTGGGGGTGATGTTTTTTCTAGGAAAATGGCACACTTCCGGAGTATGCATTGGCCTCGGACGGTATCGATCAGGCGCGAGTGGCCGGCGAGCTGTTTCTCCAGGTTAGGGAGTTTCCCCGAGAACTATGCTTTTGTTATTCGTGAGATTCTAGCCACAGAATGGGGCTCCAATTCCAATTCAATGGGTTTCCGCCTCGGGGATGCAAGCGCGAGTCTTTGATAAGGGAATCCAATTTGACATGGAGAGATTTAATTATGGTAGTTTCAAGGTGTTGGTTTAGATTTATGGCGTAGAACATACATGCTTATCGACTGTTTCATTGTCGGAGACTCTTCTGTTTTCACGCGAGGAAGAGGGGTGAAATTAACTTCAAACTTCAAAGAAGAATTTTTTCCATGACAATGACATTTTCTGCACTAGAGGATTGTTCAGGACTTGACCAGCAATGGAAATATACTTCCGATAATGACAGAGTAAATATTTAGAGGAGGCATTGTTGCAGGATCACAGTGCTTTAGCGAATTGACGGCGCTGTTTGTGCAGGTGCTGAAAGAAAATAATATTCTGCTAGAGAATGTCCGTATTTGTTACTCGCCATTTGCAAGGACAAGCCACACTGCGAGGGTTGTTGCGTCGGTTCTGAATATTCCATTCGAGGGTCCTCAATGCAAGGTAAGCTAATTTCTAATTCAAGAACATTGTTCAGTGTGAGCTTGGCATAGAGAAGTATTATGCCCGATAGCCATTAATAGATGCTAATGGACTGATTCACAAAACTTCTCCGGTCAAGCATAATTAGTGAACTTGTTGAGGGCGTTCTAGTCCCATTTGATCCATTTTGCTTCTATGAGATTAATGTAATTCAACCACACTAAAACTTGGACAGTACATGTTCTCCTTGTGAATTAACAAGTCAGCATGGCAGAGCTGCTGCTTCATATTCGCTACTGACATGCGTTAAGCAACGACTCGGTGTGGATAGGTGATGGTGGATCTTCGGGAACGTTACTTCGGACCTTCGTTTGAGCTCAAGTCACATGATAAAGTGAGCATGTTTCAGCTACTTCATTCTCAGTATGCTGCTCTCGTGCTATCCAATTGGCTGATTGGTGTTTCTCCTTCCTGTTTGCAATCAGTACGCTGAAATATGGGCACTCGATGAGAAAGATCCATTTCAAAGGCCAGAAGGCGGAGAATGCGTCGACGATGTTGCTTCCAGACTTGCAAAAACTATGGTTAATATTGAGACGGAATTTCAAGGGTAATTGCGCTTTATCATCATTCGCTTGTTCAATTAGCAAGAGGAAGAACTAAAAATGCGCCAATGGTATCTATCTGGGTGCACGAGCAAAACATGCGCTTCCTTTGCACCATGGTCTGCTGGGTCTATGCTGACATATTATCTTTGCATTTGTTGTTAACCGTTCGTCTCTTTGACAGATGCGCTGTATTGATCGTTAGCCATGGCGATCCACTGCAGATTTTGCAGACAATAGTTTCTGCAGCTAAACTAGGAAATCCAAACGGAAACGAGTTTTCATCAAGCATACAAGCAACCAGAACCTTTGCAGTATTATCACAACACCGAAAGTTTGCCTTGCTTACCGGAGAACTCAGGGCACTCGCATAGTTCGGGGCCTTTTCCTTTGGTTTATCAGCCTTTCAGTTCAGCGGACTTACATGTCTGGACTAGATTCTGATAAATTCATTTGACACTTCTTCATTGACAGTGTCGAGTAATTATGAATACATCTTTGCCATATTAGTAGCTACATACTATAGAACTTGTTTGTTATCCACGTATACATACTATAGAACTAGTTTGTTATCCACGTATAGGTAACTAGAGCCAGCTCTTTAGCTTCGAATTCATTCAGTCGTACTGTCGGAAAAGATAATCTGCATCTATTTTCCCTTCAAATTATAGTTACATTCTCCAGAAAGTTTCTCGCTGAAGAACGTCCCATATCGAATCTGCTGCAAAGTCCAGACACCAATTTCACTCGCGACTATGGCCCTATGAGTCAATCCACCGGACACACTTGCACAACTGGCAGTTCTGACTATAGTAAAGCATGTAAATCCAGCAGCAGAGAGGAAGCTGTCCTACATAACCACGGTATTTATCTGTTTTAACATGAAAGCGTTTTTTCTTCTTTGGCCAGTAACACTGGAAGCATTCGAAAACAAAGAAAATAACTCACAAGTGACACAGAGATCCCTCATCCTTGGTGCCAATAATGAGATGAGCCACAGGGACTTCAAAAACCATCGCCTATGGCACGTAACCACAGTCAGTGACCATCTTGCAGATTGCTTCCTCATTGGTATGAGCATCTGGGAAGAGAATATACATATGTCGACCAAAACTTGCAAGGCTTTTCTCGACATGCAGAATGAAGTGGCCGACCTAGACGACATCGACCCAAGATAAAAAGCCATTCTCGGAGGGAATGCAAGTTCAACCAATCAGAACCAATTTCAGAAAAGAACATCAAATTGATGTGCTTGTTCCTCACATACTACTCCTTGGTAATCCACCGCCGGCCCCTGACCTGGTACCCACCATAACTTTGGTCGCTGCTGCTTTCACCTCCACTTTCTCCGCTGGTATGCCCTGATTTCCGGCGATGCTTCTTTGCTCTTGAAACACCACTGTCACTAAAGCTGCCATTCAACAGGGGGTCATCTATTCCACGAATCACTCTCCTTGTGGATGATGACGAAGCAATGCAGCTGTCATCCTTTGTTCTTCTCTTCTCTTTGTCATGTCTCTTTATATTTTGAGAGATCTTGTGCAGCTTCTCATTGAATCTCGTAAGCCCTTTCTCCACAGGTTCTACTGCCTGGGTCACTGTGAACTTCACATCATTCACGATCTGTTCAAGAGTTGAAATAGCAAGTTGTAAGAGGAGATGCTATAAGAAATATTTTCACAAAATTATAACTGCACGAGTATTTCCATGTCCCTCAGTTCACAAGAATGACACAAAGATCCATAAGCTTTCCTCTTGTCCCCTAATGTCGTATATCACTTTCTTCCTTCAAACAGGTCCTATGAGCTTGCATTGAAAGAAGAAAATACACTAGTATCACCCTGCTGTAAAATAAATCTCTGATCATTCTTCATCCTCCAAGAAAAAAAGGATTCTAGCATGTTTCCGGAAGTGACTCTGAAAGTGACTTCACGAGGAAATAGTTTGTTGTTGTTTCTTTCATGTATGCAACAAAGACAACACACAATCAGTACAACTGCTAGTCAATACTTACATCAAATTGACTTTAAAATCACAAAAAATTGTAATTGAAATAAAAGCATCATGACCATAACAATTGCATTGCAGAGGCAGCCAGCAATTTATTTGGAAGTTTTTAAGGTGGATTCCTTCTTTAAGTATTCAGACGTATTTAACAAAGCCCCACTGAATCTCAGTAAGGAAGGATCTGAAACAGAGAAGTCTGATACTCTTCCTTTATCAACAGGACCGTATTTGGAAAACAGAATGAGATACATGCACACACTACCCGTAAAAGGGCCGGTATCAAACTGTACTAAAAAATCAGTTCATTTGACAAAACAGAAACATGCATCCAAAATGCAAAGGAAAAATTATAGTTACTAGGAATATAATAAGACTGCACGGCCAATTTGCCACCAGCAAATTCCTCTAAGCAATATAAACATTCATTCCTGCATTTATTCTCCAGGTGGTTATAAAGGTTAACTTTATGATTGACATAATTCAACATCTTTAAGTTCATGAACAGATTAGATAGTTGTCATTGTAAAACAAAAGAAAGAACTCAGTGAAATGCATTAACATTGCTTGCTATTCAATGCTTAAAAACAGAACAATCAAAAGAATTCAATTTTTCTCACAAAATCAGGGTGGCTTTTATTTTGTATATAGCAAACTCAAAGCTTCATCTTAAGGACAAATGTAGAGCAGTAGATTAAAGATGAGAAAATAACTTACATGTCCGCCACCACCTACAAAAACATCCCGCACACTTTCTGTGAAAGTCATTCCACTCCTTATATCAGCATCAGGCTGTGGAAGGCGTAACTTAGTGGGCCGCTCACTGTCCCTAACCTCATCTGGATCCAGGGGGCAATCGACAGATGCATAGTCTCCAAGAACTGAGACAGTTCCAGTAAACCGGTCTCCCATAAGCTCATATGGTTTTGCTGGGAATACATACAGATGTACAACAGAAGCTATGCCCATCTGCACTGGTGAATAAACAGACCTGTTAAACCCCTTTTTTCCCTGGGAATTTTGGACAGTTAAACCCTCCACCTAATAAATATCAAGCTGAAAACATGGGAAAGAAAATTCTTTGCGAGGATCCTATGTATCAAGTGCCAATATTGTCCAAAACTCTTTTGCAGATGCACAAAAGACAGCAATGCAGATAGGAGGAGCAAATACATTAGGCCTTAACGAGTATATCTGTGATAAGCATTCCTACATATCACATTTAAACGGAAAGATGGACATAACTCAAGTAACAAAGATAATCAATCATCATGCAAGGAAACATCAATCCATTAGATCATGACAGAAAACGATCTGAAATCAAACTTTCCTGCAATAAAGAAGCAGAGTTTCTGCAGCTATATGGATCATATGCAATAGCCTCTATTAACCATGCTTAACTCAACCTTAACAAAACATATGGCATATATAAAATAAGCCCCACCAATATTCATACCCTTACTAATGTGATGACAGCCTTAGAAAGAAGACATGCGTAAGAAATGGAAAAGATCTACCTCTATACAGATAATGAAGTCTTGCACACTTGACTTAAACTGCAAAGCTTGAGCTATAGGACTTTTAAACAAACCAAGGGCGTAAAGAAGAGCTATTGCAACGCCCTGCCACCAAGTCAAAAACACAATTGACTTAAATGTGAGAAACTTGGCCAAGGGACTTATATGTGCCAATTCGTCCTTGGTGACAGTGTAAAACTGAACTAAGCAGTACAGAGCCCAGGATTGGCTGAAATTTAGAACAACAGCCATGTAAGGGTATCTGCAAGAACAAGAAAAGACAAACAAATTAGTAATATCTGCAAATAAGACTTCAAATGATGCCAGAGTCTTGTGAACCGTAGGAATGCTGTTAAAGCATTTAGGGGCCTATGTGATCAAGGTTTAAATAAATAAAAAATACATGTTGCAGTAAAGGCCAATTTGCACTAACGTAAGTGCAAAATTTCTTGCTACTGCTTAGCTTAAATGGTAAAAACATTCGACTCAGATAGTTTTTCTTTTGAATAGTAACATAATAACCTCATTTACAGGAGATCACAACAATATTAAGACCCACTGATAATTTGAAAGACAATCTAGCATCCTCCAGATGAGAGGGTCCCTTTATCCTTATGTCCTCAATAATATTCTCTGGACATGCCATGAATATGAACCTTCATAGGTGTTGTCAGTGAGTTTCTTAGATGTCCAAACTCATTTTCACTTTGAACAGAAAAATATTCCTCTTTTTTCCTGCAATCTAAGCAAACAATTGATGAAACAATCAAGCTACTGACTAGAGAAGGCACTATGAAAATAGTGCCTGGATGAAGGGATGAAGAAGCTAATTCAAGTGCTAGCTTTATAAAGGCTCAAGTTAGCTTGTCATTAATAAAAGGGAAAGCAGCTGGCGTGCTTTCAAGTGCAACTATTCAAAATCTCGGTTTAATCAGTTTATCAATGAGAAGCTCGAAAAGGCAATCGTCAATCCACACAAACATTAAGAAAGAGCATGTATTTTAACTATAGTAGAAGCCTGAAAACTGATAAACAGAAAACACCTCAGGGTATAATGAGCTATTAACAGGCAGGTGCTCCCCAACATAAAATAGCGAAGCTTAAGTTTTAACAATATTTGAGAAAGCATAGCATTATTGCCACTCGCATAACTTCTAGAAACAGTAGTCATGATATACTCACCCGCATCCCCACTCAAAATCTCCATCACAGTAAACATCGAAGGCTTCAAGAATTACGGCTAAGACAGCACTTAGAGCCTTTATTATCATCTGCCAGACAAAAGCACATTTTGCACTGTCTAAGAATGAAATAGCTAAGCCATGAAAGAAAATTTAAGAGCAGAGCTGCAGAGTGATGCTTCGCAAGTCATACATACATATTGAACAATCCCAATCTTGATAACTTGGTAGAACCATTGACCGAGTTTCCATGGTTTAAGGAAGTAGTTCATTGGAAAAGGATGCTTCACAATGCCGTGTTCAGAATAATGTTCTAATAGAGGATCTTTAGCAGCCGTACGTCCTTGTCTTTCCATAAACTCAATAGTCCTTTCTTCGCCCCCTGAAAGAAAGGTCAATGAAAGAAAAGGCTATCAGACAAGAACTCATCCGATATCTGTTAGATATCCAAAGAGAAGTCAGGAAAGTAAATCAAAACTCAGAAAATGGGCATACCCAAGCATGCAACGAGGTATCTCCCGAAGCAATACATTGCAAAGGATTCATAGCAATCTCGCAATATTTCACAATCAACACTGATTGATGGATTCACCAATGAGACAAACTGCTAGTAAAACATCCAAATTAGAAATCAACATATTACAATATATGAAAAGTGCCAAAAGGTGGCACAATACTATCCCACACGAAGGCAGCATAATTGTGAAAGAATCCTTGTAAGTATACATATGCAAGTATATTAGCATTCAAAATATAGTGCATGCGTACGTGTTAAAACATAGTCATTTCCTGTGCCAAAAAAGGGTATCAATCAACCAAGAAAAGAAGGTACACTTGGTATCACCAGACATGAACGTAAAATATTCTGCATCTCAGACTTTTAAACACAATGAATCAAGTTTATCTCTGTACAACTTACGGACTCTACCGCATAACAGGGAACCATAAGGATGACGCCAATGAGAAATTTTTGCTCCTGGAAAGCACAAAAAGAAAGGGAGGGGTCAAAGTGATAATAAAATAATGTGCAGTCACGACCTACACATAGTGTTGACGAAGATCTTAGCATTCAAGAGAAGGAATATACCTCAGGATTTTTGTAGGCAGCCAAGTGCTCAAATAAAAGGTAGATGGAGAGAGCGAGAGTCACGAGCACCAATGCACCAGCAACTACGGTTGCCCATGTAGGAGCTGTGTATGTCAAGAAAGTGATGAGATCTCGATAAGTAGTTATCTTCATCGGCTATCTCTTCAAAGATACCCAGCATAATGGATTGACAGACGCCCCAGGTATTGCACCCAGTGATTAATCATTAACATCGCTATCGAGATAAGCAGACCTGCTCATAAAAATTGCAGATGTCAAGAAAAGCGAGAGTTCCAACCTAAAAGAAACTCTTCTCGCTTGAGAGACTACATTTATGTCAAATTACAAGGTACAAGAACTTCACCTATCATTCATAAGGTAATATTACCTCAAAATGATGACCGGTTCATCACGATACAATTAACCAGACAACTGAGGAGTTACAATGTCAAATCAACGACATGTAAAACTACAAGAACGCGCCCATGGACCACAACTTAAACATAATGACAGACAAAGCATGCTTGCACTCAGACTGAACTGATTTACCTCCATTTTGCTTGCCTAGAAGTCAACAGAAACGCATAGAACTGAAGAGAACAACCATATGACACAGAGAAACAACACGCTAACAGAAACAGGAGAAACTAGGTTCAGTAGGTGAATCAATCCGAAGAAGTAGGGGACGTATTCCCCACATTTCTCCAGAAAGAAGCAAACTTTAGGTCAATTTGAGAGCATGCTATCAGCCAAATCTAGGCTCAAGCCCTAAAATGCCAAAACACCCATCTGAGACCATTTCTCATCAATCCAAATCGCCATCAACGACACGACCATCTTCTTCCGGCACGTGACGAAATCGAAGCAAGGGATCGACGCCCGACAGTAAATCCACGGATTCATGCAAACGAGACGAAATCTCCGGTGTTCCCATCGAATTACAGTTAATTACCTCGAAAAGTGTCGAAGAGAAGGCCTCTCCCTCACATGCCCAGCTCGATTACGTTGCCGGACATAGATTCTTGTCTCTACCGAAATGAAATTCCTTCATGAGCCCTAGAATCGTTTCTTCCTTCTGTTTTAACGATTTCACAGAAACTTTTTAATAAAATTTCTAGCGAGCCGTCTTTGATGATATTTTCTAAATTATACGAAAATCATTTTGTATATCTACTGCAAAAATATTATGTAAGATATATGTGAAAAAAACTGGAAAAATAACCAAAAAAAATCTTAAATGAAAGAATGTCAATTTAGTTATAAATCTTTCAAATTTGCCAATTGAGTTTTAAATATCTTGACGATTTGCCGA
This sequence comes from Rhodamnia argentea, assembly GCF_020921035.1. Lineage (NCBI taxonomy): Eukaryota > Viridiplantae > Streptophyta > Magnoliopsida > Myrtales > Myrtaceae > Rhodamnia > Rhodamnia argentea. The sequence continues at coordinate 22,115,743 of NC_063160.1, forward strand.
TATCTTCCTTCCAATGAATTTTGGCCAAAAATTGTTGACTGAACGTTCATCGTCCTACATAACATGATCAATGCTGAAATAAATAGATTTTATAATATTTTTAATCTTTTATAATAATTTTTATTTTTATTTTCATTTATTTTTTAGTTGTTTTTTTGTTCTACCAAGTTTGGGGAGGATCGACCGGTGAGTAGAAAAAAGGGGAAAGAAAGAACAAAATAAAAATAACAAATTACCCATGTTAATGTCGCCCACTTCCACGTTAGTAATTTCCGATCAAAATTAACTGGAATGACTATATTGACAAATAATCAAAAGGTTTAAACTCAATTCGCATTATGATTTTCAACAAACAAAAAAAGTTTGATATTATGACTAAATTAACATATGTACAATAAGATTATGACTTTTTTTTTATAATTATCCTTAGAAAAACTAAATCTCGAGCTCTAGAGCTGAAGACTTGTGTCTGGCAGCTTGATCCCAAGCGTGGTCACTAGGTTTTTGGGCATGGGCGTTGAGGTCCCATCCCAACCTCCGCAAACTCGGGCTAGGAAATTTAAGGACTCGTGATCAGCCTCAAGTGATTTGGGCAAGAGCATTGACAACTCAGGCACAAGCCCAAAGGACCTTGGCCGTACCTAATAGGTCATACGCCTAAGTGTCGATGTTAGGGTCCTTGAACTATTCGTAGATATATAATATACTCTCTAAACTATATATAAATATTTCAAAAATTCATTAATCATATTGAACATTGGACTAAAATTCAAAATTCAGGGACAACGTTACACAAATTAAATAGGCCAAAATTCATGGACCGTTTGTGTCATTTTCGCAAATGAGAATGAAATTTTTTTCTCGAAACAAACATGCTCATGAACAACGAATGATTTCACAAATATTTCCCTTCCACAAAAATGTTTAAACATAAATTATGCTCGATAAAAAAATATTTTTTATTAATTAATTATTTCAAGTGATCATTTTAAAAAAAATATTTCTAAATTATTTATTTTCTGCGAAATAAATAGAATTTCAATATTTATTTGGCAATCATGGCCCACAACTTTAAAAATACTATAAAATTCTCGTGTGGCCCCATCAATTCTCTGAGCTAAAGGATATCACGAATTCCATATTATGATTATTATTTTTTTTCCATTTTTTTTCTTTTCCTAAACCAAGAAATTGAGGAGGGGCGACCAGGGCACTCCTTGACGTTATCACGAGAGTCACACCTATTATAGAATCTTTCAAGATGGTCGAGTGTGCGTCAGTCAACACCATTGGAATAGGCGACCCCGTAACCATAATCGGACCACGGCGTTAGGGATCCCAAAACTATTCACCAGAGTAAGATGCACGTGCTTCTATCGCAAATAGGTTTGAACTCGCGACCTCGTGTTCAAGGTTAATAGCACGTGCTACTAGCCGCCACCGTAGGCGATGGATCCTATGTTAGTAGTTTCGCACAGAAGGCAACTGTAGGCATGTCATATATTCCACCATATATTCTCTGAATCTTCGTATCATATCCCCCCCGACAATTTCCTAATTTCGGTCCGAACCCATTATGGCGTTTGACAAAAATATTCTCAAATCTCCCTCGTTGAAAATAATTGAATATTTATTGGATAAAAGCAGTATCAGCTCATAAGAATCATTTTCAATTTGAAACCTGAGACAGGTCATTCGAAACCGATGCGTTTTCATTATGCAAATTACAAACTACAAAGTTGCTCAAAATTCACGTGATCACTTAAATTAATTTGTTACACCATGCGATATCCGCCAGAACGTAAAACACCATCTAGGATTTTTCTCTTTCTCTCAGGCTGGCGTTTATTGAAATGGCTTATAGTTGGAGCCATTGCAGTACACGGAGCTTCTAGACATAGGGATAAACTCCTCAACAACATCAGATTTGCTCTTCTTTGCATGGAGAGGATCAACAGCCACAGCCCGGACTTCAGTAGGACATCATTTGCAGAAGACTTTATTTTCATCGGCTCAACAATCTTGTTGTCACCTTCCCCTCAAGTTTCAGGAATTTTCTGAATGTTCTGTGTCCGGTTCCAGATTCCTCTGCATCTTTTTCCTGAGCTTTACTGCGCTCAGGCTTCAAACTTGAAGCTGAACCCTTTAGGTTATCAGCAGCCTCGACCATCCTCTCTCATAATCGTAACCATACTGGAAAAGATAAGTATTTGCTCTTGCTTCTTTCCCTTGACAAAAAGACCTTCTCAAGTTGTTCGGAGCCACCATCAGAAGCTTCTGTTAAGAACTTTCTTTCACCTTTCCATCCGTTATCATTTCTTAGATTGTTCTTTGTCCTGAGGCCCACTAATTTCAGGACTCGAGACTCTTTTACTCTCCCTTCCGCTCTTCTTAGTTTCCTCCTTGTGACTGCACTGATGCCACCATCCATCTCAACATTGGAATCGGACCTCATGAATTCCACCGGCTAATTTTTTGAAGAACTCTTTATCATCAACACCGGCTTTATCAACATTAACTTTTTCCTCTTTCACATATGACCCTGAGCCTTCTTTGCCTTTATTCCCCTGATTAACAGCCACCTGAGTATCGAGGTTGCCACCAATAATTTCAGCAGTGCTCTTCTACTTTGGTTTCTTGTACCCTCCATTGGCAGATGCATTATGGCATTTCTGCAACACAGCCTTTTCAGGAGGTCTTCCAATGGCGGCCCCTGAAATGGGATCCCTACTTTCCCATCAATACCTGAGGGACAGTTTCTTGAGCAGAGCAAAGAGCCCTTTAGACATTTTCATGGTTGAGTTCCATGAAGTTATCCTGATTCTAGTAATAAAAACACAAGTAAAGAAAAAATTAGAAAGAAGAAGGCAATAAACCAATTTATGATTACAAAGTAAAGGAAAATAAGACAGAAAAGCAGAACTAAACATTCTGTTATGCAAAGTTTAGGAAAGAACAACAAATTTACAAATGACATATTTATAAAGACAGTTGACCAAAACTCACCTACAAGATGTTCTACGTTGCTTCAAAGCGACAATAGGAAGAAATAACTATAGGGCCCATACAGTAAGGTAGAATCCACACATACCCAAAAGGTGTAAAGTCAATCTCCAGCAACAAGTATCACAATAAAACCTAGTCACCTCTTCACTCACCCAAAAGATAAAAATCCTAGCTGCTACTCGTCCAGTTGAAACTCTCCCAGTGCTAACCTTTTCCTTCCCAGTAAATCTCAAGACAGCCACACTGACTCCAGCATACATGAGAAATTACTCATGTTCTACCCTGTGGTTGACGTCTGGAGAGAACGTGTTCTGCACCAATTTCAAGGACTCATACTCTTTCCTTGAGATCGATATAACAACTCTGTGGTTTTGGATATTCCAGACCATTCCAGCAGGAAATATCAAGGTCATTTTAATGCGTTTCACCAGTTTAAAGCTACACCATTGCATGCCGACTATTCTATTTTTGTCGATATGCGAAATCTATTTAAAGTGTCAATTACTATACCAAATGAAAAATCTCATGAAAAAAACACATCTCAATAACCACTCATATTTGATATCACACTCGTGCGAGTCTACATATATTTCCACCATTAGTTGGTTTCCAAATGGCACCCAACAGTTGTTCCAAATTGCAGCCAACATTCTTTCTCAGTCCATTAAGCTCTAAGCACACAATCAAGCAAACAGTAAATGATTAGCCCGTAAATTCATGCACAAAAGCAGCTTATCCCCTGTCACTGTCCCAACAAAAAACTTCTAAAACGAATACAGAAAGATTAGGGAACTAAAAGAGTCTCCTTACAGAATATTAATTTGACAATGGAAAGGCATAAGAGATCAACTTTTGTACTCTCCAACTGCTGAATCTGGTGAGCTTTATTTTTTCCAACCCAAAATTCTTACATCCAAAAATTACGTATAAAAATGCAATTTCTCTCTACCAATTAGCAACTTTACTAAAAAGATCGAATTGACATAAGCAAGAAATAATACCATAAATTGAACCAAAAAGAACAGGCAACAAAAATTTCAAAAACTATGATGTAGACCATCATCAAAACGAGACGACCACCTCACTGCAAGTGAAATCATCGGAGTTCCCAATCAAATCCTCTGGCCACAAGTCTTGGAGCAGCTTCAGCAGGAGCTGGGCCTGCCTCTTCAACCTCTCCATGCAGTCGCTCTGCATCAGCAGCAGTAGCTGCCTAACCATGCCTGTGGAAAACGCCTTCCTCTGGCACTGCTCCAACACTGAGTACAGCACCAGCAGCACCCTCGGCGCATACTTTGTCGCGCTGTCTGACACCTTCAGGATCATCCGCACCAGCAGCAGCGCACTCAAAGCATACAGACAAGAATAACTAATAGATCTTATATTCAGTATAACAATATCAAATGAACAACTAAAAAGTACTCAAGCTTAACTTATCTTAAGCATAAAATAAATCAGATGGGAATATGAGAAATTTCTCTCTGATGCGAGTAGTCAGATAAAATAGAAAATGATGGGAAAATGAGTGCATCGGAAGAAGTGCAAAACTCTGATGCAGGAAGAGGGGACAGAACGCGAGCCTGTTTTGTTACCACGGGAATGCTATTGGAGTTCTCAAGAAATGGACAGGGCAAGCTTGGAAAATGCTCTTCAAATCTTTTTAGTGACAGGATAGGGTAGGAATCTACATAATATCTATTTTCACAATAGATGACTCAAATTTATGAAAGCATGCAGAAACTGCAGTCCTGTTGTATATAAGGTCATGTAGCATCTTACCTTTAGTGCAACCAATTAGCTTTGTGTCATGAGACCATATGCTTTTCTTCGCGAGCGTTCTGAGGAAAGCAGCCAAAAATATTGGACCTGCTCAAGCCTTGGGCATCAAAATAATTGGACAACCATAAAACTGCAGAATTGTTGATTGTAAGCTCAGCAGATTCAGAGAAAATAGACTCTCTGTCGATGCTTTCGACTTTCTCAGAGAACTCAGCTAAGCTAGTAAATAGCTTTGAAGCATGAGACACGGCCCACATTTGGAGGACGGCAGCAGAAAAGTTATGAAACACATTATTGGGTAACAGCAAGATTGCCCCAACAAGCTCGGATGTAGGTAATCGAGAGCAGCACAAATCTAAAAGGCCTCCCACTGCAATAGCACTCTTACATGCATCTATTTCGCCTGAGCAAAAGAATTTTAAGATCAACTTCTCCAATTGAAACTGAGAACCCACAAGTTCCAGCCTAATCAGACTCCAGAACTTATGTTGCTCATCAGCTCCCCAGTGAAGGGAGCTTTGGATCAAACCAAGAACAGTTTCCACATTCTCCCCCAGTATGGATAGCTTCTTTAGCCCAATCTCAAACTTTATATTGACAATATCGCCATCATTCAAGTGACTCACAAGTAATCTGATAGCATGCTCCTTGCCAATGGATAAATCAGAAAGCTGAGAAAAGACACTGTGGAACAAAAGCTTCCATTTTACCTCCTTCCACTCTGAGCATGACGCCAAATCAAAAACAAGAAGCTCTGGGAGAGTTCTATCAGCTTCTTCAGGTAAGATGGTCGTTAGATGTAAAAGGTAATGTCTATAAGCAAAAAAAGCATCCTGTACCACTGTAACAGCTAACTCTCTGTCTAAAACAGCTGCAGCTAAAACTGGTTCAGGAAAGTTCTCCCGCCTTTTATCTGAAAAGGCAAGATAACGATCAATGTGACCCATCAGGAATGGCACCCGGGTGTTGATCAACTTGTGAAGACTATCTCCCGAGAGTTCATGAATCATATGATTTGCCACGTCTGCCTCATAAGCTAGTCTTGATGCGTAATATAGAAGGTGTGCTCCCACAGGAAAACCATTCATCGACCAAAACAAAAGCAGTTGAACTAACCTTTCGTTCTTAGAAGAGAGATATTTCCGAATAATTAAGGTTGTGGGAGACTCGCATTCACCAACATCAAGATCATATTGTGGGTGCTCAAGAGGTGCAAAGAGTTTGTATCCATTCAACTCTAGTTCCCTCGCTTTAGTTGAAGATAAAACCTCAGGAGATGTTGAACAATGCGTGGACAAGTCACTGCCAACATCCATATACAAATCGAGGAATTGCTCTAAAGCCTGAAGACTTGATGCATTTGAGCTCTTAATTGCTTTGCTGAGACCTTCGACCAATTTTTGGATATCATTCTCTTGGATTTCTGAAGTGTCGGTCAATAATCTAGAAGGAAAGGAAGCAGAAGTATCAACCGACTTGGCCCCAACTTCATCTTTCTAGACATCGGTAAGGTGTTCCTCTGGCAAAGCTGTTCCGACCTCCATGGGAATTAAATGACCAAGAGTTTTAGATGGTTGTATTTCTTGAGCAGTCCCAACTCTCGTATCTGATAAGAAACACCTAAGCTTCTCCTTCAGAGGTGGAGGAATTATTTCACCTGATGTCAAATTTTCAAGATTGCGGCTCAATCCTTGGTTAATGAGCAGAGTAAAAGATGAAGTCTGTTAGCTATCATATCCTTGTGGATCAATCCTTGGTTAATGAGCAGAGTAAAAGATGAAGAAACTCTGTTAGCTATCATATCCTTCTGTTCCATGTCATAGTTATCCACAAGAAGAAACAAAAATTCAAGAAGAGCATGTGTTAGTTCAATGTAATGAGGTATAGAATGAACCATTAACGACAATGCTGGTTCGATGTTCTTAACTTTATCCACTCTTTCATCAAAGAAAAGCCAATCATAAAATAAGGCCAACTTTGCATTGGCTTCCACATAATTTTTCCTGCAAGACTTCAGAAGCCAACCAATGACAGCCCACCTCGGGATAGTATTAGAATGAATGATTTCTCTAGGTGGGTAGTGCGCACAACATATGAAGCGAACAATATCAACTATAAGAGTCTCTCTCTCCGGAGAGCAAAAAAACTTGCTGGCAAACCAGGTTTGATGCCGCTTTTGGTTCCCAAACTTCACGTGTGTGAGCATAAACCTTAATTGCGTTTCTGCCTCTGGGGTAAGTCGAAGCGAGAAATAACGACTCGAAGTCCTCATGGAATATATCTGCGCAACATCCAAGAATCCAGCGACCCCAAACTCTCTTGGGTTCGAAACCAAATCCCTCCATATTGCTCGAAACTCGGGCACATGGACCAAGTCTTGCAACAACCGTATTAAATCCCTCCCAAACTTCAAACACAAACCAAACTGCTCTCTCAACATCTTAACACAAAACTCAATTTCCAACCTCTTCAGCGCATCCAGTCTTGAATCAACAGTCGCCCTACAATGGTCAGCTAATAACCTCAGAAAGTTATACAACGCACTAGTCAAAATCAACGGATCCTCTTCCAGCAAGCAGTCCCATTTACCCAAAAACAGGCTCACCATCTCGAAACACAACCACAGATTCCCACTGCCAAAATCGCCCCCGACTATTTGCCTCAACAATGAGACCAGCAATCCACTAAACCCCACTGCAGAAACATCAACCATCTCGCCAGCAGCCCACAGGACCTGAGTTTTGGCCGTCTCGGCGAGCTTATCGTACAACTCATTGACAATTCGAGCCAGCAGATTCACGAAGAGTACGTACCCGTCGGAGACGGTGGCGTGCAAGTGCTTGATGTGAGTTTTGGCGAGATGGGTCTCGGTGAGAGCTCCATAGAGGATGGCGCGAGTGAGATCGGGGCATTCGTCTGAGGTTAGGATCTTGAGAGGGAAGGGCGGTCTGAGCTTGGGCTCGAGGAGCTGGAAGGCTTGACGGAGAGAGAGCTCGAGATGGTTCTCTGCTTCGTGAGGTGCGAGTTGGAGTAGCTTCGAGGCCATGGCATGACTGGAGAAGAAGTAGGAGGAGGAGAAAGAATTTAACGGTCGGCAGTGTGCGTAGCGATCTGGAGGGGTTTGTGAGCAAATTGCGAAGGGTTAAGAAGAAGAAAAAGAATGTCGTGCCGGCCGTTGCGACGGCGACGGCGACGGCGACGGCGCTCGCCACAGTCGCATACCTTAAAATCCCTTTTTTCTGCTGTCTTAAGGATTTAACACAAACTTTTTAATGGAATTTCTAGCGAGTCATAAAAATAAATTTTATTGAGGAAATATTTTGGAAGTGACTTATTTTCAAGGAAAAAACTATTTTCCTAAATTTGATTGTATTTTGTAAATAATACGAAAATAATTTACTTTTGAGAAAATCTGAAAAAGAAAATTACCATAATAGTCTTAAACATACTGCACGGACGGACGTCAATTCAATCATAAAACTTCTGACAATTTATCAATATAGTCCTTCCAACCAATCTTAATCAAGAATTGCTAAGGTCAATGACAATCATGTACCTAAACATGATCGGTGCTGCATGAAAAAATTTATAATAATTTTAAACATTTTTTAAAAATTATTTTTATAGAACGCACCCTAAGGCAACATGGGTAATTCCAAGTCCTTTAAATCCCAAAACTTAGTTAATGTACCCATTTTTCATCCGAGCTTTATTAAGCAAGCAAATTTTACTAAACAGAAAAGCAAAAGACTTAAACATTTTCCACAAATGGAATGTGCAGTAATAAATGAATTTTAAAAATTGAAATTGCTCATTGATGCCAAAACCGAAGGTCGAATCACATAGCCAGAGGTTAGTGAAGAATCGAAGACGGAAAACTATTTTTGCATTAAGGGTAAAAGGAGACGGAGAACTGAACGTGTAGAACTGTCGTTCCAAGCACAAACACGCCTCTCTTTCCATGCACTTATCACATTGTCGAGTCTTGCACACACACATGCATATCTCACCAAAGATTAAGGAAACGCATGTCTCAAACTCAAAGCCTAACCAGTCATGTCCTGAGTCTCCTCGCCACAAAGCGTTCTACCAGTTCGGTCCCGAGAGTCATGGGAAGACCCACAAGATGAGTGAACTTAAGTTGGTGGCAGAGACGACTCCGCAATTTATAGGGAATCCGCTACTTCAAAGTTTAGAGCGAAAGGCAGCATCGCCTTTCACCTCTTAAACATCATCAGGGGCAAGATATCCATGACCCGCATAAAAATTGGGAAACAAGAAACAAACGGTATGTAACTGTCTGAGAAAAGAACCAGCCTTAGAAAAACAGACATGCTTCTCATGAATGGCGAGGTGCATCTATAGCTCAACAATTGCAATATAGAAACAACCAAATGATCTCAACAGCTTCACAGAGAGAGAGAGAGAGAGAGAGAGAGATTGACATTCAACTATTATGAACAAACAGCCGCATGTTTCTGTAGGAACTTTAGACTATAAGACTCTGATCATCTACTTTAACCAACATTCGATAACCTGACTATTGTATATCCCTAAACAGACAATAAAAGCAACATAAAAGGTTGAGGTTGCCTGCACAACTCAATACATCCGATCTCTAATCTAAAATGTTCAACACCTGCCTGAGGAACTTACCTTCTCCAAGAGGTCCTTTATCTCGCCCTCTAGACTGGACTTCATCTTTTTCGACAACTTTCCATGGGACTTATCCACCATTGATGTCATCTTCTCAAGCTTCAGCTTTATGTATTCAAGTTCAGATGCTTCTTCTGTTGATGGTTGCGAGGCAGATTGCTTCTTAGGGGTCATGTTGCTGTGCTGGTTGGGAAGAGGAAAATCTTCAGCATTTGCATTACCACCATGTCCATGTGTCTTGGGAGTAGCTGAATCGCACTGGAGCTCGAAGCTGGCATTGGCAGATCCAAACGGATTCTCTTTTTGTGAACTTTTCAGGGCTTCTTCGGCATTAGAGTTCTTTTGAAAGACCACGAGAGCATATAAACTGTTGTAGCACATATCTGTTTCTGTTTCAATCAAAACCCCAAATTTACTATATATCTTGATGAGATCGTCTTTCGTGGGTAAAATAGCACCTGGACTGAACGTAACTAGAAGCCGTCCTGGGACTTCTTTTAAGTTTTTCTTCCCACTTGATCTCTTAGAGGCTGGTTGACTTTTAGGAGTATCCATTTTTGACTCGTCCTTCTTGATTCTTTTCCTCCCTGGTTTACTTGGAGCTGATTTGCCAGAAGTTTCAGATTGGTCAGTCGGGGCTCCCTTCAGTGACTTTCTCTTTCTCCCAGGTTGGCGTTTATTGAATGTCTTATAGTTCGACCCATTGCGGTACACAGAGCTTCTATACATAGGGAAGAACTCCTCAACAACATCGGATTTGCTCTCCCTTGCATGTACAGGATCAACAGCGACAGCCCGAACTTCAGATAGGACATCATTGGCAGAAGCCTTGACTTTCATTGGCTCAACAATCTTGTTGTCATCTTCTCCTTGACTTTCAGGAATATTTTCACTGGTCCCGTGTCCGGCTCCAGATTCCTCTGCATCTTTTTCCTGACCTTTACTGTGCTCAGACTTCAAACTTGAAGTTGAACCCTTTAGGTTATCAGCAGCCTTGACCATCCTCTCTCCAAATCTAACGATACTGGAAATTTTTAAGGATTCAGCTTCAATGTCACCCTTTTTCTGACCCCTACCTATATTCATGTATGGTGGAGACAAGTATTTGCTCTTCTTCCTTTCCCTTAACAAAAAGCCCTTCCCAAGTTGTTCAGAGTCACCATCAGAAGCTTCTGTGTTAGAACCTTCTTTCACCTTTCCCTCTGTTATCACAGAGTGCTTGGATTGCTCTTTGTCCTGAGGCCCAATAATTTCAGGACTTGAGATTCTTGTCCTCTTCCTTCTGCTCTTCTTAGTTTCCTCCTTGTGACTGCCACTGTTGCCACCACCCATCTCAACATTTGAACCGGACCTTTTGAACTCCACAAAGTCATGTTTTGGAGAACTCTTATCATCAATGCCAGCTTCATCAACAGTAACTTTTTTCTCTTTCACAGATGACCCTGCGCCTTCTTTGGTTTTATTCCCCTGATTAACATCCGCCTGAGTATCCAGGTTGCCACCAATAATTTCAGCAATGCTCTTCTGCTTCGGTTTCTTGTACCCTCCATTGGTGGATGCACCATAGCATTTCTGCAACACAGCCTTTTCGGTAGGGGAAGAAAGCCATTCTTCCATTACTGGCCCCTGAAATGGGATCCCCACTTTGCCATCAACCATTGCAACATCTTCTCTCAGGTCTTCAAGACCTGGTATCTCCACAGCTTCGTGGTAACCAGGCAACTGATCGAACCCTTTCGCTCTATAAAAAGCTAAGAGCCAATTCTTCAACACTGTCAGCTCAAGTATACTGGATGTAGAAGCAAGATGCGTCAAAAACTTCAAATGAGAAAGCAACTTCCCGGGTTCAGTCCAAACAACGGAAATCCTCTCGATCCCATCATCAGAAAAAAAAACTTCTTCCTTAATGCCAGAATTCCCTACCAAGGGCCTAGTTAAACGCTTTTCCATGGGCACACAAGAGCAAGTCATCCTCATATTCACGAATCTACCTATCTGGTGTAGCGCAGCCTCTACAGCGTTCAAAAAATTCTTCGAAGTACTCTGCTTTGTCATTACCTCGAAATTCTCCTCGAAAGGCTTCAACTGAGTAGGGTGACACCAGGCAAATGTTCCATCACCAAAGTACGACACAAGGAGCTTACCCTTGGTCCTGAGCTTTGCAGCAAAGTCCGAGGCATCTGACGAATCATAAATCTGCCCCGGCCACCACGGATGGCTCTTCACTTTACCCCACACCAAGTCCCCAACAGAATACTGACATCCTCCAACATCCTCCCCGTCTCCATCGGCAGGTTCGCTCGTCAACTCACTGATTTCCCCAATATCCTCTGCCGAATCAGCTAGAGTTGCACCATTTTCATCGGGGGCGAGAAATTTTCCTCCGCCATCAGGCACCCCACCGGCCAAAGAAGGTGTGTTCAATGGACCCTTAACGGCCCCCACATCCTCACCGACCCCAACCGAAGATCCCAACGACGCATCTTTGATATCGACCACTCTCCCACTTCCCTTCATTTTCAACAAAGACGACACTCCATTCATCTCGAAATCTTCTAGCCCGCCAACCCTACCGCCCGAAACGTCCTCATTCCCGTCCCCACGCTTCACCGCTTCCACGGCCTTGCCACCGGGACCATCCTTCCCATTAACAGAAACCCTAGCCCCGTCCTCGCGCTTCCCTTGAACAAAACCCGGGTCCGCACGAGCCCCGCCTCCTCCATCGACGCTCCCCTCTCCCGGCGCTCGGGCCGCAGCCGCCTTATCGGCCAAAGACTCGACCTTCGCTTCGACCGTACCCATTTCAGCGGAAAAAAGGAAAAAACCCCTTCTTCTTTTTTTTTTAAATCCTACACACAAGGCAAGCGCAACCACCCACGTATAATATATATATATGTATCGGGGAAATGAAATGAACCGAAACCCGCGAAGGCAGAGAGAAAATAATAACAATAATAAAGAGGGAAAGAAAGAAGAAGAAGAAGAAGAAGACGAGGAGGAATACGTTTAGCGTTTAGGGTTTTCTCGTAGAGGGAAGATGCGCACCCCAAATAGAAAGAAGAAGAGAAAAAGACAAAAGAGAGAGAGGGGACTAGAGGAACGTCAATACCTTAGCGCGTGCGCGAGAGAGAGAGAGAGGAATAAGACCAACCCCTCGCCTAAGCCTACAGATACTGGTTCTCTACATACGCCGCCGCCGCCGCCAACGCCATTTTCTTCCACGCCGCGAGCTAGAGAGAGAGAGAGGGAGGGAGAGAGAGAGGAGATGGATTTTTGGGGGAGTCGGTAAATTTCTACTCTGGTGGACGTACGACGCTGCGAAGAGAAAAGACGAAACTTTTTGCGTATTTTTTTTTTTTTTTGGGGTGGCGGTGAAATCAAAATGGGGTTTTAATTAAACGACCAGCAGAATGGTCCCGCGCCTCTACCGGCTAGGCTATATACGCCTACCTCCTTTTTGTTTTTTGCTCTTCTTCTTCCGTATTTTCAAGAGCTTCGCAGAATATAAAGCATAAGATAAAAAGATTGCCAACCACAAAATGACACGCGCACTGCTCGTAGTGCTTAGCCTAGGTCTTTCTCTCTTTGGTGCAAAAAAAAGAAAAGAGTCTCGTCGATTGATTTTACAACTTCATGACCTTCCGTGTTGCGCATTTTGCCAAGCAATTATGAAGAGGTATAAAGAGTTGCAATCAGAAGATTCATCCCTCCATGAATCATAAAATTTTTCTATGGGACAGGCATTTAAGATATAAATCATGTCCACAGTGTCTCAGCTATAAGTTATGTTAATATCATTAGTATTTTTCGTTTTGAAATAGATGAAAAACGTAACGATTTCAAGTAAAGTTAGTTGTGTAATGTCATGTCGAGTTTGAGCCCTTTTTTTTTTGTCCTCGTACAATGCTCGAGGTGTTCTCCCATGCCCTCAAACCATGACAAAAAATTCTCCATCCTCAGGGCTGCAAACGGGCCGTAAACAAGTCGAGCAGACCAAGTCTAAAGATATGTTTAATCGGTTCATCCACTCCGGATCGGGAAAAAGGAAAAAAAAAACATACCGACACGACTTTAATGTTTAAATTCATGCATCTCGACTTTACCCCAAATACATTTAAGTTATGCAAAACATGTAGTATGCCTTTTAGAGTTCCATTTTTGAAAAATGGCCTCTTTCCAATTCATGATCTGTGAAATCATGTAGCTCCAAGCTTATGCTGTGAAATGTAATTGACCATTGCAAAGTCAAAACCCCAAATGCACGTGGATTTTGTATTACGAAAACACGCAAGTGATTAGCGAACCTTATGGGAAATCACCGGGTGATGTGAATCCTGCTCAGGTGGAAACCAGACATCGTTCTAATGGTGGAAATGTCAATACTACTTTCTATCGGCATAACCGAAATTGGTCACTAAATCTTCTGAACAAAACAAGCTCGCGCTAGAAAACTATAACACTGACATACTTGCATCCACATCGCTATTGCATAGACAAACCTTTCAATCACACAATCGCTAAAAATGTGTACACAAGTTCATGGGAAGAAACAAGTTCATGAGAAATGTCATGTTTCACGTAGCAACGTACGGCATAGTGATATGAGAAGAAATAGGTCCATGAGAGATGCATTGTTCTGGAAAATTTTCGAAATAAAAATGTGATTAGTCCATATTGTAGGCAATTGACTTTGTTGGTTACACAATGTCAATCACACAGCCAAAACATGAAACGCTTTTCTAAAGCGACACAGAAGGAGCAATCGCATTAGATTCCATGGAACTATTTCGGTTTAGTGGCTACCACACTTTTTCGTCAGGAGGATTGGACCTGCGAAACAAAACAATGTCTCCAGCAATTTTTACATGCATTTGATCGTTCCTTCATCCACAAACCGGGCCTGCCCGCGAATACACACAATTTTGACCTAAGAGTGAATCTCGTTCTTGAGCATATTATATCAACAAGATGCACCCATAATAATATGCTTCAAACATGAAAGAATCGATAATAATATGCATCAATAAAGGGTGAGTGATTTTCCCTGGGAAACAATCTTGATGCTTCATGTAACATGAACGAATCTGCAACTATAGTATGATATACAAGAAAAAGAGGGTCTTCAAAGTACAAACATGCCTTTCTCCTCTTTCACCAATGATGTCGTTGAGTCTGTATAAACATGATTTCTCGTACAGCTTTCGCAGTTGCATTGACTTCATGTGAGTTGTTTTCATATCCGACAATTGGCAGCTGTACAGCCACATGAATATTGTCAGAACTTATTCATTAGTTCACTACGCGACAAAATTCAAAACATCTGTTTCTCAAACTAAGCCCATCTGATAAACTTTTATGGAGTCCGTCTATCTTTTCCCTTTCTCACCATCATTGATATCGAATCCAAAGGGACTAAAGATAATTCAAAATTCCCTTCACCTATTTCTTTGTATTAGATAGGATGTTTGATGACAAGTCAGCACACGTTTGGACTAGAAAAACAGGTAAGCATGACTAATGCTTGAGCGAACACACAAAAATTTAAAGAACCATCAATTCTACCCATTTAGAGTCAACATTATGAGATTATCAGGACATATGAAGAGAGGAAAAAAAAGAAGACCGAAAGAATGTATTTCTTCGATAGTTTTTTCAGACAAGTTGAATACAAGGTAATTGTCCAACAAAAGTACTTACTGCAATAGACAAATTGGTTGAAATCAAGAGTAACCCTCCCCTGCTTAGCTGTATCAAAAGAACTAAAAAGATTCCTGCAACAAGCAAAATGGAGCGCAGGCTTAACCAAGTATTGAGATGAAGTAGATTGAGTATACCAGGATATTCACATAACTGCAATAACAACTTGCGCCAATACTGGTTCTGTTCACATCATATGAAGAATTATTTCCAAATCACAATAATAAGCATGCCAAATTCTATACATGACCAATGAGAGGTGTAGGCAAAGCACTCAAATTGCGCACATTTGAACTATTCCTTCTCATACCAGGATTTCACATAACTGCAATAACAACTTGCGCCAATACCGGTTCTGGTCACATCATATGAAGAATTATTTCCAAATCACAATAATAAGCATGCCAAATTCTATACATGACCAACGTGACATGTAGGCAAAGCACTCAAATTGCGCACATTTGAACTATTCCTTCTCATACCGTAGTATTTACATTCTTGAAAGAAGCAACATCATGTACTTTTTGACGTGAGGAACACTTACCTTGTAGACTGAACAAATATACAAAGAGACATGAAATCATCCAGCCGAAACCTTCCATTCTTCTTCTGATCGAAGCTCTTCATAATGAAGCAAAAAGAGTGTCAATAATTAAATAGCGGCTGGCACTTGCAATTATAAAACTTAAATGTACTAATTGACAATCTCAACATCTGTTTTCCTTGAGCTAGACAAATGATCTTCATTAGAAAAATAAAAATAACATCCATCAATTCTCCAAGTGTTCCCTGAGAGAACCAGGAAGTTATTTTGACAAAACCATACAAGGGAAACTAATAAGTGGAATAATCACAGTTGCCCGTCTACATAAGTAGAGTGATTTCCAGAATGTAACTAGAATGAAAACAAGAAAATATTCACCATAGCTTAAAGTTTGAAAGAGAGTTTCACAAGGGAAGCAGGTCAAATTTATGAACTATAAGGCTACATTTATTTAGCTGAAAAATAAGTAATTTGAAAAACATCTTTATAAAAATGATCACTTGTTTCGCTTAAGATAATTAGTCGATGAAAAACATATCGATAGCAATTTATGTCTAAACATTTTTTGATTAAATACTTTTCGTTCATTCATCTTTGTAAGAGATAAAACGACCAACTTTAGGAAATATTTTTCAAATCATTCATTTTCCGCGAAATGAACGTTGAGCCTAGCCTAATTATCTTCAATAGCATTGGACAGCAAATGTTTGCCCTGGTAGAGGAATTGAACTACTTATTTTATTATCAATCTGAGCAGAAAGCAGTTTTGTGCCTCTATACTCATATGAGTATACCTCTCTCCACAAACAGACCATGGATAAAATGTCCACAGAAACCTTGCGGCTCAGATTCTGTTCCTATTAAATATCCAATACAGGTCCTGTTAAACATCCACTAGCTACAATCCTAGGAAGTAAAAGACAGCTTATACTTCACTGTCCTAGGTCAAAAATAGCAGGGACATCCACCAGTCATCACTATGATCATGCAATAAATCTCATTAACCAAAAATCTTGTCAGATCTTGCATGCACAATAGGAAATATATGTTACCTCACAGACACTGTAAAATGATGGAGAGTCAAGAGAGAACCCAATTTTCACCAGGCCCTGCAATAACACTAAGGACGTGAGGTAGGAAGAGGATAAAATTCATGAACAACCATCACAAATGTCCAAATGTCAACGGAAAGACCATCATATATGTCCTTCGTGCTTCTTTAAAGATTGACAAAATGAATGTCCCAAAGCATGACTGATAATAGACAATCGGGACATCAATGAGTTTTACCAGTTCAGTTTCAAAAGTCAAGAGAAGACAAGAAACTGAGTGAACTGAAATCTTGGTGACAGAGAAGACTCCACGATTTACAGAAAATCCACTACTTTAAAGTGATAGGAAGCAGCATCACTCACCTCATACACATCATCAGGGACAAGATATCCACGACCCCTGTAACAATGAAAAAACAAGAAACAATTGTTTGGTATTGTCTGAACAAAGTACTTGAAGAACCAGTCCAAAAAAATAGACATGAAATGAAAGCGGCTAGAATCTCCAGGTTGCCAGTTTAATTGAGATAACGTGGGGCTTATTCTATTCTCAAATAAGCTCAGGTGATGTTGCCTCGAGTTGGAGTTCATTCAAAACCTCATTAAAGAATTTCTTCAAGCTTTGGCTTACCTGTTCCGTACCAATGCCATTTTTTTTTTTTTGAAATGCATATAATCTGCATATCTAAAATCTCATAGGCTTTTCTCTCTTTCCAAAAAACAATTTTTGAGCTGGTGAAGAAAGATGTTCATCAGAATGGGTGAAAGTGGGTGCCTTGAGGTATGCCGTTAATGTGATTGCAAAAATCCTTCCCATTTTTGTTGACGAATGGCATTTTACAAAAACTAATATAAGATCACAGGAGGACTGATTTTCCTTTCCCAAGTAGGATTGAATTACATTGATTAGAAGCACATGATCGATGTCGTCAAAGATGATGAATTATCATAGGTGACTCAACAACAAGCAACTTGTAGGAAACAATCACTTGCCAGAGAGATCAGCACAAGTATCACAAAATCCAATGTGGAAAATCAAACTTCTAGAAAGGAATTTGCAGTTCGATGTTAAGGCAGGCTAGCCATCGTAGCATCATTGGATAAAAAGGTTAATTAGTGAAATACAATGTCAAACTTGCATCATGCATCAGCTAATTGTTGCATTGATAGCAGATTTTGAGATTGTCAAACAAGAGGAATCAATGTGTCTGAAGGACCTGACTGGACATCCAATTATTCATTTCTCCAAGCATTCTACAACTTACAGGGCAAGCAATATAAAGCCCAACCTTGATATCCATACCTAATCATGCTGTTATTTATACCTTTTCCTTGAGTAGGAAAAAAGACCCACCCAAAAAAAAAGGGAATGAACAATTCTGTCAAAGAAAGCTTGCAATTGTGCATGTGTCTACTAGAACCATGGATGGGACCAATCGGCCTCTGCAACATAAAATGTTGACTCACCTCTCAAGGTCTGAGAAGGCATGTTGAACCTGCAGACATCAGAAGAAATTAGTCGCTAAGACCCTCGAAGGCAGATCCTTCAATATGCTTCGGTATACAATTTAATTGAGTGCAGTAATAACATGAGACTCCTTAAAGGCAAAGGCAAAGATTGTTAGAGGCTTTTTCCAGATCTTTTGCTAATAAAATATAGTCACGAAAGAGAACCATTGGAAATACAAATGGTACCCCCAATTGCTTCATTTGCTTCAAAAAAAGTTGAAGGGAAATGGACGCATGGAAAACTGAAGTAATTTGATTTTCAAAATTCACATGCAAGGTGCTTCAGTGCTCTGGTGCAAAATGGGGAGAATCTTGCATGGAGCGAACTATTCTAGATGTCACATATGCTATGCAACGTTTCTCCATGAATTGACGCCTTAGTGTTGTTTCATCAACCGCAAAAAAGAAAAGAAAAAAGGCATCAAATACCAGAATACTAACCTTAAGAAGGAACTTGTTGAGAGCAACAAATTCTGTGCAAAAAAAAAAAAAAGAACACAGAGAAATCAAATAAAGGATCTTCAGATTATACTATTTTTGAAAAAGAAAAATATTAATTGAGATGATATCAATTCAAACTAATCTGAATCTGCAAATAACGTGTCCAAAGATAACTAACAGATGGACAGATGATTTTCACTTGATTGCAACCCCGAGACTTTGTACCAGCTTACATTGAGATCTTCTATTTCTATACCAGCTTACATTGGAATCTTCTATTCCTAGACCCTGATAATTTGTTCCATTGGTACCCCAGAGCAAGAACCATTCCTCCATTAGACGAAATCAGAGCCTAGGTCCTTGTGAAATCACGTACGTCTTTTAATTTAAACTATTGTAGCAAGCCAGCTCTAGGCACACTCCGATCAACTTCAGCATAATCCTTGAAACGACATAAAACTCCTGCTAACCTTTCGGCACATGGCACAACAAGGTCCTGTGAAGTCTAGCCACAACATGGTGGACGGAGAATACCAGTCCCAGATTAAGCTTACTGAGTACCTCAACTAAGCACTTCTACAATAAAAATTGGCGAAAACAACCCACATAACCTGGACCAGCTTTTCTCAGCATTTGCACCGAGTACATTCTCAATTTACGCGCATAATACCTCAATACTATTATACTACTGATACATTAGGCAGCACGCATCGCACGAAAAAGTAAGAGTATCGACAATCAACAGGGGCAGCATCCACTTACCTTCGAAGCTCATAGTCCCGTTCCTATCAAAATCATACATCCTGCCCAAAAAAGAAAACATCCGCAGAAACATCCGATCACCTTCCAATCCAATCGACACCGACACGAACACATACGCAAGAAAAAAAAAACCAAATCGGACAGCGAAATTCGAGGACCTGATCATCTGCTCCACGACCGAGATGGACAATTCAAGGTTCCCAACCGCGAGAGCTCGCTGATTCCCAAAAAAAAAAAAAAAGGAGCCAAAATCAACGTCCCTCAACGACGGAGTAAAGAGAGGTCTTCGATCCTTTCCAGTTGACTAAGGGAGGTCAGAAGAGAGGGAGCGAACGAGAGAGGGAACCTTGAGCTGAACGGCGGTGATGCTCCCGGTTCTGTCCGAGTCAACTCGCTCGAACCACTCCTTCAGAATCGCCTTGTTCTCCATCTTCCAACTCGGAACTCCAAACTGCAGCCAATCGCCTCTCACTCGATCGACGCTTCCCCGTCTGACAACAAAATATTAAAAATAAGAGAAAATCCGAAATAAGGCCCCAAAGTCAAAGCCATTTTCTCAAAATTACCCGAACCGAAGTGTATTCTTATTTCCAAAGGCTCTGAAATGACCATATCAGTCTCAAATGAAAGCATTTTTTTCCTAAGTTCGTCCACGGCGGCGAGCAAGTGATTTTTCCAGCTGCCGAAATAAGAGCATTTTTGTAAACACAAAATATGAACAAAAATATTACAACGCTTAAAAAAATAAAAACTAAAACTCCAAATTTGTTTTTCTTTGTCATGGATGCGCTTGATTAATTCTGATATCGATATCGAAATTTCATTTCAACGGAGTGATTTTACACGTAAATAACATTTGGAAACAATAATCGGATAAGCGCTTCAAGTTACCGTGTGGATCAACATGCAACATAAATGATTCGGCGCCATTTCAAATTTCATCTGATTCGATGTGATTCGTTACGAGGAAACATGGGACATTTTACGATATGGCGTTTCTTTTTTATTGTTTTGTCCTTGGAAATTCTTTTTTATAGACAACTTGCAAAGTTAATGAGGGTAGGGTCGCATTTAGATTGCATCCTAGCCAAAAGGAGGACTCGTTAGAATGATTATATATGATCGGGCCGGGCCGGGTCACGGGCTCAGTGCTAGTTGCCTTCGAGCCTCTGTCCAAATTTGAACCCTCTTTTAAGTTTTGGGCCTCAACGAATTCCCCTAACGAAACTTATAAGTTGCAAGCAAAGCATCGATCATGTTAAATTTGATCTGATGTCGCGGCCTCTGTGCTCCCCTCTATTGCAATTTTATACATGTGCTCTAGCAACAAAAAGGGACAAGAAAATGACATTTCATTGTAGAAACTTTGGGTTCACATGCAGCATCGTTTTTTGACTTCTAATTCTTTCGATGTGGCATTGAATTATTCATTGAACGGACAATGTACCTCTGATCGGACGAGAAAAAAATGCACCGTGAGTCCTTAAATTATTGCGAAATGTACATCGGATCCCCTGATTTTGAATTTGATCAATCTAGCACTTCACTTTTCCATAACAAAGTCCAATCAATTCATGAGTTTCTATTACCCAGATTTCAAAATCTCGGTTCGCACAATCAATTTCCTAAGGTTTAACAACAAAAAAAAAAAAAGCAGGAGCAAGACAGGTGGGGAAGTAGGTAATTACATGATGGATTCACCAGAATAATTCACACACTCAGCGCCATAACTCAGGCTGCGCATGGTAGAGTAAAAACAAAGAAAAATATGTCGTGTCCATGCAATCCTAGCATGAATGCTAATTAATAAAGGGAATCGCTTGATTAGGAAGCAAGCTCAATCGAAATTCAACCTTCACCGCCAAGTAATCTCTTTTTATCTTTTCGCCTTTTTTGGCCAAGGCATCATTAAGTTTAGAACGATGATAGCCCGACCAACATTTCAACGTCTATATATACGTATACATATAAATGTATGTACATAAGTATGTATGTAAAATATAATTTAGGACATTGAATGCGCTAAATTTAATGGGATGGGTATTTTCTTTTTTAATGAAAATAAAGAGTTTTTTGAAAAGTGAAAATTCTTTTTGAAATCTCAATGCACTTATAGGAAAAAGTGTAAAAAAAAAGTTATAAACCTGTTATATTTGTGCCAATTCAATCCTAAATCTTTTGCGTGAGTGTCAATTCAGTCCTAAATCTTTTTTTAGTGTCATTTGAGTCATAAGTATTTTGGATTTGTACCAATTTAGTGTTAAGACCTTTTGCATTTGTACAGATTGAGTCAATTTGGTCAATTTCGATCAAAAATCGCCGACATGAACATCGGTTGTCCTATGTAGAACAGTAGATGAAGGTTTGAATATTTTTTAATATTTTTACATATTTTATATAGTTTTTTAAAAAATTATTAAAAAATTAGTAAATATTATTAGAAATGATTTAAATCATATTTAAAAAATATCCACATCAAGAACGGCCGTGCCACGTGGGACAATTGAGGTCCACGTTAGTGATTTCGGGTGAAAATTGACTAGATTGACTCAATTTGTATAAATTCCAAAAATATTATGACTAAATTGGCACCAATTCAAAAGGTTTATGACTCAATTGGCACCAATTTAAAATGTTTATAATTGAATTGGCATCGATGTAAAATGTTTAGAAGCGAATTGGCACCAATGTAATAGATTTAAGACGTTACGGACACTTTTTCCTGCTCATGTTTTATATATGCAATGAAACTCACCGTGCACAACAGTCACGAAGTTGAGAGAATTATTTAAGAATCTCTAATTCCATTGTGATTCATACGTACAAATCACACAGATTGAACCTATCACCGTATTCATTAAATTAAGGAAGCATAACGCCATGCACAGATTGGCCGGCGAAGTTCGACCTATCTAGTTTCCCTGTGTATCCAGACCACGAGTAGCATTCCTCGAAAACCCGTCTCGCGATCTCAACCGATTCGTTGATTTTTGGCTTCTTTTTTTTTTCTCTCTATTTTACCCACTAAGATATTGGCTCTTTTTTTCCTCACATGGGGGTGGAAAATTGTGAATTCAGGATGACTTCGTTGGCGATACAAAGTGCATCAATCCCCACCCCTTTCATCGACGACGAGGGAGGGAAGGATTGGAGAGACATGGTGGGGTCGTGACACCAACCCGAAAAAACCCAATCCGTAAGAACTGTGCTAGCAAACAACATTAGCTGTCAGCCATTTTAACTCATAATCTCTCCTCAAAGTTGCAACTTTCTTTCTCTCGGTGGCCCCCAAAAGAGAGGTGGGAGTCTATTGGAGCGTGGACTCCTTCTTCTGATAATTTTTCATTTAATTCAACCGCATTACATTTAAAATGCGCGAACAGTTCCGGATTACGCTTTGGATAATTTCTCGTTTAACTCACTCGCGATATGTATGAAAGGTGAGTAATTTGGATAGGATCTCGTCTGTTCATTCTCGAAATATTTCGAGACAAAAAAAAAAAGAGGAAAGAAATTTGCTCTAAAGTTAATACAATCGATTGATCAATCTTATTGTCTCATCACCAAGACGAAACAAAAGGCTCCACCCTTCTCAGATTGCCCGTGTCCCACACGAATCGAGACAGGACAGGCACAACCCGAAACAGGCAGTCGAAAATTATAACCCAAAAAAAAAAAAAAAACAATACAAAGGAAAAAGGAAAATAGACAAAGAACACCATTTGGGACCCACCACAAAACTGAGGAATTGTCGCGACAGTTGGCATGTCAATGCGCGCCAACCCATGTCAAAAAACCGCGTGAACCGCCCCCCTCCCCTTCATGTAACATGATTAACTGATTTTCGAGATCCTTCTATCTTCTTCCTCTATAGATAGACGCCACAGGATTCGCGAAATCACGTACCGGGCCGCCATCATTTGATCTTCTGGATCCGATTCGAGGAGCTTGGAAAGAAAAAGAGAAGAAATCCCAGTCGTCCTTTAGATGTTTTGGGATGCAATGGAGTCAAGTCTTGGGCGCGGCCCCTTCACGTGAACGGGCCCCTTCAGCACCCTCTCAGTCGCTCTCGCTTTGCCTTTTTCTAGGAAAGGACTGCTCGTTTTCCCGGAAAACCGAGCGGCGCTGAGACCCTTTTGGGGAACAGTCCGACTGGAGGGCGATGGAGAGGCGGGTGGAGGGAGGAGTGAGGGAGCGCTCCGTCTCTAGCTCGCCGAGCTCATCGTGTGGTGGCGTGGACGGTAATGGAGGCGGCGGCGACAGCATCGTCGAGGACTTGATAGGAGCGATCGAGAAGGCCGGGTCCTATGGCGGGTACAGGAAGACGCAGAAGAAGGAGTGTGTGAATCTGGCGAGGAGGTTGAAGCTGCTCGTGCCGCTTCTGGAAGAGATTGGAGAGGCCCGCCGCGCCGCGGATGTCCCCGGCGATGCTTTGGACGCTACTCTGGCTCATCTCAGGCAAGCTGTGGTTGCGGCTAACAAGTTGTTGAAGCAATGCCACTGCGGAAGCAAGATTTATCTGGTTTGCTACTGTTACCTAGTTGTGTGCTCATTCGGGTTGCTCGTTTCCGATCTTCTAAATTAAGGTTTCGGTCGAAAATGCAGGCGCTGGAGAACGAGGCGGTCATGAGTAGATTCCATGCTGCTTACGATCAGTTAAATGAGGCCTTGGATGAAATGCCTTATGATGAGCTCGGTGTCTCAGTTGAAGTCCAGGAACAAGTAAGTTTGCAGAGACTCTTTAGTTTGACGACATTGTAGTCTCCTTCAGATCAAGTTCTCGGGTTCAGTCTCGACGAATCAAGAGGAACACAACTGACTGAGTGAATTCATGAGCTCAAAGCTCAGTATGCGATTTCGCGATCGAATAACATATGGCCCTTATGAAGCCAAATTAGTAGATTTAGATGAATTTTGTGTGTTGTTCCATCGGTCATTCGCAGACATACTGATGCGTCTTATGTACACGAAGGTTGAGCTTATGCGGATGCAACTCAAGAGGGCTCAGAAGAGGAGGGACACCCAGGACATGGAGCTGGCCATGGATCTGATGGTGGTGCTATCGGAGAAGGACGACCGGAATGTGGACAATGCCATCCTACAACGCCTCGCTAACAGATTGGAGCTACGGACCTTCAGCGATCTGAAATCAGAAACGGCTGCTCTCAGGAAGCTTGTGAAGCGGTTTGGAAAAGACGCGCACAACGTCCGGCAAATGACGGGCTTGTTTGGTAAGTTCAAACGGATTGCGGGGTTCGACGAGCCGAACGCGCCGGATTGTTCTTTTCCCTTGAGGACTCTGGAAAAGTCGCCGTCCTTCTCCGTTCCACATGAGTTTTTATGCCCGATCGCGCTAGAGATAATGACGGATCCTGTTATTGTCGCCACCGGACAGGTAATTCCACCAACCACCACCAAAACACACGCATTCTTGCAGAACTAAATGACAAGCAGTTTAACTGAGACACTTCGAGGTTAATTAAAGCTCAGTCCTCTGCAAATTTTTCTAGACATTGATGTTCACTTCATACAACAGTGGCAATTCAGAGCATGGATATAAGTTGTTTGTAAGCTGAGACATCGTTTTTTTTTATGTAAGACCTATGAAAGAGAGAGCATACAGAAGTGGCTGGATTCGAATCATCGGACGTGCCCGAAGACCGGACAAATCTTGGATCACTTGTTGGTGGTGCCGAATTACGCTCTCCGCAACTTTATTCTCCACTGGTGCGAGAAGAACGGCTTCGAGCTCCCCAGAAAGGCTATCTCCGTTGGTTTCGGCGGCTCTTCAATTGAACTCACGAAGCAAATATCATGCCTTGTACAGGATCTGTCATCTTCTCAGCCAAATGAGCAAAGGGATGCGATCCTGAAGCTCCGGGCTCTCTCCAAGGAAAATCCTGATAACAGGATCCTGATAGCCAACCTCGGAGGAATCACGCCGCTGGTTCAGCTCTTGTCGTTTCCAGACTCTAAAATCCAAGAACACACCGTGACTGCACTCCTGAACTTGTCCCTCAACGAGGCGAACAAGAGAGTGATTGCCCGAGAAGGCGCTATTCCTGCTATAATTGATGTACTGCAGAACGGAACGGATGAGGCAAGGGAAAATTCTGCGGCGGCCTTGTTTAGCATATCGATGCTCGATGAGAACAAGGTGCTTGTGGGATCCGCGAATGGGATTCCCCCTTTAGTGGATCTTCTGAAAAATGGAACAGTTCGAGGCAAGAAGGACGCGGCTACCGCACTTTTCAACTTGTCCTTGCACAAAGCAAACAAGTCCAGGGCCATCAAGGCGGGCGTCATACTGCCATTGCTCGATTTGCTTGAGGACAAGGATTTGGGAATGGTCGATGAGGCGCTCTCGATCTTGTTGCTTCTCGCATCGCACCCCGAGGGGCGAAGCGAGATGGGGCGGCTGTCTTTCATCAAGACACTAGTGGAGATCATCAAGAACGGGACACCCAAGAACAAGGAGTGCGCAACATCGGTGCTGCTGGAGCTGGGGCTGCAGAACTCGTCTTTCGTGTTGGCCTCACTTCAGTACGGAGTATACGAACATCTGGTGGAGATCACCAGAAATGGGACTAATAGAGCCCAGAGAAAAGCCAATTCTCTGCTGCAGCACATGAGCAAGTGCAAGCACATTCCCTGAGACGGCTCGAAATGTGCGGCTTTTCTTTCGACCCCTGATCACACTTTCCGAGCTTTCGACAGCGACTCCACGTCTGTGTGGTCCTTTGGACAAGAGGCGAGTACCCGAATGGTGAGTCCTGTTCTTGTTCTTGTAAGAACATGGCAATGAAGTTTCGGTTTGAGTTGAATTAGCAGCGAGAGAACGTCTTCTATCAGCCGAGACTGTGAGCTTGATGGATCTGCAAGGCGTGCAAGAGTTCTGGTCAGCCGCCTCCGATAGTTGCATATGGTGTTTGCTCAAAGGGCAGCCAGATGCAGTCTTTCCAAGATAATCTCACTAAACAGTCTGTTGCTTCAACTGCTGTAACAGACAACTTTAGAAGCGATTCTTGAGAAGTTCTTACGGCATAGTTTCATTGAGTGTGAGAGTAGTCTACGGCGTGTCCGCTCTCTTTCGTCTATAAAATATTCGGCGATTTGCGAGCGTCACGTCAACAGCTGACGTGGCATGCATTTTTTTTTATCATTGGCGTGGATTTTGTCGAACAAAATGAAAAATCTCAATCCACCTTACTTTTCCTCCTCCATCTCCGGCCACCTTGAGCCCAACTTCCCCATCTCCCTCGGCCGTCGCCGCCGAAGCTGCGTCCAACCCTCTCCGTTATCTTTGTGGACGGCCTTCCTTCCTTTTGACTTCTTTGCCGCAGATCAAGATCATTGCGACGGACTTGCACCTGGGTTTTTTTAATTCAAATTCTTTTTTTTTTTTTTTTTTGGTAAGGAAATTCAAATTCTTTTTGAATATTTGTCAATTGCTAAATGTTCAAATTATACTTTTATGCATTGCATTCCAATTCCATGTGATAGTAGATTCTATTGTGTAGCGTGTAACCAAATTGATTACATCACTTTAACATCTATCATTGTATTGTTTGTGTAGCTGAGTTAATTTGATTATGTATACGGGAATAACGTGAAATCGGACATTTTAAAATATTTCTTTCTATTTCATAATTATTGTATATTGTCAACTTTATTAATTAGCAAATATGACCACACAATTAAATATTTGTATGTGCGCTGAGATTTCAAAAGATTTTTCTACAAATTTTTTTTCTTTTTTGGCAATACCATTTAAATTTTTATTCGTAAAATAAAAGGAAAAAAGGTTCATATTAAATTAAGTACGTTGAATGTCCCAAAGTCACTTTCACTATCATATATTAGGTCATCCTAGATTTCTTTGGTTAAAAGTCTCAGTAAATGAATATCAATTGACATCGACAGTTGCTGCCATGCTGGGGAGTTTGGGAAAAATGGGAGTGAACGAAATTTCGAATGGAAAATTTGGAAAATATTAAAAAACTTACGAGATGGGAAAAAGAATAAATTGCGAATATTTTTCTCTCATTTCTTCATGGAGGGGCTCTCAAACAGAGTTTACTACTCGACGGATCAACCGTTGCCGCCATCTCTACATCTACCTCTACCAGCGATAACTATAGTTATCGCCATCGTCATCACCAACTTCGTATCAACCATCCCCAACCAATGATGAGTAATTTGACCCCCAAAAATAAAAATCAATGACGAGTAAAATCCATCAATCAAAACATAATTTTTCAAGTACCAAAAGTAGAAAACATCATGTCCTGAAGTTCTTATCGATAGCAAAATATTACGCTCGCAAGAGTGGGGAGAATTATCAAAAAAGTCCCAAACCTATTAACCTTTTTTTTTTGTCGATTCAATCATAAACCTTTTGCAATTGTGTTAATTTAGTCCATTCGGCCGATATTAATTAGCTGATTTTTTTTTTGAATTTTTTTATTTTTTTATTTACTTTTTTTTTGTCATCTCCTTCCTCTGGCCGGCCAGAGGGGACACCCAACCTGGCGAGGTCAAGCCTTGCCCCAACCATGGCGAGGTCACATGCTATGATGGAAACACACACACTAACAAGTCAAAGCTTCTATTACTTCTAATTCATTTTTGCCTCAAATTCAAATTTTCGTATCCTAAATTTAGTGCGTTTTCTACCCATTTTCATTCAATACTCATAATCTTTTTTTTTTTTTGTCTTTTACCGGAAAAGCAATCAAATACAAAAAAAAAAAAAAGCCCTCCGTATTCGTTTGCTCCTTGTGCTGTACTTCTGGGTGTATGCATCCACCGGAATTAGGCCCTATTTGGTTCAAGATTGAAAATGAGCATTGGGGCTCTAAAGCCCCTTGGCCAAATGCAAAGGGTATTTGGTTTATTTTTTGGCTCACTTTGGAAATATGCAATTGTATCTCAAATGCTCTCAAAAATCATTTAGCCCAAAGTACCTCAAAGTCATTTAGCCCAAAGTACCTCTAGAGGTACTTTGGGCTAAATGATTTTTGCAAAATGCAATTAATTTTTTTATTATTTTAATTTTGTCATCTTCGCTTGCCGCCGTCACCGCCGCCGCCCACCGCCATTGCCCATTGGTCGCCGGCAGTCACCACCCCCGGGCCGGCCATCGCCATAGGTCGTAGATCACCACCGGTCGACCGCCATTGCCGCCTTTTTTTCAAAAAGAAAAAAATATTTTATAAAGTTTATTTTTCACTAAATAATATTTACGTCAAAGTTGCTTTCCAAATGTATTTTTAAAATACACTTTACCAAACACTACTTGCATTTTGAAAAAGACTTTTAGCCTAAAGGTATTTGTATTTTCTCAAAGTCCCTTAGCCAAATACTGAACAAATCGGGGTCATAGTGCTAACACGGAGGGTATTTTAGGGAAGAAAGCCCTAATTTTCACCACGTGGCGAAACACGGTTGGTCGTCTTTATGGAACGTACGATACCAAACCCATTTTCGTTGGTTGGAATATGCGAACCAAACTGCAGAGAATCCAAACCCTCCCCTTCCCTGTCCCCCCCCGCGTCTCTCTCTCCCCCTCTGCAAAAGACTCCTTCACGTTGGACGCACCCGACGCAAAATTCCGCACCTCTCCTCCTTTTTGTCCCCTCTCTCCCCCGTCGTAATTCGATTCCACCTGCACAGGATTGTCATTCGAAAGCCGCTCGATCCTCTCTCTCTCTCCCCCCCTCTCTCCCTCTCTCTCTCCAATTACGTATTTGATTGGGGAGGTGTTGTTTTCTTCCGGGTTTCTCTAGGGTTAGGGTTTTCTTCTTGATCGATCGGTGTTGCGGCGGAGCAATGGGATCGGAGGGCGATTCGAGCGACGCCAGAGTCGGCGGCGGCGAGGAAGGGGTGGTCGTCAACATACGGTGCTCCAATGGCTCGAAATTTACGGTCAAGACCGGCTTGGACTCCACCGTCGAGGCTTTCAAGGCGGTCCTGGCTCAGAGCTGCGACGTGCCAGCTGATCAGCAGAGGTTGATCTACAAAGGTCGCATTTTGAAGGACAGCGAGACCCTCGAAAGTTACGGTATGACCTCGTGGTCTCTTCTCTGATTTATGGTACTTTGCTTGGGTGAGGGGGTTTAGCTGAATTGTACGTCGACATCAATGGAGGGTGGGCCGACGTTGGTTTTGATTGGGGAATTGGCTGCTTAATAGTTTTGGTTCCTTGAAGCGGTTGATGGAAGGCGTGGATTTCAGCTATTTCCTCTGCTATTAAGTATGTTTTGTTGTTATGAAAGTGATTTCTTATGCTTTGGCGGCTTAGATTGGGATTTCTGGGTTTCATGCCTTTAGGTCCTTCTCCTAGTTTGGTATATCTTGACGGTTACGTTCTTGTTTGACATTCCGTTAAACAGGGCCAGTATGGGCCTTATCAAATTTAACGATTTCATAATTGTAGGTCGTAGAATGTTATATACCATAGATATTTGATATCAGAAGCTCTGAGAATCTGGAGAAAACCTGCCAATTAATTTTCATTTTATCTACACGGAACATAAGCCTTTTCGTGGAAGCAGGGTAGTCCCCTTAATTGGAGGGATTCTCACCTAGACTTGAGCTACTGAATTAGGCGATCCAGAAATGAATCTCTTTCTCCTATTTTCGTATATTTTGATGGTTACGTTCTCGTGTGACATTCCGCTAAACAGGACCAATATGGACCTTTATCAGCAAATATAACGATTTCATAATTGAATCTGGAGAAAACCTGCAAATTAGTTTTTCATTTTTCTCTATATGGAACATAAGCCTCTTCATGGAAGCTGGGTAGTTCCCTTAATTCGCACATACGTCATAGTTAGTTCAGGGATTCTCACCTATTTTGAGCTACTGAATTAGGCGATCTAGAAATGAATCTCTTTCTCCTATTTTGGTATATCTTGATGGCTACGTTCTTTTGTAACATTCCGTTAAACCCAATATGGACCTTTTACAGCAAATATAATGATTTCATAATTGCTGGCCGTAGAATGTTATACATGACATAGATATTTGATATCAGAAGTTCTAAGAATCTGGAGAAAACCTGCGAATTAATTTTTCATCTCATGTGACATTTCGTTAAACAGGGCCAATATGGACCTTTAACAGCAAATATAACGATTTCATAATTGTAGGTTGTAGAAAGTTATACATACCATAGATATTTGATATCAGAAGTTCTAAGAATCTGGAGTAAACCTGCGAATTAGTTTGTGATTTTCTCTATATGGAACATAAGCCTCTTTGTGGAAGCCGGGTAGTCCCCTTAATTGGCACATATGTCACGGTTACTTCAGGGATTCTCACCTATTTTTGAGCTACTTAGGCGATCCAGAAATTAATCTCTTTCTCCTATTTTGGTATATCTTGACGGTTACGTTCTCGTGTGACATTCCATTAAGCAGGGCCAATAAGGACCTTTAATCACAAAGATAAGGATTTCATAATTGTAGGTCGTAGAATGTTATACATTCCATAGATATTTTATATTGGAAGTTCTAAGAATCTGGAGAAAACCTGCGAATTAGTTTTTCATTTTTCTCTATACAGAACATAAGCCTCTTAGTGGAAGCTGGGTACTCCCCTTAATTGGCACATACGTCAAGGTTAGTTCAGAGATTCTCACCTATTTTTGAGCTACTGAATTAGGCGATCCTTCCGACAAAAAAATAAAAATAAAAATTAGGCGATCCAAAAATGAATCTCTCTCACCTCCCTTCTATTGGAAGAGGAGGTGTCGGCTAGGACTTGGTGGTAGTGCAATGTATATATCAAGGTAGAATAGACCTTGAGCTCCCGGGCTTAGTTCCTCTGAGTCTTGTTTGTGATGGCAATTACTGACAAAGAGCTCGTGCGCGAGGATGTATTTATTTTTTGATTGTTAGTGAAGGTTGGAAAAGTACATTAGGAATGTTGCATGGTCATCCATCTGGCGTCAGAAGTATGATGAATGAGCACTCTGTTGTCAACAGCTGTATTGATATCTTGACAGTTGCCGGACACAGACTAGATTCAGATGTAAACCTTTTTTATAGCAAGAACAGCTTGGTCTTAGGAAATTAAGTTTGTTGTCATGTTATCAGACTACCATTTTGCAAGTCATAGATGGTCACATAGTGTGATCCCTCTCAGTCACCCGAGTGAACTATTCTTAGGGTGAAGGAGATGGCTACCTCTGTTAGTCCAAAATCCATTATTAGTTTGAATCCACGAAAACTGGACCAATCACAATAGGATGTGGGATAATTATGTCTTTCCCTCCCGAGATATCAAGCTATGTCTGATAAATGACCCTGGAAGCACTTAGCACAGACTGTCTCTGCATCAGAATTTCTCTTCTTTTTTCTTTTCTCCTTCGTTTGATATCATATAGTCCTCTGCGAATAACTTTTCTTTAGGGTTTCTTTATCGTCTAGGTATTATTCCTATTAATTTAGAAAACGATGATATTATGAATATGGATAAATTTACAGATAGAAAATATTTTGATTGGAGAATTTTCGGTTTTTGTCTCGGAAATAAAGTCAATATCGAGTCCTGGATTGATATCGATCCCTATGGTAATAGAAATACTCAAGTTCTCTGGTGAGATTTGTAGCCTGAACTTGGTTTTCAGTTGCTTATTTACTAGGAGAGCTTCTAATCTTTTTTTATGGAGGCATCTGTGATTGAAATAGTGGGTTTCTTCATGGTGCTTTCAGCTTCAATCCCGTCTTCGTGTGTCAGTGCAACCACCTTTTTCTAGTTCATATTCATGTTGGGGAGACTCGTCTGTTATTTTTCTTCTTTGTTTATGAGATCCCTTTTCATCAGGTGTTTTTTCTTGTTGCTTTTCCATTTATTAAGGTTTGCAAGCTGATCACACGGTTCATATGGTCCGGGGGTTGCCATCAGCAACACCTCCTCCCCCTGCTACTTCTGGTGGTGGGATTTCCGACACTGCACCAGGTGTCACACGAGGTGT
This sequence comes from Rhodamnia argentea, assembly GCF_020921035.1. NCBI lineage: Eukaryota > Viridiplantae > Streptophyta > Magnoliopsida > Myrtales > Myrtaceae > Rhodamnia > Rhodamnia argentea. The sequence goes on from NC_063160.1 coordinate 22,148,174, forward strand.
TGGTTCCAATGACAGTGGGGGAGCTGGTCTTGGGGCATCTTTGTTCCCTGGGCTTGGTCTAAATGCCTTGGGTGGTGGTGGGGCCTCTGGATTATTTGGAGCTGGACTTCCAGACTTGGAACAAGTACAGCAACAGCTTACGCAGAACCCCAACATCATGAGGGAAATAATGAATATGCCTGCCATTCAAAACCTGATGAACAACCCTGAGTTGATGCGCACTTTAATGATGAGCAATCCTCAAATGCGTGAGTTAATTGATAGAAACCCTGAGCTTGCACATATACTTAATGATCCTAGTATTCTGCGCCAGACATTAGAGGCTGCGAGGAATCCAGAGCTCATGCGTGAGATGATGCGAAATACGGATAGAGCTATGAGTAACATTGAAGCTTCTCCTGAGGGGTTTAACATGTTGCGGCGCATGTATGAAAATGTACAAGAACCTTTCCTCAATGCCACAACAATGGGAGGAAATAATGGAAACGATTTGGGTTCAAACCCATTTGCTGCTCTTTTAGGAGGCAGAGGTGGTGCACAGGGTAGGGATGGGACCAACAATCCGTCAAGCACTGGTTCTGAAACGGGTCAGGGGCCTACTGCCCCAAATACAAATCCATTACCTAATCCTTGGAGTAATGCTAGCGGTGAGTGCACACTTCTTCTCTTGCTCTTCTTAAGCAAATCTTCTTTGTCGAGCTTTGGATTCCCTTGTATGAATATTATTGCATTATGGCCAAAGCTAATAAAAGTCTCCAGCCATTGTTAACTTGGTAGGAGATGCGCCTCTTCAAAGATCAGCGGCTTTCCCTGATCTTCTGGGCTGGGTGAAATACTGTATGGATAAGAGGCCTTTATGTAGATATTTCCATCCAGAGAATTTTCATTACTCATGGGAATTTCATCTGCGGATGCTGATTCTGCAGTCAGCACATTATAATTAGTGACTTGGTGATGGTAATCTGGCAACTGTGAATTCGCTGGATTGCCTCCGTCCCCACAAAATAATAATTATGTACATCTGCAGGATGCACATTATAATTAGTGACTTGGTGCGAATGTGTAGTTTTTGTTTCTTAAAATCTAAGAATGTTTTTTGATTTTCCAAAATGAGTAGCTTTCCTTTTAAAATATTCTATGTAAAGCATTGTTTTGATGTTAATGATGTCAATCTCAAGCTTGCCCATAGAAATTGAAGTTTAATTTATTGGTGGTTTCAGGGCCAGCGCAGACAAATACTACAGCGAGGTCAACCCCTGTCGGGGAAGCAAGAGCACCTGGGGTTGCAGGTTTGGGAGGGCTTGGTCTCACAGGGATGGATCAAATGTTCCCTGGGATGCCAGACACAACGATGATGAGCCAATTAATGCAAAATCCAGCTATATCCCAGATGATGCAGACCCTAATTTCGAATCCTCAGTACATAAATCAGGTACCGATATGAATGATAATGATGTTTTCCTTTTCAGGTCGATTTTGCCATTACTCACCTTAGAAATCTTTATCTTGAATTGTAGATTATCAACCTCAACCCTCAGCTGCGAAGTATGGTTGATGCGAATCCCCAAATGAGAGAAATGATGCAAAATCCTGAACTTCTCCGTCAGTTTACTTCCCCTGAGACATTGCAGGTACTAGAAGTTTGAGGTGTTGTGTAACGCTTATACTGATACATAGTGGCATTGACTCTCACTATATATAACATGGTTGGGTTCCGTCTGTCTTCTTTGTTTGTGGATATATCGACTTGGAAATGTTTGCCGTCTCGATATGAAGTATTAAGTTGATGTCATTAATTGCAAATGGATGGTCTTGTCTACATCCTCTCTTTTTAGATGAAATGTTCTGTTGAATATTTGGTTTGGTTTCTTGTGATCTCTTTAAGAATTGTTTGGACCTTCTTTGTTTGTGGATATGTGGACTTGGAGATGTTTGCCGTCTGGATATGAAGTGTTAAGTTGATGTCATTAATTGCAAATGGATGGTCTTGTCTACATCCTCTCTATTTAGATGAAACGTTCTGTTGAATATTTGGTTTGGTTTCTTGAAATCTCTTTAAGAATTGTTTGAACCTCTATGCCAAAATCAATGAATTGTATGATGCACTCAGAAAGCGAGGAGTGCAGAACGAGCTCTAATGATGTGCACACTCTGTTCTTCAAACGGAAAAGGAGAACAGAGAGAAGATTGGTGGTGTGGAGTGTTGGGGGGGTGGGGGGGTGGGGAGGGGATTACCTTGCGATCGCTAGTGCTATAGCATTAGGAGAATATTACCTTGCAAATTCTTGAGATTGACTCTCTTGCTTTCTCTATTTTCTTACAGCAAATGCTGGCAATGCAGCAGTCACTTTTTGCTCAACCAAATCGGTCACAAACAACCCAGTAAGTTTCTTGAAGCTAAAGAAACTGAAGAAAGGGCGAACTTGGTTTTTGAGATAAGCTGATCAATTAAATGCCACTTACTCCATCTATGTAGCATCCCTTACATTGTTCCTCAGCTGAAGGGAAAAAATAAAAAAAAAATCTGAAAGCTTAATTTGCCAGAACTTGTCATTCCTCTTTCTCTCTCTCGTTCCTTTTTTATGTTTCTTGTGGTTACTGACATATCTCTTGGGCAGGGAACCGGGTCAGACAGGGGGGACTGCAGGTAGCTTGATATTATCTAGAGTCCTAATGCCTGGACATGCTTGATTTATTACATTTAGCTTCATTTTCTCCTTTGTAATTTCGAACTTGATCTCTTGATTCTGTGAATATGCTTTCCATCTACCAGGAACAATGAATAACACCGGGCTGGAGTTATTGATGAATATGTTTGGTGGTCTCGGAGCTGGCGGTTTTACAGTACCAAACGCACCAGATGGTTTGCATCTTTTCCATTTTCTCGATCTCAACCTTCTGTCAAGGAGTTTTTGCTTTTAAGTGTGATACCATTCAGTTACTTAACCATGAAGTTTCGTTCTTAATTTCTTTTTCCGGCAGTACCCCCGGAAGAACTTTATGCAACTCAGCTGTCACAACTTCAAGAAATGGGCTTCTACGACATGCAGGAGAACATCAGGGCACTGCGTGCTACCTCTGGGAATGTTCATGCTGCTGTCGAGCGTCTTTTGGGGAATCCTGGTCAGTGAGGCATGTGAGGCTCCTTTTTTTTTTTTTTCCTTAAATCGGGAGAATTCATGGTTGTGTAGGATTATCCGGTTTGGATTATACTGTACAATGGGACCATGCAGAAGAAGGATACACCCCATTTTGGACCAGCGAATAAGAATTATGGGAAAAATAGGTTATTACTGTCGACTAGCTTATCGCTCGTCCCTTTTGTGTCTCTCTTCTCTTATTGGGTTATTTGTACATACGTCAATTACAGCACTTGCCTTGTTTTCCTTTACTTTTCTTGGAAAAATTTTCCCTAATTTAATGTGAACTAGGGCATTTTGATTTTCGTGTTGAAGTTCTTCATTCTTAATCGGTGGGTTGCATTTTTGATCCTGTGGTTTAGGGGCATGATTCTCAGGTCTACAGCGAGCGCAGTTGCAAGTCGTCGTACCGTTTCTCTGCTTCTTGCCATCTAACTTCTCCTTGCCTTGTTTTGAGCATGTTGATTGTTCGATTCTCTCTCTGCGAGCACGCGTGGCTCTACCCTCCTGTTTGTGTTAGTATCATCTTTGCTGTCCGACGACATAACGAGGCAAAGATTAGTTCCCTGTCGGGCAATGACCAAGTGCCCAGGTTGATGCCCGGTAATGATTTTCATTTAAATTCAGAGGACGATGGATGTATGATTGGGTGGTTTTCTTTGGACATGTGCTTTGTTAAACTGGATGATGTCGGTGAGACTTTGAGAAGGTTTACACCTAGAAAAGTTTCTGGCGAAATCTTTTCTCTTTTATAAGAAAAAAAAAAAAAAAATTGGAGAGGCCCCTGTATTGCGGGCAAGGGTTGGGGACCCTTGCCGGTGTTGTGGCGGCCCTCGCCGCCATAGTCACTAAGTAAGGGCGAGCAAAGCGGTCGTCAGCTGGCTATAAAGGGTTGGCGCGGTGCGCTTTATATCGTTGTCTGTGCAATCCCCATTCCCTCTGTACATTTTCACTTCATATTAAGATTTTCGTGTGGGACTCTTAACAAGCTCTCAGTAAATGAAACGTTCACGTGGATGAGTAAATAACTGAAAAGCCAGCTCAGACTTTTCGATGTACTAATAATGGCAATCAAAGATGACATAGGAACTAACATGACGGATGGCGACAATATTTAGAATTCAAATACACGATTTTTCTTTTTTAGGACTAGAAACCCTGTATAAGTTAGGGTGGGTTTGATTTAACTTTTCTGAGGGACTTAGAGGTTTCAAATGAGTGAGTTGGATCGATTTGGGTCGGGTCAAATATGGTCCGATCTATATTGATTCATTTAACCCGTTTTGATCCATTTTCATACGGTACGAATTTTATGATCAATACCCGACCTGATTTGTATTTAAGTACTTATATATTAGACTAAATCATAAAATATTTATTTCATAAAATTAAAAAAACATAAAAATTGTTTTGCCAACCGCCACCGCCCACCGTCGCCGACGTGGCTCGCTATCGCATGCCCCCGCCACTGCCGCCGCCATCGTGGTCCGTCCGTCTGTCCGCCCGCTCTTCCGGCCGGTCGCCATTGCCAGCCTCTGCCACTGTGGCCCGCCTGCCGCAACCATCACCCACTGCCATGGGCCACGGTGGGATAGATAACAACGCTTAAAGATAGCTAGGGGCTCGTTCCTAGACATAGCCCTGCAACTTCTCTATCAGGACCGGCAGAAACGATCGAGAGCTTCAACTTTTAAGTTGATGCTCGGCCCCCTGCAGGTATCGCTTCCACGGCCACTCCGCTGTGATTATCCCCGTACAACTATCGAAACCAAAAACGAAACGAAAATAAGAAAAAGTACAAACAATTTCTTATTCTTCTCAGCTCGTTTTTCTACCTTTCGCTACGAGCCAAAGCTACAAAAGCGTCTCCTTTTTTCTTCTTCTTCTTACTCCTCATCGTCTCCATCTTCTTCTTCTTGATTCCTTCTTGCAGTTGCAGGGATTGTCGTGCGAAACCCGGTAGACGCATCATTGCGTCATGGGTTTCTTCTCCAAACTCGAAAGGAGCAAAAGCTTAGTCAATGCAGGGGTGGTCGTTTTTCACTCTCTGCGGCGGACCTCGGGCATCGCCATCATCATCGGCACGGCTGTTGTCCTTCATTTATAGATACCATCAAATGAGGATTCCCGGACCGTAACCATTTCGGGCTGGGAGGACCAGGTCGATCGCCGAACGCGCCGTCGAGGCGATACAGCACGAACAAGTTTGTGTCGAGGAGAAAACGAAGCATGACCAGTTCAGTCTTTGGTAAGGTCGTCATGCACGATGCAGGTCTGGCGAAATTTAGATCGCGGACCACCATCTTGGACGGTGCGTCTAGAGGGCCTCGGTTGGCGGGCCGGGAGGTGGTGGCGGCGCTCGGCTGGCAGGCGGTGGGCGGTGGTTTACAAGTGAATAAAAGTGGCATGCGAAACTATAGGTCGCAGGTCGAAAATGGATTGAGTTAAAATTCATATTTGAATAGACTTTATAAGCCTAAATCCATATTTGACCCATTTTTAAATTTATCAAACCCATATTTGAAGCAAAGGGATAAAAGTGGGTTAAAATGTGAGTCAAAGACCCATATTGACACTCCTACTTTCAACCCTCAAATCCCTTTGGAAGAATGCTGAAGCGTTTGGTTTAGCTTTATGCTGGCCTTGGGAAAAATGAAAGATCAATGCCGATCAACATTTGGCCAAATGTTAAAATTTTTTTTTTTTTTTCATTCCAAAACTATTCTCACTAATTTTCTATTTTTCCAATTTTACCCCTCTCTGTTACCGTTCATCTTCTTTGTTGAGTTCTTCACCGAGGAGGACAAATCCCGTGCTCTAGGCGAGGGCCAACCGAGGAACGACGAGGGGCCGATGACGGATAGGTGACAACGCTTGGGTCGCGTGACCCGGATGACGGCTCCGGGTTTGTGTGAACCTAGGCGTCACCCGTGTCACGCGACGACATTTGAAGTCATGTGCCCCAAGTGCGGTTGTCTAGTTCGTGCGAACTCAAAACCGGTAGCCCGATCTCGGGTGGCCCTCGCCCGGGTCGTGTGATCCTCGGCGGGGGTGGCTTGAGGTCGAGTGACCTCGGGTGACGATTGCCGATGCTAGATTTGGCTTGCCGACGGCTTGAAAACTTGGCCGGTCTAAAGAAGGGTTTAAGTTTTTTGATTAAAAAAAATAGAAAAATGCATTCAAAGCCTCTTTACAATGTTATTTTTACCAAACACTATTTAATCCAAAGCTCATTTTCAAATGAGTTTATACCAAAGACAATTAATATTTTGCTAAATCTCTTTAGGTTGAAGGCATTTCCATTTCCCCAAAGCCCATTTTAAGTTTTGAACCAAATAAAGAGTCGTGTACAAGATTAATCTAGGCGTGTAAGAAGATCTAACCTTGTTAACCAATAAAGAGTCGTGTTTAACTCATATTTGCTGGACAGGTTGACGGACTCATGTCATTAGACCCATGTCAATAAACAGGGTTGTGTTTGGCAGTCAGAAAAAAAAAATGCAAGATAATATAAAATTTATCCTTTCTACTAAAAATCGAAGACAAAAAAGATATAGTCTGGATAAAAATATTCTATAGGGGAGTGACATATTGGTAGATAAGATTTCTTATATTCATCATATAAAAGTTATTTTTCTCAAATACCAAATTTCTGAATTCTAATTCAAAATTCAAAATTTAAAAATAACAACAGTTTCGCTTTTATTTATTCACCAATTGTATTTAAATGTTTGAATTTATTTGTATTATTAATATAAATTCTATACATATATGTTTAGTATTTATAATTATTAAATATTTCAAAATTACTAGTATGGTTTGTCACTTATAGAATTTTATTAATGAACAATAGAAGGGAATAAAAAAACACAAAAAAGGGGGGGGGGAACAAAAAAATAATAAGTAAATAAAAATGAAGTAGGCAAGAAAATCGAAGCATTATACTTTCCGAAATGTGAAGATTAATGATCATATTTTCTTTCTCTTACTAAGTTTGGCATTCACTAGCTCATCTATATTGTTGATTGTTGCCTAATCCCATTTGCATTTTTTTTTTTTTTTGGTTCTAGTCGGACCTTTAGGTTTGGAATGCTACACTGAGCTTTTTTGTTGTTTAAAATTGAGATTGTACGATAATCACAGATTTATTTGATGGAAGTTGTCTCCATTTTGTACATATGTGATTTTTTGAGCACTGAATCGTGAAATATTCTTATCATTTCTATTTGTGCATTTTTAAGTTCATTTACGTTGATAAGATAGAATATGAAAATATCGGAAAATTACTGTCATTTACCAAATAATACATATGATATAATAAAATTTTTGAATTTCATATCATATTCAATACGATCTTGTTCTGATTAGAAATTCAAGCGATCAAACACAGAGGAAAGGAAACGAGTAGGGGTGAGCGGTTCTCGACTCGATCCGGTTCCCGAGAAGCTCCAAGGGTTTATGGTTATTTGTTCCGAAAAGCGGATATACACTTTGATAGAAGACGTGATCGAGGTCGAGGTCGAGGAAACAAGGGTCGGTGTACCACGAGCTCGGCGGAATCAAGGCCTCTTCAATTGGCGGCTCCGGATCGAACTCGTCCACCAGCAAGTTGGTTGCTGACGGTGCCAATGAAGTCCGAGATAAGACAAGCGGTGGGATGACTTATGACTCTTCCGTGTAGCGAGAGAAGTGGAGATTGGATAGTGGAGAGCTAAGAAAAAATGTTTGCGGCGCTACGCTGAAGTGAAATAAAGAAACCCTAAATGACTTAAACCTAAACAACAAGTAAATGTTAGGTTTGTTTTTTAAATTTTTTTTTAAAAAAGCACTGGTTCAATCCTGTCCTAGGTCCTGGAACCAGGAACCGGACCGCTTGGTTATCGCTTCCAATTTTAGGAACCGGGAACCGGATCGGATCCTCCTAAACCGAGAACCGGACCATCGGTCCCGGTCCAAGCGGTCTTTTTTGCTCACCCCTAAAAATGAGGGACCAAATCTGAAGTTCGAGTTCACCTATTGGAGGGGCTGGACGGCAAATAAGAGGAATCCGAGGGACTGATTCCGAAGTTTCTTTTCTTGGTGGAGCCAAAAGAAAGCTCTCGCCTCCTCTCCTCCCCCTCCCTCCTCTTCCCCAACAATTCTCGCGGTCTTTCTCCGAGGCGGTTTTCAAAATCCACCAGCTCACAGGTACTGCAGCACTTCATTCTCTGATTTAATGGCGGATTTCACTGTCTCTCCGATTTCTCCTTTGACATTCTTCCGTTCGACATGCTCGCGACTGTTGATTTTTTTTGTGAGCTGTTTTTTGGGGCGATCGCCCATTGATTTATCGGGCGTCCCGAGCCCCGTGTTTTCCATTACGATTCCGTTCAATCGAATCATCCTCTTATGGCCGCACGAACCCGAAGTTTGTAGTCGATTCGTTTCGCTTCTCTGTTGTGGGATGCTTTTCTCGACGGTTATCCTTTTAATTTTGCTCGGGGTTCGGCGGGAAAGTGGAGAAATCGCTAACGATTTGATGTGAAATCGATTTGGAGATTACCTACTGATGTGTGTAGTAACCATTTGTCTCTGTGTATCGGTTATATTGTTTCGGCTGTTACTCCTTTGCTTTGGCTCTGTATTGGGTTGATGCTTCTCCCATGAAGTGCATATCCTTATGGCACTTCGCTAAACTTGGAAGATATGTGTGTCCATAAGGAAATGTAATCAAAGAGAAGCTTAACTGAGATTTTCACGTACTTGAGGCCCAAGGTGCTAACCTCCAGGGACTGCTGATGATGGAGCAATAAAAGGACTTAAACAGTAAGAGCAATAATCGCTTCAAAGATGTTTTACCCGTTTTGTCCATCATCAATGCTCCCCTCTTTTGTTAGCGGAAAAGTACACGCTCTACTTTCCCGGTTACTGTACTTTCACGAGGAACAGAACAAGACAAAAATTTTCCTTCTGGGCAAATCCCGTAATGGGAGAATTAAGAGTTGAAGTGATAGTGAATAACTGCGAATGAGGAATGCGACACACTCTCCCCTTTTGAAACTGGACTGATATATTTTTTTTAGCACGAGTGCCGGGCGACTCATCCTCATGAGATACATTCTCCTCCTAGCTTATGTTATTACAATGAAGCTGATCAACATGAAGTTCCCCGACATGGATATTAGTGTATCACTGGAGTACCTTTGCAAAACTCATAGGAAAGCACATGTTTATCTCTAGTCTAGTCTTGTCATTAATAGTTACTTTCTGAAGCTTGACTCTGTTTTACAACTCAAAGACGCTATTCCGTCGGTTATTGTGTTAATTGTATTGTGATCCTAATTCTTCTTTTCAGCTTTACACTTATTCATTGCCCTTTCTTAGTCGATAATTATTCAATGGTGCACTGTCTTGGTGTTCATTGCTCAGACCTCAAATTGCTTCAGATGGGTCAACAAGCATCTGGCCAAAATTATTTCACTGAGCATGGGCAGGGAAGAAGTGAATGTAATTTGGCCTCTAGCAACAAACCCTTGCCACTCTTTGCAAAGAAGACAGCATTGAGGGAGTTGCAGAATGAGAATAGAATCCTGGTCCCTAACTCCGTTGGAAGTTCTTTTAACAATAAAGTTCCAACAGTTGATGCTGTCAAGGTTTCCGGTGCTAAGAGACCCTCTGCCGAGTTGCTAGCCAGTCCGCCTTGCAACCAGTCTTCGCCTAGTACTGCAGCAAACAACCATCTAGTCTATGTCCGGAGAAAATCAGATGCAGAAATAGGCAAGAGTGGCATTTGCGAAAGCACTTCTGGTGGTGCTGGTTGTCCGGAAATTATGCTAAATTGTCAGGAGGAATTGCCTGAACTGCAATCCCAGATAAAGGAGCCAAAGCCTTCATGTTTTCCAGCACTAGCACCTTTGCCTGTTGATTATCCACTGAGCTCATCGGGAAAACCTTCAATTCCTCCCATCGGAATATCCTGTGTGAAGTCAGCATCAACAGGACCTTATCACGACTCTGATACTGCGGGTGCCTCCGCATTGAAGAGAACAAAATATCTGCATTGGGAAGAGAGATATTATCAATGGCAGCAACTGTTGAGCAACTTGGAGCAATCGGATCCAAAGGATTACCTGCAAAGTATTCCCTTTCTGTTGGATAAGTTTCTCAGATCAATTTATTTTTCTTTTAAATTTTTTGCAGTACTAATACTTTGTTCTTGGTTTTGAATCTGTTAGTGCTAAGATCCCTCTCTTCAGTGGAACTTAGTTGTCATGCTGTTGAGTTGGAGAAAAGGTCCATTCAGTTGTCACTGGAGGAAGGTTAGATAAAACTGATGATTTCATCTTCTTGTTAAATTCATATTTTTACTATTTTTTCCCTTTCTAATGTTCTCATATCAAAATGATTTTACTGAACCTACTTTGGGGCAGAAACTGAGAGAGAACGTGCAAAAGCACCGGGCAATTATTCTTTGATAACTGACTTAAGCTATTTTTGTGCTTCAAACTGCTTAATCGACTTCCCCTTGAGAATTATTGGGTCTAAACGTATGATTTATCCTTTGTCGATGTGTCTCTGTACTGAAATTAGGATGTGCTCCGGTGTAAGTTGGCATTGTATTTCTTTACGTGATATCAATTGCTACCTATGGCAGCCCATCAAAACCATGGCGGCATGTTTGCGTCGGTAGAGCCACCTACAATGTGGCAGTGAGAAATACTTGCCTTTTAATTAAGGATTGACATCCCCATTTTTTTCCTGAATGGTGGATTTCTGATGGCTATTGTGAAAGTTAAGGGCTATTCATTTCTCTTTTCGTGCCCTGAGTATTTTTTTTTAATTTGCCTTCGGTCTGCAATAGGTAGCCAGTGGATGCTACTTTCTCACTCTTTCTATTTTACTTGTTATCACAGCAAAAGAGATGCAACGGGTTGGGATTCTAAATGTTTTGGGAAAATCCAGCTCCTGAAGCATATGTATTCTTTGGGCAGAGAGGGGGTCAGGCGATGAGCTCACTATTCTTTTCATCGACTTTGTGCACTGGTTGGCTTCATGATAGAATTTTCCCTATCGTTTGTGACACGACCGTCACAGTGTCTGCTGTATTCCTCCAGACCGGGAACTTAACTTAAAAAACACGAGCTTTCTCAATGGTATGTACTCTGTATGGCAGCTTCAAACTTCAAAGGTCGTGCACTCTGGTATATATGCATATCGTTCTTGGTTATTAAATTCAAGAAATTCCCACCATCTTATACCGTATCAAGATTATGAAGTGTTTATCTGCAAGAACATCGTATATAATTGGGTGAATCTGTACTTAAGTCTTAGTCTTTGCAGAAACTTGACATTGCTATAGTGTGTGGGGAATTGGTGTGGTGGCACCACACCGCTTTTTACTTGAACGTTTAAGTTATTGGGCGGACGGGAAGACGAAGCAGGAATTTTTTTGGGTTTGCAACTAACCGACTGCCGCTTTTGGTGTGCTCGGGCTTACCTTCAGGAATGGGGAAGCGGGGATTGATTACGTGAATGATCTTTCAAAGTATATGATGTTAAAAAGAAGGCATGAGGCTCGGTTTCGGCAAACGAACACGAAACAAAGGAAGAGTTTCAATCGCTTCGAAGCCCCGTGAGAAGTATAACAGAAAACGAAACATTCTCAAATTTGCCAGGAGCTCCGGGAAACATTTCAAGACCAGAGAAAAAGAAGAAGAAACCTGTACGCGCTCGTTGGAACACGGGGAGAGAGAGAGAGAGAGAAGGGGGGGTGTCATGGGTTATTCTGTCACGTGCAAATTTCGGAGCGGCGGAAGTGGGATTCGCGTTGCATGGGGCGTGTGGAGATGCCCGTAGATTACGTCTTTGTCCCCACCCCCTCGTGCTGGGAGCGGCGCAACGGGGAAGGGCATTATTGTCCTTCGACCCTTGTGGATAAACATTCCGTACTAACCGAAAATAACCGCCTGTCCACAATGTCCTATCCGAAGGCCTAAGTAACCGCTCACTCCCCCCACTACATAAGCCGCTCCAATGCCATCGGTTAAGCTTTTTGGCCAACCCTTCTCTCTCACAGCATCTGTATTGAAAAAAAAGAAAAAGAAACATGAACTCCGATTCCGACTTCCATTTCGCTCTTCCTCCGACCCATGAAATCCTCACTTCCTTCGCTTCGATCCCCAACACCAACTCCTCTCTCGCGAGATACGACCCTAACCCACGCAAGAAGCGCTCCCGACTGATACAGTTCGATTCCAACTTGAGCGTGCCGAGTCCCTCGGGCGTTTCGAGGCCCAAGTATGGGAAGAAGCCTGACCCCGGGTTGCCGAAGATCACCCGGCCGTGCAGCGAGTGCGGGAAGAAGTTCTGGTCGTGGAAGGCCCTGTTTGGCCACATGCGGTGCCACCCCGAGCGCCAGTGGCGTGGGATGAACCCGCCGGCGAACTTCAGGCCGGTTGCAGATTCCCCAGCCAAGTCTTCGAGCAGGACCATCGTTGATCAAGGGGTGATGACAGAAGAGGATCATGAAGTCGCAATGTGCTTGCTCATGCTGGCTGACAACGCTCCAATGGATGCAGATTCGCCTCGTGCCGCAACAACAAATGAAGGGCTTCGGAATTCTGACATGTTTCCCGCAGGAGACGTGCGAATGGGGGTCGATCACAATACCGACGGGGGATGCCGGTCGGATTCAAGCGGTCAATTCGAGTGCTCGAGTTGCAAGAAGGTGTTCGGGTCGCACCAGGCCTTAGGGGGGCACAGGGCAAGCCACAAGAACGTCAAGGGCTGCTTCGCAATGGCGAGGAGCGGTGACGGCGAGGTGGGTTTCCATAATGCCAGTTACTCATTAGACTGTAATCAGGACTTCATTGCTGCGCCCTTTAAGGACCATGGTGGGGAGGATAATATGACGCTTGATTTAGGGCACCAGTGCAGTATTTGCCTGAAGGTCTTCTCTAGTGGTCAAGCCCTTGGCGGGCACAAGAGGTGCCACTGGGAGAAAGGAGAAGAGCCATTCTTGGCTCAAGGTCTCAACGCTTTCGCGACGAAAGAGCCGCTACCTCGTTCTACTTTGGACTTAAACTTGCCTGCCTTGGTTGGAGAGGGTTCGGCCTCGTCTTGCTTTTCTGATCTGACTCTGGATTTGAGGTTGGGAATTTGATTATGCGGGTTTGGTTTTCTAATTTTACTGTGTCATTTGAAGTTGTGCTGTCTTATGTGTACCATTGATATCTTCTGACTTGGATAGGGTTGGGCACCCCAACATTTATTAAGTGGGTTATAGTGATTATATGTTGTTATTGGTGATGCTGCAGCAAAAGTTCCTAAACAGAATTTGCTGAATCCTTCCACTGTGCATACTTCTTTTCCGGTCTTTTTGTTCACGGATTAATGTCGAATGCGCTGCCTGCTGCTGCTTAAGGGAAATCTGATAATTCATGCTTCACTGAGGACGACTAGCTTTACAAATTGTGTGCTCTCGTTCTGATTCTTGATCTGATGATGTTAGAAAGCAAAATATTCAGCTACAGCACAGGTGAATGTCAAGAGACCAACTTGATAATCTGATGTCAATTTTGTTAGACTGCTATGATCACTATGCCGAACTTTCCCTTAATTGTGCATTGCGTTTGGACTGTCCGGACATTGCCTATGCGCGACTCTGAGGAACACGCTCTGACTTTTCACAAAGCAGCTGAACTCCCCTAAATGTTGTAACAGTTGAACTCCTTCCTAGCATAATATCTCCTAACCACAATAATCCGGCTACAGTTGTCGGTCATCGGATTATATAGAGCGGCTATGCTTTGAATGTATTTGTGAAAATAGATTCTGTCGACTGAAACGGTAGGCTGGTGCTCACATTTAAGAGGTTGGATTATAATGTTTGATAATGGTAAAGCCTGTTGGTCAGGGTTGTTAACTTGTGAAGCGCAAGTAGTACTTTTGGAAAGTTTGCAGCTTTGCAATTCATGTTTGGAGATCAGAAAAGCAACCTGTTTTTAAATGCCTATGGCATCAGCCAAATAACTGCATTCACCATAACTGACAGGTAGTGGGTAGAGGCACCAGTCACCGTGAAATCACATGATAACAACATTTCCAATACATTCATGCTTTTGTATTAGATTTGGAATTAGTCTAGAGAAGGAGCCCATCAACACCGTTGCAGTCAAGTTTTCTCGTCCTAGAAAGATCATGGCAGCTCGACACAAGAGACGTGGTATGTAAGTCGCCGCAAAACCTCTCATTTGTTTACAGGAAAATAGTTTGGGAGCCGAATTGCTTATTGGGTGTGCGCAGTTACACGATATATGGTTAATCTGTTTTGCTGATTCAAGATGCAACACGACCTTCATGTTTTGTACAACTTTCAGAAATTAGAAAATTTGATTGCACCAGTCTGTTCTGTTTGCTAGATGAATACCGAGAGTGAACTAAAATTCCCACGTAAGACGAAATTGGGTCGATTTTCTTGAAACTCAAAAGAGTCTTCTTTGAACGAGTCGTTATTCCAAACAATCGGACCTTCTTTCGCAGCTGGCCATGGTGTGTATTTCCATATGATCATGTTGCAGAAAGAAAAATTGTGATGTATTGCGTCGCAATGTCTCGGTTCAAACACTCATTATGCAGATTTTCACCAATGAATATTCACATCGTTGACAGTACTTGCTCATAAAATTAAGGTTTTCGTCTCAGAACATGACTACTATTGCGAATAACTAATCAAGGTTTCATCATTGCTTATCCAGCTTGAATCCACATTAAGATACCTTTTCAAATGCTTCATCCTCATTCAGATATCAGAAAACTTATGATACTCTTGGTTGCCGACTTTGTACTATAGAAAAAACGTATGGTAGAATCTTCCTGCTGCATATATAAATAAGCTAGCAGACATGAATAATGAATCCATTTAGTATCTTGCACCGATTCTATTGACTTGTGGTATCCACATCCCTAAACGTCGTGATCAACACCGAAATAATGCACTAAAAAAATACAGTTTGACTCTAAAAGCTGATGCAAACCGCAAAAAAGCGTGCGCCGGATATGCAGCTCGGTAAGATTGAAAAGAATACACAGCTCAAGACTTGGCAATATCATTTATAATTAAGCTGTGCTACGATAATTGGCAGCACCGGCCAGTCTCTTCGCAACATCTTATTCAACGGCGTCTTTCGAGAACTCGGTACCGTGGAAGGCCGGGAAGAAAGAAAGAAATGGAGATACTGTGTTAGTCATGTTTGTGCCAAACTGATGACCGCGTCTGGAAGTTTTGCCCGGCACCTGCAGTCATAGCGGAATCAAATGGAAAATCTCTGTCCGCTTTACATCCGTCGTTCATCGGCTGCTGAAAAACATCTAGGTGTAGCTAAAACAACCATGGACTCTTTCATCAAGAACTAGTAAGAGGCCGACAAATTTGCCAACTGCTAGAAAACTTGACACTCGAGAACAGCAACTGTGCAACTTCATGGAAAAAGGGTCATGCTTCATCTGGAAAACTCAACACTTGAACAGTAACTGTGCAACTTCATGGAAAAAGGGTGTCATCTTTCACTAAAAAGATGAGGAAAAATGACAAGGCAAGGCAAGAATCTTAACCCCACCTAGCAGAAGGCCAATTTGATTATCAAGTGGCGAGAAAGAAATTCCGGGTGTGACAAAGTTCATTATGCAAGTGGACGGGTCATTATCTCAACTGATCCATCACCAAAGTGCACAATAATTGTGCTCTTCAAGAGCTTTTTCTGTGTAACACACGAGTACAAGAAATCCAATTGTTTAGCGCATGAGTGCATTCACTAATCTCATCTTAAAATAAAAAGTTAATGGAACAGTTCACACTTTACAACACACGATTCAACTCAAGCATACATCATGTAGGAGAGCAACCCAAGAACATTTCTTACCAGTTCAATGCTTGTTTGGCTTGAGGTTGAACAATAATTAAAAAAAAAAAAACTGCAATCACAATTGGGCTGCCGACTAAGACCTTTCTCTTTCGATGGCTCATTATCTTCGATTTCTTCAATGCCATCATCTTCGATTTCTTCAATTTGGTACCAAACGCTTGCTAACGTGATAGCAACTCTCGAATCGATTATCACCCTCCATCAGCGATCGATCGTGCTAATTACACCCGAGTTAAATTAACCAAAAAGATTGAGGACCACAAGTAGATTATTCTTTATGTTTTATATACTAATGACCCTGCATTTTTAACCCTTCAATGGAAATGGATGCATCTGGTTGGGGAGGCAACCATATCTTATAGTCAGATACATACATCTGATCTAATCTCTCTATTTATGTGCTAATCAATGAATTTGATATAGGGGATCAAATTACTTTAATCTCTAATTGAGTATGACTTAGGGTGTTTCCTGGTCAGCAACAATGGTGGGGCATGCTGGTTTTGCGCAAAGCAAAATTAATAACAAGCTTGAAGCCTTATCTCACACGAAGTGGATCACACATGTCATGACCACTGACCATGAAGATTCCATTATGCAATATGAATATACCAACGAAGCAATCAATCACTTAGTTAAATTGATGAAATGCTCAACAAAATAAATAGAACTAGTGCTTGCTTACCTCATAGAAAATGGTTTGGATGCGGGGAAAATTACCGAGGCTTGTCCCCAAAAGTTTTTTAGGGTCACATGCATACCATATTTTAATATGGCGAATTTTGCAATTTACTTAAGTCATATACCCAGGCATTTTTATTTTTTTTACTAGCTGGGTATATTAATTTTGAAATGACTAGGTATATGACTAACGTATGTATATTTTTAATAAATTTACTTGTTGACCTCTAATTTATTAAAAATGCTTAAAATTGATCTCGTGCGTATCAAAATGACATGTCGATATGCTGGACTCACGTATCGCTGGCATGTCTAGAGTGCCGATAACGTATCGATCGCATATAGAAGAGTGTCAGAGAGCATTGAACACAACACGGAGGCCTCCGGAGAGTGTCAGTATTGTATAGATCACTAAATCTCATATGATGTAATATAAAAATAATGAACCATGCTTTTCTTGAGAAAATTTAGAATCTCTTGGTCAAAGGAGGAATTATTGGCGGATATTGGTAGGAATCTTTTTCATCACACACTTCACAATTCATAAAAGCAAAAAAAAAAAAAAAAAGAATAAGAAGAAAAGAGAAAGCCATCTAGGGAAACTCAAAGAAAAATGCCAACTTTAGCTTCTCTGTGCCCGTAACTTCCAAGAATCTTCTCCTCTTTTATCACTCTACGCTGTCTAATATTAACCTATTGACTGGAGGGGGAGAAGGATTATAATGAACGAGGGGAAGTATCAGAAAATCCCAAGTAGCAAATTATTTTTCGTGGGTCCTATTGTTTTTTGTTAGAGCAGATTCTCCCACGGTCCCACCAGCTTAACATGAGGTAATGATATACCCAGAACAAGAAGACAACAACAGGCTACAGAGTTTGACGAAATTCAGGCAAAATTAGCTCTTTTTTCTTGTGGACAGGGGGTTTTGGAAGAGAGAGAGAGAGAGAGAGAGAGAGAGAGAGGGGACTAGAACTGATACATCAAATCTTTGTTGGTGATGTATTGCTCCTTGTTGCTCAGATATAGATTATTGATTTGCCCGGAAAAGTGAGTGACTTTATCTTTCTTTCTCCAAAAACTTTGAAATTTTGGTTGTTTTCTGGATCTCTTCAGTTTCTGTTGTATAGTACTGGGAGGACCCTGTGTTACTTCGAACAGTTAAGAGCTATCCTTTCGTCTGGATCTTTCTATCTCCTTCAGTTTGTGTTGATTAGTTTAGGTGAGCGGTGTAGAGCAAAGGCCTTGAAGCAGTAGAATTAATTGTAGAGCATAGTGTTCAGTGTTCATCTTCTTTTTCTTTTTCCTATAGTTAAATACCCATTTGAATCTGATTTGTGGGTTTTGAGTTCGTCATTCAAAGGATGGGCGAAGTTGCTTCTCTTGGAGTTTCGAAATGACACTCTCTCCTTGTGTTGTTTCCATTAATTTAAGTCCAATTTGTCAATCCTGACATCACTACCTAATGTCAATTATATTTCTAAATGGGCTTTCTTCTCTTTTAAGATTTATTATGACCATAATTCACGCTTAACAAATTGCGGCCCCTGGATTTTGCAACCAAGCTGATGTTGGATTGCTATTTGACAATCGGGTTCACTGAAGAATGGGGCAATTTACTCCAAACTTTATGAATCCATTCCCAACCACTCTTTCAAACAGCTTTCCTGAAAGAACTGTTGGTTACTTAATTTCCCCCCCTGAAATGCTTTTCTGATCGCAGTTCCTAATCAATTTTTCTTGATGATGTTTCGGCAACTCAGACAAATCAGAACGTTGGACAAGGCCGACATAAATCCTTCCTGGAAGTTCCTCTTTCTGTTTTTCATCTTCACCGTGCTTCTGTGTTTTGGGTCATAATGATGTTGCGGCTGACAATTCAGTGATAACTGGTTGTGGTATCTGCTTGATTATTTGAGGATAGAAAAGAATGGAGGATGTTGCTTTCACCCCTAATTCCACAAGTGAGAATCTCTTGGATTCTGCCATGGACTTGGACTTGATGGATCAACTCTTGTTTGAAGGGTGCTGGTTAGAAACAACAGATGCCTCCAACTATTTGCCTTCGACAGAGTCTGATCAAGCCAATTATTATCCATTTCGGAGCGTCTTTCAAGAGGAGGCAGGGAAAGACTTCGCCGAAAGTCTACCCTCAACATGTCCTAGAATAGAGGAAATATTGGAGGTGGAGCAGAAAAATAGTAACACTTCCGAAGCTACAGCATCTTCAAGTCAATCCGAAGGTTTTCAGATTGAAGGGACCGAGGTTGGGAGACGGTGGTGGATTGCCCCAGTGGCAAGCCCTGGTCCCTCTTCCTCCATGAAGGAAAGATTGATGATGGCTCTTGGGCGTCTGAAAGAAGGCACTAAGGACAAAGATGTGCTAATTCAAATATGGGTGCCGGTAAAGAAAGGAGGGAGGAACGTGCTTACGACGATTGATCAGCCCTATGTCTATGATCCTAATAGCAAGAGCCTTGAGAGTTACAGAAATGTTTCAAAAACATATCAATTCGTGGCTGACGAGGACACTAAAGAGTCTGTTGGCTTGCCAGGTCGGGTTTTCTTGGGGAAGCTCCCGGAGTGGACTCCTGATGTTCGGTTCTTCAGCAGTGAAGAGTACCCACGTCTCAACTATGCTCAGCAGTATGATGTCCGGGGGTCCCTTGCACTTCCCGTTTTTGAACGGGGCAGCGGGACTTGCTTGGGTGTTGTTGAGATCATAACAACTTCCCAGAAGATCAATTATCGTCCAGAACTTGAAAATATCTGCAAAGCTCTTGAGGTCGCTTCTAATTCTTATTCTTGATTCCATGAGAGCAGATGTTTTTGAGTCTGATTTGATACAAGGAGAATTAAGCAAAAAGCTGTCTGCTTGGCAATACAAAGAAAAGCATCGCCATATGTGGTAACAAGCTGTTAAAAAGTGTTGAAAGATAGGAAATGACAGATTACGAGCAAGACATAGTTCCTGAACAGAATATTTGCAGCCTGAATACATCCTGTGTGGGTTCTTCAGTACGTCAGCTAAATATTGGGAAATACCAAATAGCATTAGTGTCTTGCCTGTTTTCCTCGAGTCCGAGTTCACTGTTTAGTATTTTCCAGATTACAATCGGTGTTCTAATCCTCAAGTAACGTGTTGTTTGGTGTGCGAAG
Source organism: Rhodamnia argentea (assembly GCF_020921035.1). Taxonomy (NCBI): domain Eukaryota; kingdom Viridiplantae; phylum Streptophyta; class Magnoliopsida; order Myrtales; family Myrtaceae; genus Rhodamnia; species Rhodamnia argentea. The sequence continues at coordinate 22,168,054 of NC_063160.1, forward strand.
CATTTTTCACGTCCTTGTCAAGCAGAGAAGTTGGAGACATTAACCCCACACTCTCTGTAGTCCATTTTCGCAGTTTCCTACTGAGGCATGTCTCATCCAGCCATATGGCTAATTCCTTTTTTTCTCTATGGATCATTTTCACTGGAGTCCCAATTTTCTTCATAATGATGTTATTTGACACTGTTTTGTCGTGGCATCTGTTACATTTGTTTGAAAGAAAAAGAACTTTTCAAACGGTTCTTTCTCCAATTATTTATGGTGTACCTCAGCAGACACCTATGAATGGCAAGAAAATTTGTCTTCTCATGTTTGATTAGAGTTCCATATATGCAGGCTGTTGATCTTAGAAGTTCCCAGACCTTCAGACCACCCAGTGCAAAGGTAAATGAATTTTCTACTAGAGTGTACCAGAAATCCATGATGTACTTATGAAGCGTAAATGGGTTTATCACAGGCTTGCAATCCGTCATACCAAGCTGCACTGCCGCAGATCTTAGAGGTTTTGACATCTGTATGCAAACGATACAGACTGCCACTAGCTTTGACTTGGGCTTCTTGTCTTCAGCAAGGTAAAGAAGGACCTCGGCATTCTAATGAGAACTATGAATTCTGTGTGTCAACCGTCGATTCTGCTTGTTTTGTGGCCGATCAACACTACTTGGGGTTTCAGGAAGCATGTTCCGAGCATCACCTGTTAAGAGGACAAGGAATTGTTGGGAGGGCATTTACAATAAACAGGCCATGTTTTGCCACTGATGTAACTGCATTCAACAAGAGGGAGTACCCTCTTGCTCACCATGCTCGGATGTTAGGGTTATGCTGTGCCACTGCAATTCCCTTAGCAAGCATCCACACCGGATCAGTTGATTTTGTCTTGGAGTTCTTTTTTCCAAAAGATTGCAAGGCCACTGAAGAACAAAAGCAGATGATTAATTCATTGTCCAGTTTTGTACATCAGGCACTCCAGAATTCCCAAAAGGAACAAAAGGAAGTGCTTGTGACATCCTCAAGAGATACTGGAGTTAACACTTCAGATAAAAGATTTCAGGTTGAAGAAACTGATATGGTGCTACCTTCTCTTAACGAACATCATCCACAAGAAGCGTCATGGATTGCAAATATGGTGGAGGCCCAAAAGAACAGCAAAGCAGTCTCTGTCCCATTGGAGGCTCAGAAAGAACACAAAGAAGAATTTACAGTGACAACCAAATGGGAAGAAACTGAATTAGGACTACAGCATGGACAGTTCCATCCAGAGTTTCACCAAGTTCAGCAGAACTTTGAAAACAAGCCTAGTGCCAAGGCTGGTGATACTCTTGGTCAGTTTCGCTCCACAGGTGGTAGAAAATCGGGTCAGAGGACACGTACAAAGACTGATAAGACAATCAGCTTGGAGGTCCTCCGGCAATACTTCGCAGGGAGCCTCAAAGATGCTGCTAAAAGTATTGGTGGTACGGAATTTCTGTTTGCTACTTACTGATTCGCTTGTACTTAGTTAACTCTTTATTTTCAATTTGACACTTGGTCGGGTTTCACAAAGTAAACGAGAATTAGTGAAGCGATGGGTTGTGAATAGCCAATGAAACTTCACAAACCAGGCATAAATAATTTGCTATGTTAATTCTATAGCTTCAATAAGAGCACACATCCGATGTGGTCCAGAAATGCTCGTCTTTTTTTCTTTTATCGATGAACTGATATTGTTCTTAACTCAGAAGATAACACTAATACCTGATGCTGATTGACCTATCACAAGCAAACTGCCAAAGTTATCCGAATTGCTGATTTACATCTGCGTCTGCTTAGAGAAGAACCTACTTTAGCCTTGTGGGGGTGTTGGATGTATGCTTTCGACTCTTTAATTGCCAGTGTAGAAGTTGGGTACACAATCTTATGAATTCAAATCCTTTTTGTTTGTTCTATTAGTTGCTGATACTTCCATCCATGTGCGGTCATGGAGAATATAAATCCAACTAGCCCCATAAGCTTGTTGCTTCTTGGAAAATTTCCTTTACCATGTCAACTGGAGCTTATGCAGCATAAATCGCCTTTCAGTTTTTCTGTCATGTCATGGTGAGGTGTCACGTGGCTTTGATTTGAGAATCTAAATTGTCCCCTTTTGCACTTCACAAACTCACCTGAATGTTTCTTACGGAGTGGGTTACCGAATGCTTCATACTCCTTTTGACTGACAAACCTCTGCTCGTGCTTATAAAATCTCCTGATCTTGGAGAATCTGTGCCTTTATTTAGCCGCAAGAGCACTTGTCACTTAACCAAGTACTATGGCCTTCCTGGCTAATAATGCTCACCCAGATTGTTCTATGTGCAGTTTGTCCTACAACCTTGAAAAGGATATGCAGGCAACACGGCATCACTCGATGGCCTTCTCGAAAGATCAAGAAGGTAGGCCATTCTCTGAAGAAGCTTGAGAGCATTATAAATTCGGTCCAAGGTGCTGAGGGGACTATACATGTACGCTCATTTTATGAGAGCTTCCCAGAATTGAACTCTCCAAGACACTCTGAGAAGGGAACTTTTTCATCAGCTAATCTGAGTAATCCTATGGAGCAATTAAATCCTCAGACTGAGAATGGTCTGTTCAGATCAGGAGCCACTACCTCGAATTCTCCATCTTCCTCGTGCAGCCAGAGCTCCGGTTCTATTACCTCTTGCTCGACTGGGATGAAGCAGTATTTTACTGCAATAAATGCTGCGAGCAGCAGTGGTCCAGTGCTGTCCAATAACCCCTCTGAAGTGCTAAAACGAACACGGAGCGATGCAGAATTACATATTTCCACTCATGAAGAGCCAAAGCTTCTTATAAGATCGCAAAGCCACAAATCGTTGGTTGAGTGGGGAAGTCTCGAGAATGTAGCCACTTTACCAAAAACCAACAGCCCATGCATAACACGAGATGTGGGCGTTTATAGAATTAAAGCAATTTTGGGAGAAGAAAAGATCAGGTTCAGCTTGAAACCCAGTTGGGGATTTAGGGATTTGCAATGGGAGGTTGCAAAACGTTTCAACATAGACGATATCGGAACAATCGATCTCAAGTACTTGGATGATGATCAAGAGTGGGTTCTTTTGACATGTGATGCTGATCTTGAGGAGTGCATTGATGTGAACAGAATGTCGCGAAACCATACAATCCGGATCTCCATTCACCAATCTTCACATCACAATCTAAGAAGTCTTGTTGGTGGCAGTGGCGAGGCTCAGCACCAGGGCCATATCCAATGATTAGCTCCCAGTATTTGGGATCTAAAAATCCACATGACACAATTTTTCTTTTGTAGACGAGCAAGAAGGCAAACCATCCGTTGGAGGCGGGGACGTCAGACCAGGTTTGAACCCCAGCTATAGCCCAAATGAAAGAAAAAAAGGAAAATTGTTTCTAGGTACTTTTAGTTCATGTCCAGCTTTCCAGGGGTTGCTAGAGAACTTAGTGAGTGTAATTACACAGTAGATTTGCTTAATTCCCAGGTGCTAAGCATGTTTGCTTTGCTTAAAGCTGTTGCTTCCGTTGGACATATAGTGTCATAATTCAAGTTTCCTTCGGCAATCAAGATTATGGCCCAGTTGATTGAAGCTAGATAACTTTTCCAGGCTGGAGATGACGGTGTACTTTCTTCTTCGTGACTTTGGAGAATCAACGACTCTGTTTTTTTAGTCGAACAACGACTTTTTCGGGCAGTCTGATTTACCGAATTCAGGGAAAGGGCAAAAAAAAAAAAAAAAAAAAAAAAAAGAATTCTAGCCTAACAAGATTGGTGAGCGCCAAGTAAATGACATTCAGGGTTAAAACATTACGATGGCTTCAGCAGGCATCTGTAAATTGGGGTGACGAAGGTGCAAGTGATGGAATGTTTACGTCAGCTACTACGTAGCTGTCAACTGAACCCATCATTTGGTTGAAAATACATCAGATGGCAAAGATCAAATGAGAGGTTGGAATTAAGTATGCACGTTCAACATGACAAAAGGGGGAAGATGCAGCTTGAAAAATCAATCTGAATCTTTGACAGCAGATCATCTAGTAAATCTCCGACGGAGCAATCTCTCGCGATGACCTGAAAATTGGGAACTATATAAATATGACAATATTTGAAAAATCAAAGATTAATGAAGAGCAAATCCAAATTACGCTGACGAGAATAGAATCCAACAAATAAATGAGCCTGCCGACAAAATTGCCTAGTGAACATATGAGGAATCTCACTATTCAAACCTCTCGAGTCTATATATACCATTTTACCCAAGTATATTACATAATGGTAACTGAAGTCGCGGAAAATGAAAATGCTCTACTTGGGTTATTTGATATCCCCATCAAGTTACACTGGGTTATTCAAATGTCCATAGTAATGCCCAGGTCAAGCATGAGAGGAATTTTCACACAACAGAAGCATCCGTAATTAGAGACAACCTTTGCAGTGCCGTTATGTTGCTGCATTTTTATGTCTCAGCATCCCTTCTGATTGGGTTCAGGGCTGGCATGTACACCCACCAGAAATTGCTGCCAGATCAGTGGATGACTTGTGAGATCTATGATGACATCACTGGTCAGATCATTCCCGGATTGTGGTGCTGGAACTAGGGAGGATCAACTAGGCATCAATAGTAGGATTAGCAAGCCACTCCAGACACATAATTCTGCACAGAATCCTTCGTGAGGGCACTAAGATGGCCAGAGACCGGGATCTCTGGTATTTCCACCAGATTGATGGTGGTAAATATAACTTACATGCCATTCAACTGCAAAGATACAATCAAGAAATGAAAAGATGACTGGATGAACTTTTGGCATTTCACATTACTGTGCATGAACAGGAATTCAACGGTCTACTAGTTACCTGATGCAATACATCCGGCTACACATCAAGCATTCATTTTGTCTGAGCCCCACAGCAAAGCCCACTGTATGTCATGACATGAATATTCCGCTCCTGCAAGTTAATATTATCAAATGCTGCTAGTAAACTCCCTCATGATTGAGCTCCAGGGAAGATACTGGATGTTTATTTAAGTCATAAGAGGTTTCGCAAAGGTTCTCTACTAGTTAGTATAGATAACTAGTCTATACTATGCGATTTTGTGATACCACTGTCAACTGTTTTAAAAGCTTAAACTGTTACATGAAGACGTGGTTTACATTAATTATTTTAACACTCCCCTCACGCTTAGTTTGATTTTTTTGGCTAATACTACGCATGGAAAAATTCAATTGGGAAGGAAAATGGAGTCCGGAAAGATTTAAACTCAGACCCTCTTGCTTTGATACTATTAAAGTATGTCCCATATTGCTTGACAACGGGTCCTAAATGCTCTTTATATTCATGTAGTTTCCCTCCACTTATCAGTTTAAGCTTTTGAGTTGGATTTTCTAACATGGTATTAGAGTCAGTGCTATCCCTTTTGCGCATGTGCGTGGTAAAAGTCCACGTGAATAATTCCACGTGCCACTTGTTATCCGCCTTGCACGTGAGAGGGGTGTTGAAGTATGTCCCACATTACTTGATAATGGTCCTAAATGCTCTTTATATTCACCTATCAACTTAAGCTTTTGAGTTGGACTTTTTAACGGATACCATATAAGATTTTGTGGGGCCACTATCAACTGTTCTAAAAGCTTAAACTATTAGATGAAGGCGCGGTTTATGTTAATTATTCTATCATCTACAAATACAATGATCACAAACTACTGTATCCGGACATCTAGAAAGGAAAGGAGCAACCCAACAATGGATCTTCACTCCTTTAGATCTGACAATCAAACAACCAAGGAAATTAAGAAAACAAAAAATAGGAAAAAATGGATTTTAAGATACCTGCATTCATCCAAAGGAGCCTAGACCCTTCCAATCCATTTGCTGTGACATCTAAAAAATGAGAGGAGAACTCAGAAACTTGTCGTGGGATGTTCATGAGAGAGTGAGTTACTGAGCTGCCAAGCATCTCAAAGATGATTAGTTCTTCTATCTTCAAAATCCTATATGGTGCAGATGAACAATCAAACAAATTCCTAATCTGTACAAAAGAAAAAAAGCACAATTCGAGTTACTGAAAACATGTACAACATGAATTTCAACTAGAAGCCAGAGAGATATTTCTTCGTCAATATACTTGTACAGCTAGATTTTTACGTCCAAATAACTGTCTAAGCTACAGTGAGTTCTGCTCATGGAAAGCAACTAATGAAGTTGACATTACCATCTCAAAAATCCAGGTAATCATTTTTCTTTTGCTGCAGACTTGGTACACTGCCCTGACCCCAACCTTTCTGTACTTGCTTGAGAGTTCTGGAGACAGTCCTGCTGCCATCATCTCTGTTCAAGAGCAAAGGTAAGCTATAGGAATGGGCATAAAAATTTAGAACTAAATGCATTCCAGCAGGTGGGCCACATACACATTACTTTCATTCAATAAGGAAAAATAGAGCATGTAAATTTCCGTGATAACGTGACTTAGTGCAAATTTGCAGCCATATGAGTTGCAACTTGCAATTCAATACTCAACATATAATTAATCCAACAACTTCTCTAACACCATCCATACTTGCCACAATGGCTAGTCTGCAAGCATATCATACTGCGTATATTTAGTGCAGGGAAGAATGATATCCAACCATGATTCTGCACAAAACTGTGTGCCATTTATCGAAGAAGGCACTGAATTGTTTTTATTGTTATTGGACAATTAAGTGAAATCAAGGACTGTAGAGATTTAATATAAGCAGTGAAGTGGCATGCCGACACCCAAAAAGGGAGAACAGAAAGACAAAGTGAGATATTATATATCACTTAATATGTACCGTTGCACTATGCTTTGCCAATTGTATTCCTTATAGATATCCGGTCTTCCGTGAAAGCTTTTCTCCTTACTTGTTGCTACCTCCTCATTCGACACTATGTCCATCATCCTCTCTGCAAGTTGATCAGCCTCCTTTTTATTTCCTTTATGCCTTAATCCGTCAATTACTGGCATGAATAATGCAGGGTCAACTCCATATCCACTATCGGTCATCTTATTAAGAATGCGACTGGCATCGTCTATCTTCCCTTCATTACAAAGGATGTTGATGAGATGATTAGAGAGAAAATCTCCCAGATCAAAATGTCTGTTGATTGCAGCTTTGAACAACTCTTCAGCTGCTTCAATTTGCTTTCCCGCGAGCAACTCGTTGAACAGCAAGCTGTAGAGGGGTTCCTTGTGGCCACATATATTAAGAGCTATTTCAAACAACTCCTGGGCCTGTCCAAAGTCGCCAGCCTTGCAGAAAGCTCTGATGAGTATCTTAAAAGTAGAAATATTAGGAAATACTCCCTTCTCAATCATCTCATCTAGAATAGGAGGGGCATCAGTAATTCTCCCACCTTCACACAGGCATCTGATGAAATTATTGTAAGTACAGACATTAGGAGGTATTCCTCTTTCTTTCATTTCGTCAAGAAGTCCATATATCTCAAATATCTGATTCTTTCTTCCTAAGCCCAAAATCAATGAATTATATGTTTGTAGCGTCCTGCTGCAACCTTTTTTCTCCATGTCCTTGAGAACTCGAAATGCGGATGATAATTTTCCCTCTTTACAGAGAGCATGCACAAAGGCATCATAAATAACAGAATCAGGGCGTATTTTTCTACTCATCATCTCAGCAAACATCTTCTTAGCTTCTTCGACCCTACCAGCCTTGCATAAACCACTAATGACAGTTGAGTAAGAGATTAGATCTGGGGAACATTTGTTGCAATCATTGGCATTGTCGACTAAGCCAATAAATGAATTCCCCAGATTTCCAAGAGCAGCACTTCCGTGACTCCACATGCCACTCACTATCTCCACTGCCTTATCCAACTCACCTCTGAGACATAATCCATGTATTACGATATTACAGGAGACAGTATCTAAGCCATAACCTCTCTCATTCATCTTCTGCAGTAACTTTTCAGCCTCTGATATCCTACCCTCTTTCCAGAGGCTATGTAGCAGGAAATTAGAAGTGTGATTGTTTGGGAAACAGCCACTCTTCACCATCTCCTGGAGAATATTTCTCACTTCCAGCATCTTCCCTTTGTTGCAGTATCCCTGGGCTAAAGTGCTATAAGTGATTGTATCTGGGGAGACACCGGAACTTTTCATTGAACGCATCACTGTCCTTGCATCAGACAACATCCCATTCTTGCACAGCCCATCAATCACAATATTGTACGTGTAAATGCTGGGTTCAACACCACTTTCAATCATCTCATTTATTATTGATTGTGCCTCTAAGAGGTCCCCCTTCCTAATCAAACCTAACAACCAGATATTGTAGCTCTCCAATTTCATCAACTCACTCTTTCTCTTCATCGTATCGCACAGAGTTTTGGCTTCCTCCCACATCCCTTCCTTGCAAAATCCTTCAAGCATTAGATTGTATGTTACAGTGTTTGGCTCAGGGAGGCCCAACTCTTGATCTGTTAGCATATCTCTAAAAATTCTAGAAGCTTCTAATACTTTACCGGCAGAGCAAAGAGCAGACATCCGGGAATTAAAGGTAACAATATCCGGAGACAAGCCATCCCCTCTCATCCTCTCTACCAATTTTTCGGCTTCATCAGTCATACCTTCCCTACAAAAGCTAGAAATCAAAGTATTGTACACTACTTTATTAGGCGTAATGCCTGAGCTCTTCATCTCATTCAAAAGCTCCAACCCCTGGCCACAGAGTTGAGCTCTACAATACCCACGAATCAAAATTCCAAAACTATACTCATTAGGCCGACATCCTTTCTTATGCATTTTCTCAAACAAGTTCCGGGCATCATTCAAACGGCCCACCTCACAGAGCGCGCTGATCAAGAGATTAAACGTGTAAGTCTCAGGGCTCAACCCCGCAACAACCATATCCTTGTACAACCACAATACATCATCCACATCGTTTCCCCTCAGGCACGCCTGGATAAGCAAATTATACACGAAAACTGAAGGCGGGTGATCAGGGAAACAAGAACGGAGCGACTTGAATTGTGAGACGGCGGCTGCAAGAAGACCCGAATGGGCCAACAATTTCACGAGGGAAACGAGCGAAGAGGGGCGAGTCTCGGTGGGGCACGAGGAGAGGATGAGGCTCCGGAGGTCGTCGATCTCGGTGAGCATTTTGGCGCGAACCAAGATGCCGGCGATGATGGGCAGAGAGCGGACGATGCATTGGGTGTGAGCGGAGGAGGGAGGGGAGGAGAGAATGCGCTTGAAGAGATGCCATGCGAGCTTCGGATTGTTGGCGTTCTTGAAAAGTGCTTTGGCGAGTTTGGCAGTTTGGTCCATTCAACGGCCAAATCGTGTGTCCGTCGACTAAGTTTCGGTTTTTGTTTTGCCGTTGGTTTTCTTCCAGTTTTGATGTCTGTCACTTCGCGCCACTTCTCTCTCTCTCTCTCTCTCTCTCTCTCTACACGTACTAACTTTTTAAGATTTTTGTTTTAGATCGAACGTAACTTTTCAAGACTTATTTTTTTGGTCAGATCTTTTCAAGATTAAAAAGCCAATTTTTTCCAATTGTAATTCGGTAAAATTTCTTATGTAAAATGGTAAACTTCAAATATCAGTGAAGGAAAATCCCAAATAAAGGTGCGAAGTACTTTCATTTTCTTAAATAAATACATGAAATAGACATTATTTCAATTAATGGTATGAACTGCCCTCATTTTCTCGGATAAGAGATAAATGAATCTTATTTCAAGCAAGAGTATGAAGTGATCATATCAGTTTAAAAAGCTGCTATCATTTTCTCAAATAAGGGAATAATGTGAATCTTGTTTCAAATAAGGGCATTTTTGTCTTTTATTTTTTGATTTTTTTCTTTCTTTTTTCCCCTTTAAAACTAAAAAAAAAAAAAACCAGGGGCCGCTGTCCATCTCCTTTATTTTTTAATTAGTTTTGAAACATTTAATCAAATTTAACTAAAATTTACATTAAAATTACATCTGGATGAAAATGTCCCGAAATATTTGGCCAACGGGTGAGATAATGCCTTTATCTGAAACAATCATAGCCACTTCAACATTTTATTTAAAATAAGATCTACTTCAAGCCCTTATTTGAGACAATGAGGACATTTCAAGCTCTTATTTCTATACAAAAAAAAAAGATCTTATTTAAAATCTTCCCTATAAGTAATTAATATAAGCTTTTATTTCTTGAAATTTGCAAATTGAGTATAGAAAGGCCATTTGCACGTTTCCATGTATTTACCTATTAACTTTAGAAAACGAATAAAAGTAGTTAGCCAGTAATCTTTCACTGAAATTTACTAACGATTCAAATTACTGCAAAAATATGTCGCTTGTTCTTGTGATGAGATTCGACGGCAGAAATAATTCTTATTAGAAATTGTACGATGCCTAACACCTACAGAGGATTCAAATTCATTCAATGAGAAACAAGATTTTCTTTTCCTTTTATACCCCAAGCAAATAACCCGGGTGATTTGCGTGATGATCTACGTAGAATTAAGTTTGAAACTGTCTAGTGTTGGCTACACCAAAACCTGGTCTTTAATCATATAACCCGACATTTTGGAGGCTTAATATATTGAGCCCCAATAAATCAAAGTAAGTCAAAATTGGGTACAAAAGTCATGGAGATGGAAGAAATCGCGAGGAGTTATATTAATCAAATTAATTTCTGTTCAAAAGTATATATTCTGTTCACAGATTTTGTGGAAAGTTAAATCATCTGGACCAGATCAAATGCAAAATGTAAAAACGTTTAGCTATATCATGATCAAATTAGGAAATTGCCTAATGAAACGACATCCACAGTCCAAATTCGTCACCTGTAATGCGACATCTTGGGGTAAATGGTATGAACCAAATCGAAATGGAATGAGTATGAGTCGAGATCAACTTTTCAGGTAATCAATCACACTAACACAAGCTTACTAACAATCATAGTAAGAACTCAGAATTCACTCTTCAATGTACCGGAGTAAGTATGAACAAACAGGAAGATGTTGATGCTCTGTAGATTCTGAAGCTCAGATAGAAGCCAAGGATTCCTAGATGCGCCACGACACCTTGGCAAGAGTGTATTTACCAGAAGGGAACAGGATATGGCATTCTTTCTTGGAAGTTCTGAGATATCTTGTAATGCGTTGACCTTTGTATTTACATGTGTAGTGATATCACGTGACGAAATTTTTATCACACACGCTTCGCTTTTATCATCTGGCATCAACTCTGCTGTGACGAAGGAGGTGTGTTTTCCTCTTGTTTCTCGTCCGCCACATATCTTGGAGGTGGACCAAACAAACTCAGCAGTACCTGCAAGTAAGTTAATATACGCAATGAATTGCCTAGAGTGCTATGTTGTGTATTCCTACTTGACAAGGGGACGGTCGGACTTGACAGACCAAACCAGGATAGTGTTTGCAGAATCATTGCCTCCACCACCTAGGTGAACCATGGTTCTCGAAAATATAAGGATGAACTTTTATATGCGATGTCATAAAACTATCCAGGAGTACTTGTTTCATAAATTCTTCTTTAATATGGAAAGAAATAAAAAAAATATATTTTCATCTAGACGATAGACAGAATATGTTATCAAATTAGTAGGATCCATGCATTAAGGAGTTTTCCTTAAAACTTTAAGACTGCATTTGTATAGGGTGACATTAATCGGGATGGTTGAGAGTAGAAATCAGTATAAGGGTCTTTAAGTAAATATCCTAAATACTGATCATGTAATGTTGTGTGATCCTAGACTTCCTTATCTGTAAGCTACCTGTGTCATAGACTACATGTATTGACTCCAGAAAAACACATGGTTTTTCTCTCAATCTCTGTTTTTCACCATTTCAGGGATAACAGCCAGCACTCAGCAGCAAATGAAAGCTGAGGTCTCTAACCGACACATCCATAGAGACAAAGTGCTCCCCACTCCGACACTTCAAGGAGGTAAAAGCAATTTCTATATTTTTGTTTAACTTACAGGTAGAAGGACAAGCCCATGCAAAAAGCCAATAAGAACCAATGCCAGGTACATTTGGAAGTAATAGACCTGCAAAAGACAATAGGCATAAAACCAATATTCTCAAATAGCCATCTGACAGAAGTGCAGACTGGTAAGGAATACGATAGAGACCACAAAGATTTCTGATCTGGAGAAGTAAAGTACAAGTACTCCACATAGCTTTGTAAGAGTAATGCCGCTGCAACAAGCAAAAAAGCAAAGAGCGGTCAATAATTCAGAAGGATCAGATAAATTTCTCTGGCAAGCATCTCAATTTCTTAGAAGAAATTTCCAGATCAAGAGGGGAGAGGATAGTGTTTCATCAACCTGAAAACAGAAGCACCCATGGTAATGAGAGCCCCTTGCATTCTTTGGCTTCGATCACCGGGGCATATCTGTATAAAAGCGGCACAAAGCAAAAGGATCATCACATTTTATGATTGCCTTTGAATGAGAACACGTAATTACAACCTAGGTCTACTACAGAGAGATCACTGTCGACCCAAGATTTCAAGTGTTCAATTGTGGACAGGAGTTCAATAAGCAAGGCAAATGAATCAACATCAGGCGATTGACAAGACACCGTGTTCTTTAAAACCTTGGCACGTGCAATTCTAAAGATGAGGAAAGATGGGAAGAAGAAACACAATAAAATGATTCTACCAGCTCCCTGCATTTGCAGCCATAGGCACATTGCTAGTCAAGGACAAGCAAGCATTCTACAAGAATTGGATGATACAGAGATCAGATAAGGGCTCACCAGAAAGGCCTGTATTATATGCACACAAAATTCGACAGCAATCCCAATTGACATTACAAGATTAACGACAGAGACAGCATTTAGTTGGATATTAAGAACTGCCATGACACCCTGCAAAGGAGTGAGGTTGTCAAGATCAATGAATAGTCATATTTTTCATTAAGAGTTAAAAGTAACTAATGAAAAATAGTCAACATGACGAATCAAAAATACAATGGATCATTGACAGTGCAGAGCTATACCATAAGATCTACAACAATCATTGCTAGTACAATCAATAGGATTATGGAACTCCATAAACTGCACCGGAAAAGACATCAAGTTGACAGTTACTTCAGAATTGATTGTAGATAGATAATCATTTAGGTAATAGAAAGGAAAGAATGGGTGACAAGAGAGAGTACACACCTGGATGTGACAACCAAGAAAACAACAAAGATTGCACCTGTTAACAAAACCACCAAAACTTAAAGAGGGAACACCCTAATGATCCTTTAACCCAACATCCGCATCCTCTATGGGGTACACCTCAAGAATGACTAACAAAACAAAGTAAACAAATAACAGATGCAGAAAATGGCATACACCAGCTGCTTTTCCTAGAAGACAATTGTTATTTTGCTGACCAGGGAGTGACCATCAAAAGATCATGGAGTGTAGTCCAAGGCACAAATTTTATATTTTATTATGTACTTTTCAAAAAATGCTAAGACCTACCCATAGAAATATTAAAATATTGTGAGTAAGGGTAAGTAATTTAATTAGGAAAAGAAATCAGAACTAGTTGGGACTGTAAGCATAAAAAAGGGGGGAAAGATGATGGGAGATCATTGGAGACCATTCATAACGTACATGAAGTGAATGACTGCACTTTACACATGAATAGATAAATTTGCAGATACTTTTTTTATTTTTTGTCAAATTTCACAGATACTGGACTTGCTGAGAAATGGTCACAATGGCTCAAAATGATTAATATAATGAATCCCCGTGAAAAGGCAAAGGTTAACTATGTTTTCCCGCAGTTCAGATGTCACGATGCAGATGAATAAGGAATTACACCCGAGGTAATTTTTTGCAGAGTATAATAATATGGTTTTCACTGTTTTTCAGTGACATACCAAGGGCTATGGCAATGTTGATCAAAGCCACCCTCCATATATCCAGATATTGCTCAAAAAAGATATAGAAGACTGAATATGGAAATATTTCCATCTGTATCAGAAAAGAAAAGACCATCATATATGTCAATCAACATAAGAACATAGCCACCCTCCAAATCATGACAAAACTAAGTACAAGATTGTGATGATATATCTAATGAAAAGATGTTCCCTCCATATATCCAGGTATTGCTCAAAAAAGATATATAAGACTGAATATGGAAATATTTCCATCTGTATCAGAAAAGAAAAGACCAGCACATATGTCAATCAACATAAGAACATAGCCACCCTCCAAATCATGCCAAAAGTAAGTACAAGATTGTGATGATATATCTAATGAAAAGATGTTCGTTCAAATATAAGCCAAACAATCAGAAAGAATTCAATAGTGAAAAGCGAAGTGGCAGGTGCATAGAAACTCCAGAAGCATTCAAATCATGATGCCCAACCATCAGTCATATAGATTATTACAGATTAATGACGAGCCCATAATGGAATACCTGTCATCAATGTAACCATGAGACTACTGCCAAACTCCATATTGAGAAAATACCAAACAGATTGCAATTTATTTAAAAAGTTTGGCTAATCATAGGCAACATTCCTCCATATGAACCAACAAGTCAAAAATGGATGGCAAATTTGAGGTTCAGGTGCACTTAAGCTCAGCCATCATCACCTCCAAATGATTCTAGCTCTTGACGGCGCAGCACTTATAAACCCTTGCATGTTGGTCCTAACAAACTTGAGACACTTCAACCATTTTATAGCAAAATGAATGAGCCAAAGAAACGAAGCATTATTAAATATTGTCACCGCTAAGTTTCCACCTCAGCTTGCCAACCTCTGTTTGCTAGTTATTAGAGATTATAAACATAAAGTTGAACAACTTTGGAACCTTGAGAGAAGAAGAAACTCTTGCGCTAAACTCCCTTGCAGCACGCATGGAATTAACGTAGTCACCCTACAAATCACAGACATATCCAACCAAGTAAGGATGATTGACACATTTTGTAGTCTTTTATTTTGTATTATTCAACCCATATGGTCTCCGTAGAGACAATTTTCTCCCAACCCCTCAGGGAGCAGGAGCAAACCCCTGTTCGCGTGGTTCTCCCCCCAAATGTTGGCCACTAGACCAACAAAGGAGATGCAGAAAGAACATGAACAGATAAACCAATAAAAAAGAGAAAGAAGATGCTGTTTCAGCCCTCTTACTTGTTTATTGAGGGGTGTGTGGAATGTTCGGAACTCTGATGCTTGTATAACACCACTCTTATAGCCTGGTGAAAGTCACAAGGACAGGAAATTTTAGTTTTTTCCTAGCAAGAGCATTCCAAACCAAGTACTCAGCAGTATCTATGCACATTCAAAGTCGAACCATAGATATCAACCCAAGAATGAAGGACATTCAGCAGATCTTGATTCATTAAACATAATACGCTAGCTAATTCCATGGAGTTCATTTTATGAGATTGAAGAATACAGAGGAAAGGTGTAATCTGCCTTGATGACATACATGTAAGAATAGGCTTGCATGTAACAACTGTGAGCACATGCATAAGACCATAAACAGGATCTTATCATACTTAATTTACAAAAGGAAAATTTCCTTTATTCTTTTGGGCTTTTTTTTTTTTTTTTTTTTGGTAAGGCTATTCTTTTGGGCTTTTATCTCTCTACTTTTGTATAAAGTGCCCAGAGCAGATGGAGGAGACCATGGCTACAAGATAAAAAAAATACTTTGCTTGTAAGTGCCTAATAAAACAATCAAGCTCCAAATTCATGGTGTCATTGCAAGTTGATGTGACATTGGAGACTCACAGATGTCTTAACCATAAAGGAGGAGGCTGTCTACTCCACCCAAAAAGAAGAAGAAGAAGAGACTAAAGTCCTCATCAGTTGGGAAGGACTGCTAATTTTCCAAAAGGATCTATTTGTCTGATTGGGCAGAGATGGGTCAATGCATATTTGAACATGAGTGTGCCAAGTTCTGTTTCATAAAAATAAATCCAGATGACAAAATGATATTACAAACCATTAAGATCGACACTGCTTGTATAAGCTCCATGACCACCCTTTGCACAATCAGCAGATGGCAGTGCTTTAAGAAACCAAGGGAGCTTGTCTCTGAATTGCTCAGTAGACGGACGACCATTTTTCAGATCTGACTGGAGGAAGCACTGGAACAACCCAAACAGTCAGATACTAGAAGTTTTTCACTTAATTTTTTTTTTTTGTTGCCCCGGTTGACAACAACAGACCACACAGTGATGTTTGTTCTTTCACCCGTCAATTATGAGCCCATCATTAGATTTTCAAATTACAAATAGATTGGGGGTATTACCGTTGTACAGTCTCTGCATACGCCACCTAGACCACAAGGTCCTTCATCTGGTGAACAGCAAGGAGGCTGAAGACAAGGTAGATTTCCAACTTTAGTTATCAAAGCAAAGTCAAGTTTACTTGAAGCAGTTAATGGTGAAAAATACAGCAATGCTAGTAAAAAGATTGTGATGACAGGACTAATTTCCTGGTCCACTCTTAAAAAATAGGTAGATTTCCTTGCTGATAAAACTCAACTGCTGGCAATTCATAATCACTGTTGGCAACTTTTTGCAACCGAACATTGTTTAGCAGGTTAAATATTGGTAAGTCTTCCAACCAGCCAAAAAAAAAAAAAAAAAACAATTGGTAAGTCATCAGCAAATATCAACTTTCTAGCTCTTCTTACTTAAATTACAAACTCCTATTTGAATAGCTTACCAATATTAAATAGTGCGATTACCAACTTTTATCATCAATTTTTTCTTGGGTAGGTTACCAATGTTTATTGCAAATTTATCCATTGATTCAAAGTTACCAACTCTTCTAAAAGTTACCAGCCGCAATTTGAGTGACTAACCACTATCCTCAAATTAAGTTATCAAGTGTTAGTTACCAACTTTCATTGGATAGCTTATCAACTTTTTGCTTCATTATTCTCAAATCACCAACTTGTGGGATTAACTTTTCTTTGTGCAACTTACCAAATATCAATTTACCATCTACAAGTAGAGTGACTTCCAACATTCATCATATCAAATTATCAAAAAGTGTTAGGATGCCAATTCTATTTGAATAGGTTATTAATGTTAACTTATTCTTTCCAAATTTTCAACTTTGGTACTAACGGACTTATATTTGGGCATCCTACTGACATGCATATGCGCATCTACTTTTATTTGGGTATTTTATCAATGTTCATTTGCGTACATAACCCACTTTTTTCAAATTATAAACATATTATACTGAATTAACATCGATTTTACACAATCAAGTTACTGACTAGTGGTACATTATCAGCTATCAATTGAATAGCTCATCAACTTTTGTTTGAGTGTTTGCAAAGTACTAAATTTTGCAGTAACTTACAAATTTTACTTACATAGTTCAAAAACATTTATGTGCAATTAACCTACTGTCTTAAGAGCGACTTACTAATTGTTCTCTGATTACTTTGTTACAAACTGTATTAAATTACCAACTCTTATTTTGAATAGTTTACCTCAATTTACTTAATTGTTCCAAAATTACAAATTTCTAATAATTTATCAATTTTCATTTGCCCAGGTTACAAAAGTTTACTTCCATATCTTACCCACTTTTTTAAAGTCGTCAACTCTCATATCTATTTATCAACGTTGATTTGAATGACTGACTTATATTTATCCATCAAATTACCAAGAAGTATTGATGTATCAGCTCTAATTTGTATAGCTTACTAGCAGTAGCTGATTGTCACCAAATCACCAACGCTTATAACACTTCCCAGATTTTCATTTGCAAAACTTACCAATGCCTATTTGCGCATCTTACCCATTGTTTTAAAGTTACTACTAGCTCTTATATTGAGTTATATTATTTATTTGAGTTTTTCAAATTACCAACTTGTATAATAGCTCAACAATTAACTCATCAATCTTTATTTGCGCCGGAACCTACATAGCTGATCGTCACCAAATAACCAACGCTTATAATACTTCACAGATTTTCATTTGCGAAACTTACCAATGCCTACTTGCGCATCTTACCCATTGTTTTAAAGTTACTATTAACTCTTATATTGAGTTATAAATGGGTGACCTATCATCGATTAAACTACAAATCAGTGTTTATTTGAGCTTTTCAAATTACCAACTTATATAATAACTCATCAATCTGTATTTGCGCCGGGACCTGACATTTACTTGTGTGATCTACTCCCTATTTTAAAGTTACCAACTCGTATATTCATTACCAACCACAATTTGAGGGACTTACCAACTATTTTTCTTTTTAACTAACTAGTATTAGGTTTCCAAGTCTTTACTTGAATAGCTTATCAATGTTTACTTGATTATTCTGAATTACCAACTCTTCTAATAACTTGCCAATTTTTGTAATACCCATTTTAAATTTATTTGAATAGCTTACCAATGCTTACCAATGCTTACCCAATGTTTAATTGCATAATTTTCTGACTGTTTAAAGGTTAAGGTCACTCAAACAAGGGTTAGTAATCTAAACCTAGTTGGTAACTTAGTCACTCAAATTGAGGTTTTCGATATAAGAGTTCGTAATGTAAGTTATTACAAAAAAGTTGGTAACTTGAGAATACCTAAATTAACATTGCTAAGTCATTCAAATAAAATTTCGTAAGTTATTACAGGTGTCTTTTTTTACCAACAAGATTTGAAACTTACCACCCTTAACTGCAAAAACCACGAACAGATTTGTACACTGAATGGTAAAAGTTTGCTATGCTGACATAAGGGCTTACCATGAAGTCAAACAGGTAACCAGAGTAGTGCTGCAGGTTTATGGAGTGTGCGTGGGGTTGGGTGGAGGTTTTTTTTTTTTGGTGGCAGAGAGAGAGAGAGAGAGAGAGAGAGATGCCGCCAACCTGATCATCGGGCGGACAGTAAGTACCATTTATGAACTTGCGACAGCAACCAAAAGCTTCTGGAGATAGCCATACTAGAAAATCATCCAACCACGATGCAGCTGGCTTAGCAATATAGCTTGATTCTGGTGTCAAAGATGCTCTTGATATCTGCAGGAGAAATTTATCAGTGTAGTTTTTATTTTTCTTTTTTCAGGATAAACCACTGAAGTTTGCATCTGGTATCTAAGCTCACATGACCATCAACAACCCTCTCCTCCCCCCTCTCCCCCACCACCCCCCCAAAAAAAAAGAAGAAGAAGGATTCTTGTCCTAACAATTGAAGAAGCACTCCATGTAAACAACTTTCTGTTACCATGAAGACTTTCCATTTTTGTCGACACCATCCTCACAGGCCATGGGTGATAAACCACAAGATGACTTGGCTATTTTGAATTTTAGGTGCCTCTAGACCATTGTTATTGTTGAAAGGGTAGTTTAGTCTTTTCCATAATTAATGAGCCCTAATGCTCACTATGTATATAGAGAGATGATGTAATCTGATAAAGTGAATGATGATTATGTTTCTCATCAGTTATGCTGAAATTGGAGTGTGCGAGGCATGCTAAGGATCCAACATACTCCATACCATGGGTATTACTATTGAAAAGTCGGTACAATTAGACTTGGGGTTTCCATCGAAAACACCATCAAAAGTGAATTTTGGATTAGGTATGTTTATTTCAATCACAGAACTTTCATTTCTCAACCATGGGGCTTGGCTTCTCAAAACCCTTGAAGAATTTTAATGCATGTGAAGTAAACCGAGGTCATCTTTGGTAGTGAGATTTCCATACTGTAAAGTAGTTTGAACTACAGCATTTGGCAAAAACAAAATCACATTGGAAAGAAGACTTGCAGATGTCAGCTAAACTAATAGTGCTTCCAAAGACAATATAGTTTTAGAAGAGACTGCTACTAACTAGGCCTCATAAAGCATTTCATTTGCACTGAAGAAACAATTGATTGGCAAATGGACCTGCTCCACTTTTTCGGCTAGATTCCCAAAGTACAAAATGTGTCACAGGTGTATCCATGACAAAGACATGCTATATCTACCTCAGCCAGCAGTTCACTTAAAAGAGTAATTGAACAACGTGCACATCCTAGGAGATAAATTGGCGGTGCATTACTAAATGACAATGAAGTTATTTTGTTACCTCATTCAGAAGAGAGTTTGCATCACAATGGCTGATGGAGCATAACTTGTCTGTATGGCTTGATTCCGAACTGAAAACAAAGCCAAACAACCAAATAGTTTGATAAAAGCAGCAATATTAGGCAAATAAGATAAGACGTTAGACAGAAACATCCATGACCGATTAAGCTTCGAAAATTACTATTCCCAGAATGCTAGCAGCCGGATCATCTCACGACAGGTGATTAAGCCCAAACACATAAAGGTCCCCGACAAATATTACATCTTCTAAAATGATTGTTCTGCATATGCTTATTGGGTGGTATTAGAGTAAGGTAGGATCACTCATGTCCTTTCAGTCTGATATACTTCCACATCTGAACGAAAACTGGGCAGAAAAAGTCAAACCTGTAGTTGTAGTCCTTAACAACAAAATACAATGGCGGTCCAACTCGAAGATACTCAGACACATTGTTGAAATAACCCTGCCACAAAATATACGATAAGAAAAGAACAAGGAAGCAAGTCCCTGAAAGCCATGGTTAAAGTTGAAACCTGAAGATAGGAGTCTTGAGGGAGAACAATCTGCTGCTCCAGTCCTGCTTCAATCCTTGTGCATAATGCCTGAACAGATGATTAAGAGATGACAAAAAAACCCAAGAAAAACCCTTAGGGTCTGCATGGTAACAATTTTGTTTTTGTGATTCTGTTCCCAAAAGCAAAAAAAATGAGAATCATGTTTAATAACACATATAATTTTGATTATGATTCTAGAAGCAGAATCAGTTTTGAAGAAAAAATGACCATTTTTGCAAAACCACAAAAAAGTTGGTTTTGACAAAAATAATCACTTTTGCAAAACACAAAAACCTTTTCTTTCCTCCTTTCTTTCGTTACTATTTTATATTTACATTTTTCAAATTAAAATTTGGATCTTATTTATAACATGATGAAAAAAAAAAATAAGTGTATTTCAAATTATTATTTTTTGTGTATTGAAAATTGATCTTCAATTTACGAAGAAAATTTTAAAGTAATTACAAAATTAATTGATTTAAATAAAAAAATTGGGAAGAGAAAGTATTTTTGGGAACATAAATTTTGTACAGTTATCAAACGTGTTTCTATTCATGAACAGAATCACAATACTGTTATCAAACACATTCCGATTCTCTAAAAACTCATTATAACCATAATCAGAAAAAATCATTATAACCATAATCTGTTTTTGGGAACAGAATTGTTGCCATGCACACCCTTAGCAGTATATCATTCGGATGAATGAAAAAGCTAATTTCATGTAATTAGAACTTAGAATCTCTAAAGATTGACTAGAGTTACTTACCATGCTTGCTAATGAAAAAGCAACAAAGACAGCAACTATAAATATCTTAACTGCCCAATGTTCGAGTATACGAGTGTGAATGTCCTGCACATGGTAGAGAAACTGACTACATTTTCAAAGCCACCAATGAATGAATCATAAACAAGTTGGTCCATGACACAAAATTTCCATGAGAAAATTTCTAGATACCTTCATGTAACGAACAAGCAATCCAGGATTTCTCTGATGAGAGACTACATGACAGAAGGAACTCTCTCAGTTGGATCATGAAATTTATTCAAAGAGCATCACAAGGTATAAAACATCCCATTAGAAATTAGTATTACAACTATATAGGAACAAGGCACAATTGCATGGACACTGAAAGACTGAACAGTTACCTTCATCAGAAGCCCTGGAAGAATTTTTCTTTATGCAAGGGAGACAGTCAACCCTGTTATTCTCAGCTCTGGTGAAGTCAAAAACGATCAATGCAACAAAAGCAGTGACTTGCAGAAGAAAGTCCAAAAGAATAGCCAAAGCTGCACAAAAACTTGTAACTATAAGTCTTTAACACAATAAACCAGAAACTGCAAACAAGGTAGGAGTAAAACCTCATTACCAGCAAACATTGAGAAGACACGACATGCTGGCATAGGAATGAAAGCTCCAACTGCAAATGCCAAAACCTCAGACAAACTGGCCAAAGTAATGGATGGACCAACTTCTACAAGTGCACTACTTATTCGTTCCTCCAAAGACATGTCTGACGGTTGCCTTTTCACAGCATGGACCAATATGCACATGTTATCCACTCCAACCTAGAGAATTCCAACAGCACATATAAATTGAAGGGAAAAAAAGTATAATGAAAACTGTAAAAAGGGGCGTCGAACCTAACTAGAACAAACCACACTTTCCTGATGGGAACACAGTGTTACAGAAGAAGAAGAAATAAAGGCCCTAATACGGAATGGGTTGGAAGTGACATCACAGGGGTTAGACAAACAGGAGACTTTTCTGACCAGCAAAGATATAGAATTGCTGGAAGAAAATGAAAAAAAGAAAGTATTTACGTAGAAATGTCACTTGGATTCATATAGCCTATTTCCTCAGAGAACGTTTCTGTAATATTACTAAAGCAGTGGAAATCCTCCCTCTGAAAATTAGGAACAGAAACTAATAATCCTCTCTCCGATGATTAGGAACAGAAACTCCTAGAACAAAAGCATCAGTACAACAAGGTTGTGACATTCCATTGAACACAAGAACGAAAGAAAATAATTGATCAGAAGAACAACAAATTTACCGCCAAGACCAGGAAAGGGATGACTTCCATTATAATCAATGTAGATTTAATTCCAATTGCACTGAAAAATCCAACAGAACCAAGGACAGAGAGCACGACGATCAAAACTCCCGCGAGACCCAGCAATACCTGGCACCCAGAATCTTATGAGTACTGCAGTTATTTAAAGGAACTAAAAACAGTATATAAGTAACAATTAGAACAGTATATAAGCAACCAGATAGACTTGTGGAATTAAAAACTTAAAATATCATTGCCTTTCTCAATTTAAGAAACAAGATGGACTGGTGCATGCATGTGGGGTGTGTATGTATCGTTAAAGTATATTTGAGGATATTAGTTAGTAGTTAGCATATGGTCATTAAAGTAATTACGGTTTTGTTAGCGTCTCTCATGCTAAATAAAGTAGAACCATCTTATGTACTGTTCAGTCATTAAGTAAAGATGTAGTCTTTACAAGACTCTCTCTCCCTCTCTCATGAAGATCCTTGAATACTTACAGGTACATATAATGCA
Source organism: Rhodamnia argentea (assembly GCF_020921035.1). Classification (NCBI taxonomy): domain Eukaryota; kingdom Viridiplantae; phylum Streptophyta; class Magnoliopsida; order Myrtales; family Myrtaceae; genus Rhodamnia; species Rhodamnia argentea. Next base: position 22,191,226 of record NC_063160.1, read on the forward strand.
CGTATGCAGTTATATTCTCATATCGCTCACAAAAGGATAAACATGACAAACATAGCACAGGACAGGAATACACCAGGACAGGAGCAGCAATTAACTGACTACATATTCCACAAAGTTGCAACTCGTGGAGATGTTGCTTATTTTGAACAGCTAGAGTGTGTATGTGTGCCAGGCCATTTTCGCGAGTGCGTATGGATGTGTAATTACTGTTCATCCAGATAAAGCAATATAACTTGTTAAAATTGTTAAGTCGAACCTTTGAGGAGATGTAGAAAGTGGATAAACTGGGTGGATCTCCCAGCGTGAAGGAAATGTAAGCGAACATCACAAGGTAGCTGACCTGGTGCACAATTAGAAAGAGTAAAATAACTAATATACAGGATCCAATGTGACATATTCTTCACTGGTCAATGAAGTCTTTATCAAAAAAGCAAAAAACTGAACTCCAAAACAGGGCATACTACTATCGTGAGAACATCCGCAGTACTTTCTCTCTTTAGTTCTTCCTCAATCGAGCTTTCAGATGAAAAGGAAAGGGTCAAATTGTTAGACTGTGCAGATGGCAGAAGCTCCTCCTGTTAATTTGATAAGGAAGGAAAATATTAAGAGCTCAGTTCAAAAGATATTTCTGTTGAAACAGTGATTAATCTTGCTTCCATATATTTCGATAATCATAAAGAGAACAAAGGAACATTAGTCGAGCAAATCCATAGACTAGAAGGTACACCAAAACACAATAGAACACATGCTTATCATGAATCACAAGATTCTTCACTAAGACAAGCATATAACAAGCACAATTTACCACTCGAGGTTAAGAAATAAACACAAATGGCATGTTCAGAATACCAAAAAACCTTTGCTAATTGAATAAAAGCCTTCTCCCATGCCAGAGCCATCCTATTCTCATTGGTTGAATCATCCATTGCATTGTTAACTGGGTATGTCACAACAAATGCAGAAGCCTGGACAAAGAAGACCATCAAAGAGTTAGTAGAAATTTGATAGGCAAGAAAAGGATGACTATCTCACCTCAGAATAGTTTTTTCCAGAAAAACCCCCTAGCGCAGTGCTTGGATCTAGTGGAGCTTTAAAAGCACTCAGACAAGTGTCTGCAGAAGTATAATGCTGAAAAAACGGAGATGACAAGAGAGTCACATAAGTAGTCAAATAGTTTTAATCATCGAATAACAATGATATCAATGGGGCAAAGAAGTTGTTCTTCAGTTGGAGTCGGACGTCATGTCAGTGACTCAGCAATCAGTTATTCAAGGGGGCTAACATCTCCAATAGTTGCTTTTCACTGGATAACGAAAACTACATCCATCTTGTCCCTTTTCAAACTAATGTTTAACAGAAAAAAAGTATCTGAGATTGTCACCAATCATGAGAGCCTCAATTCCTGAATTACATTATTATCATTTCTCACGAAGTTGGCATTCTTGTCCATGTTCTGATCAAGATCAGCAAAAAGGATGCACTGACCAGGACATTTCAATTACAAACAATTTTTGTTTTCAGTGTCTACTCAACATGGCAAACATCATGCTGGAATTGTTTTTTTGTTCCCCTTCTGGTAGACCTTTTCGGTGAAAGAGACCCATATGAGCAAGTCCAAGAGGATTAGCAATATTTATTTAATGCTGTGTCATAGTCCACCTATGGTGGAAATTGAAGATGGAATCAAGAGCGAGTCTACCCTGAAACTGGCACACTAATTCAGCAAGATATAAGCTCACTTATTCTACCTATCTTTGATTATCATGTTTAGCATCAGAGTCATCCAACCAAAAATAAGTATCCTAATGACACTACAGCTCAACAGGTTAACATGACACACCACCAGCTTGTCAAGTGCCATCCAAAGCAAGGATTCTATAAGTAGCTTCCTTAGCCTAAATATATTAGCACTATGCTTCATTTTTCTCTCATTCGATGAATTCTGATGATGCATATGATTGACAGGTTTCTTCACTTAGATGAGCTTTGTGAAGTTCAAATACCAAAATCCAGGAGGAAACCTCAGAACGCAGAGTCATGCATTACTGTCCTCTGCAAACCTAGAAGAAAGACATCTAAGCACCTCACACAATGGAGTAAGAAAGCTATTTGTTACCACTTGGTGGAAATAGAACTAGAATTCAACAACAAGAAAGATATTTCTTTCACATATTAGGTACTTGAATTTTGGAGTCGTCCTCTTAATCCTTAGTTATAAAGTCATCAACATGGTAACGCGCCTCCGAAGTGAATGTCAAACAAATAGACAAAAAAAAAATGCAGTTTTCCACAGAGTACAGATGTTACCTGAAAGCAATACTCTGCATGTGTAACCCCTCCGTACATGTTGTAGTTATCCAGATCCATTTTATAATACTGGAATACGTACACCGACATATAGTTGAGATGTCCGTAGATGAAAACACCAGCATTACTATCTCAAAACCAATTTCAATGCACCAAAAAAGTTTAATTATCGGTCATCTCATGACTACTTACTGCTTATTATTACTCTAACAAACATAACAGAATATTCCATTCTCATCTTATCCATATAAGCAACTCATGATGCATAATTTGGAAACTTACATGATGGTGAAGCCAGACACAACCGTAATGACGAGGACTGCTGGAGGACTCCAAAAAAAGGAAGACTAGAGCAAAAAGGAGAAGAGGAAGGCAGGCTAAGATATTTCTTGGGTACAGAGTGTCAAGAGTGGAACAGACAAGCCACAACAAAGCCTTTCTCAAGGAAGTGAGGTAGGCTTCATGGAACCTCTCAAGCCACTGATGCTTATTAAAGACGGTTATTCTCCAAGATCCATATTTTGAAGGTCCTTCCAATGCTAAAGAACTGATAAAGACAATAAAAAGTAGATTGTTGCCACATATGTAAATCACCACTTCAACTACCTGGTTCTCCCAAATGAGTAGAGTACTATACTTTTAGCTTCACTAAACCTGGTTGACGTAAATGAAGACAACCTCAGCAGGGGAAGGAAAAGCCTATCTCCAGGCCTGACCAATGAGGAAGGAAGAGAAGGGAAAGAGGCCCCTTTCTCTATTGACTTAGCTAGAACATAGGCCACTGCTTAGCAAATACTACAATCATCTATGTTTTGCTTGATGATAAAATTTATAGCAACACATGTCAATTCTAGAACTTCCACAAAAGAATCGTTCCTCACTCTTGAACTTATGCATGGCACTTTTATCTTCTCTTTTCATTCGTTGTACAAAGGGCGGTAGCATGTGGGTACATTCCATGACACAGGTCATTTACAGAGGATATTAGAAGGAGCCATTCAGCAAGCCTACTGCACTTAACATTTGGCAAAAATGACAAACTAACTCAAGGGGGCGCAATCATTTGAAAATGCTCCCTGACAAAGTTTAGGAAAACTTCGAAAGAATTTAATGGATACATATGGACGGTATGATACTTAAATATCCAGAGGTTTAAGATGTGAAATGATAAAATAACCTGCAGAATACTTTGAGTTGCACAATCATTGCCCAGTGGCTTCAAGCAAATGTCAGCTAGAGACACCATTGTGCCTGAAAAATTGACACGGATTTCATCCACCTGATTAAATGGAAGACAAAGCACATTAGAATCCATGAGAATACAAAATATATGACAGTTAACTGAAAGATTCCTGAATCCTGATTCCACACTATCAACCTTGAAGGCAGTTGCCAAAGAGAAAAAGCAATGCCACCACTATACCTTTTGCTGTAATTCAAAAAGCAGCTGGATATTTCTATCTGTTACAATACTTGGTTGCTGGCCACCCTCTGCGTCAGGCTCCGTCGCCAAAATGAGCTGAAGATATGTCACATCATATACAATGTAAATTACAATGAGAACGTGAGAGAGTGTGAGAAAACAGCGTTACGCGAAAATCAACTTCAGTTGATGCGAGGAAGACTATGAAGAGATCCTATAAATCTACCTTAATTGACATGCAGACATATAGAGGAGAGAAATTCCTTTATCCCATGTCTCCATGACCCAATTCAAAGGCCCAAGAATCAAAAAGATAAAAGTGCCAAATTTGGGTAACCAGGAAAAGACATGTTTATCTATTGTTCAATCAGTAAGAATTCACCAAAAATATCAGCATGAAAAGCAAATAGATATTAGAGCTCTTTCAGAAGTAACCCATCTAAGAAAAAGCAAAGACCATCTTCAAAGCTGACCAGTAGATCACATGGTAAAAAATATTGCTCTCAGATTTAGAGATCCTAGTAACTAGTAGCAAATAAAGTTCCGAGTAGGGCAGTAGGGAGATGGTGGAAGGAAGGGAAAGGTTAACTTTTTTCCTCTTTAACACTGGAGGAGATTATGTAAAGCTATATTGACTATAATATAGCAAGATTGAACTGAAAAAACAACTGAGTATTGCACAATTCATCCACGTAGATGTCAATACAACTACATGCTAATGGCTACTTGACATACTTAGATATGTTAACCTAGATGTACCACGGAAGAACTTTTGTTTGAAATATAAAACACATCATAGTTCTCAGAACTTATGCAAAGGTCAAGGAAATGACACAAATATACAAGAGATTTCACGACCTATAGAATTTTTCATAAAGCAAAGACCTTACGCAGAAACAACATCAACATCACCTTTATCTCAAACTAGTTGGGGTCGGCGGTCAATGAACCCAAAAATAAATAAAGTAAAAGCAAGACCGATTGGGGGAAAAGAAATAATTATATAAAAAATAAAAATAAATATATATAAATAAAAATATATAAATAACCTTATGCAGAAACAGCAATAGGAAAATTGAAAGATCGTCACCACAGCATGTACAAACCTGCTCAATTCTATAGAATGGTGCAAGATGACTGTCAAAGAATTGTTTTTCTTCTGCTGCTTTACCTCCAGGGCCAACCCACAACTGCAATAGAGTTATTTCAAAACTGGTTCTTTAACAAGGCATAAACACAAAGAAGAAGTGTCTTAGTAAAGATCAGACAATCACCAGATGTATTTTCTACATTGAAATCTCTTGAAAAAGCACTGTAAATCTTTTCAAATGAACGAAGCAATACTGCACCCACAAAATAGGTATATTTTCCTGTATCAAAGTGAAAAACTACCCAGACAAGCAAGACTACGGCTACGCAATGAAGTCAAAGTTTGTAGCTGTTAAATTTAGATCAGATCTGTGACAGGAAGCCCTAAGTTTATGAGGCGTGAACCCTGTAGCTAATTTATTCAAACTTCATTTGTTAAAGATCAAATACAGTTGAAAGTTGGTAATGGCAACAATACCTTCTCTGGAAGGGTCTCCACCTCAAAATGAAGTAGGCCTAAACAGAGTAATAGAACAATGGCCAAGGATGAACAAAGCACCAAAGTTGGATTTCTGGCAATCCACAGACCATAACTCCTGAAGAAACAAATGGAGCCATTCAGCGTGTGTCAATGACAGAAAAAGACAAACCATTGAAGTAGACCTGTAAAAGCTTGAAATACATCCTTGAACAGAAGAAAATTGGACCATGTTACTTTCTGCTGGAACCATTTCTTGCATCTGAACAAAGAAGGAACCAATCACGAAGCAGCCAAAAAAGGTAGGACATAAAGCAATAAAAAGTTGACAAGTAAGCAAAGAAACACGACTTCTAAATAAGTATCAAGCAAACAAGTATCATGCTTGCAAGTGATCCTACCAACTGCCAGCACAGCTCATCCACGTCATTCGTTTCAGTCTGATAGTTAATTTTAATATCGCGTCCAAGCCATTCAGAACAAAATCAACAGAAGGGGCAATTTACTCTAAGTTATTTCCCATCAATTAACAGTGTTTGGCATTGAGCCTTTTCCTTGAAGATAAGCAGAAGGGGCACTGCTCCTCCTCTTCTTCTAACATAGCGTAAGATATATATATTTAAAAAAAAAAAGATGATAAACATGAGATGCATTCCACTGACAGACAACACAATAATGAAGGCAGCATTCACATGTGAACCAACAGGCAGGTGGAAAACAGACAGTCCGCATGATGTGATCTCCCTTGAAGTCTGAGAGATGAACTGTCACGAGTAAGCACACCAAAGTTGACAGCTGTAAGCTTAGTTGAAAGAGGAAAAAGGCCATGAACAATAAGATTGCTATGAGGAGCACCCATACGGACCAGATGAAGACTATAAATAGCAATTACTACATCCAAGACATTTGGGAATTGAAGCACACCTTCACAGGACGTTCCTTATCCTCCTGGAGAATAGAAGTAATTTCACCATGGTTTATGGAATCCAACAGTGGCTTTTTTATTGGTGCAGGTCCCCTCCTTTCTCTTCTTCTATAACATGAACTCCATCCAAAAAATGCAGAGATCAAAACAACATATAGGATACCTAGGGAAAGCTCAACACATGTGACCTGCCATGATCAGCCAAAGGCTCTAGGTGAGGAATTCCGAAGGGACAAATCATAAGAGCACTAAAACCGAGGAGTTAATCAATTACTCCAATAGTCCAAAATATATATGGAATAAAAGGATTTAAAAAAATATACTACAAAAGAGAGATAAAATAAGCTTTCCAATAACTCCAACCTCTAAAGATCCAATAGTGATGGAACATGAATCCATTTGATGAGGAGGAGGAGGTTCTGCATCAGAGCAAAAAGGAGCTGCAGGGCAATCTCCGCAAGAGCAGCCCAGGGAAGTGTCACCACAGGAATATGAAGAGACATTCATCAGCTCCATCCCAGACAATTCAGGGACATTTGACTTAAAACTTATGGTATACGGTGAACCAGGAAACCCAAGATCTGCTTTCTGACCAATAAATGAAAACCATTCTGGCAGAACAAATTAAGTCAATGAATTGACATGTGAAGATGGATGCAAAGCATGATGAAATAAGAAAAAACATCCTATAAAAAGACTGATAGGCATCAAGCAAAGTAAAACAGATGCTTAAACTGTGTCAAAGAGTCTATATAATTCATGGACCTGATACCAAACGATTGCTTGTTCAAAGAAAAAGTTTCTTTCCAACATAACGCACAGTTGAGACTGATTAAAGAAAGAAATAACTATGGAAGAAGCTCTGCATGATATAAGACTGCATTTGCATCAGTAGCTAATTTATTTGTGAGAGCTTGAGTTTCTTTTCCCCTTCTGGGGGTCCCCATTCAATAAATCTCATGAGCTCGATTGCTGCCGACAACAGAAGTTCTCTATCTACAAATTTAGAGTTATAAATTTCTGATTTAGAACAACATGCAATTTGAGGGGAGCTACACCTACATGTGAGATGTGGCTCATTAGATAGAAACAACTCGGCAACTTCCACTAAAGAGACGCAAACAATAGAAAAACAGCAAGTGTCAAAACTCATCATCAAACAATATAACGAGAAGATACCTCTATAGCTTTTAGCACCAGCACCAATAAAATCTATGGCCCGTGTATTCATAGTCCCAAACTTTACATCCTTGCAGGAATCATATAACCTCTCTCCAAAAGTATCGGTGACGAAGAAGTGTATTGCATCAACAGCTACATTGCCATCAATCTGAAAAAGTATTAGAAACATGTAGTAGGAGCTGCAGAGAATACTATCAGAATAAGCTAATAAACATTCCCCATACACCAAACAGTCTTGAATTCTTCAATTGCAAGCAAGCTTTGTATATTCAAGGGAACAACAATGTATTGAAAATATCTTAAATATATACTTTTCTGAAGAAGTAGAAGTCTTGAACCAAATTATTCTCTTTATACAGATAACTGGAGCCCCAAGTAGTTAATATATATGCACTACCTCAGTAACAGAAGTCACATTGATGAAAAGGCTTTGATTCGGGGAGCAGGACAGCTCGCAGAAAAGGTTCAAGAAGTTCCTTAAGCATGCTGGACAGCCCACCAGTAATGGTATTGCCTGAAAAATAAACAAAACATAATGGTGTCACTTGATAGTGAGAACATGAAACAATTACTTTGCGAAAGATACAACGATTGTTTTTCTTAATTAAAGTAAAGTCTCTCAATAAGTTCTTCTAAAACTAAGCAGAAAGAATATCTCTCATTTTCTTTTGGCTTTGAGTTTGGGGGTGGTTTTTGGGTTTTGGTTGGGTGTGTGTGGGGGGGGCGCTTGCCCACAGAGGGGTATTGAGGTTACCAAAGAGGATCAATTGACCATGGAAGAAAACTGGAGCAATAGAATCTGACTCAATGTAAGCAAGAACAAATTTGTTAAAATGACCACACTCTAAGCGTTAGTAATTTCAAGTGGTGCCAAAATCAGAAGGAAAAGGCTATTTATGAAAAGCTCCATTAGTAACAATTAAAAGCAATCGCTCCCACATTTTACTAAAAACCACTGCACAGGCATGGCAATCTACACACACCAGCATCAAGTGTAATCAAGAGGTTGCAGGACAGAAATCACCAAATTGCGTATTAGTATATCCGTTCTACAGCAATCCAACTCAATAGCAGATGGGATCCCCCAACATCAGTACTACAGGTTTGACAAAATTCATCTTTGACCAGCAAGTGGATGATCACAACACAATCATAGGACCACCATAAACAGGCAGATAACAGCCCCCAATAACACAAGGACCTTTGATGGCAGATGGTGTATATAAGTATAGTGAGTTTTTACTATCTCACTCATCCAGGAAAAACAAGATAGCGAGCTTTATGACAATTACACTAGTAAGAATTTCTTTTTATTTTAGTATAGGACCGCATATGGAATGAGTATGTTAATCTATTCATCTAAGAACAGGGTAAAGAGATTCCCATCATGAAAGCAAATATATTAATGACAGTACGATTAGCCTTCTGAAGAATTTCCTAAAAGAGTAACGAAAAAGCTGTCCAGGATATACACATTTGGGGTTATGTAAAGCAAAAACATTGCATCATCGAGGCATTAGAATACATAGATTTTCATGGAAGATAAACCCTCAAGGTGCATGTGCACCTACGCTGCGGACAATGAAATCTCAGGATCAAACCCGAAATGCCCAAAAGCTTACTTGTTGAACTTGAGCACGTAATGTCTCAAACTGAGTCTCTGTACAACAAACATTTCCATTTATAGTAGGACATAAGCTTTGAATTTTGGCAGACAAAAGCTCATCAGGCTGCAAAAAAACAGGTGTTAACTCATAAAGGCATTGCTATGCCAGCACTAGGAATTCCGAAAATAATATGAAAAGAGCTTTAATGCTTCTTTTTCTTATTCAATGTCCACAACACGATACCTTGACTGAAGGAGAACCATATGGGCAGTTTAGAACTTTGCCATCACTGCGTTCTCCACATATATCATACATTGCACAGTAATCTTCCGAATGCCTTTCTCTGATCATCATATCAAATGTGTCAACAGGCAATGAATGAAGAGTATAAAAATTTCCACAAATTCAAGACAAATAAACTTGTAGCAGGAACATCACTATTCAAGTTCACTACATTGAAAAGACTAGCGCAACTTGCATGGCAGGAACTACAACCTAACATTGCCATAAACCCCACATTCAGGAGAATTAACCAGCTTATTAAAGACCATATGGGCCTCAATTAAATCATGGACAAAGATGAGAGGAAAGCACATGAGACTGAATTGCAGAAAAACTCTCACGGGGCAGAAAATTTAAGGAACAGACAGCATTATCGTGAATCACGGACTTAAGACAACTGATAAAAGCAGGCTTACAGAGACATGGCCCTGGAACTCAAAAGCATCCCCATCTCAATCTTCTCACAGCTGAGCAAGGAGGCATAACTGATCACCTATAAAATCAAAATTTCCTAAGTGAATGAAGACCAACCCATGAATCATCAACTAATCCGCGAAAAGTTGCCCCAGTTAAAATAAATTCCCAGAGCAAGCGCGATTTAACCGTTGGCGATGACCCACTACAATATCAGATTCAGACACCCACTGCATAACGAAACGCGCAGGCAGACACCCAGAAATCCATTCAGTGCTGAGCTAATACTCCAAGCAACCACCATGAAAAGGAAGTACAAATTCATGCCTGTAAGAAGAGAGCAAGGAATGCCCGAAAAGAGGGACCCGAAAGCTCGCGCTTGAAGATGGCCATTCCAGTGTTCGTCTTCTTGCTGATGCGCGAGGACCCAAAAAAGAAACGAAGGGGAAAAGGTTGAAGCGAAAAACAAGCCCAGCCAGGCGGGTTCCCACTACACCACGACTCTTGTAGTGGAAGCCATCATCTTCGGGGCTTTCGGAGGGTAGGAGAGGAAGGGGACGGAGTAATGGCAATAAGACACGAAGCATTAATGCGAGTAGAGTCAAAAGGCGAACGATATTATTTGTTCGTAGCAGGCGCGACTGCCTGAACGCAAGATTTCTTTGACTTGACTTCAAGCTCGTCTAGATTGTCTCTGCGCCTTATGGAACTTCTTGGGAATATCCTACCGTAAGATTGTCCATCCATGGGGTAATTTGGGACAGAAAAAAATGTTCATCCACCTTAAAATCAGCCTTCCAAAAATGCCGAATGTTTTTTTTTTTTTTTATAACCGAGTTTCTCACGTATATTAAAAATCCATCCATGAGGTAATTTAACTGTTTAAGGCCTAGGCGTCTCACCAACTCATCCGACGCCTCATTGATGTTGGCATTTCTCTAAAATGGCCCAAAAAAAATTTGCAACACACCTAAATTTTTTCGGAAACCAAACCAAACGCACCCTTATATATATGAAAAGAGAATTGATATTTAATGAATATTAATTTATTAGATCATGCTATTTTAATTATCGCACGAAAGATATCGTAAACTTCTTAAAGTTCTTGATAAAATTAGATAAAATTACTCCATCGACAATAATATTTTATGTTAGTTGTATTTTACGTCTCTCGTGTAACAGTTCACAGACCAGTCAATTTGGCCGTGATCCTTTATTTCGAACCAAACGGTGGTTACAGATCCTTACGTAGAAATGCCATTGTCGACACCCTAGCAATTCCCTTCTCTCCTTATTGAGACGAGCCATCAAAGCACATGTAAAGAGTACCCATCAGCACGGGGCTGACTCTGACATATTCGGGTCTTTGATCGACAGCAGGATTTCGATAGCAAATTTCACGTCGGTGTTCATTTCTGATCGAGAGGGATGATAATACTTCTGTGAGGACCGCCATCACGAAATTTACATTCATATCTCGTTTAGAAAGACAAGTGAAAGTTCGATTGTGTAGGCTTTAAAGCGGCATCACCTGGGGGGGGCAGGAGAGCAACTGTAAATGTTAAGCACAACCATTAAAGAAACACATCATGATCTCGGCTGCCCTTTCGTAGGATGAACTGATTAACTTCACAAAAACTGGTGCTTTAGCATCCGATTGACATCAAATCGCTGATCCCGTTGATCCTCATGCAGCGATGCAACTGCTTAACCGTGGATTGTATCGCACAGGCTTGCGGATGCGACTCGTCCCCAGCAATAAATCTACAGGATCTGTTGTTGACATTGACAGTGCTGTAACCGGCCATTACACCGATCCCTCTCTCTTTTGCCAATCTCCTCATCCTCGCAGCATCACTCCACAAACCACACGCAGCATACATGCTCGACGCGAGCATGTAGTTTGCTGAGTTCGACGGTTCCAACTCGAGAATCCGAGGAACGACGTCCTTGCCCATATCTTTGTTTGCGAAGCTTTTAGAAGCGCTCAATAGTGCCCCCCAAACACTGGCCTTGGATGCCAATACTTCGGGCATCTCTTTGATCAAGTCTATGGCTTTATCGAACTTTCCTGCTCGACTTAACATGTCTACCACGCACGAATAGTGTTCTACCCCTTGGTGGAGATCGTACTCATCAACCATCGATTCGAAGAAGGAAAGCCCCTCTTTGACGAAACCCCCATGGCTACAAGCCGATAAAACAGAAAGGGCAGTCACTTCATTGGGCTTAATGTTGTGCAGCTTCATCTCGGCAAGCAAAGTTAGGGCTTCACGTGCAAGGCCATTCATGCCATACCCAGCTACCATGGCGCTCCATGAGAGGACATTCTTGTCGGAAATTTGGTCAAAACTCTTTCTTGCCAATTCTATTGTGCCACATTTTGAGTACATATCGACAATGGCAGTTCCAACAGCTACTTCTGGTGCCAGGCATGTCCGGATTGCTATTCCATGGGCAGACTTTGACCTTTTCAGTTCGGCCGAAACTGAACAAGCCTCGAGCAAATTGATGATGGTGATTGCATTCGGCTTCTTTTGAGCATGTATCATCTCGTTGAACACTCTGACAGCCTCGTCAGGCTCCCCATTGTAGGTGAGCCCGGAAATCATTGTGCTCCATGAAACAGTGTCTTTTTTATCCATGCTGTTGAAAAGGTCCCAGGCAATCTCTATCCTACCACATTTTATATATGCATCAATCAGAGAGTTATGCAGAAAGTCATTCGATTCGTATCCTTTCCGAAAAACTAGACAGTGTACTGACTTGCACCAGGAAAGATTCACGTAATACTTGCATGTTTGAAGGACATTCACAAGAGTCACTTCATCTGCCTCAATCTCATCCTTTCCCATTGAACGAAACACTGACAGAGCTTCCGAGTACTTTTCGTTGAGAACACAACCTGAAACTATCGAGTTCCATGAGACGAGGTTTGCCCACGTCATATGACTGAAAACTCTAAACGCAGAATCAACATCTCCACACTTGCAATACATATCAATCAGGGAATTTTCAACGAACGAATCGGCATCCAAACCCTTTCCAAGGACAAAGCCATGGGCCATTCTTCCCACAATCATAGACTGGATACTAGTGCAAGCTTTCAGGACACTCACTAAAGTCACCTCGTCGGGGTCAATCTTGGCCACGGAAACCATCTTTACAAACATCCGCAAGCCAAGATCAGCTTCCTCATTATGCACATACCCAGCTATCATCACACTCCATGATATGACGTCCCTCTCGAGCATTTCATCAAACATGTCCTCTGCACGCTCCATATCAAAGCCTGTGTATGCGCCTAACAGAGAGTTCTGCACCGGGACAGAGCCCCAGAACCCACTCTTAGTTATGTAACCATGTAGCTCAAATAGTTGATTCATCAACCAAGTGCTACGACACACCTGGAGAAGCAGTACCAAGGTGGCGACAGTGGGTTCGAATCCATCAACCCTGGCTCGCCGAAACCACCACAACCCTCGTCCCAAATCTCGCTGATCAAGAAACCAATGAATGATCACATTCCACGACACGGAGTCCCTACTTCGCATCGACCTGAAGATGCCCATCGCAGAGTCCAAGTCCCTGCACTTCATGTACGAGTCCAGGATGGAGTTGCCGACGGAGGAGAACGTGTCGAGGCCCTGCTTGAGCACCCAACCATGGATGGACTTCCCATGTTTATTCGAGAGCTTCGAGGATGCTTTGACGACGGAATTAATCACAGAAGGCTGAGTGATTTCAACTCCTGCTCGCTTCGCTTCGTTGAAGTGGACTAACGCTTCATGCCAACTTCCATTGCAGAACAGTTCTTTGACCCGCGAGATTGTGCCGGTGATCCTGGTGAACGACCGGTCGAAATGTGATCCCATTGCAAAAAATGCAATACCATATCTCTTCAAATGTCATCGGTTCATTGTTCCCATAGAGTGAATCTTTCGCCTTGGAGGACCCCCATTTGCATCATAGACGAAATAGTTGTGCGTATTCAGCAGTTCGCAAATGCATTCTCGTAGATGGGTAGCAATACGATCAACAAAGGCTTATCGTTTTGGCCAAAGGCACTAGAAGTTCGATCTGTGTCATGAACACAGTAAATAACGTTGAATTTACAGTTAAATAATGCACCCTGAAACTGAAAGATCGACAGTTGAATGGAACTTTCTCTTCTTTGTTATGACTGCAAAACTGCAATTGCGAAGTTCATACAGAAAACAGAGATTTGATGTTTCGTGCCATCTCTTGTCAAAGTGGGAACAATATCTCGGCCTTCACCGAGCGGAACGTTGCTTCTGCTAGAGAAAGCAATCTAAATTTTTTCACACAAGCAGAGGGTTATTCGCTTATGTTACACCGACGAAGATATGGGTTGTCAAACATAACGTATTTCGACCAATAAGGTTTGTACTTGGAGACCGCCAAATCCAACCACGGCTTATAGTTTCCATTGTAATGAATGACGGCTGCATTCTCTATTTCTGTCAGGTTGAGTGCCGGATCATAGCCAAGTCCCAACACGTGCCACCTCCGATCGAGAGGGTAAATCAGATTGTAGAAGGTGATCAATCCAGGGGGTAACGTGCCGAGTTTCCACAATGTCCTATCCTCGTTCTGCATTAAATTTTGAATGAGTCAGTTACATCATAACAAAGACCGCATCCTCAGGTAAGCCCAAGAGCCATACATTCAGTCATTGCATGTTACGCTTCGGTTATAGTCATACTCGCACGCAAATCAGCACTTTCATTCATAAAGCAGAACAAGGGGTTCAGTGAAGACGCAGGAAAAGATAGAGCAGACATCAAGGACCCACAGAGCTGCAGCTCCAAACATGGCAAACATGAAGATGGGATATGAACCCAATTGAAGCACCAATGTACATCATCATAAGCTATCACTTCTCTGTTTCCAAGATGAGCAATATTTACTCAATACACCTAGGAGTTGTCGAGAATATGGAAGCAGAAAGGACAAGAGGCATTGGAATTACCATGTCCTGCCACCGGTGATATATTTCCGTGATTTTTCGCTTCTTCCACTCCTTGAGGTCAAACATATTCATACCATATGCCCAACCACAAGCACCAGGATCAAAGTTCTCGGAGATGATTGGATTAGAAAAGTTGAGATACTTATCGAACCTATGGAAACTCTCCTTACAAGTCTCAACGGCACCATTTACCATCCCATGCAGATCAACAGACCAAAGAGGTGTCAAGTCCTTCTGAACGACTATGTCATCATCCAAGAATAGAATCTTAGTTAACTTGGGGTAAACTTCGGGAAGGTAAAATCGGAGATGATTCAGCATAGACAAATACTTTGGATTTCTGTACTTGAGATTCTCAGTCCCAGCAGATAGAGAGGAAGGGTGATTTGCCTTGAAATAATATTCTTTTATCCTGGCAGACTCAAGTTGACGTAGAACAGAACAATATGAAGAATTGAGCCATGTGAACTCATCAATATTTTCAACCTGAACAGTTGCTTTGGCAGGAGGATTCACAAGGAACCACATCTTCATTGCTGCAAAATTTAGCTTATCTGTCACAATATGGAACACGTGCTTCTCAGGCTCCTGCGCATGCTGCATTGTAGAATTCACAACCACAGAAGTTGCTAGCACATTATCAGAAAAGATCGAATAGTGGTACAATGAAGGATCTTCAATCTTCTCTATGTCCAGGTCTCCTTTATTAGCATAGTGCATAAAATAATAATCAGCAGTGAGCTGTAGAGGAAGGCAATGCAATGGAATAGGAACTGTTTTAGCGGCTAGCTGAGTGAGAAATGCACTCTTTTTCTTAAGAGCATTCACGTTTTCTTCAGTTGACTGAAGCATCCCTCTTAGTTTCCTTGCAACTGTTAGGCAATCATATAATTGGTCCTTCGCCAAAGAGAGGATGTGGCCCATTGCTTTTGCCTGATCAAGTGCACTAGAGAGAAAGGAAATGAGGAGGCAACCACATATTTAATAAAAAACTGAAAGCATGTTCAAGTTCCAGAAAACAGAGGTCATTGGACTAACAAGTGTACCTGGAATGAAGCTCAGCATCCGAACTTGCTTCTCCAGTGACTTGATGACTTTCTCTAGAGCGCTTCATGAGAGCACTGTAAAGGCTAGTATTATTTTTTGATTTAGCAATGGTAGCATATGCTTTTGCCATTATGATCTGGTCACGCATAAGTTTCAATGTAGAATCAGAATTAGGATTCTCATAATCTCTTCTCCATATGCTGTACTTTCCCTTCACTGTGGTATCGAGATTTTTGGACCTTTCTATTGCTGATTCAACCATCTGATCATCCTTTTCTTTACCTTGTTGGAGAAGCTCTGCGGTTCGGAGAACCCTCCTTTCCTGCCGCATCATCTGAAAAGAAAGGCAGGCAGTTATTACAGATTTGATCGTCCATGAAACCCAGACAGCACGTCTGAAAAGTTCAACTGGTGGATATCGAAATTTACTCGACGCTTGAGCTTCAAAGGGCTTGATGGGGGCACAGGTCGATATTGAGTTCCACTTCCACCATCAAATCTCATCTCCGAATGATTGCTCATGGTCTTCTCTACCTAAATTTGTGTTTCCATGTCAGCTTGCTACAACAACCACCAATGACAGTGACATGTACAAACATAAATACTGAAGACCATAATTCCTCTACTTTACTCCATGTGCTGTCTAATTCCCGGCCCCAAAGTGACCAGCAGCTATTCTTTCAGAACCTGGTGTCTGAATTCCTTATGAACAAAAGAAAAGCAAAAGGTGTCTGAATAAAAATTATTACCAGGAGACTATTTATGCGACCATGGTTGCCATCAACTGGATTTTCCCACGCCCATGAATTAGAAAGGTCCTTCATTCTTACAATACCCATCCGAACTTCCCCGGAGGAGTGGCTGTAAGTGGCAATAATCTTAATATCCTGTATGCAACAGGTAACAATAACGTGAGCAGGTTCATCTTCTGTACATATGTAGATTCAACCACTTACCGGCTTATCTGGAAAACTGCCAAGTTCAGAAAAAAATTGACAGAGACTCGCTTCCAGTTCTTACCTCTTCATCTGCAAAACTGCCTTTTTTAGCATGAAAGATGCTCTGCTCCTGTTTAGCCACACAACAAGAAATCAGAAACTCTAGACAGCAGCAAATGTTTGGTGAAATAAAAGATACATATTTGATACAATAGCTGTGGTCAATATAGTGTAAAAAGTCAGATTTAAAACCTTACATCAAGAATCTACAGCTAAATCCAGTAGCCAAAAAGTCAGAGATAAAACCCTAAAGCCATGGTGTAAAGCCTCAGCCACCCCAAACACCCCTAATGTTATAGGACATGGATAATATTTGTTATCAGTTATCAGGCCATTGTCCGCCATCTTTCGTGGAGACATTTATTTTTACATATCAGATGGTTCTTATAAACGATAGGCTGACTCAATATCCATGTTTCTTTCAACTGCAAATTTTTGTTGAACTTCTTGTTTGAGTATCTTTTCTACCCTTAAGTTGCTCACATACAACTGCTTGATTGTATGGCCCACCAATCTAGTGGCAAGAACCATGAGTTACAATCGATCCTCTGATAAAAATGCAGACATGCCAGAGACCAGTCATCGAGGAAAACAAGAACACGAGTAGTAATCTAGACTCAGCGCTCTGTGATCCAACTTCTGACTTATCTGGAAAAGTCTGAGAGATAACTGGTGTCTCCTTGTATGGTTCTAAGTAATCTTCTGGCTAAATTTTTCTGTCGAGAGTAATGGCAAAGGGCAAGATCCGTGCACAATTCCCATTTCTGAGATCGCCGAAAAAGTTAATGTCATGTCTCATGGAACTGAAAACTCAGATGCTGGAGTTTGGAGCTACTAATAAAGGACGCTAAAGCAATTGAGTTATGTTAGGTCGACCGCATGGAGAGTAATTCCTGCTGGAGAACATCACGATGACCATTCAATCCAAACCTAAGACCAAGATATGGAATGCGGGGGGTCTGGGACAGTAAAAGAGACTGTGATCCGGCAAAACAAGACTCACCAAGTATCTGCCGTCGACATGGCAGGCGAAGCACAAGAGCATAAGAAGGAAGCAGCACGACATCACAAAACCCATCTTACGACATCTGGTTCAGGTTCGTGCCTCCGTTGAATCTCCCAAATTCAAGCCATCAGCTGCCCAAACATACAAAAAAAAAACACACACACACAATGCCCGACAATCATGGACTAGAACAGGTGCGCCCTTTCATTTCAACGAAAAATTTGGTCAGCGACCATCCGGTCTGAGCCGAAATCCACACGACGGACGGTGTTGGCAAGCACTGAGTGCCCCCAGACAAGACGACTAAGAACACTGTATGAACGGTTGACGCGCACCATCCACTTCAATTCGTCTCGTCCTGAACCAACTGTACCATTTTGAACCGGACAAAGCATTAAAGCACAGACTCACCATTTTCTGATCGGAGTCGCCTCTGCTTCGATCGACCATAGCAGCAACAATCCAGAGAGAGAGAGAGAGAGAGAGAGAGGCATTGGTTTTTGACAGTGGCATGGGAGAGAGATCTGTGTAACTGTGTCGTCTTCGGCCGCTAAAACGACTCAACGGCATGGACGCGCGACGCACGACGAGCCTGTTGACCCGCGTCGTTTTTGCGATCCGGATCTCACATCTTTCAAGAAAGTAAAAATCGCTTTTTTTTTTATATCGATAATTACGATTAAATATAGGAGTAAAAAAATTGAAAAGTTGTTAACCGCATGGGAAGATCATCAATTGCTTTTATGCTTGTTAGCTTTCAATTTTTTCTCCCTCCATTTTTTGATAATATTATGATTCCAAAATATCTTTCTCTGTTCTAAATCTTGAAATTTGCCACATCAGCTCCCGCATCCATGCATTTACTACGCAGACCGTGTAACTCGAAGGGCTCAATTGCAAAAATTACAAATTCGAGAGCTCAATTGAACAAAATACTCAAGTTGAAGGACTGGAATTGGACTTATCCTGCCATACTCTTAGCCTTCCATCTCATTTCTATTATATAAAAAACAAACCCAAAGATAAAATTTTCATCTCGATGTTTGCACACACACAAAAAATAAAATAAAATTCGCGCATCCCCTCGCATTTCAAATCAATGGATATAATTGCAATGTGATTTCTCAAATCTCTCATACTTAACTATTTCCAATTTGACAATCAATGGATATAATTGCCATTCATTCAGTGTATAAATTAGCTTTAAATTTTACTTTTGGCTTTTCAATATTTGAGATTTGGCTTTTTCATTGACAATCATGTTGAATTTTAAGCGAAGGATTTTTTTTTTTTTTTGGGTCGAAGAAGTTCACATCTAGTCCTTTTAACTTGTGCCATTTTTCTTCGACCAAAAAAAAAAAAAAAGAACTCATGCAATTTTTCATAATTGGCGGGAGAGAGAGAGGCACTGCATCGGCTTCCGTCTATGTGGCCATGGCCATGGCCATCGCCATGGCCATCGCCCTCTACCTTCGTTGCCGGTGGAAAATATGACATATTACTTAAAAATAGGTCGCACAAATAAAATATCGCAGTCTTGGTAAGTAATATACACGATCAAAATTTACTAGAAAAAAAAAAAGAAAAAAGAAAAATCTCTGCTTGCAATTCGTTTACTAGTGTACAGAACAAGTAGCAATAGGACGCGCCATGGTCTCCATTTGACAAAACCGACATGCTCAGGCTCAGACCCCTTTCCAAACGCAAACAACGGCAAAAAAAACTAATCCTATAATCCAATGAACCACACCTTCATTGCTGAACATCACCCCTCGATTCCTACTACCTAAGTTGAGGTGAGTGTTGGTAAGCTGAGATCCCGTTATGCCTCGACTGAAGCGGAGACCGGGGTTGCATAGGCGGCGGCGGCGGCAGCGGCAGCTGGTGCTGGACTTGCCTGTGAGCGGCGGGACGCGAGCCGGAGCGATTCCTCGAATCGGCTGCTCTCTCGGTGGCCGCCTCGAGCTTCTCCAGAGTCCTCACGACCTCCTCCATCGATGGCCGAGACTTCGGCTCCGGCGCTAGGCAGTTCAGCGCGAGCTGAGCGATCTCGTACACGGTTTTCGAGGGGTACTTCCCCTGAAGCATGGAGTCCATGATAGTCTTCAGCTTCCGCCTGTCGGACAAGTATGGTTTCACCCACTCGACCAGATTCTCCTGTCCGCTAGGACGGGAAGAGTCGACCGCCCGGAGGCCTGTCAACATCTCGACTAGGACTACACCGAACCCGAACACGTCGCTCTTGACATAAAGATGTCCTGAAAATGCACAAGAAAATCTCTTATTGCTCGACAAACACGAAAGATTGATCAACGGAACATGTTAATAAGGTCGGACTTCGACAGAGAAAGACTGCTGACCGGTCGCGATGTACTCCGGAGCTGCATAACCTTGTGTTCCCATGATCCGGGTTGAGACATGAGACTGGCTCTCTGAAGGACCCATCTTGGCCAGGCCAAAGTCCGAGATCTTGGCATTGTAGAACTAATGAAGCAGCAAAAAGTTAGAAACTGTTCCATCTGACCATCTATCTATAAAGAAGTACTACTTTCTTCTTGGTTTATCAGATCATTGCAAAGTCTGAACTGTGGTTGTATCTCACTTACTCCGTCGAGCAGTATGTTCGAGGCCTTGAAGTCTCGATAAATGACTTGCTTTTCGGAAGTGTGCAGGAACCCCAGGCCACGGGCCGCTCCTACTGCTATTTTAAGCCTCAAGCCCCACGGAAGCGGCTGAACCACCGCACCCCCTGCCAGGTTAGGAAATTGGTCTCAGCGAAAGCCAAATACTTCGAAAGAGAACTGAGAAGAATCGGCAAGATTATGTTAAACGCATTTGCCAAGTGATTTCGACTAGGTTTGCGCCTTACTTCCGAATAAATGGTTTTCAAAGCTGCCCTTCTGCATGAACTCATAGACCAGGAGAAGTTCCGTCTCCTCCAGGCAATACCCAATAAGCTTCACGAGGTTTGGATGAGAAAGCCGTCCTAGGAAATCTATCTCAGCCTGCAAAAAGCGACGCGTGAAACACCATTCGTTGAATAGTGCTAGGACTAATTCTGGATAAGCATAGAAAGGCTAGAGGTACAATTCAAAGCAAGATGCTTTAATTCCGGTTACATTCAATCGAAGAGAAGCACCTGCCACTCCCGGAAACCCTGCACACTCTCAGATTTCAGTTTCTTGACAGCGATTACCGACCCGTTGCCATTCTTCGATGAAGGTTTTTCATCAAGCCAACCCTTGTAAACTTTTCCAAAGCCACCCTCTCCAAGAAGTGTGTCGGACTTAAAGTTTTTAGTCGCGGCCCTCAGCTCCGCGAACGAGAAGATCCTTAAATTCGGATGCGGCAAGATCTGGCCATGAGGGGAAGCCTCATCCCCGCTCGAAGCAGAGAAGTGGCTGATCGGGGATATGCTGCTGCCGGCCGAAGTTGTCGTGATTGTCATAGTGCTTGTTGACTGTGATGATGTCCCTGCAACGATTTACACCACTTAAGCAAGAGAAATTGAGGAGGCAATATAGTTCAAACGCTCTATCCACTGCGCATCGGACACATGTTCATTGAAGGAAAACCACATAAAGAGTCCATTTCCAAGCAGGTTGAAGACATTGCATCAGAAGATGCAGCAAGCAGGTAGGAATCTTTGGATCTGCTCAAGAACTGAGCACAAGTTCCAATCATCTAGAACCAGCAGCATCGGACATGGAAAAGCTGGGTAACTTTGGCAAAGACGGACAACATAGGACACTTTGCACCGACAAAACAAGCACAATCTTGGTTTTACCTGTGGCACCGAGATGGGTGTCAGCACTTGAGCTTGGATTTGCAGCAGAAGAACCCCAACAATTCCCCATGAGTTGAACTGAATCTTGCCTTCAGAACCTACCCACGTTGAAAAAGAAACCGAAGAAACCCAGGCTTCTTGTTTCTTCTTCAATTTGCAATTCCTGGTTTGATCAAAAGGTGAATCACTGGAGCTTGATTGAAGAGCTCTCCTTCCCTGATATGGACCATGACCACCAGAGGTTTCAGCAACCTTTGTTGCTGCAGTTGCTGCTGCTGCTGATGATGCCTAATATAAGCCACCCAAACATCATCTTTTTCAAAAGGCCTTGTAATTTCCACACCCTTGACCAAAAACCTTCCCCTTCAAATTCCCATCTGGTTTCCCAGTTGAAGGAGAGAGAGAGAGAGACGGAGAGAGAGAGAGAAACAGTTCCAAGTCAACTGCCGTGTAAGAAAAACTTGTACCAGTCAAAAGACGGAGACGCGAAATAAGAAGGCGACATTTGCGTACCCCGGCCTAAGGTCGCTTCCTCCTTCCCTACGGGGACCAAGCAATGTGAATTGCCGATTGGCCAGAGCACATCCAACACTATCGTCGTCATTGACAAGGAAAAAACTCAGAAAGGTTTGAGCAATCCTTTCTGTATGTCCCGGAAGTAGCAAAGTAAAAAAAAAAAAAAAAAGGGTGAATAAAGCTTAATCTCGTGCTACATCTATTCTTTTTTGGGTGATAAAAAGTTAAAACACCACTAAAATATTATTAAAATTTTCCACGTCAATGCCGGCCGATCAAAATTGATCGGATAAATGAATTGACACAAATACAAAAAGTTTAGAACTCGATTGGAAAAAAAAAAAGATTTAATTAGCACAATTATAATAAATTTATGACTTTTTTTTATGGTAATTTTTCATCACTAGAACAATCCACTATAAGTCTATAATTCGCGGATGTCTTGCCGGTTCTTGTCGTTTTTCAAATTTAAAATCTCACGAAGGCTTGACTTCTTCCATCGCGATCATTAATCGGGCTGGCAAGGGGCCCAATGGCTATCGCTTTTGGACTATAATCAGCCTCCACTTGGACAGCAAGTTCCGCGTTTCCGCAATGTGCCCGTCTTCCACTCCAAAGTCACAATCTGACAAAGTCTTTACCATAAAGAAGCCAAGCCGTCCCCCCACTTCATGAATCTGCGGCTGAAATGTTTGGGTCTGACATTTTGGTGAAGTTGCTTCGTGTGTGGATCTGAAGAAGAGCATCTCTTGGGCCAAACAAAGAAACAAAAACGTTTGTCGACCTTGAATTCGATTAAAATCCCATGAAAGTTTTCTGGAACAGCTCCTTAATTTCTTGAGGATTCACAACGACCTTACTTGAGAGTTTCTTAACCTTGCACGGCTCATCATTCAATCCTCGTTGTGTCTCGATCTCTTTTTTTCTTTTCTTTTTTAACTTTTTGCTCGGGTCAGAACTTGTCATTCTAGAAATGGCCAGCAAAGTAATTTGGGTTCCGTATGCAAACAACAGATTGGAATGGAATGAAGTCGCGCATTGAAAAGTCAAGCACTTGGTATCGTACGCATTTGGGTCTCTTGTACTCCGGTTTCCTCACCGGAAATGTCATAGCTTCGATTTAACTAACGTTTCCCCAAAACGAAACTATTTTATTTTCGCAATGAGCTGACCTCGTATGCTTGCACTGACATCTGAAAGTCTTGCCTTTAGCTTACTTAAACGTTTTCTGTTGCCGGCACGCTTCCACTGGAAATATATTTGAGAGAAGATAATACATGTGGCTTGTTTCCAAACTACTGAAGTACAGTTGTATGTGCAAGTGGAATATCACCTGCTCAGAAGCGGCGTGCACTAGAAAACATCGAATCTCCGTCTTTACCACAGTACGATTTTCACATAATTTGTAGGAATTTAATGAGCAATGGTCGTCGCGTGATCGTTGATGGTTGTCCTAGAGATGAATGAGAACCCCCAACTCACAAACTGCCAACAAAACCAAACCGAAGCACTTAACAGTATTAGCGAATTGGGAAGGAAATTTCTATTGGGTCATGCCTTCAATAACGATTATAAATGCAAATAAGCATATTCTACAAGGCTACAGTGTCTCAAAGACACCATATTCCTCAGGGCTAGTGTTACAAAGCTGCAATGCTAAATCTGGCGTTTCCTTCTGAGTCTTACTGGAAGTAGGGGAGCTACGGGACTGGAACCCAAAGTTTAAGTCAGGTGGCAGAGAACCCGGTCTCTGTTGTTGCGACAAGCGTTTTTGTTGTGATGATGATTCATTTGAAGGAGGACTGCGATGAAGCCCCGCAGTCTCTCCTGGGGTCCTAGGATCTTCCACATTTAAGTTCTGGGCAGATCCTGGAGCAACGGAATTAGTACCTGTCCTGGAACTTGGGTCCAGCAAACGAGAGGATTGGAAGTTGAATCCATCGGCTCTAAGCTACTCCAATCAATTTCCCCAAATGAGCTGCAAGATTAATCCTTGGCACACCATCAATGCCATCAATGCTTAGCCCCATGGAGCTTTGAGGAATCTGTAAGGGAGGCCTCAGTTCGTTTAAGCTGCTCCCTCTTTTTAAGGCATTCGGCTCAGAAGCAGAACTCAACCCCTCAGTATTTTCCACCTTGTCTGATTGAACTTCTGCAGATTCCTTAGAATCGGGAAGTGAGGGTACAGAGTTCACCCAGTGAAGCAGTTGTCAGCAGAAGAAAATTAATCACCAAATGTTGAAATTCTTGGCAAAAGCCGTCACCTCATGTCCCAAGAATTCAAACCCTCACAAGGTAAAATGAAGATAAAAAACTTATCAATTATCCTAAAGTTTTGATACATGCTAAGCAAGCTTATTGCAGAAAGAAGGCTTTTGCCTCTTCCAAAAGAAAAGGAGAGGAATTGGACACATACAGCCATTAGCTCCTTCCTCTCCCTGCTGAATGTAGTCAGGAGGGAAGGCTCCTGTCCACATGCAGATGGATGGAAGTGGCGATATTTATTACGCCTGTTCGCAATGGATATAGCTTGCTTCCTGTCATGCTTTGCTGAATTGCCCTTATATAGGAAACCTGGAAAACAAAAAATCAAATTAAGAACAAGCCAGCTCTTTATCAGATGTACAGACCTGCATATTCATCATTCCTATCACTCCTCTTCTCCAAAAACAGACTTGCATAAATATGATTATCGCGAGAGCCATGATGAAGTCGTCCCGATGAATTGATCAGACCATATTTACCAGCATAGCATGGTCCCTTTCTGAGATCATACGTTGATGATGTTGTTTTCTCTCCTCCGGTTGCAAGAGTTGCATCCCAAGAAAATTCTGAACCAGCACGGTCCAAGGGACTGGATGGGTCAGGTTAGCGCATTATTCCCGATATCAATGTCTTGAACAATTTTACGGTAACCATTCCACGGTAATCTTGCAGTGTGGGTACAGCATATGCA
Organism: Rhodamnia argentea; assembly: GCF_020921035.1. NCBI lineage: Eukaryota > Viridiplantae > Streptophyta > Magnoliopsida > Myrtales > Myrtaceae > Rhodamnia > Rhodamnia argentea. The sequence goes on from NC_063160.1 coordinate 22,216,236, forward strand.
ACTGTGAACTTGCTGGAACTCTTGCAAAGCAGAAAAGGTATCTTTCTTCAAAATGTATATTAGCTTAACTAGCCATTACCATATATGCAAATCTCTCTAACCCGCCCAAGTTTTAGTTGTCGTGTGAAAGAATTTACTTATTTTTCAATAAATTTCATTTGATACATATTTAGTATTTACGGGGTTCGATGTTCAGGAATAATAACAAATCTTTGCTAGGAGATGTAAGAGAAAAATGAAAAATGCTCTTACCGAGTATGAAGTAGTGATCAATCATTGGCCGCAGACTCTCTCATTCTGGAAGATGTAAGCACTATTTCTGTCCTAGAGTTGAGAGCAAGTCTCGGATATATGAATGCAATTATTGGCTAAATAAAATGCAATAACAGATTGCACGCTACCTTGTGATCATCGTATCGATCGATGTTACTGACTTAAATAAAGGCCGTCGCCGACGTGGAACTGGCAATTATAAAAGAACTGGAGAAGCTATCCGTTAGAAGACAGCATCCCAAAGAGGATCAATATGCAAGTGCAAAAGCTGACAAGACAACAGTCAACAGCAGTGTATTCTGTTCCCAGCCAGGCAAGTACTTTAAAAGTACACAACATCAACATGCTGTCGTAGGTCATCTTGACACCGTTAAAAGGCAGCATCGCAAAGAGGTTGAATATGCAAGTTCAAAAGCTGACAAGACGACAGTCAACAACAGTATGTTCTGTTCCCAGCCAAGCAAGTACTTTAAAAGTATAAAACATCAACATGCTGTCGTTGTAGTTATCATGAAGTCATGTTTTTCTGAAAGAAGAAATTACAATCGCTAGAAGGCTGAGAGATTGAAATTTGGTTCTTTTTTCAGTTGGGGATATTCCTGAACATCAGCATTGGACATGGCCATGGGCCGGTTTGGGCCCAGAACCGGCCCGTTGACCGGAGCCGGCCCGGCCCCTTATGGGCCGGTTACGGTTTAAAAAATTCGGAACCAGCGGTTCCGGACCGACAAAAAAAAAAAAAACAAAAGTGGAAAAGAGCCAACGGCTCTTCCCCCCACCAAACGGCCCAAAATTGGGCTGAATCGGAACCGACCCTTGAACCGGCTCGGAATCGGGACCACCCCTTCAAGGGCTGGTTCCGGTTCAAGCATAGCCATGAACCGGAACCGGCGGTTCACGGCCCGTGGCCATGTCTAATCAACATGCTCCAATTTAGAATGGATTTCTATCAAACATAAAACATATGAGATTACAAGTTGCAAAGCATAAATATTTCACCCACCATGCTTCCTAGCTGCAAGATAAGAATCTAAGCGACCACGTAAAGCAAAATAAGAAATCATATATATTTGGCAAGGCTTCCAACCAAGAAAAGATTAATGAACAAAATAATTATTGCGGAAACACACTTCTCCAAAGCACACAAAGGAAAGCCAAAAACCCAGTTCCTTTTCGTTAGATATATTTAGGTTATTTTAGATATACTTAGATATCCTGAACATTTATGATATTCTGAATATTTATACTTAAAATGTTTTTGTAGTATTTTGTTAGTGTAGATCGTCATCCAATAAACCATGAACTTCTTATTATTGTTAGACCCTTGTTTCTCACACCGGGCACGCCCACGTAAGCTTAGGAAAATCGAAGTATAATCCGACAACATGTGATCATTGTGAACGGAATGCGGGGGTTCGGGGGCAATGCTCTCGAAACAACAACGAGTTTGGACTTTTGTTTAAGTTGATCAATTTGTTGAGGGATTAAAAGGGTTTCAAATAGATTTAGGTTTTGGGCCGGTTTAGAGCATATATATTTGCTCTTTTTTTTTTTTGCTGATCATTGTAACGAGTTATACGGTTGTAAACCTAAATCGTAGTGAAATCTCTTTATAGGACGTAGCCTATTGCGGGGTAAACCAGGGTAAACTTGTGCGTTGTCTATTTTTCTAATGTCATTGTGATCGTTTTGATTCGGTGTGCGATCTGACCCTTCAATTATTACACGTTGAAATGTACGGAAATTCCCAACTGCTCTCTCCTTTTATCTTTAAATTTTTTCAAGTTGGCGCGAACACATTTTCTCTCTCACTCACGCACACATTGTCATGCCAATCCGACAAAGCCTCGATGGCCGAACATTCTGGGGAGCTTGACAAAAGTAACGAACAGCGGTCGAGGCGACCTGAATTTGCTCGGGTGCTATGGTACAAAAACTTGTGCTTCAAGTTAGTAATATGGATCTAGAGAATATAGCTTCTAATGATTCATGTCGATGGACTAGTCACATACCAAAGTCTCTAAGGAAATAGGTGAAGGCCATTACGGATCACGGTCATTAAGCTACTACAGGGGTGATTCTGTTGTTGTGAAAATATTTCCTTCCGATCATGTTCATGTAAATGAGTGCATCATAAAAAAAAATCCTAAACTTATTATAATTGTGTCAATTCAATCATAAACCTTTCGATTTGTGATAATTTAGTCATTCCGGTCAATTTTAGCCGGAGATTGCTAATATGGCGAGACCGGCATTAACGTGGTTTATTTTTTTAATAATTACATTTATCGGGGTGAAAGTATGATTTCCTCTCATAGTGTTTTCAACATTTTAGTTCGGCTTAGGTGGCTATATTTTTCATCTCTTTACAACAATTGAGGTTAAAATAAAAATTTCCTCCAAAAAAAGGAGAAATGAAAATGCACCGTTCCCTCTTAAATGTCACGTGAATTGCAAATTCGAAAAGACGATGTGCTTCTACGAAGTCTGGGGGGGTTTTGTGTAATTTTCTTCCAAATTAGCCGTTGACGCCGCGCCACCATCTCCATTCAAAAGAATGACTTCCTTTTTTTTTTTTTTTTTGGTCGGATCGCGCGCCAATTGTTTTTTTTCCCTATTCGGATTGCGCGCCGATTGAACGCGTTGTTTTCACGCCCAAATCCAAAAACTCACACCCCCAAAAAAAAAAAAAAAACTAATTCTCTCACTTCTCTTCTCCTCTTATCCTCTTCTCTGCTCAACCGGTAGCAGCCGAATCAATATCATCGATCGTCAAAGCATGGGGAAGAGGCTGAAGCGAACCGCGAGCCAGCGAGGCGACGCCCAATCGTCTTCTGAGGAGCAGCAGCCGCAGCAGCAATCCACCAAGACGACGACGACTGCCCGGGCGAACAAGCGCGTCAAGGCCGCGAAGCCGGAGGCCGAGCCGGAGTTCTTCAAGGATAAGCGCAACTTGGTAAATCCCAACTCGCTGTTCTCTAGGTTGCGTGTCTGTGGGGTGGTGGGTTTCGTGAGCGGGGAGTGTTGTCTGATTCTCTCCGTGTAGGTTTCCGACCTGCGATCTCTCGTGTTTTTAGGGTTCGAGAATGGGGTCAAGCGTGTTTTTTTGGTAAGCTCAGTAGGTGTAGGTTTCGGAATGTGTGCACTTGCGATGATGTGCGAGTATATCTGGTTTAGAGTTCGTTATTGTAACGTGGGTTTCGGATTCTGGTGTTTGAAAAATCACAGTGAGTTTGGGAGTGTTGAGCGTCCGATGCTCGAATTCGGTGAATGTAACTGTTTGTCCTCCTCAAATTCTTGTCAATGTTACCTATGTGCTTTCGTTTCTGTTTGTTGCAATATGACTTTGATTGTTCGGCGGATGTAGCTCTGGAATTCTGCTTCTATCCCTGCTCAGTCAAGTAGGTCTTTTTCTGAATGGATGAAACATCATGAAAGAACATTATCTGGGACTGATTTCCATGCATGGATATCTTGTGGAAGTGTGTTCCTCTTACTATGAGAAAGGTGGTAGATTTATACGCAACAAAAGCCTTCTGGCTCCTATAGTCATGCAGAGTTTCTTGTCTGCTTCTCCAGATTTTGGGGTTTTGAGTACTTTGGACTGCATTTTGTTTGGAGAACTAAGTATATGTGGTTTGGACATGTATGCACTGACGGCAAATATGCAAGTTTTTGCTTGATATTTTGTCATGGGATCACGGGTTTAGGATTTCAATGTTTGAAAACAGTAAGGTCATGGAGACTGTTCAGCATCTGACACTCGAAGTTGATGAATTCTTCTTCTTTTTCTCCCCAAATGTTACTGTTTCCCTTTTGAACAAATATTATTTTAGATGTTACTTCAAATGGGTGAAATGTCGACGAAGAACATTATTTGGGATTGATGTCCACAATGGACTACTTTGAGCAAGTGCCTTCCTTTCATGTTCATGAAAAGTTTCTTGTGATCCTACGGAGACAGTATTGTCAGGCATTGGTCCAAGGGCCTCTTTGATAAACCAATCAAGTGCCGAATATTAAAAGGTTCAACACTAAACTTGTTTGACAATCACAACTAACATTGGCCTATACGATTTAATCATGTCTAAAAGATACACTTGATGGGGTAAGTAATGAAGGTGTTACTTAATTCATTAAGTAGAAAAAGCTACTGATGGTACTTAGAATCTTGTCAATCATATTGTTAGAAGTTACGAATGGTAATACCATTCCACGGCCTGTATGGAATGTCAATATTTCGTGATCAATTTTTCGTTGTCATCAAACAACTATTTATTTTTGTTTTCAGCTCTTAAAATTGTTACTTAGAATTCTGTACTTACGATGTCAGCACTCATTCTTCAATTTTGTCAAATAAGCCCCAAGTTGAAGTTCTAAATTTGCTTTGCAGGAAGATTTGTGGAAAGCTGTCTTTCCTGTGGGCACAGAGGTTTGCGATGGAATGTATTTACTCTTTGGTTTTATCTGCGTGGCAGTTCTTTGTCGCTGACATGCACTGATATTGTTATGGCAGTGGGATCAATTGGACAGAGTCTATCAAATGAACTGGGATTTCTCAAATCTTGAAGTGAGATCAGCCCATTTTAATGTTATGTTCAAACCTTGGATTGGGAAAGAGACTGAAAAAGCCAATTTGTTGCCATTGCTTATATTGTAATCATCTAATCTAATTGTGACTTCTGCAGAATGCTTTTGAGGAGGGTGGAAAGCTGTATGGCGAGAAGGTTTATCTCTTTGGATGTACAGAACGTATGTGGTTCTCGGACTCCCTTATGTCCCGAGTTCATTGCTATGTTTCTCACTGTGTCCTGACGAAAGAATTTTTGTTACTGCAGCTCAGTTGGTCTTTTTTAAGGGCGAGCGCAAGATTATGTATATCCCTGCTGTTGTGGCTGTAAGTTTTGTACTCAAAGACTATGTCATCTGTGTTGAACAAAGCAAGCTAAATGATGGTCAAATATAGAATGTCTTTGTTTGTAAAGGAGGTGTTTGTAAAGGAGGTGTTTAATTTTCTTATATACAGATATTCCTATGGAAATTTATTAAAGCACACATCTGACAGATTTAGTTCTTTCAAACTCTGAAATTTAGGTTGTCCGACAAATTTCTCTCACCTTTAAGTTATTGGAAGAATCAACTTGTATTTGCCACTTTTCTAAGGTTGTAATGTGTCCCTTGGTTGCAGGTTGTATCTCCTTTTCCACCATCTGATAAGATTGGAATTACATCAGTCCAAAGGGAGTCTGAAGAAATAATTCCAATGAAGCAGATGAAAATGGATTGGGTCCCATATATTCCTTTGGAGAATAGGTATTCTAATGGACTTTAGTCTGTCCCTTTATTTGTCGGTTGTAATATATCGTTTCTTGCATTGCAGAGACAGTCAAGTTGATAGGTTGAAATCTCCAATATTTATATTGAGCTGCACTCAGCGAAGGTACATAAACAAACCCTGCGCATCCTCTCTCTCTCTCTCTCTCGTGCACATAGATCCTCCCATCCACAATCCCATGGAACAATCAAACAAAAGCGCAGACAAACATGCAGCGCAAGTTCATGGTTTTCCTTTATTTTATCTATCATATAGTACATGTTATATGTCATTTTGAGTCCTTGGCTATGTCATACAATTGTTCAGATATCAATGAGTATTCTTTTAGTATAACATTATGTTAATTTTGCAGAAAATCTGCTTAGCTGTAGATTTTTTGAAGTTACATGCATAGGTTCCTTTTGTAATTCTCTGGAGGTGTAGGGTCAAGATCACGTGGTTCCTGAACATTCATTTTCTTATTTCTATTGTTGTCATTTGAAAATATAACTCTTGATATGGCTTTATTATCTAATAGGTGATGGCAAGTTTAGTGAATGGGTATCGTCTATTTTCTGCAGTGAAGTGGATCATTGATACTTAAATGTCTTGACTAATTGATGTTGAAGGCAATGTCATAGTTTACCTATTTGGTGATGCTGAGTTTTTGACCCTGATTATGTATTTCTTTTTGCATATGTGCATCATGTATCTCTAATTGAGGGGTGAGACGTGACATTTTGTCATTGATGTTCCTCAACCAATGTGTTTTTACTAATAGATTTCTTGAAAACCTTAATTATGTTACAATAACATGAAAAAACTTTACTTTGCAGGGCTGCTTTGAAGCATTTGAAGATAGACCGGGTTAAGAAATATGAGTACTGCCTACCTTGTGAGTCACGGTTGTGTTTAGTAATTTGTCCATTATTTTTTGGTCTCTCCTCATTGGTCTGTGGAAGACAATCATTGGTACACTAAGATAGAAGATCATTTTCTGATATTGGATTGTTTTTCATATGGAGCGATGGAACTAGAATCTCTCTTTTCTTTTGGGGTTTATATGGACATGGCAATGTGCTTTGCTGGATGCGAATGCATCTTAGAATGTGGAACAGAAGGGCAGAGGGAGTGGTTTTGCTTCGTTGTGAGAAGCAAAAACAGAACCCTTCAAATCTAAATTCCCTGAATTAGCTAGGACACAATTATGGAAATCCTCAGCAACATTCAAATGATGGGAATGTAATGAGGCAGGATAATTGTTTTAACTTGAAAAAATTTCTGTTCTGTGTTAACTTGCTACAGCTATGTATTCAATTGATAGAACACGGAGTTGGGAAAAAGAAAAGGAAGATGAAATTATCCAATTGTTGCTGACTGGTGATTGTTCAGTGATGTGTGCCCTAGAGAGAGGCTGAAATGCGAAAATTGCAGACTTGTGTGTAGCATGAATCTCGGTCCATAATTGACTGGGAGTGGCTTTTAGGTCCTCGTGACTGACTTGGTTCTCAGATCCAGGTCATGCCCAGTGATAGGGGGAGGAGTTGCAACTGGGCATCGCCGGTGACTTGCAAGGTCAATGCCGTGGCTGGTGGCATCTGTTGATGTTAGCAATCATGGCCCAACACCATTGATCAAAGACTCTAGTAAATCTGCTCTTAACACATTCTTCACATTCTTATAGGATATTATTTTTCTAGTAGAATCGGAAAACGTTTAAGTACAAGCAAAATACTGAACTGGCAGCTGCCGGTCTCTCTCTCTCTCATCCTTCTCTTTTTGAAGGCATTCATCTTTCTATAAAATACTCTTCGTGGATAGAGAAAAGCTGTTGCTTCCATTCTTTGCGAGTCTTTTATATTGCTAATAGAGGCAGTATCAGGCTTTATTCCATTCGATGTCCATCAAGAAAATCAAATGGGGCTGACATATTTTATGTACTGCTAGAGAGAGCTACATAAATAATTCTATCTGGAGCTGTAGAATCTATATAATTCATCCTTTAAGACACGCGCTAATCAGATGGCCAGATACGCTAACTCAACTGAAGTTGTAGAGTAGTTCTCTTTCTGCATATGTCAACCAATTTTCTTTTTCTGACAAAAAAAAAAAAACAATTTTCTTCATGTATAAATGAGCTTTGGGGTTGTACTTCATGGTAATGTCTCCCTTAAAATAATTATATGTGCACTCCAAGTGGATTTCACTATATATCCTTTGTAACTCAGTTTCTTCTCTATTTTAGATTTTTATCAGCCATTCAAGGAGGACGAGTTTGAACAGAGCACCAGTATTTCAATTATGTATCCAGTGGAACCACCGGTAAGTGATTCCCAGATAACAGTAGTCTATGTGAAGCTACTAGCATCCATTCATGTCAAATTGTAAATCATATCCGTGAAGTAAGTGATGTAGTTTTTGTTATGGGATGAGTTTTCTGTATCAGATTTTAAGGCATTTTTCTTTTCTTTACCTGTATGATTTATGACTCTGCATATGGAGGACAGGATGATTCTGCTGGCTATTATGCTTGGTAATAATATATGTAACTGTTTCTCCCATTCCACCTTGCAGTTTTTTTGCGAATTTGACTGGGAGGTGGGTGGACTTGAGGTACAGATGTTAATCCTCCTTTATTGCCTTGACGGTGCCGTACAAGCTGACATGTGATAGTATAAATAAGGCCGTGTTTTGATGCCGTGAGATTTATCATTTTGGGTCCTGTGCTACCTTTTCTGGATGTTATGTTCTCTGTAAGTTTCTTAAAATTGCAAACACCATGATTAGAGTGCTGAAACTAGGGCTATATGGTAACTGAAAGGGTACCTTTGTATGGAAGATGCTGATAATTGGGACTCCTCTTGGTCAGATGCTCCTCCAAACCTTCCAAGTATACATGACATTTCAATGCTGTATAATCAGTTAGATACTTGGCTTTTAAAGCATACACCGTTGGGGTTATGTTTATTGCAGCATATTCATTTAACTAGATTGAAAGGAAGGTAAAACGTTTGCTCAGCTTGCAAAACATAGGTTCCTTAGAGAATCTGTCTCATGACAAATTGCACCTTATGACAGGATCTCTAACTCATTACGAACAACGAGGAGATGTTATTGCTGTTTCTAGTAAACCTTCTCTCTTGCCTTTGAGGCAAATTATCAGGAAAAAAAGTTCCTAGCAACTAAATCTCATTTCCTTAGAAACTGTAGTTTCTGTGATGATCTCCTTCTGGCAGCGAAGCACGACAGAACCTATATTTGATTTGTTTGGACATTGTTTTCAGGATTTAACTGATAATTTAATTGAAGAGCGGTATCTGACCGAAGATCAAAAGGATGATTTCAAGGTATGATGTTGTATCTATGTGTGCGCATGATGTGGGCTCGCAACTTTTAGCATCTGCAGAATGTGATTCAGTTCTTTTTCAGGACCACGTGAAGAAGACAGTTAGAGAGGCAAAGAAAGCTAATAGAGAGGTATCTCAAGGAATATGCTAAATTGACGTGTATGCAAGAGCTCCTGTCATATATTAAGGAAGCTTGCTATGTTTATTGTAGGCAAGGGAGGCTCGCAAAAAGGCCATTGAAGAAATGAGTGAGGAAACTAAGTCCGCATTCCAATCAATGAAGTTCTATAAATTTTATCCTGTGCAAACACCAGATACCCCAGATCTATCCAATTCTAAGGTTCAACTCCTCCTTTACATTTTATACTTAGCATTGGTGAAGCTTAAGGACCAGCCACCGGTGTAACGTGTGCAGCTATTCTTTCAATTGCAGTTCTGTTTTATGATGACCATGCCTCAGATCCTTAAGTTCATATTTGGAGATCATCCCCAATGATTCAGTATGTGAAAAGGGAAATGGGCTTCTTACTTCAATTTAACGAGTGGGCTTTATTGCTTCATTATAAAACTCTAATTGACGGGTTAATTTTTTGAACTTTGTGGTCTAGTCCTATAGTAATCTTTGACACCAAACTTTGGCTTGTGGTAGTGAGAGTAGAGTTCCTTACAAAGTTGGACATGGAATACTGCATCACATGTCGGGTTCTGCGAGGCCCTGATAAAGATGGCTACTTTTGTGAATTCACCAGTATGTGCCAATAGGATCATATCAGTGCATCATTCTTTGCTATGGGTAGATTTCGCACTATTTAAGCTCAAAACACCGCATAACTGAGAAAATATTCCTCGGGTACCAGCATAGATATTATCTCAGTATTGTTATAAGATCGGGACTGAAGAAAATCATCCAGATTCTCACTGTCTGATTTGATTTGCTGGTAAATGCGTAAATAGCGAATCCAGCCCAATCAGTTTGACCTTTAGAGCGTCATGTACCGTTGGATTTAAATTAGCTTTAGATTTTTAAGGGGTATTATGCTTGAAGCCATGTGCTATTCGTGCAGTTTGAATTCATGGCGGAGATTAAGGGTTCCCCTTTGTGATCCTTGCAGGTTCCTTTCATAAACAGATACTATGGAAAAGCACGTGAAGTTCTCTGATGCTATCTATCCGCAATGCGGGGGTCCGGCCTCGAGACTTTCTGCATTTCAATTTGCTCCTTAGCAGCAAAATAGTGAGTTGCTCGATAATTCTCGTGCACCAGTTCAGGTGGCAGTGCCTTGTGCACTATTCTTTTTTATCAGCAGAGTAGTTGTCTGATGGTGGAACGAGATTGTATTTCCTAGTTGCCATTAGATCTTCATTTATTTACATTGGGTTTTTTTGGCAGAAATCTTTAGTTTCCAGAGGAGTAGCTTCTAACATGTATCTCTGAGGCCTATGGACTTCTGAAGAAGAGGGAGCTTTAGGAAATTCAAATCTTCATTTTGCTTTTGTTCCTCTATTCTCTAAGATCCATCTTGTATGTTTCATCGACAATAGATCATTCATGTTCAACACTGCAACCTTTGAAAACGCCGAGATTATTTCATTTTGCAAAGAGAAATTGTTAGGAACCTTATCTAAGCAATTTAATCAGTGCTTTAGTCACATGCCAACCTGTGGTAACATCCAATGAATTAGCGAGTGGGATCTGAATCGCGGAGAAATGTGTCATAACACATGAATTTGGGTGTCTCACAAAGTTCCAAGTTGCTGTGGAAGTCGGCTGATATTGTTCAACAAATTTAGAAAAAAAAATGCTTTTTTTGGTCGGTTGATTCAATATTTTTCCCTTATGTTATTTTGGATACATAGCACTTTTTCATTTACCTATCGTCACACGTATAGAAGCTCATCAGCTGAATTGGGAAAAGCTTTAATCTCTCTCTCTCTCTCTCTCTCTCTTGTAAAGTTGAAAATTCTCTGTAATTACTTTAAGATTAAACAGTTTAGTCACTAAGAAATTGGTGATTCCTCCTTTTCACTGGAACTTAATGAGATATTGTCAATCTAATTTTGAACAACTTAACTAATATATTCTGGATATTGAGGTGGGAATTCTATCAAGTCATTTTATACTAAGGGGACGATTTTATGCTCCCAATGGCATGAATTGTAGTTCTTCTTACAACGAATTTATTTATTGTGCAAAACTCACTTCTAGAAATATTATATAGAGTTGAGGAAAGTTATAGTTAAATTCTCTTTTGGCAATGATCTGAATAATCAATAGACTAAAATATTGTCAAAAACTCACCTTTAGAAAGATAGGGTATTATTGTTATAACCTTCTAATGGAATGGACAGCATTAATGCTCGAAAACTCGGGGTTTAATTATTATGACCGTCGTCATCGTCGTCCTAAGCATCATCATTATTATTATGTACAACCAAAAAATTCCTAGTGAAATCTCTTTTATTCACACACGTACCGCGCGCGCGAACACACACACATATATATGTAAAATCGACTATAGATAATTATATATGTTAAATTATATTTCTTCTACTAATTATATAAGACCAATTGACCTATCTAAGTGCAAAACCAATTAAGTATTAATTGGCTAACGACAAAACCTGTCCTTTATGTATATAACTATGGAATATGGACATAGATTGTAGGTTATAGATTATATTACGTACTTAGGTGCATAATTTTTGCATGGGTGATGGCTATATTTGGGGAGAAGCACAAATCGTTTTCCTCCGACAAGGAGAGGACAATTCTAATAATTTACAATCCTAAGTAATTAGTTTAGAGCCAACATTTTAGGAAAAAAAATCTAGGACTAATACCACGAAAAATCTCATGTATATTTGTGATAAAATTATCCCAAACTGTTACACCTTGATAATTTTATCTTAAATTAATTTTTGGCTCACCGATACATGCATGACATATTTAACGTTCATTAATTTCTGTTAATTAACGTGGCAAGTCAATGTGAAAATCCATAACAACAATTTAGCAAGAACTATTACTTGGTAAATGTAGGTCAGGCTGAGTTGCAACGTGCAATCAAGTTTCTTTTTCAGATTTCTCTAACGTCGCCTATGTATAATCAATATATGAATTTTTTCTTCCAAATTTATTACAAAATTTTACCGAGGAGAAAAAGGCTTTCCTATTAAATTATATCCATCCCGAGAACATCTCTAACCCTTTAAACCTAAATAAAAAAAAAAAATTTACTTGCGTCCAGCTGATCTTCTAATAAAAAACTAAAAAAGAGCACAGGTTAAGAAACAGAGCGGCAAGAGATAACAAGCAAGGAATACTCGGCGCTGTTGCTGAGCATGAACAAGAAGCTTCTCTCTCTTAGCCAATTCATGGTCCTCGTCCACCATCATCTTCACCAACTCGTCAAACCCGACCTCGGCCTCCCAGCCCAACACCTTCTTGGCCCCACTTGCATCTCCCTTCAAGTTGTCCACCTCTCCCAGCCTGAGACACCTCTCGTCGATCACCACTTGTTCCGACAAATCCAGCCCCGCATATTTAAACGCCAAGTCCAAGAAATCCAGCACCCGTGTGCGACTTCTCCATCGCCACCGCATAGTTGTCCGGTTTTTCTTGCCGCAGCATCATCCACATCGCGTAGTCCCCAGCGAACCCCCATTCCTGAAAGCCATCCAGATTCCCCTTGAACGGCTTCCTCTGCAGCCCCATCTTGATCCGCCCCGCCGCCCTCGTGATCTTCACGCTCAAGGAGCTCTCGCCCCGCCTCGGGGACTCGTGATTGAATTGTAAGCCGCTATAAATGGCAATCCTAAGATCTACATAGCTAGAATCTAGAAATACAATAATGGTTTAAAGGAATTTGTGCACTTGATTTGAGATCAATCGTTCTTGATGTAGTTGGAATCCATCGTTACTTTAGGCGGAATCACGATGGTCTGATACTCAAGATCTTCTCTTCTATGACCCTTTGTATCCATGGCTTAATGAGATAGTCCCTTAACGACGCCAATCCGTATGCGTGAGGTTGTTATGAGTTCGTTAGAGCTAGATGAAGGACTGAAGCGTTATATATAGAGTTTTCAGCTAGGCCCCTCCCATCACGGACTGGGTTCAACTTGGCTCACACAATGTCGGGTCCATATTAGACTAGTTAATAATCTTTACATCTTACCTTATTAGATTAATCCCGTAAAACGGTAATTACAATTTCGATTAATATAAGCCCACATTAGAAAAACCTTGCATTCTCCCACTTGGGAGAATATTAATTGAAACTGCATCGTTGCGCACCTCTATGCAGGTCTAGAAATTATTCTTAACAGTCAATCGGATCCCATAAAGTCTCAAATACAAAATCATGGCAGTAATCGCATCAGCATACACAGAGCCATCCATGGTCACAAGTGCTCTTAACTCTACCGATATGGATTCAATATGATAGTGTGACAATTGGATAACACCTCACAAAATAGTGATACTTTATGTGTTATCCCCTTTGTTAGTCACTATTCTCTCTTCTTTATGTGTCACGAAACTTGATGTGCCACAAGAGAATATCTTTTATGATTTCAATGAACCTACATATGTTTTATCTTTATAGTTAACTTTACTTTTTGTGTAACAAGACATATCCTTAATGCTAGTAACTGAATATACCCAGCCTTTATTCAAGGTTTACACATATCTTGAGATTTTCAAGCGATATATGTATTCAACATCACCTTAATTATAAATGCTTTATTACATGTAATAGAATTGATACATATCAAGATGTTACAAATTGTAATAAATACAGATGTAAACTTTATTATAGCAAACACCGAAAATAGCTCCCACCGAACAACCACATCCAATGATGCCACCGAGCCCATGTTAATGACATGTCGGTTCAAATACACAGGGACGAACACCTTTATTCAATGGGTCTACAGCCATATCATCTGTGGAAATATGCTCTACTTTAATGTCAACATTTTCAATTGTTTCCTTTATGGTAAAAAACTTGATCGCCAGATATTTAGACCATTTGAGACCTCTCTTGTTGTTAATAAACAACATTGCATAACTATTGTTATAATACAATTATATGGGCCTCTTTGCAAAATTAAATACGATCAACTCCCTAACGAGGTTTTGAAGCCGAATAACTTGAGTAGCAACCTAAAAGCATGCTATAAACTTCGCTTGCATGATAGAGGATAACATAGATTTCTGTTTCTCACTTTTCCTTTATACTACATCGCTTGCTCACATAAAAATGTATCCTATTATCAATCTCTTGTCATCCCGATAACTAGTAAGGTCTAAATCCGAATACTCTACTAGCTGCAAGTCCTTAAATTGTTTGTGAATCAGCATGTAGTCTTTTGTTCTCTTTCGGTACCATAAAACTGTCTTGGCAGCAATCCATTAATCATTTACTGGATTTGACGGACATCTGCCGCAAGTTGCAAAAGCAATGTTTGGGTTTATCAACATCCGTATGACGACATTGCAATAGATTCAGTTTATCACCCTTAATGATAGGAGTAATTCCTGGCTTGTAGTGCTATATACCGAATCTTTCAATAATACGATCGACTTATGTCCTCTCAGACAAACCCAATACCCGGCAAGAACGATCCTTATGGATCTCAATGCCTATGACAAAAGACGTATTTTCAAGGTTCTTTATGATAAGATGTTTTGACAACATTCGCTTCGCCTTATGCAATCTTTGTCCTTGAAATAACCAAATGAAGCGACAATATTATGAAACTTCGAATATTATTGTCTAGAAACTTTGCTTGAGGTCATAAATAGACTATTTTAGTCTACATATAAGCTTTACCTGAATCATCACCTGCAAAGCTTTCAAGTTGTACTACATAGACTTCCTCATTAAGATCTCCATTCGGAAAAGTAGTTTCGACCTCCATCTAGTGTAACTCCATATCATAATGAGCTACAAAAGCCATGGTCACTTTGAAAGAATCTTTAGAAGAGACTGGAGAAAAAGTTGCTTCATAGTCTACTTCTTCTCTCCGAGTGAAAACCTTTGCTACCAGTCCGGCTTTAAACTTCTCAATCTTTTCTTTGGAGTCCATTTTTGTCTTATACACCCATTTACAGCCGATGAGCTTGTAACCCTCAGCAATTCAATAGACTCCCAAACACCATTATATTTCATAGACTGCATCTCGTCTTTTATTACATCCAACCACATATATGATTGAATTGGCTAAGAGAGGGAAAGAAAAGGTTCTTGATGATGCTCTAGGTAGACCAATGAGTTGAAATGCGTTGAGTGATCTTTAAGTCTACTCACCCCTACAATGTTCGCGCATTTATGTCGCATGCGATGCGATCCGTTAAAAGTGAAATTTATAGCTAGAGAATACACCAATGGCGAAATATGATGTTGCGCTTGTTTTCTTTTTTCTCTTTTCTTTCATTGTCGCAGTGCCAACCTAAAGGTAATGTCTTGTTCGAACAATTCTATCATATTTGATTACTAAACAACTAACCTTCCGTTATTGGACATGTAATGTACTAGATATCATTAAATCCCATAATTTATCTTTAGGCTTTTCCGAAAGTTTATATTATAAATAAAAAGGATTACTTGAAAATCGAAGTTTCAAAAGTTTTGTGTGGTTCAAAATCAATCTAACGTGCAAGAAACCTTCGAATATCTCTTTTTATTTGGAAATAGGAAGATACCGGTTTGTGATGATAAAGGAATTCAATTATATTGTGTATACTAGTTTTTTATCTATGTTTTTTTATAGTTAAAATAGAAAAGTTTATAAATCTACCTGATGACCTAATTTAAACTAGCAAATAGTTTATATTAAATCTTAATCTAAATTATGTAATATCCTATATGGTTATGCAATTTCTAAAACATGCAATTGCATCCATCCTAAATGCAAGCAATATTTTTTTGTATTAATCTTTTTACTAGGAATACTTTCTAAATTAATGTCATACGACATATCTAAATGATTGAACATATAGTAAGTATTCACCACGATCAATGTAGGAAGCAAATTTCATAGAGGATCCAATCTTTCATCACAAAGATCGAATGCCCAATTACATAACGACTCAAAAGGGGAAACATGCCTGTTCGAGATGTCTACACTCAAATCAAATCGCGTTAGAATCACAATGTTCCAAATTAGATAGCTTGATATTTGATTTATGTATTATTTAGGAAATTACCTAAATGGAAAATAGACTCCAGCGACAAGGGGAACACGAAAGTCATCCTGACTAAAGTAACTTAGTCCAAAATGCGATCGACTTTGGGAAATCTCCATCAAATGACTTTCGCTGACCTGCCAACACACATGTAATTAGAGAAAGAAATCATAGCATTCTCGTAATCCTCCTCTTTTGGTATTAATAATTCGTCTTACTTAAGATGCAACTTGGCAAGGTGCTAATGGCCCAATAATGATAACTGGAGGACTAATTAATCAGCCCCAACAACCAGGCGTACACTATATTTATAATGCCCGATGCATTCTTCGAGATCTAAACTTTTCAACGCTCGCAGTCACGGTCAAGAGAACGAAGGGAATGATGTCCGACGGCCTGTGACTTTTTCGCCGACTAGCACAAGAAAGAGCGAAGAGGGAAGGATAGCGCATTGAAATTTAAAGTGACACCCATTTAAAAAAAAGGTCAATCTGGGTTTAAAACACATTTTGACCGGTCCACTTGATGTGAATATTTTGTGTCTACTGAATAAATTGGTTTCTTAGGACTAACTATTATATACGGAAATAAAATCCAATGTGATGTTGTCTAATTCCCTAAATGAACTACTTAATATGTTTTTTTTTCAATGAATATGCGATCCCTCTCTCTTTCTTTTTTTTTTTTTTGGTCAAAAGATGCGATCTCTGTTTTATTTGCTTTTTTCTTTTCATAATTTTAATATTTTTTTGTTATAGTGAAATGAAACTAAATTATTTGAAAAAAATTAACTATTTGCCGAAGCAGATACGAGCTAGAATCTACATGCATGAATCAAATCTATATGTCGAATGCAACACATAATTTGAACACCGAAACAACACTTTCCAACACGACCCCGGATATATCGAAATTCACATTAATGAACCGTTGTCCTAAGTTTGGGACTATTCAATCCTGGACTTCATATAATGCTGGAAATTGAAGTAAGATTGATCGAACATAATATGGACATGCTAGATGACGCAAAGATATGCAAACCCAATGTGGATACCTTATACTAGTGAGTGCCATTTGGGCCCGTGGGCCCGGAACCGGCCCGTTGACCGGCCCGTTGACCGGGCCCACGGTTCCAACCCGGAACCGGCGGTTCCGGGCCGGTTCCGAACCGCAAAAAAAAAAAAAAAAAAAAGATGGTGGGCCCGGGCGAGAGCCGTTGGGCTCTCGCCCCGCCCCCCCCCCTCCCCCCTCCCCCGCGCCCGCTTTGGGCCGTTGCTTTTCATTTTTTTTTAAAAAAAAAAAATAAAAAAAAAATGATTCTTGCCTATAAATACATATGCTTCCCCTTTCATTTTTGTCACAAATTCTCCGAACAATCTCTCGAATTCTCTCTCGAAATCCTCTCAAATCGCTCAAATTCTCCCAATTCTCTCAATCCCGATCAATTCTCTCAAAAAATGGCAAGTGGAAGCAGAAATGCCGACAAGGGCAAGATGGCTATGGGAGATTCCGACTATCCCTTTCATGAATACGATCCTCGTGAGTATGCAAGTTGGGAAGACGACGACGATAATATCAACTATGTCCCGATTCCGAACGTCGAGCACATCCCAACACAAGAAAGTCTTCATCCTCCCACCGGTGTCGAAGAAACGTCAACGGCAAATGAGCCGGAACGGAAGGGCCGAGATAATACATCGGACTTGTGGCTACACTTCGACAAGGTACGTGATGAAGTCGAAGGTAAGTATAATGTAAAATGTAAATATTGTTCGCAAACTTATAAATTCACGAAAGGAGACGGTTACGGAACATTCCGTCGGCATTTGACGAAAAAACATCCAACGCAAGTGGGGATCGACAATACGCAACAACAAATTTCCGGGTACGCCACTTCTAAGCCTCATCCTTTATTTCGTTTCATTGAAGCACTTTATAAACAAACATTAGGTGAATATGTTGCCCTTGATCATGCTCCGTTTAATACTTGGTGAAAATTTTAATATGAAATATTTGATAAATACTTTGCGTTGGTTCGCATAGCGCCAACTATTCCAAAAAATACTCTTAAACGCGAAGTTTTTCAT
Organism: Rhodamnia argentea; assembly: GCF_020921035.1. NCBI lineage: Eukaryota > Viridiplantae > Streptophyta > Magnoliopsida > Myrtales > Myrtaceae > Rhodamnia > Rhodamnia argentea. The sequence continues at coordinate 22,234,449 of NC_063160.1, forward strand.
CTTTATAAAAAAGGAAAAAAATCTTTAGCAAAATTTTTTGCGGAATTCAATGGACGTGTGCATATAGGTAGCGATATTTGGAGTGATCCTTGGCAAATTCATTGTTATATGGGTGTCACGTGTCATTGGATAGATGACAATTGGATGATTCAAAAAAGACTTATTGCATTCCGAGTTTTTGATGAAAGCCATTCGGCTCATAATATTTATAGAATAATTAGGCAAGTTTTAGAAGAATATAATTTAATAAATAAAGTATTTTCAATTGGTTTTGATAATGCCGCCGCAAATACCGCTTCTATTCCCGAATTAGAAAATATTTGCAAACCCACTTTTGGCGGACAATTTTTTCACATTAGATGTGCTTGTCATGTTTTAAATTTATGTGTACAAAATGGTTTACGAACTCTTGACACTTCTCTCGCCCCAATAAAAAGTGCAATTAAATTTTTATGGAGTCGTCCCCAATGTATGAAATCATGGGGAAAATTTTGTAAACAAAATGGGAGAAGGCCAAGAAGATTTCCAAAAGATATTCCGACTCGTTGGAATTCTACGTACGAGTTGCTTCGGCAAACTTTTGAATATAAAGATTTATTATGTATGTTTATTTCACAAAATATTCCCGAAATTACTTTACTTCCTCAACATTGGGACGTTTGCAAGAAAATTTTAGATATTTTGAAAATTTTTAATGATGCTACTAAGACTTTATCTGGTATTTATTATCCTACAACGCATTTATTTTTAATAGAGTGTGTTAATATTAGTAGTGTTTTTAGTGAATATGAAAAAGATACCGAATTAGGTCAAACTATTTTAGTAATGCGAGAAAAATGGTTGCATTATTATTTGCAAATTCCTCTTGTCTATTTAGTTGGTATTGTTTTTGATCCACGTATTAAATTAGACGGTTTACAAGATTATTTGAATGTGTATTATCATGATTGTTTACATTTGGATGATTCAATAGATATTTTAAATATATTAGGACATGTTAAAGAATCTATAGTAGCATTATATGGAGAATTTTGTAGTAGATATGGTTTAAGTGATTCGGATCTTTACAATCTCTTGCCTCACGTAGCGAAGATGGTAGTTCACTTAGTAGAGGGTATAATATGCTTAAGAGTAGGCAAAAAAAACAAAAAGGGGCAACAGGTAATATTTCTGAATTAGAAAAATATTTAACCACTCAATTTGAGTTTCGTGATGCGGAACATAGTACAGATTTCGAAATCCTCGAAGTGGTGGAAGAGTCACCAAATCGAGTATCCAGTTCTCGCCCTCATCGCTCGTCAAATATTAGCAACCCCTTCTTCAACGGTTGCGGTTGAACAAGCATTTAGTTCTGGAGGATTAATTTTGGACTCTCGCCGTTCAAGATTAAGCCCGGACTCTGTGGAAGCTCAAGCTTGTGTCGGCGATTGGACGAGGGCGAAATATCGACACCAAGAGTTAGATCGTGAACACGAATTTTTTAGCGATGATGTTGGAGATACCACCGCCACGGGTACCACAACGGGTAGCGACGATTGACGATGAGGTAAGTTGGGGTTCTCAAAGGTAAAAAAGAACTACATGGGCTTTGATTCTTCCGTCCCCAAGAAGATATGTAGGTCGCTTAATGATAATTCATTAAGTTCAAGCCCATTCCTTTTTTTTTTTTTTTTTCCCATATTTTATTACAATGTACAATTTAATTGTATTTTATAATTTATAATTTATTATATTTATTTTATTATTTATTATTTTAAAAATTATTATTAAAAATGAATCGGAATGAACCGGCGGTTCCGGATCGGAACCGCCGGTTCCGAAGCGGAACCGGAACCGGCCCGGGAACCGGCCCGGAACCGCCATTTTTCACGGCCGGTTCCGGTTCCACCTTTTCGTGGAACCGGAACCGCCGGTTCCTGAACCGAACCGGCGGTTCCACCCGAACCGGCCGCTTCTACCTTATACCATTCGACTACAACAAGAAACAATCAGGAACCACAATGCGGAGTTTACAGCGAAAAAACAGAGCCTATGTTCAATAGTTAATGGTGGCTCACACCAACTAATCATCATCCACGTCAAAGAGCTTGCGCCAAAGAATCAATGCTTATCTCTTGTAAAGTACTTCCCAAGGTATTATCTCCTTTCAAGAAATCGAAAGCCACTTTGTATGACACCGTCAAGAGATTCGGAAATCTTTTGGTGAAGATTGTCTCTAAACCCTCGAGAGGTGGATCGGATAGCCCTTGCAGAGCCGTCAAAGCAATACTGACTTAATACTGACATCTTAATACAAATACAAAGTTTGCACAAGTCAGTAGGTCCACAAATCATCACATTCCAGTACCTTCAGGGCTGTTGAAACTTCCAACTTGTCAACCCACGCGTTCCCCATCATTCGCAATAAGTCCTCGACATGACTATAATCATAGTTGGCATTTCCATCTACTAGGATAGCCAAATAACGATCCCCTATGTCCTCGTTCCACGTCGAATCAAAGTTCTTGTGCTTCTTGCCATACAATGTTGTAAGAATTATGCTTTTTGGATCATCTCTCTTTAACTGATCTACGGTAGCGGAGAATTCACACAAAAAGCTCATCCTCTTATCTGGACCCCAAAAAGCTGGATGAATTAGCACTTCCGATAAAGTTGGCCTGCCAACAATCAAGCGCAATTAACTTGGTAAATAATTACAAAAAAAAAAAAAAAAAAACCTACAGCCCAACATGCTCAAACAAATCAACTACACGAACAACAAGTATGGCATTGTTGCAATCTCTATAACAATATGAAATTGCAGAGATGCAGCACTCTCACCTCAAATCAGGAGCCGGATTTAGCAAACGCTCGATGAGGAGCTTAACTTTGACTTTCATATCCAACGGTTATATCGTACTTCTTAATATCTTCCTTAATATTCTCGTCACGTTCTCCAAAGTCACCATATGGATGTTGTCCACCATTGGCACAAAACAATGAAAGACAACCGAAAGAGAACATGTCTGTTTTCCTTGTTGGGCTCTCACCAAGTAATTGTTCGCGTGCTTGCCATCCATAGGTTGCACGAGCTGCAGGACAACCATCATAAGATGATTACCGTTCAGATTATGCACCTTGAGGAAAAAAAAAAATTAACCTACCAGGGGCAAGATTTCCCAGGCAAGCTTGATGTCCGTGAACGAATGTGGTAATCCCAGCATCAGAGAGCTTCGTAGATAGACGGTCATCGTCGTCAACAATCAACACATTTTCAGGCCTCAAATCTCCATGAACTCTACCAGACTTATGCAAGAGATCCAGTCCTAATGACACATCCCTGAATCAAAATAGATAACATGCGTAATAATAAACCAATCCCTTGGATATTAAGGAACTTTTATCTATCAATTCAAGTCGAAACAGAAAAATTACTCCATTAGTTTCAGCACGTCTGTGAGGGATGACCAATAGCAGTCCCCAACTCACACTTACCGCATCCTATCCTTGAGAGATGAATGCATCTCTTTGTGAATAACCATTGCTGGTGCATCACCAAGCATGATGTCGAAATCAGAAGAAGGCCAAAGTGCGTTGTTGAAATTTTGATAAGAAGGCCGGAGTGCGCCGATGAGATTTTGCAGACTAAAATCACATCGCTCTTGAACAATTAACCTGTATCCCCTATAGCTGTGGATTACTTCATGAATAGATACCACATTTGGATGTTGGTGAATTTGTATAAAGTCAATAGTGCCCTCATTTACATCACCGTGACCACAAGGCAACGTTTTCACGGCTACAGAATGACCTTTATATACGCCCTCAAAAACTATGGTTCTGTTATGGCCTTTACCAATTTCTTAAAACACTCTTGTACGCGACCACTCAATTGGCGTGAAATCATCAGAATACATATCCAGTATACATATCCACATGGAGCATAAGCTTTCGCATCATAGCAGCCGCATATTGAACAATCAATTATAGCTTTCTCTCACCCATCAATCTTGTCGGATTGGTGGAGCATGTGCATGAGAGAAAAGATGTGCTCATAAAAAATTTAAAAAGTGAAAGAGAACTTGGGAATTTATAAGAACTACTTGTTTTATAGTATTACTATCTACACAAAGTATGAGTAAATCATAATATCATAACCATCCCATCCTTTTACAGAATTGACGGTCCACATTTTAAAGTTGGAAACAATGCTTGGTCCGTGTGACTTTGACTGGTTGGTGTTTCCTTGTTGAATAGTGCGTTTATTTTAGGAAATAAGAAGATACTGGTTTTTAGTGATAAATGAATTCAATTAATGTACAATAATTCTTTCTTTCAAAGATCAAATGCCCAATTAAATGACTACTCAAAAGAGGAAACATGCCTATTCGAGAGATATATACACTCAAACCAAAGCGCATTAGAATCACAATGCCCTAAATTAGATAAATAGATATTTGATAAGAATATTATTTAGAAAATTACCTTAAAATGGACAATAGACTCCAACGACAAGAGAATACGAATTGATAGGATCTGTTATGGCCTTTACCAATTTCTTCAAACACTTTAATATGCGGCCGCTCAATCGGTGTGAAATCATCGTAACACATATCCTTCTGGAGCATATGTTTTTGCATCATAGCAGCCACATCTTGAACAATCAATTCTAGCTTTCTGTCACCCATCGAGCTTGTCAGATTGGTAGAGTGTGTTCATGAGAGAAAAGATGTGCTCATAACAACTTCAAAAAGCGAAAGAGAACTTGGAAATTTATAAGAAGTACATGCTTTATAGTATTACTATCTACACAAAGTATGAGTATATCACAATATCATAACCATCACATCCCTTTACGGAATTGACAATCCACATTTTAAAGTTGGAAACAATGCTTGGTTCATGTGACTTTGATTGGTTGGTGTTTCCTTGTTGAAGAGTGCGTTTATTTTAGAAAATAGGAATATACTGGTTTTTAGTGATAAATGAATTCAATTAATGTACAATAATTCTTTGTTTCAAAGATCAAATGCCCAATTAAATGACTACTCAAAAGAGGAAACATGCCTATTTGAGATATATATACACTCAAACCAAATCGCATTAGAATCACAATGCCCTCATTTAGATAAATAGATATTTGATCAGAATATTATTTAGAAAATTACCTAAAATGGACAATAGACTCCAACAAAAAGAGAACACGAATTGATCGGATCCTGTTAAGGCATTTACCAATTTCTTCAAACACTCTGATATGCGACCACTCAATCGGCGTGAAATCATGCGAATACATATCCTTCTGAAGCATGAGATTTCGCATCACAGCAGCCACATCTTGAACAATTAATTTCAGTGTTCTCTCACCCATCGATCTTGTCGGATTGGTGGAGCGTGTGCATGAGAGAAAAGATGTGCTCATAAAAAATTTAAAAAGTGAAAGAGAACTTGGGAATTTATAAGAACTACTTGTTTTATAGTATTGCTATCTACACAAAGTATGAGTGAATCATAATATCATAACCATCCCATCGTTTTACGTAATTGACGGTCCACATTTTAAAGTTGGAAACAATGCGTCCATGTGACTTTGATTGGTTGGTGTGTCCTTGTTGAAGAGTGTGTTTATTTTAGAAAATAGGAATATACTGGTGATAAATGAATTCAATTAATGTACAATAATTCTTTCTTTCAAAGATCAAATCCCCAATTAAATGACTACTCAAAAGAGGAAACATGCCTATTCGAGAGATATATACACTCAAACCAAAGCGCATTAGAATCACAATGCCCTAAATTAGATAAATAGATATTTGATAAGAATATTATTTAGAAAATTACCTTAAAATGGACAATAGACTCCAATGACAAGAGAATACGAATTGATAGGATCTGTTATGGCCTTTACCAATTTCTTCAAACACTCTAATATGCGACCACTCAATCGGTGTGAAATCATCAGAACACATATCCTTCTGGAGCATATGTTTTTGCATCATAGCAGCCACATCTTGAACAATCAATTCTAGCTTTCCGTCACCCATCGAGCTTGTCGGATTGGTGGAGTGTGTTCATGAGAGAAAAGATGTGCTCATAACAACTTCAAAAAGCGAAAGAGAACTTGGAAATTTATACGAAGTATATGCTTTATAGTATTGCTATCTACACAAAGTATGAGTATATCACAATATCATAACCATCCCATCCCTTTACAGAATTGACGATCCACATTTTAAAGTTGGAAACAATGCTTGGTTCATGTGACTTTGATTGGTTGGTGTTTCCTTGTTGAAGAGTGCGTTTATTTTAGAAAATAGGAATATACTGGTTTTTAGTGATAAATGAATTCAATTAATGTACAATAATTCTTTGTTTCAAAGATCAAATGCCCAATTAAATGACTACTCAAAAGAGGAAACATGCCTATTTGAGATATATAAACACTCAAACCAAATCGCATTAGAATCACAATGCCCTCATTTAGATAAATAGATATTTGATCAGAATATTATTTAGAAAATTACCTAAAATGGACAATAGACTCCAACAAAAAGAGAACACGAATTGATCGGATCCTGTTAAGGCCTTTACCAATTTCTTCAAACACTCTGATATGCGACCACTCAATTGGCGTGAAATCATCAGAATACATATCCTTCTGAAGCATGAGATTTCGCATCACAGCAGCCACATCTTGAACAATTAATTTCAGTGTTCTCTCACCCACGATCTTGTCGGATTGGTGGAGCGTGTGCATGAGAGAAAAGATGTGCTCATAAAAAATTTAAAAAGTGAAAGAGAACTTGGGAATTTATAAGAACTACTTGTTTTATAGTATTACTATCTACACAAAGTATGAGTGAATCATAATATCATAACCATCCCATCGTTTTACAGAATTGACGGTCCACATTTTAAAGTTGGAAACAATGCGTCCATGTGACTTTGATTGGTTGGTGTGTCCTTGTTGAAGAGTGCGTTTATTTTAGAAAATAGGAATATACTGGTTTTAAGTGATAAATGAATTCAATTAATGTACAATAATTCTTTCTTTCGTAGATCAAATCCCCAATTAAATGACTACTCAAAAGGGGAAACATGCCTATTCGAGAGATATATACACTCAAACCAAATTGCATTAGAATCACAATGCCCTAAATTAGATAAATAGATATTTGATAAGAATATTATTTAGAAAATTACCTAAAATGGACAATAGACTCCAAGATAAGAGAACACGAATTGACCGGATCCTGTTATGACATTTACCAATTTCTTCAAACACTTTGATATGCGACCACTCAATCGACGTGAAATTATCAAAATACATATCATTCTGAAGAATATGTTTTTGCATCACAGCAGCCACATTTTGAGCAATCAATTCTAGTTTTTTATCACCCATCGAGCTTGTCGGATTGGTGGAGTGTGTTCATGAGAGAAAAGATGTGCTCATAACAACTTCAAAAAGCAAAAGACAATTTGGAAATTTATAAGAAGTACATGCTATATAGTATTACTATCTACATAAAGTATGAATATATCATAATATCATAACCATCCCATCCTTTTACAGAATTGACGGTCCATATTTTTTAGTTGGAAACAATGCTTGGTTCGTGTGACTTTGATCGGCTAGTGTTTCCTTGTTGAAGAGTGTGTTTATTTTAGAAAATTGGAAGATATTGATTTTTAGTGACAAATGAATTCAATTAATGTATAATAATTCTTTCATTCAAAGATCAAATACCCAATTACACGACTACTCAAAAGGAGAAACATGCCTATTTGAGAAATATATATACTCAAACCAAATCATATTAGAATCATAATGTCCTCAATTACATAAATAGATATTTGATAAGAGTACTATTTAGAAAATTACCTAAAATGGATAATAGACTCCAACAACAAGAGAATGCGAATTGACCGAATCATGTTATGGCCTTTACCAATTTCTTTAAACACTCTGATATGCGACCACTCAATCAGCGTGAAATCATCGTAACACATATCTTTCGGGAGTATATGTTTTTGCATCACAAGAGCCACATCTTGAACAATCAATTCTAGCTTTCTTTCACCCATTGACTTGTCGGATTGGTGGAGTGTGTGAGTGAAAAAAAAAGATGTACTCGTGACAACTTCAAAAATCAAAAGAGAACATGTTATAAGAAGTACATGTTTTCTAGTGTTACTGTCTACACTAAGTATAAATATATCATAACCATCACATCCCTTTATAGAATTGATGGTTCATATCTTAAAGTTGGAAACAAGGTCTAGTCCGTGTGACTTTGATTGGTTGGTGTTTCCTCGTTGAAGAGTGCGTTTATTTTAGAAAATAGGAAAATACTGATTTTTAGTGATAAATGAATTCAATTAATGTACAATAATTCTTTCTTTCAAAGATCAAATCCCCAATTACATGACTACTCAAAAGAGAAAACATGCATATTCGAGAGATATATACACTCAAACCAAATCGTATTAGAATCACAATACTCCAAATTAGGTAAATAGATATTTGCATGGAATATTAATTAGGAAATTACCTAAAATGGACAATAGACTCTAATGACAAGAGAATATGAATCGACCGAATGCTATTATGGCTTATACCAATTTCTTTAAACACTATGATATGCGAACACTCAATCGGCGTGAAATTATCAGAATACATGTCCTCTTAGATCATAAGTTTTCGCATCACAGCAGTCGCATCTTGAGCAATCAATTCTAGCTTTTTGTCACACATCGAGATTGTTTGTTTGATGGAGTGTGTGAGTGAGAGAAAAGATGTGCTCATGACAACTTCAAAAAATGAAAGAGAACTTGAAAATTTATAAGAAGTAAATGCTTTATAGTGTTACTATCTACACTAAATATGAATATATGAGAATTTCATAACCATCACATCCCTTTACGGAATTGATGGTCCAAATCTTAACGTTGGAAATAATAGCCGGTACGTGTGACTTTGACTAAGTGGTATTTCCTTGTTGAAGAGTGCGTTTATTTTAGGAAATAGGTTGATATCGATTTTTGGTGATAAACGAATTCAATTAATGTACAATAATTCTTTCTTTCAAAGAAATGTCCAATTACATGACTACTCGAAAGAGGAAACATGCCTATTCGAGACGTATGTACACTCAAATCAAATCGCATTAGAAGCACAATGCTCCAAATTAGAAAATAGATATTTGATCGGAATATTATTTAGGAAATTACCTAAAGTGGAGAATAGACTCCAACGACAAAAGAATACGAATTAACCGGATCCCGTTATGGCCTTTACCAATTTCTTCAAATACTCTAATATGCGACCACTCATCGGCGTGAAATCATCTGAACACGTATCCTCCTAGAGCATATGTCTTCACATCATAGCACCCGCATCTTGAACAATCAATTCCAGCTTGTCAGATTGGTGGAGTGAGTGAGTGAGAGAAAAGATGTAAAAAAACATGAAACAGAACTTGGGAATTTATAATAAGTACATGCTTTATAGTGTTACTACCTTGGCAAAATTTGACTATATCATAATATCATAATCATCACATCTGTTGACAGAATTAACGGTCCATATCTTAAAGTTAGAAACAAGGGTTGGTCCATGTGACTTTGACGGGGTGGTATTTCCTTGTTGAAGAGTGTGTTTATTTTAGGAAATGGGAAGATACTGCTTTTTGGTGATAAACAAATTCAATTAATGTACAATAATTCTTTCTTTCAAAGATAAAATGCTCAATTACATAACTACTCAAAAAAGGAAACATGCCTATTCGAGAGATATATACACTCAAACCAAATTGCATTAGAATCACAATGCTTCAAATTAGGTAATTAGATATTTGATCAAAATATTATTTAGTAAATTACCTAAAATAGACAATAGACCCCAACTGCAAGAGAATATGAATTGACTGGATTTCGATATCGCCTTTACCAATTTTTTCAAACACTCTAATATGCAACTACTCAATCGGCGTGAAATCATCAAAACACATATCCTCCATCGACATAAGTTTTTGCATCACAGCAGCCGCATCTTGAGCAATCAATTCCAGCTTTCTATCACCCATCGAGCTTGTCGGACTCGTAGAGTGTGTGAGAGAGAAAATATGTGCTCGTCACAGCTTGAAAAAGCGAAAGAGAACTTGGGAATTTATAAGAAGTACATGCTTTACAGTATTGCTATCTACACTAAGTATAAATATATCAAAATATCATAACCTTCTCATTTCTTTATAGAATTGACGGTCCATATCTTAAAGTTGCAAACAAGGGCTGGTCTGTGTGGCTTTGATCGGGAGGTATTTCCTTATTGAAAAGTGGGTTTATTTTAGGAAATAGGAATATACTAGTTTTTGGGGATAAACATATTTCATTTATGTACAATAATTGTTTCTTTCAAAGATCAAATGCCCAATTGCATGACTACTCAAATGAGGAAGTATGCTTATGCGAGAGATATAAACACTCAAACCAAATCGCATTAGAATCACAATGCTCCAAATTATATAAATATATATATATATATATATATATTTGATCAGAATATTATTTAGGAAATTACCTAAAATGGACAATAGACTCCAACAGCAAGAGTATAAGAATTAACCAAATCCTGTTATGGCCTTTACCAATTTCTTCAAACACTCTTATATGCGACCACTCAATTGGCTAGATATAATCAAAACACATATCGTCTTGGAGCATAAGTTTTCGCATCACAATAGTCGCATCTTGAACAATCGATTATAGCTTTCTATCACCCATCGAGCTTGTAAAGATTGGTATAGTGTGGGAGTGAGAGAAAAGATGTGTTCGTGATAACTTCAAAAAGCGAAAGAGAACTTGTAAAATTAAAAGAAGCACATGCTTTATGGTGTTACAATCTACATTTAGAATATCATAACCATCCCATCCCTTCACAAAATTGACAATCTATATCTTAAAGTTGGAAATAAGGGCCGGTCCGTGTAACTTTGACTGGGTGGTGTTTCCTTGTTGAAGAGTGCATTTATTTTAGGAAAAATGAAGATATCTATTTTTGGTGATAAATGAATTCAATTAATGTACAATAATTCTTTCTTTCAAAGATCAAATGGCCAATTACATGATGCGGCTATTCGAGAGATATAAACACTCAAACCAAATCGCATTAGAATTGTAAGGCTTCATATTAGAGAAATAGTTACTTTACCAGAATAGTATTTAGGAGATTACCTAAAATGGACAATAGACTCCAATGACAAGAGAATACAAATTGGTCAGAATATTATCTAGGAAATTACCTAAAATGGACAATAGACCCCAATGACAAGAGAATATGAAAGTCATCTTGGTTCAAGTAATCTAATCGAAAAAGAGATGGACTTTGGAAAATCTCCATCAATGACTTTGTAATAAATAGAAAAGTAGGAAATAAATCTACACGATGACCTAATTTAACCTAGGAAATAAATCTACGTGATAACGTATTAAGCTTGTCCTTATTTATGATTTTATTTTTGAGTTAAGTTTATAAATCTACATGATGAACTAATTTAATCTAGGAAATAATTTATATTAAGCCTTAATCAGAATTAGGTAATATCCTGTACGGCTACGCAATTTCTAAACCATGGCTACTGCATCCATCCTAATGCATGCAAAGTCGGATCCGGATCGCCCAACATTGGGATTTCCGTGACATGTGTGACATTACTCAAATCAGGCCATCAAATGAAAATGGATGGCTTGATTTGAGCTGCGTTTGGGATTCAAATTTTTTCAAAACCCAAAAAAATTCCCGCCCATTTTCCTCCCTTTCAATATATGGCGTAGCTCAAATCAAGCCGTTTATTTTCATTTGGACGGTCTGATTTGAGTAATGTCATGCATGTCATGGAAATCCCAATGTTAGGCGATCCAAATCCTGCAAAGTCTGCGTGTCTTGGTCCGTTTCATCTCCTCATTATCTCACATTTGCCCCTTATAGACTTTAACAAAGTCTGAGGACGCAAAATGTAAAGGATATACAAGCTTATCAAGAAAAGGCATCTCCCTATGAATGGACCATCATTGGATCCTTTGCGGATTTGGAGGTATGCGATCTCTATACAAGGGATTCGAGAGTCCGCCTCGGGATAAAAATGCAAACACAAAAATCAAGATGAAAAATCGAAAGCAAAGGCCATTCTATACAAATTGAGAAATCCACGAATTTCACGGTCAAAGTGTTTCGAAAATTTGGAGAAATGACAATGTTATGCGAATTGATCGTAATTTTAATTCGGAAAAAAGCATAAAGTAACTCTAGTTATTACTAGATTACCAAATATACTGTGGAGGCAAGGAGATATCATATTGAATTAATCCATGCAATTAAGGACTATATCCTTATTGTTAATCACATAATGATTGAAACATTGGAAAATGTTGTACGTGTAGAGCTTCAAAACTTCAACGAGATGCCTGCCATGCCGGTGCCACCTCTCAGCGCATCATTGCAATAAAAATTTCAGAAAAAGCCGGCGTATTCGAGTATTCGATTTCCAAATCTCACTCCGGTCTCCCACTGGAATCGAATTTGGCATTCTCACGAATCGACTTCAGATGGCGAAGTAGAGGACCTTGCGATTTCCAACTCGCAAGTGGGTGTCGGCATCCTTGAGTCTGATCCTTATGATGCTCATCATGTTCTCCTTCATTGTTCTGATCCTTCTCGCCCTGGAGATTCTGTCGATGCCTGGTAGCTCCTCTAGCCTCGATCATGAGGAATACTGTCAATAGGTGGAATTTTGTTGAACTTTTCATTGTGATTTGGTTTCGATTGCGTTGCCAATGCTGTTGTATTAGAAGCGGTTAGTAACTCTGGCAGAATTAATTTTTCAGCTGAAAGTTTTTTCTTGTAGCATGGCCTTTAGGTGAAATATGCATTGGCATCATGGCTGTATGGTTTCTTGAATCTCTCTCTTGATTGCTTTGTGCAATCGTGGATGCATTATGACGGAATGCTATGCGATTCTTTATTTATGTTCTCTTTCACTGATTTAGTTGAATGCTAAAAGGTCACTACCTTCCCAAGGCAAAAACAGAATAACGACAAATTTTCAGACACAACTTAGAGTTCTTATTCATGAGTCGTTCGACCACCCATGATTCAGTTCTTTCCCCCATTTTATGCTCTGGGTTTTTGTGCACTTAATGATAAATGTTCATCGCGTGATCGTTGCTCGTTGTCCTAGAAATGAATGAGCACCCACAGGTCACAAACTGCCAACAAAACCAGACCGAAGTACTTAACAGCATTAGTGAATTGGCAAGGAAATTTCTATTGGGTCATAACTTCAATAACGATTACAAATGCAAATAAGCATATTCTACAAGGCTACAGAGTCTCAAAGACACTATATTCCCCAAATGGACTAAAGGATCGGGAGGGCCCATGAATCTCTCTATCTATACAAGAATAAGACCTGCTCTTTTACAGCATCAGGTCAAGATCAGACTGTAGCTCTAGCCTAGATTCAAGGACATGACCTTAATTGGCCCCGTGTGGTCATGCGAATCCCCACTTCATCTCCATAAGTGCAAGACCAAGGTTTTGTGAGCCAATCGATAAATCACATGGCCTGAGTGAACTACTAGAATATTCTGAGGGGCTGGCGATAAGGTAATTGTCCCATGTTCTAGAACTCTTGTCTTTAAAATTGGTAGTCGTTAGATGGGAAGATCTAGTATATTCTTTGGGACGGGCAATATGGTAGTTGTCCCATATTCTAGAACTCTTGTTTTTAATATTGGTAGTTGTTAGATGAGAAGATGCAATCTAAGCAATTATATTAAGGCTCGATCAACGGTTGTAATGCGAGGAACTCTGGAATAAATAGAGGTGCCATCCCCTCATTTGTATCATAACACTTGAGTAATATGAAATGTTCTCTCTAAATACTTTCTCCAACACTTGCGTAATACAAAGCATTCTCTCTAAATACTTTCTCTAATCCCTAGGAAAGGCTTAGTTTAGGCCTTGTAGTGCTCAATCCCTGGAAAGGCTTAGCTTAGGCCTTGTAGTCCTCCTCCTTGGATGCCCAGCTTAGGGTTTTAGCCTTCCTTGTATGCAACAAAAACTTCTGTTGGATTACTAGCTTAGGCCTTGTAGACGCAACAAAAACTTATGTAGTCTGCATAATTATCCAAAAAGACTGAAGGAACTTTTTTCTATCTATTCAAACCAAAACAGAAAAATTACTCTATCGGTTTCCACAACGTTTGTGAGGGATGACCAATAGCAGTCCCCAACTTAAAACTTCCGCACAGAGATGAATGCTTGTCTTTGTGAATAAAAACATGATCTCGATATCATAAGAAGGCCGGAGTGCGTCGAAGTCGATCCCCTAAGGTATTGAGCAGCAGTGTAGCATCGGATCCCAAAGATAGATTTTGCATACTAAAATCACATCGCTCTTGAGCGCTTAACCCATACCCCTTGGATTTCTTTGTGAATAGATACAACATTTTGATGTTGGTGCATGTGTACAAAGTCGATAGTGCCCTCCTTTACATCAACATGACCACAAGGAAAGGTTTTCGCGGCAACAGAATGACCTTTGTATTCGCCGTCAAAGACTGTGGTCCCATTATGGCCTTTACCAATTTCTTTAAACACTCTGATATGTGACCACTCAATTAGCGTGAAATCACTAGAATATATATCCTCATGGAGCATAAGTTTTCGCATCACAGCAGCTACATCTTGAACAATCAATTCCAACTTTCCGTCACCCATCGAGCTTGTCAGATTGGTGGAGTGTATGATTGAGAAAAAAGACGTGCTCATGACAACTTCAAAAAGTGAAAGAAAACTTGAGAATTTATAAGAAGTACGTGCTTTATGGTGTTACTATTTGCACTATGTATGAATATATAAGACTATCGTAACCATCCCAATCCTTTACAGAATTGACGGTCTATATCTTGAAATTGGAAACAAGGGCTGGTCCGGTTTATATATTTTGTGACTTTGACTTGGTGGTATTTCCTTATTGAAGAGTGCGTTTATTTAAGACATAGGAATATACCTGTTTTTGGTGATAAACGAATTCAATTAATGTGCAATAATTCTTTCTTTCAATTATCAAATGCCCAATTACAAGACTACTCAAAAGTGAAAACATGCTTATTCGCGAGATATCTACACTCAAACCAATTTGCATTAGAATCACAATGTTTCAAATTAGATAAATAGATATTTGATCAGAATATTATTTAGGAAATTACCTAAAATGGACAATAGACTCCAACGACAAGAGAATACGAAAGTCATCATGGTTAAAGTAATTTAATCGAAAAAGAGATTAAATTTGGAAAATCTCTGTCAAATGAGTTTATAACAAATAGAAAAGTAGGAAATAAATCCACACGATGACCTAATTTAAACTAGGAAATAAATCTACGTGATAGCGTATTAAGCTTGTCCTTATTTACGATTTTATTTTTTAGTTAAGTTTATAAATCTACATGATGACCTAATTTAAACTAGGAAATAATTTGTATTAAACCTTAATCTCAATTAGGTAATATCCTATATGGCTACGCAATTTCTAAACCATGGCAACTATATCCATCCTAATGCATGCAAAGTCTGTGTATCTTGGTCCGTTTCATCTCCTCACTATCTCACATTCGCCCCTTATGGACTTTAACAAAGTCTTGACCAAAAAAAAAAAAAAGATTTTAACAAAGTCTGAGGATGCAAAATGTAAAGGACATACGAGCTTATCAAGAAAAGGCATCTCCCTATGAATGGACCATCATTGGATCCTATGCGGATTTGGAGGTGCACGATCTCTGTACACGAGATTCGAGGGTCCATCGTGGGATAAAAATGAAAACAAAAAAAATGAAGAAGAAAAATCGAAAGTAAAGGCCATTCTATTTGAATTGAGAAATCCACAAATTTCACGGTCAAAGTGTTTCGAAAATTTAGAGAAATGACAATGTTGTGTGAATCAATCATAACTTTAATCTGGAAAAAAACATAAAGTAACTCTAGCCATTACGAGATTACCAAATATATTGTGGAGGCAAGGAGATATGATATTCAATTAATCCATGCAGTTAAGGACTATATCCTAATTGTTAATCACATAACGATTGCTCATTGTTAATCACATAACGATTGAAAATGTTGTCCGTGTAGAAACTTCAAACTTCAACGAGTTGCCTGCCATGCCGGCGCTACCTCTCGGCGCATCACTGCTATAAAAATTTAGATAAAAGCCAGCGTATTAGAGTGTTCAATTCTCAAATGTCGCTCCACTCTCCCACCAAAATCAAACTTGGCATTCTTGCGAATCGACTTCCAGATTGCAAGCCGGTGTCGTCATCCTCGAGTCTGATCCTCACACTGCTCATCATGCTCTCCTTCGTCGTTCTAATCCTTCTCGCCCTAGTGATTCTTTCAATGTCGGGCAGCTCCTCCGGGGGCAAGGGGGATTAAGGTCGAGAAGAGCAATGGGTGCAGGTCATAACGTAGAAGCCTAGGGCTTTCGTATATCACAACTTTTTGGTGAGTCTATGCTTGTCTAGTCGCTGCAGGAAAAGTCTCTTTTCTTCTTATTGAGGTGTCTAGATTGCAATTTGGTTCGTTGGAATATGCACCAACACGAGAGTTTCAATGGCTTAGGGAATGCTAGATATTTATACCAATGCTGTTCCACAAAAAAGCTAGAAAAAACTCTGGTAGAATCAAAATTTTTAGCTGAAAGTTTCTTCTTGTAGCATGTCATTTAGGTGAAATATGCATTGGCATAATGGCGGTATGGTTTCTTGAATCTCTCTCTTGATCGCTTTGAGCAATCGTGGATGCATTGTGACGGAATGCTACGCGATTCTTTATTTATGTTCTCTTTCACTAGTTCAGTGGAATAATAAAAGGTCACTAAATTCCCAAGGAAAAAACACAATAAGGACAAATATGTAGACAGAACTTAAGAGTTCTTGTTCATGAGTCATTCGACCACCCACGATTTAGTTTTTTTCCCCATTTTATGCTTCGGGGTTTTGGTGCACTTAATGATAAATGGTCATCGCGTGATCGTTGCTCGTTGTCCTAGAAATGAATGAGCACCCACAAGTCACAAACTGCCAACAGAACCACTACCAGACCAAAGCACTTAACAGCAGTAGTGAATTGGCAAGGAAATTTCTATTGGGTCATGCCTTCAACAATGATTACAGATGCAAATAAGCATATTCTACAGGGCTACAGAGTCTCGGAGACAACTATATTCGTCAAGGTAAATTATGGCTTCTAGTGTTACAAATTCAGACCTCGTTTTGCTAGTGGACCTCAAGGATCAGAAAGGCCCATGAATCTCTCTATCTATACTGGAATAAGACCTACTCTTTTACAACATCAGGTCAAGATCATATTGTAGCTCTGACCTGGATTCACAGACAGGACCTTAATTGGCCCTGTGTGGTCATGTGAATCCCCACTTCATCTCCCTAAGGGCAAGAATGAGGTTTCGTGAGCCAATCGATAAATCACATGGCCCGACTGAACCACTAGAGTATTCTTAGGGGCGGACGATACAGTAATTGTCCCATATTCTAGAGCTCTTGTCTTTAATATTGGTAGTCGTTAGATGGGGAGATCTAGAATATTCTTTGAGGAGGATGAAACGGTAATTGTCTCATATTCTGGAGCTCTTGTCTTTAATATTGGTAGTTGTTAGATGGGGAGATCTAGAATATTCTTTGAGGAGGATGAAACGGTAATTGTCTCATATTCTGGAACTCTTGTCTTTAATATTGGTAGTTGTTAGATGAGAAGATGCAATCTAAGCTATTAGATCAAGGCTCGATCAATGGTTGTAATGTGAGAAACTCTGGGATAAATAGAGGTGCCATCCTCTCATTTGTTTCATCCAATACTTGAGTAATACCAAACAAGTTCTCTCTAAATACTTTCTCCAACACTTGACTAATACAAAGCGTTCTCTCTAAATACTTCCTATGATCCCTGGGAAAGGCTTAGTTTAGGCCTTGTAGTCCACGAACCTTGGGAAAGGCTTAGCTTAGACCTTGTAGGCCTCCCCCTCGGATGCCCAGCTTAGGGTTTTAGTCTTCCTTGGATGCAACAAAAACTTCTGTTGGATGACTAGCTTAGGCCACTTATGTAGTCTGCATAATTAACCAAAAAGACTGAAGGAACTTTTATCTAGCTATTCAAACCAAAACAGAAATATTACTCTATCAGTTTTGGCAACGTCTGTGAGGGATGACCAATAGCAGTCCACAACTTAAACTTCCGCATCCTATCCTTGAGAGATGAATGCTTGTCTTTGTGAATAAAAACATGATCTCGATATCAAAAGAAGGCCGGAGTGCGTCAATGAGATTTTGCAGACTAAAATCACATCGCTCTTGAACAATTAACCCATATCCCCTTGGATTACTTTGTGAATAGATACAACATTTTGATATTAATGCATGTGTATAAAGTCGATAGTGCCCTCCTTTACATCAACGTGACCACAAGGAAAGTTTTCACGGCAACAGAATGACCTTTGTATTTGCCCTCAAAGACTGTGGTCCTGTTATGGCCTTTACCAATTTTTTCAAACACTCTGATATGCAACTACTCAATCAGCGTGAAATCACCTCTCTCTCTCTCTCTCTCTCTCTCTCTCTCTCTATATATATATATATATATATATATATATATATATATATATATATATACACCTAGAGCATAAGTTTTCGCATCACAATAGCTGCATCTTGAACAATCAATTCCAGCTTTCCGTCACCCACGAGCTTGTCGAATTGATGGAGCGTGTGATTGAGAGAAAAGACGTGCTCATGACAACTTCAAAAAGTGAAAGAGAACTTGGGAATTTATAGGAAGTATGTGCTTTATAGTGTTACTATTTGCACTATGTATGAATATATCAAAATATCGTAACCATCCCAATCCTTTACTGAATTGACGATCTATATCTTAAAGTCGGAAACAAGGGCTGGTCCAGTTTTATATATTTTGCGACTTTGACTGGGTAGTACTTCCTTGTTGAAGAGTGCGTTTATTTTAAAAAATAGGAAGATACCTGTTTTTGGTGATAAACGAATTCAATTAATGTGCAATAATTCTTTCTTTCAAAGATCAAATGCCCAATTACATTACTACTAAAAAGAGAAAACATGCTTATTTGAGAGATAACTACACTCAAACCAATTTGCATTAGAATCACAATGTTCAAAATTAGATAAATAGATATTTGACTTGGAAAATTTTAAAAAAGGGCCCGAAGTGCCTTCATTTTCTCAAATAAGGGCTTGAAGTTGACTTTGTTTCAAAGAAAGCCCTGAAGTGCCCTCATTATTTCAAATAATGCCTAAAGTGGATTTTGTTTCAAATAAGGGCCTAAATTATTTTTTAGGCATAGTTATGCTGATCGCCATATGTTATCAATTTCGCAATCGGTCACAGAGCCTCGATGACAAAATGTCGAATAATGCTATCTTGCATTATAAATATAATGTATGCCTTGCTTTTGGGGCTCATTAATTATCATTATTGGGCAATTAGCACCTTGCCAAGTTAGCTTGAGTAAGCTAATTTATTAATGCCAAATAAGAGGATTACGATAACGTTTTGATTTTTTTCGCTAATTACGTGTTTGTTGGAAGGTCAATGAAAGTCATTTGACGGAGATTTCCCAAAGTCAATCGCATTTAGGACTAAATTACTTTAATCAGGATGACTTTTCTATTCCCCTTGTCATTGGAGTCTATTGTCCATTTAGGTAATTTCCTAAATAATATTCAAATCAAATACCAAGCTATCTAATTTGGAGGATTGCGATTCTAATGCGATTTGATTTGAGTGTAGATATCTCTCGAATAGGGATGTTGCCCCTTTTATGTAACTAGGCATTTGATCTTTGAGACTAAAGATTGGATCCCAATTAATTTGTTTCGTATATTGGTTATGTTGAATACCTACTATATGGTCAATCATCTAAATATTTCGCATGACATTAATTTCAGACGTATTCCTATTAACAAGATTAATACAAAAAATTGCATGCATTTAGGATGGATACAGTTGCCATTTTAGAAATTGTGTAGCCATATCGGATATTACCTAATTTAGATTAAGATTTAAGATAAACTATTTCCTAGTCTAAATTAGGTCATCATGTAGATGTATAAACTTTTCTATTTCAACTCAAAAATAAAATCGTAAATAAAAGTTTATAAATCTACATGATGACCTAATTCAATTTAAAGGATAAGTGTATATCCTCGGGTATTAGAACAACACTACAAATTAAGATGTGTTTTTGTTTAAATTAATACTGTGTATAACGGTTTTATTTATGATTTTACTTTTAAGTTAACATAGAAAATTTCATAAATGTACATGATGACCTAATCTAAACTAGGAACAAGTTTTGACAAAAAAAAAAAAAAACTAGGAACTAGTTTATATTAAATCTTAATCTAAATTAGGTAATTTCCGATATGGCTACGTAATTTCTAAAATATGGCAACTGCATCCATCATAAAAGCATGCAAATTTTTTTTTTTTTGGTATTAATCTTCTTAATAGGAATACGTCCTAAATGTCATGCGCCATATCGATGATTGACCATATAGTAAGTATTTATCACGATCAACATAGGAAACTATTTTAATTGGGATCCAATCTTTGGTCTTGAAAATCAAATCAAATCGAATTTGAATCACAATGCTCCAAACTAAATAATTTGATATTTGATTTGAATATTATTTAGGAAATATTCCAATAACAAGAGGAATACGAAATCATCCTGGTTAAAATTATTTAGTCCAAAATGCGATAGACTTTGGGCAATCTCGATCAAATGACTTTTGTTCACCTACCAACGCACATGTAATTAGAGAAAGAAATCAAAACATTCTTGCAATGCTCCTCTTTTGGTATCAATAAATCATCTTAACTTGGCGAGATGCTAATGGCCGATAATTAGCGGACTAATGAATCAGCCCCAACAACCAAGCGTACACTATATTTATGATGCACGATGCATTCGTCGACCAAGGTCCAAACTTTTTAACGTTCTCAGTCACGATCAAGAGAATGAAAGTGATGATGTCCGACGGCCGGTGATTTTTTCTCGGTCTTCATTGAGAAGATGCGACTAGCGACAAGAAAGAGTGAAGAGGGAAGGAGGGAGGGAGAGTTTGAGCCCTAATGGTTGGAAATCTTCTCTTAGCTGAACCCATTTATCATAGGTCATTATGGGTTTAAGACCCATTTCGACTTATCTACTTTAATTGACCTGGAATAGCACGAATTAATAATTTAGGATCCTAGACCGATTATTTCTGCACTTCCGAAGATGGATAAATGTCGATCATCATCATCATCATTAGTTCCACCATGATCTTCTACGCGTGACTCGTTGGTAAACAGAAAGCAACACCAATGTGGCATTCAGTGCACTTTGTACTTGTATTTGATTATGAATGATTTTGTTATTGAGGCCCTGCGATTGATTGTGGAATTTGATAACATGTGGAGATAAGGACTCTGTTCCTTTTTCTAGTGAGATCTTGAATTAGAAAACTTCAAACGGGTGCGAGCACGAAGAAAGTAAAGGCGACATCATAAGTCTAATGTGCCTAGAAACCGATACATGGAAATTCATAATATGTATGACGCTACAAAGAAAAGTGAATATATGGTATGCAATTTGCATCTACTCTCCATAGCTGCTTTAGTCAAGAAAGAGAGGCAATGTGTGAGACAATGGCCCATATGGTTTTAGTCAAGAAAGAGAGGCAAGCCCAGGGGTAGTCTCCATAGATGCTTTCGCTTTCAAAAAGGGCAATCGTAGTTCCAAGTCATAACCATTCAAACATTTGAAGGAATTGCATAAGTCCCATTAAACCAATGCTGCAGTAGTTCAAGAAACACTGTTCTACCTTCTTTCTCTCCAACTTGAACAACATTTAACAAGGTAGATGAAAAAATCTGAAGCAAGGAAAATCATCTGAAGCCCATCCGAATGAACTTGAACAAGAAGGTGGCGTACTTCATATAAAGCAAAGCGAGGAAAATGAAAAAGTCTTGCATTGTACTAATTGAAAGAGAATGAATAGGGTGAGTTGCAACAAGTCCAACAGACATTTCAGCTCATTGGTCTACCCAACGCCATCGTCAATGTACGCAGCATCATCAAGAACCTTCTCTTTCTCTCTCTTAGCCAATTCAATGTCCTTGTCCACCATCATCTTCACCAACTCCTCAAACCCAACCTTGGGCTTCCAACCCAACACTTTCTCGGCCTTACTTGCATCTCCGGTCTTGTTGTCGACCTCCACCGTCGTGTCTCCCTTCATGCTGTCAACCTCTGCCGGCTTCAGCCCCACATACTTGAACTCCACAAGGTCAAACGGATTCAGCCCCGCATACTTAAACGCAACCTCCAAGAAGTCCACCAACGCGTGCCACTCTGTTGCGATCACGTAGTCGTCCGGTTTTTCTTGCTGCAGCATCATCCATGTTAAAATATGTCTCGAATTTAAGCCTATCAAATAAAACTCGGGTCAAAGTGAAGTTCCTAAGTGCATGGACACGTGAAGTGTATGGACTCTTCGTGAAGATTACGAAGGAAAAAATAATAAAAGGAAATATGGGCACATTATTTCCTTTCTACTGGAGTTCGTCAAAGTACAAATTAATGTGCACTTTCTTGACTTCTTGAAGTTACGGTCAAGAGTTGTTAACCGAATCTCACTTGGATTTTATTTCCTATTTTTACTCTGTTGGACTTCTTTGACCGGTCAAAGTTGGGACTTCCTCAGGCGGTGGCATATATTAACGTATCTAAGGTTTTCTTCTTTAGGGTGTTTTTCTGGCAAGTGGCATATATATTTGCAGAGAGCGCCGTTGTTGATAGCACGAAGGCCTTGAAGCACCGATTTCGTGTGAGTGCTTAGTGTGCCGAAGTTGATGCAGAGTTCTTGAAGCACCGATTATCGAGTGCTTGCTCGTGGGATTTATTCTGTGGAATTACATCAAGAATTTAAGTGTCGAAGCCGATTAAATCTTAAGGTTAGATTTGTGTTAATTTTTTTGCGAGATTGAGAGATTATTTCCCTAGGAATTTGGGGCTAAACACTGTGTGCGTTCTTGAATGTAATTGGGGCTTGAAAAACACCGAGAGTGTTTGAGTGACTCGAGTGTGGTTCTGTAATCTCCGTGTATCGCTCGTTCTATAGTGGAATTCGTGCTACTCTCCCCGTGGACGTAGGTTTCTACGACCGAACCACGTACATCTAGTGTCCGATTTATTTTCTTGTTCTGTCTATTTTATTGTTCGATCGCTTGTTCCGCGCAACAATCCACATCGCCTCCATGTGGTCCCCGGCGAAACCCCATTCCTGAATGCCATCCAAATTCTTCAGGAAGAACTTGCTTTGCAGCCCCATCTTGATCCGCCCGACAGCCCTCGTGATCTTCCGGCTCAAGAAGTTTTCGCCCCGTCTCGGGGACTCGTGGTTGAACAGGATACCGTTGCACACGAACAACCCGTGGGCCTCGCGGTAGTGAACCGCGTACCGATGCGCAGTGCACTTGGACACCGCGTAGGGGGACCGGGGGTTGAACAGGGATGTCTCAGACAGCGGTGTCTGCGGATTCCAGAGCCAATATTCATATTCCTGAGGCCCAAATATCTCTGAAGACCCAGCCTGGCAGTAACGGATGTGGCTGCGGCCGGTAGCGGAGACGTGAGAACGCACGGCCTCGAGGAGGCGGAGGGCAACCGTGGCGACCACATCAACGATGTAATCAGGGATCTCGAAGGAGGGCGCCACGTCGGACTGGTCGTCGAGATTGTAGATCTCATCGGGGGAGATCGTGTCGATCAAGTGGCGGATAGACGAGGCGTCGGTGAGATCCGCGTAGTGAAGCTTCATCCGGGCCATGTGGGCGTTGTGGGGATCGATGTAGATGTGGTCGACTCGTCGGGTGCTGAAGTTGGATGAGTGACGGATCAGGCCGTGGACCTCGTACCCTTTGTCGAGCAGCAACTCGGTGAGATATGACCCGTCCTGTCCGGTGATGCCGGCGATCAGGGCCACCTTGCGGTGCTACGGCTCCTTGGGCGGGGCTTCGCCGTTGGCTCCGGATCCGGATTTGGGCGTGTCGCTCTTGATCGCGGTCGCCATCGTCGCGTAGGATGGGGAACCGGTCCGCTCGTGAGACGTTCTTGGGAATGTGAAGGGGCAGATTTAAATCGAGTGAATGTCGACAAAAACCCTAGGGTTTGAAGGCACTCGTGTATCAAAATAAAAGAAGAAGAATTTCTAGATATAAATCAAAATCACAAGAGCTGATTATTGAAAATATCTTCTTCTTTTTTTATTATTTTCTATTATTGTATTGTTTTTTTTTATGAAATGTTACTGGTTTGTAATATCTTTATATATTAAAAAAGAAAATGCTTGGGCATCGCATCGTTACTCTACCTATAGTAACCATGCTGTCTACACCCCACAATTTCCCAAGAAAATCGAATGACTTTTTTTGTCCAGTTTCTTTGAGGAATCAATTTCTATAAATAACAAAATATTGCTAAAAGCAAGATTAACGGAAAAAAAAAAGGATCTAAAATTATTAGTAACCAAAACGTCAGATAATCAAATATAAGAACATGCTAGCAGTGCATGAGATTTTTTCCTATATTTAGTTGATTCAACTCTTGTATTATATTTTAAGATGATTTTTTTTGTATTTTGTTTACATCAATCTTTAATCACTTTTTTTTTTTGTAACTTGCTACCCAATCCGCACTTGGTATTTCAATGGGTACTTAAATAGAACATGCTAGCACTGCATGAGGTTTGTTCTAACCCTGTTCAAACATTTTTTCCGCAACAAAATTTAGTAATGCATTAGAAAAGTTGGTTTGGAAGGGCTTTTTGTTAATTCTGATTTCTGAGACTCTGCTAGAAAAATTGGCACCATTGTTGGATAACCAAATTGACTTAACTCACTGTTGTATGATGTTATGTCTTTGACGAATGTGACAAAAAAACCATCCCCAAGCTTTTCCTCTCTTCTTTTCCTTTTCTATGTTTATGAAACTCTAATGTAAAATCTATTTAGGGATTGGCGTAAATATTTTATTGTGATTTTTTCATCCTTTTATTTGTTTTGAATTTCAAAAACTAGTTTTTCTTTTTAGAAATTTGTGACACGATGTGAAAACCCGCTAAAGTCTTGTCTTATTTTGATCTTTTCTTTACTTCATTTCTTTTATTCATGATCGATATTACTTGTGGGTGTTGTGGGGATCGATATAGATGTGGTCGACTTGTCGGGTGCCGAAGTTGGAGGAGTGACGGATCAGACTATGGACCTCGCACCCTTTGTCGAGCAACAACTCGATGAGGTACGATCCATCCGGTCGTCCGGTGACGATGGTGATCAGGGCCACCTTGCGGTGCTGTGGCGGCGGGGCTTCAGAAGCAGATTTGGGCATGTCGTCTGGCGTCGCCATTGTCCCGTAGGATGGTGGTGAAATGGGTCTGCTCGGTAGATTTGAAGGAGTTGGATGCTTCTGGGAAGATGGGATGGATGGACTCTAGGGTTTTGAGGAGATGCAAAGGGAGATGGGAATGAAATCATAAATAAAACCGGTATACACAATATTAATTTAAACAGAAACGCATCTTAATTTGTGGTGTTGTTCTAATACGTAAGGATATGCACTTATCCTTTTAATTGAGTTAGGTCATCCTGTAGATTTATAAATCTACATGATGACCTAATTTAAACTAGGAATAATTTATCTTAAATCTTAATCTAAATTAGGTAATATCCGATATGGCTACGCAAATTCTAAAATGGCAACTGCATCCATCCTAAATGCATGCGATTTTTTTTTTTTTTGAATTAATCTTCTTAATAGGAACACGTCCTAAATTATTGTCATGCGATATATTTAGATGATTGACCATATAGTAGTTATTCACCACAACTATTATACGAAACAAATTTAATTGGGGATCCAATCTTTAGTCTCAAAGATCAAATGCCAATTACATTAAGGGGAAACATGCCTATTCAAGAGATATCTACACTCAAACCAAATCGCATTAGAATCACAATGCTCCAAATTAGATAGTTTGATATTCAATTTGAATATTATTTAAGAAATTACCTAAATGGACAATAGACTCCAAGGACAAGAGGAATAGAAATGTCATCCTGATTAAAGTAATTTAGTCCTAAATGTGATTAACTTTGGGAAATCTCTGTCAAATGACTTTCATTGACCTTCCAACAAACATGTAATTAGCAAAAGAAATCAAAACATTGTCGTAATCCTCTTCTTTGGTATTAATAAATCATCTTACTTAAGCCAACTTGGCAAGGTGCTAATTGCCCAATAATGATAATTAGTAGACTAATTAATCAGCCCCAACAATAAGTCATACACTATATTTATAATGCAAGATAGCATTATTCGACATTTTATCATTGACGCCCTGCGACCGATTGCGAAATTGATAACATATGGCGATTAGCATAACTGTGCCTTTTTCGAGTGAGACTTTGAAGGTTAAAGCTTTTCTTAATAGAAAACTTCAAATGGGTGTCAGTTGATTTTATGCAAGCATGACAAAAGGAAAGGCACCGTCATAAGTCTAACGTGACTAGAAGCCTACAAATGGAAATTCATAATATATATGATGCTTAAAAAGAGAAGTAAATATATGATATGCGATTTGTATCTAACAAATTGATTTCCAAGGACTAACCTCTTTCTTTCAAATAGAAATATAAAAAATGGATTTTCATTTTTATTCAATTTTTAGATAAATTGATGCAATCTAATTCCCTAAATGCACTAGTGAATATAGTTTTTTTTTTTTTTAATGAAAATGCGATCTCCCCTTTATTTGCATTTTTCTCTGTTATAATTTTAGTCTTTCTTGTCATAGTAAAACGAAACTAAATTAACTGAAAAAATTAACTCTGTCTCGAAGCATATACGAGCCAGAATCTAGCTGCATTAATAAAATCTATATGTTGAATGCAACACATAATTTGACCACTAAAGCTACAGTTTGCAAAACCAATCCGGATATATGGAAATCCACACTAATAAACCTTTATGGTAAGTTTGGGACTATCTAAGACCAATTGACCTATCTAATTGCAAAACCAATTAAGTATTAAATGGCTAACGATAAAACTTGTCGTTTATGTATATAACTATGGAATATAGACATAGATTGTAGGTTATAGATTATATTACAAAATTAGGTGCATAATTTTTGCATGGGTGATGGCTATATTTGGGGAGAAGCACAAATCGTTTTCCTCCTACAAGGAGAGGACAATTCTAATAATTTACAATCCTAAGTAATTAGTTTAGAGGCAACATTTTAGGAAAAAATCTAGAATTAATACCATGAAAAATCTCAAATTAGTACGTTTGTGATCAAATTATCCCAAACTGTTACACCTCGATAGATTTACCATGAACTAATTTTGGGTCACCAAAAATCTCAAACACATACTGGTACCTATGTGAAATATTTACCCTTCATTAGTTTTTATTAGCTAATGTGGCAAGTCTGTGAGGAAATCCATAATAATCTTTTCGTTGAAATCCATTACCTCTCTCTCTCTCTCTCTCTCTCTAATACAGAAAACCTAGGTCGTGAAAATTGCGAACAGTAACACCATTCAACGGCAAGAAAACACTTTTCTTGGTAAATCCAGGTCGGGCCGAGTTGCGATTTGCAATCAAGTTTCCTTTCCAGATTTCTCTAACATCGCCTCCATATCATCAATGCTTGATTTTTTCTTCTTCGTAATTTTATTACGAAATTTTACTAAGAAGGAAAACGCTTTGCTATTAAATAATAATCAGTGCGACCATTCATCACGGGCAACATCCTGAGGTAAAGTAGATATAGTCCTACGTTTGGTATTTTCGGGATAATTCAACTTTTAGATTTGAAATGCCTATTCAATTATCAAAACATGATGATATCAATCAACATCGATGAAAGTCCGTATCTTGCACAAAACTAGACTAGGAAAAGCACGACAATATTCTTAGATCATTTCATCAACCGAATTGTCTTCAAGTGGCTCTATCCCATAATCTCGGGTAAATAGCTAATGTATCAATTCAGCGTACGTACAATGCCACATAAGACAGCAATCCCTATTGCAATTGCAGGGCCGCTAGAAAATCTGTCGTATCGAATAGCAATTGCAATCCCTATTGCAAGTTCAGAACCTCGATTGGGTTTGCAAGAGTCCCCATCTTTCCCAAGCATTGACAAATACAAATTTTTTTTTTTTTTTTGTCTTATTGATAGATGGAATCGTCTTCGATCAGCAATCCCCACACGCATCGACAAATACAAGGTCTTTTTGATATTATTGATAGATGGAATTCTCTTCAATCATTACCTCCGCCAAGGAGACGTCCTGGCACCAACACAAACACAGATACAAAGTTCTTCAATGGAAAGGACAATCATAACAGTTCGAAAGTGATTGATCTCGCATTTTAAACCTATGAATAGATGAAGTTACCGAACCAAACTTCCAGTTTATGCATTCCCATCAGAAAAATTTCCCTTATTTCTTAGGAATGCGCGAACAAACACAAAAGGGGTTGGTCCATTCTCTTTCTTCTCCACAACTTATTGCACTCTCTGAATTCAAGAAGATCTGAAGAAAGTAAACACACAGGCTTTTCAACTCATCTGACGCTCATCCGGACTTGAACAAGAAGGTAGCAAATTCAAATGTGGCAAACCCAAGGAAGAAGAAAAAATCTGAATGCGAATAGGGTAGGTTGCAACAAATCCAAACAGACATTTGAGACATTTAACTGGTGAAGAACTTATATCCATCCCGAGAACATCTCAAACCCTTTTACTTGCGTCCAGCTGATATTCTAAGAAAAAACCAAACAAGAGCACAGGTTAAGAAACAGAGCAGCAAGAGATAACAAGTAAGGAATACTCGGCGCTTGTGCTGAGCATGAACAAGAAACTTGTCCCTTTTAGCCAATTCAAGGTCCTCGTCCACCATCATCTTCACCAACTCGTCAAACCCGACCTCGGCCTCCCAGCCCAACACCTTCTTGGCCTTACTCGCATCTCCCTTCAAGTTGTCCACCTCTCCCAGCCTGAGATACCTCTCGTCGATCACCACATGATCCCAGAAATACAGCCCCGCATGGTCAAACGCCAAGGCCAAGAAATCCACCACCCTGTGCGACTTCTCCATCGCCACCACGTAGTCGTCCGGTTTTTCTTGCTGCAGCATAATCCACATCGCCTCCACGTAGTCCCCGGCGAACCCCCATTCCTGAGAGCCATGCAGATCCCCCAGGAACAGCTTGCTCTGCAGCCCCATCTTGATCCGCCCCACAGCCCTCGTGATCTTCCGGCTCAAGAAGTTCTCGCCCCGCCTCGGGGACTCGTGGTTGAACAGGATCCCGTTGCACACGAACAGCCCGTGGGCCTCGCGATAGTGCACGGCGTACCTGTGCGCGGCCCACTTAGACACGGCGTAGGGGGACTGCGGGTGAAACGGGGATGTCTCAGACAGCGGCGTCTGCGGATTCCAGGGCCAATATTCATATTCCTGAGGCCCAAATATCTCTGAAGACCCAGCCTGGCAGTAACGGATGTGGCTGCGGCCGGTAGCAGAGACGTGACAGCGCACGGCCTCGAGGAGCCGGAGGGTGACCGTGGCAACCATATCGGCAGTGTAATCAGGGATCTCGAACGAGGCCGCCATGTCGGACTGGCCGGCGAGATTGTAGACCTCGTCAGGAGAGATCGTGTCGATACAGAGGCGGAGAGAGGAAGCGTCGGTGGGATCGGCGAAGTGAAGCTTGATCCGATTCTCGTGCTCCTGCCGATCGATGTAGATGTTGTCGACTTGTCGGGTCTCGAAGTTGGGAGAGTGACAGATCAGGTCGTGAACCTCGTACCCCTTGTCGAGCAACAACTTGGTGAGGTACCACCCGTCCTGGCTGGTAGTTACCTGGCTGGTAATTCCAGTGATCAACGCCACCTTGCTGTGCTGCGGCGGCAGGGCTTCGCCGTTGGCTCCGGATCCGGATTTGGGCGTGTCACTCTGGATCGCCATCGTCGCGAAGTTCGTGGGAATGTCTGATCTGAAAACCCTGGGGTTTTGAGGATATGCACAGGGAGACGTGTGCAGATGGTCACGGTGGCCAGGAAATCAAATCGCATAAAAAGGGAAACTTGCATATTCGAGAGATATCTACACTCAAATCAAATCGCATTAGAATCACAATTCTCCCAATTAGATAATTTGATATTTGATTTGAGTAATATTTAAAAAATTACCTAAATGGACAATAGACTCCAATGACAAGAGGAATAAAAAAGTCATCCTGATCAAAATAATTTATTCCTAAATGCGATTGACTTTGGGAAATCTCCGTCAAATGAATTTCATTGACCTTCCAACAAACATGTAATTAGCGAAAGAAATCAAAACATTCTCGTAATCCTATTATCTAGTATTAATAAATCATCTTACTTAAGCCAACTTGGAGGTGCAAATTGCCCAATAATGATAATTAGCAGACTAGTTAATCAACCCCAACAACAAGGCATACACTATATTTATAATGCAAGATAGCATTATTCGACATTTTGTTATTGAGGCCCTGCCACCGATTGCGAAATTGATAACATATGGCGATCAACATGACTATGCCTTTTTCAAGTGAGACTTCGAAGGTAAAAATTTTTCTTATTAGAAAACTTCAAATGGGTGTCAGATGATTTTGTGAGAGCAAGACAAAAGGAAAGGCACTGTCATAAGTCCAACGTGCCTGGAAGCCTATAAATGGAAATTCATAATATGTACGATGCTCAAAAAGAGAAGTAAGTATATGCTATGCGACTTGTATCTAATAAATTGATTCCCTAGATTAACCTCTTTCTTTCAAATAGAAATATATGACATGGATTTTCTTTTTTATTCAATTTATTAGATAAAGTGATGCAATCTAATTCCCCAAATGCACTAGTGAATATAGCTTTTTTAAAATTTTTTTTTAATGAAGATGCAATCTCCCCTTTATTTGCATTTTTCATGTAATAATTTTAGCCTTTTTTTCATAGTAAAACGATGAATTAACTATGTGCCAAAGGATATACGAATTAGAATCTAGCTGCGTGAATCAAATCTATAGGTTGAATGCAACACATACTTTGACCACCGAAATTACACTTTGCAACACCAACCTGGACATATGGAAATTCACACTAATAAACCGTTGTCGTAAGTTTGGGAATATTCAATCTTAGACTTCACACAATTGAAGTAAGATCGATCAAACATGAATGTGTCTAAACCCTCGCGGGTGGATCGGACAGCACCTGCCAAAATCCATCAAAGTAATACTAACTTACTTGTGAGTACCTTGATACAAATACAAAGTTTACACAAGTCAATAAATCTAGAAATCATCATAGACCCAGAGGGTAATTTATTTCGCATATGGATCTTGATGAATACTTACTATTTAGGAAATATTCTTGTTAACACTATTAATACGAAAAAAAGAATTGCATGCATTTAGGATAAATGCAGTTGCCATATTTTAAAATTTTCATAACCATATAGGATATGACCTAATTTAGATTAAAATTTAATATAAACTAGGGTTAATACCATGGAAAATCCCAAATTAGCATACATGTGACAAATTTATCGCAAATTATTTTTTTGGCTACAAAAAACCCCAAGCTGATACTTTTGTGATAAATTTACCCTAAACTAATTTTTTTAATCATGAAAAACCACATGAAGGCGCAATTCGAGCATGAGAAGCTCTCAAGGCTAGGGAAACCTTCAAGTGTCAATTATCGAAGCTTGGGCAATTTTTAATAGGAAAATTTGCCCAAGACACGGCATTCGTTTTTCCCTTATTTCATCCATCTAAGAATAGTAATGGGCTGGGAAAATGCAGGACTTAAGTAGCACCGACATCGACATGCGACACGTCATTTCGATACGTTGTATATTATATATATATATATATATATATATATATTAATGACATAATGTGAAGTTGGTTTTTTTTTTTGGTGATAAACGAATTCAATCAAAATAGGGCATGTATATCCTCAGGTATTAGAACAACAACACAAATTAAGGTGCGTTTTAGTTTTTATTCATGATTTTATTTTTGAGTTATAATAGAAAAATTTATATATCTACATGATGACCTAATTTAAACCAGGAAATAGTTTATATTAAATTTTAATCTAAATTACGTAATCTCCTAAACGCGTGTAGTTTCTTTAGGAGTACTTCCTAAATTAATGTTATCTAGATGATTGACCATAAAGTAAGCATTCACCACGATCAATATAGGAAACAAATTTAAATTACATAACGGCTCAAAAAGGGAAACATGCCTATTCGAGCGATATGTACAGTCAAATATTATTTAGGAAATTAACAGGCGTACCGTACACTATCTTTATAATGCGTGATGCATTCATTCTTCGACCGAGATCCAAACTTTTCAACGCTCAGAGTCACGGAAATTCCCAAGTTCTCTTCGTTCTTAACTTGCTGCAGACGAGCCTCAATGGCCGACAGGAAGCTGAAACTTGTTCAGGATGCTGTTGCTGTGATGCGAAGACTTATGCTTGAGGAGGATTTATGTTCTGATGATTTCATGCCGATTGCCTGGTCTAATATCAAACTCTCCGAGGAAATAGGTAAAGGCCGTGACGGGACTACGGTATTTAAGGCAAGCTATGACGGTGATTCCGTTGCCGTGAAAAGATTCCGTTGTGGTCACGTTCATGTCAACATGGGCACTGTCGAGTTCACGCGTCTGCACCCACATCCAAATGTGGGGCGTATCCACGACGTAACCGACAACATGGGATTCAAGTTGGTTGTTCAAGAGCTGTATGATTTCAGTCTGCAAAATCTAATTGACGCATTCCGGCCTTCTTCTAATTTCCGTGTCGCGCTCAACCGTATACAACTAAATACTCAGCTATTTCTTTTTAATACACTTTGTTTAGAAATGCTAAAAAATGCATCAAGAGGTTCAAGACCCGTATTAGTGGTATGGTTAGCACCATACTGGCACTCTTTTGTGTGCTTTTGGTTCATTGTGTCAGGTTGGGCCTTTACGTTCTCTTTCCCAACCCCAATTTCCTTGTCTCTCTTTCGCTGGACAGAGGCTTTTGGTATATTGAACGCATGTGTCGCGCCAAATCTCTTTTTACAATTTACGTCTCTTTCCTTAAATTTTTTTCCCATTCAATTTCAGATTCTTGATTATCTCGGAAGAGCTTCAGACACGGACTCTTCCTCGTCAGTCGATCACTTGTCGAGCCGATCCACGTGCAAAAGAGTTGTTGGCTCCACAAATGCGTGGTTTTCACTTGTTGTGTTTGTTTGATTGGATTTTTGCTTATGGTTAATGCAGCCAAAAGACATTGATCCATCTGGCTCATTCGCCGTATCACATGTATCCGGTTTCTACTTTGTAAGTGCAATAGAAGGGAGGATTACGGGTAATGTCTTTGTCAGCTGACTAGGCAAAATGGCAACCCTTTGTATAATCCTTTCTTGATCATGTTGGGAGTGTTGTCAAAGGTTGATAGACGGTTCAGAGAACTGTTGCTCTAGGAGGAGCTGAGAGTTCAAGTCTCTCCATTTCCCAGGCTGATATTGCTTCTCTTCTCTCACAATCAACTCGTAACCGGATGACATTTGGTTATAACATATGACTAAGCAGTCTTTGTCGGTATAATGATTGTAGCAATTCATGTTCTTGCAATGGTGTCAGGGTTAACTGTTTGTTAGTTTTCCAGTGTGGTGAAAGCTCATCAGTTCTTTAATGAGGAAAGCTGGGACAGTTATAAGCTGATCTTTGATACGTACATGTTTGAAGCATCCCAGGTAATTCCTTGTGAATAATCTGGATTCACGCGTATCTGAATGCATTAATGTTGGTTTTGATCAATTTGAGAAACAAATGTGTGCTGTCACCTATCATTCCATCTTCTTCCTTTTCCCCTTTATTCTTGTTGCAAGTTCCAGTGTTTTCACTAAGTCTTCTCTATAGGGGCCGCATTCGTGTAGCTGTTTGCAGTGGATAATTACTTTCATTGCTATGGTTATTGTTTATCGCTACCAATGAGAGCAGAGGATCTCCCTTAATGTCAAGAGGTTGTGGTTTTTCTATCTACATAGCTATGAATGAGGTGGAGAAATTCGGTTTGAGGTCCTTTACCCTTCTGAGTTCTCCTGCTTATTCCATAGATTTCTTATCCCACAAAGTATACTATTTCCACCTTTTGTTGCTCGTATTCGACATCGATGAAGTGATTGTTTTAGCTGTTAAATTCCAGGAATGGGTAGAGGCAAACGGTGATGGTTCCCTTCTTGAAACCTTAAAGGGGGCTCTGGATGAGGTGATTTTTACAATATTATAACTGCATGTTCCATCAGCAAGTGCTTTTTCTCCTAACTCATAGCCCTGCAGGTTGTTAAGCCATCCGAATGTGAAATATACAGCCATAATCCCAATTCAGATGAAGACCCATATTCAGAGAGTGGAGCAATGTAATTGTGGGCTTTTTTTCAAATTGCATGCAAAAATATTTTTATTTACCATTTTAGGGGAGAGAAAATATAATTCTTGTTTTGGGGTCCGCTCGGCAGTCGGAGTGCCGAGCAGCACCCGCTCGGCACTTATAGTGCCGAGCAAGGATCCTCTCGCAGCGTGCTTTTAGCACGCTGCAGAGAGGATGTGTGGCTGCCCTACCCGCTCGGCATTTAGACTACCGAGCGGGTAGGGGCCCCCTCCCTTGCCGGCGCCTTTACTCGGGGCGGCGTGGGCGACGTGAAAGGTGCTGCAGGCACCTTTCACGCGCACTACTGAGCCTTCGGCTCTGCTTAAAGCAAAGCCGAAGGCTCTCCCCTCACAGAAGCTTTGGCCATTTCGTTATTTCTCTTCACAGAAGCTTTCTTTCGCCCCTCATCCACAGAAGCTCTCTTTCGCCCCTCTTCTACAGAAACTCAAGTCTTTCGCCCCTCCTCCACAGAAGCTCAAGCCTTTCGCCCCTCCTCACAGAAGCTCAAGCCTTTCGCCCCTCCTCCATAGAAGCTCTTCTTCCGTTCGTATTGCGCTTCCATCCTCTGCGGAAACTCTTCTTCTGATTTTAAGTGATCTGGATATTAAGTGAACAGAGTGTGGAGTCCGTTGGGAGCCCTCCCCTCGCTTTGATTAACTTCGGCGAGATTTGTTCTTAATATCCCGACCAAGTTTTAATCGGACTCTCCTCTTATACTGATATAGCTCACGAAGATTTTTTCATATCCTCCTCTCCTCGGGTGCCTTTATTGATGTTAGTGTTTTTATTTTATTGCAAATATTTTCGTCATGTTTTAATTAAATTGTGACTTTTTTATTTTTGCAGGAGTTGAGACAAAAGTAAAGCCAACCTTCTTACTCGGTGCTTCCTCTTGATAGTTTGAGCTCTACATTCGGTGCGTGATTACGCTCAATAGTTTGAGGTAAACCTCGTTATAGCTATTTTTTGCGGTTTCGTAAGTATTGTTTTATTTATTTGATTATTATTTGTACACTGAATAATTATAATGTTTACGAGTTGTAGTAAAAAAAATTTACCATAATAATACTTACTATATAGATATGGTTACGATAGTCAAACCATTGACAGAGTTTTAGATGTTACATTTAAAACCATTCTATGTCATGTTTTTAATAATTCCAAAATTCGAGTAATAGAAAATTAGAAAATACAAAATTGATAAAAAAAAAATGATAGAGACTTTCAAAAAAATGAAGGAAAAATATTAAGAAATTTGGAAAAATAGGAAAATAGCCACAATGAACCGACCGCAGACTATTTTGGCCGGTGACTTAAAAAAATGACGATTTAGCCCTTCGGGCAAATTATATCCAAATTTTTTTTAAAGAAATCCTAAAAATTATGAAATGGCCACAATCAAGTGGCCATGGACGATTCAGGGTATTTTGGCCGATAAATTATAAAAAATGACGATTTTGCCCTTCTGGCAAATTGTCTCCCAAAATTTTTTTAAAAAATCCCAAAAATTAGGAAATGGCCACAATCAACTGGCCATGGATGATTCAGGGTATTTTTGCGGACGAATTTTAAAAAATGACGATTTTTCCCTTCTGGCAAATTGTCTCCCAAATTTTTTTTTAAAAATCCCAAAAATTAGAAAATGGCCACAATCAACTGGCCATGGCCGATTCAAGGTATTTTGGCCAACGAATTTTAAGAAATGACGATTTTGCCCTTTTGGCAAATTGTCACCAAATTTTTTTTTTTAAAATCCCAAAAATTAGAAAATGGCCACAATTAATTGGCCATGGCTTATTCAAGGTATTTTGGCCAACGAATTTTAAGAAATGACGATTTTGCCCTTTTGGCAAATTATCTCCCAAATTTTTTTTTTAAAATTCCAAAAATTAGAAAATGGCTACAATCAATCGGCCATGGGCGATTGAAGGTATTTGGGGCAACAAATTTTAAGAAATGACGATTTTGCCCTTCTGGCAAATTGTCTCCCAAATTTTTTTTTAAAATCCCAAAAATTAGAAAATGGCCACAATCAATCGGCCATGGGCGATTCAAGGTATTTTGGGCAACAAATTTTAAGAAATGACGATTTTGCCCTTCTGGCAAATTGTCTCCCCAATTTTTTTTTAAAAATCCCAAAAATTAGAAAATGGCCACAATCAATCGGCCATGGCCGATTCAAGGTATTTTGGCCAACGAATTTTAAGAAATGACGATTTTGCCCTTCCGGCAAATTGTCTCCCAAAATTTGTTTTAGAAATCCCAAAAATTAGAAAATGGCAACAATCAAGCGGCCATGGCCGATTCAAGGTATTTTGGCCAACGAATTTTAAGAAATGACGATTTTGCCCTTCTGGCAAATTGTCTCCCAAATTTTTTTAAAAAATCCCAAAAATTAGAAAATGGCCACAATCAACTGGCCATGGCCGATTCAAGGTATTTTGGCCAACGAATTTTAAGAAATGATGATTTTGCCCTTCTCGCGAATTGTCTCCAAATTTTTTTTTTAAAATCCCAAAAATTAGAAAATGGCCCATCCCCGACGGTTGAGGTTCCTTTAGGACTTGCACCTTTCGGTAGTCGGTATGTGATCTATTATATTTTTAGTTCGTGCGTTATTAATTCCTTCCAGTGCGTATTATATAAGAAAATTGAATGCTTTTTGTTTATGCGGTTGGAGTCACGGTCGAAGTACGACGGAGATCCCCACGCATACGTTGGTACATTTGCGCTACCAACTTGATAGATTATCATCCGAAGATGTAAGTAATGATAACAACAAATGAGTTTAATATAATGTTAGCTTTTAAATTAAATTTTCATTTAATTTCATATGTTTTATTATGATAACAGATTATTTGGAAGCCCTATGGTGGCGACATTCTGGAGAATGTACCGGCTTATCGCTTGCGGGGACGGGATATTTGGAGGGCTCGTGTGCCACTCATCTGTTTTTGGATAGTTGAGTGGCATTATCCAGATCGGGTACTTCGCCGGTTTGGTATGCGGCAGTCGATACCTACTCCTCCCCGCGATCACACAGGCTTGCATGATATTGACAATAGGCCACCCGAGAAGGATTGAGCAGCTAAATACGGACGATGGATCGCTTTGTGGGACAGACGTACCGAATATGTAGTCCATGCCGATCCCGCCACGGAGGAACTCCACTTTCACTCGGGATATATGGAGTGGTTCCGCGGACATACACGTAAGTGGATTTCTATTACGGGAGTTGCAATGGGTTCAATGGTTCGTACAAATACTTTCAATTTAATTCATTAACTATATTTTTACTAACATAAGTTATTGTAATTTTATAACATTTGTTTCTTGTCATATCATTACCGGGGTGATAGCGTGGAACAAATCTTACGTATATTAAATTCACGTCCATCTCGTCGGACTTGGGGAGATGTGGGGAGGATAGCTAAGGCAATGCTATACACCCAGCATGAGGAGAGGCGTCTCACGATGATACCACCACCCCAACCAGCAACTACGGCGGCAACCGTTGGCCCTCACGATGATGATCCGCCCGAGCCTGTTCGGTCGACCCGGAGGACTCCTCGAGGTCATGTAGTTGGCGATGCCGTCCCTTACACCTTCGAGTATCATACGACGGATTTCGCTCCGGGTTTCGCTCCAGGATTAGACCAAACAGGTTTCAATGTTGGATTCATCCCTTTTGCCGCCCCATTTCCCGAGGGATCTACTTTTGCATTTCCCGATCCGCAAACTCCAGCTCCTTCTCCTACTTCGTATGTACCCGATTTCCTTCCTTTTTATTCAAGCTTCTCTACAGAAGGATATGTACCGTCAGGGCGGGGCATATTTTCACAAGATATGCCTTCATCATCTACACATCCTCCTTAGTTGGATCCTCCTCCTCGGCCTCCTCCTCGTCCGTACAATACTAGAGCCGTCGAGCACCGAAGAGAGCCACGTTGCGGAACAGGAGGTCATGTAGGAAGACGACATCGTTAGTACATGTAATTACGACAGTCCGATTATTATCTATTATGAAAATAGCATGTTTTTCATATATCTCAGCACTTTCATTTTATCAATATTCTGAATTAATTACACTAATAAAATAAGCTTCAAAAGAAACAATTTATAAATAAAATAATAATTATTAAAAACTTAACAAAAATAATGATTTCCTTTTTAAAAAAACGTCGAGCGGAACAAAACGCCCTGAATCGTCCATGGCCGGTTGATTGTGGCAATTTTCTTTTTACAATTTTTTTGAGAGACAATTTGCTGGAAGGGCAAAATCGTCATTTTCTAAAAGTCGTTGGCCAAAATACCCTCAATCGTCCATGGCCGGTTGATTATGGTCATTTACTAATTTTTGAGATTTTTTACAATTTTTTTGAAAGACAAATTGCCGGAAGGGCAAAACAGTCATTTTCTAAAAGTCGTCGGCCAAAATAACCTGAATCGTCCATGGCCGATCGATTATGGTCATTTACTAATTTTTGAGATTTTTTATAAGTTTTTTGAAAGACAAATTGCCGGAAGGGCAAAACCGTCATTTTCTAAAAGTCGTCGGCCAAAATACCCCCAATCGTCCATGGCTAGTTGATTATGGTCATTTACTAATTTTTGAGATTTTTTATAATTTTTTTAAAAGACAATTTGCCGGAAGGGCAAAATAGTCATTTTCAAAAGTCGTCGGCCAAAATACCTCCAATCGTCCATGCTAGTTGATTATGGTCATTTACTAATTTTTGAGATTTTTTATAATTTTTTTAAAAGACAATTTGCCGGAAGGGCAAAATCGTCATTTTCAAAAGTCGTTGGCCAAAATACCATAAATCATCTATGGCCAGTTGATTGTGGCCATTTACTAATTTTTAAGATTTTTTACAATTTTTTTGGAAGACAATTTGCCACAATGGCAAAATCGTCATTTTCTAAAAGTCATCCGCCAAAATACCCCGCATCATCTATGGCCAGTTGATTGTGGCCATTTATTAATTTTTGAGATTTTTTACAATTTTTTGCGAGACAATTTTCCGGAATGGTAAAACCGTTATTTTCTAAAAGTCGTTGGTCAAAATACCATGAATCGTGCATGACATGTTCATTATGGCCATTTTTGACATTTTTTACGATTTTTTTCGAAGACAATTTGCCATAAGGGCAAAATCGTCATTTTCAAAAGTCGTCGGCGAAAATACTCTGAATTGTCTATGGCTAGTTGATTGTTGCCATTTACTAATTTTTCCGAGCTTTTATAATTTTTTTAGAAGATAATTTCCTACGAGGATGAAATCGCCGGGCCGGGATCGGGGCCGGGGGTGGCAGGGGAAGGGGGAAGAGGGGGGGTGGCGGGGCCGGTGCCGGGGGGGGGCCCGCTCGGCGTTATGACTGCTGAGCGGGTTGCGCTCAGCGATAAGACTGCCGAGCGGATCCCAAAACGGCAATTATGTTTTCTCTCCCCTAAAATGGTAAATAAAATTTTTTTTGTATGCAATTTGGAAAAAAAGCCCTGTAATTGTCTGCTCATCATCGCCTCACTTGTGCAAGTGGTTTCCATTCTGATCTTAATCATTAACTCTCTTTTTTGGGCCCCTTCAGATGGTATTCAGTTTCTTCTTCAATAACCGGAAACTAAAGCACATTGTTAGCTTCCGATTTTGTTGCTTAAGGTGATGAAAATTATATGTTCACCATTATTATTTTGGCAGTAACTTGGTGGTGGAGGGACTACTTCCAAATGAATTAAGCTATGGTGAAGACGAGGAAGTCTTGGATGACATGGACACGTAAATTCAACGCTTAGTTGTCATGCCAAACAAATTTAATTCGGGATCCGATCTTTAGTCTTGAAGATCAAATGCCCGATTACTGAAGACACTTTCTAGCAGATAAAAGCAGCTTCCTTTGATCGTAGCGACTAGCGAGCATGACACCCGAAAGGAACAAACATTACTGACACTCATCAAGATTAACCTAAGAAGTGGGCAGGCACATAGCCCCGGATAACGAAACCTCACAATACTCGAAGCTATATTAACAGAGGTCATGCTAAGCAATTCATCAAACAAATAGAATGCATTGGCGTGTGAGTGCCCAAAAGCCCCCGACATTCGAAAGATGTCATGACTCCTCCGAACTGCGAGGAAAAAAATTTCTTGGAAAGACCGACTTCATCCGAGCCGGTCGACTTCATCTGAGTCAATTGAGAACTCGAAAGATGCAAATTTCTTTCTTTCGACACTGGGTTCGGGCAAGCATGATTGGCAGACACACAAATGTACCTGACTTACCGAATAGTTATTTATTTATTTTTAATTATTGTTTATGCTTCTTAGTAGAATTTTGGATAAGAGAATCGGTGTGAAGCTTTTAACATAAAATCCTTTC
Organism: Rhodamnia argentea; assembly: GCF_020921035.1. Classification (NCBI taxonomy): domain Eukaryota; kingdom Viridiplantae; phylum Streptophyta; class Magnoliopsida; order Myrtales; family Myrtaceae; genus Rhodamnia; species Rhodamnia argentea. The sequence continues at coordinate 22,275,498 of NC_063160.1, forward strand.
GGTACAAGCAGCCCGTCTCAAAATGAAGCTGTTAATTTCTCCTGAATGTTTCTTTTGGTTGGTGGTTGATGTTAGACACTGGTTATATGTCCTCTTTTCTCTCTTACCTAATTTTTTTTTTTCCTTCCCCATTGATGCTAGTCTGCCGATGTTCCAACTATCTGATCAAGCTTGACATGTCGAAGATTTTTGCCAGATATAACTTATTTTGTATTTAAAACACGAGTCAATATTTGTCGATGCTTGTGGATTTCCAGGAAGCCAGCCAAACGGACGGTCGCGGCCAAAAGTCATGTTTTTTTTCCTTGATTAAAATCCTATCGCAGTTTCGAAAAGCTCGTTACTTGCATTCTTCTCATGCACTTTGTACTGGTATTTGATTGTGCAGGATTTTTGTTATTGAGGCCCTGGGATTGATTGCGGAATTGATAACATATGGGGATCAACATGACTCTTACCCTTTTCAAGTAAGACTATGAAGGTTAAACTTCAAATGGGCAAGTGTGAGCTGATTTTTTGTGCGAGCACGAAAAAAAGAGAAGTGAATACATGACACGATACGTGATTTGTATCTACTGAATAATTGGTTTCCTAGGACTAACTATTATATATGGAAGTACAATCCAATGTGATGCAATGGGATTCCCTAAATACACTACTAAATATAGCTTTTTTATTTTATTTTATTTTCAATGAAGATGCGATCTCTCTTTTATTTGCCTTTTTTCTTCTTATAATTTTAATAATTTTTGAAGTAAGATTGATCGAACGTGACATGGACATGCTAGGGGATTCAAAAATATGCAAACCCATTCGACTAAAGCAAATAAAACAATCAGGAACCAGAGTGCAGAGTTTGGAGCAAGCAAGAATGCAGAGTTTAGAGCAAATAAACAGAGCCTACGTCAATAGTTAAATGGTGGCTCACAGCCTCACGCCTACTAATCATCAACGCTTGTCCCTTGTAAAGAACTTCCCAAGGTATCGATATCTTTGTAAGTAATTGAAAGCCACTTGGTATGACTCCATCAAGAGATTGGGAAATCTTTTGGTGAAGAAGGTCTCTAAACTCTCGCCGGGCTGCGCCATCAAAACGATATAAGCTGTGAGCACCTTAATAAAAATACAAAGTTTGCACAAGTCAGTAGCCCCAAAAATCATTACAAACCCAAAGAGTACCTCCAGGCCTGCCGAAACTTCCTGCCTGTGAGCCCACGCGTTCCTCACCATTCGCAACAAGTGCTCGGCAGACTGAAAGTTATAGTGCACATTTGCATCTGCTAGGATAGCCAAATAACGATCCTCTATGCCGGATTTCCAACCCTCTTTCCACGTTACATCAAAGAAATTGTGCTTCTTGGTAGATAATATTGTAAGAACCATGCTTTGAGGATCATCTCCCCTTAACTTCTGTACGATAGCGAAGAATTCAGATAGAAAGTCCATCCTCGTGCTTGGACTCCAAAAAGCTGGATCAATAAGCACGTCCGATATGGTTGGCCTGCCAACAATCAAGAGCAATCAACTATTGAATCATGCTAAATAATTACAAATAATGAACTACAGCCCAACATGCTCGAACAAATCGACTACACGAATAAATCAGTCAAATTTCGATTAGAGTACATGAGTCGAATTTTTTGGGGTCATCACTATTTTTTTGGGGTCATCAAATTTCGATTAGAGTACATGAGTCGACTACACGAATAAATCAATCAGAAAGTTCGGATCCATCGGCTCTCACCTCGACTGAGGAAGCGGATTTAGCAAACGCTTGATGAGGAGCTTGACTTCGACGTTCAAATCCAATTTTTCTATATCGTGATTCTCACTATTTTTCTTAGTATTCTCGTCAGGATCTCGAAAGGCATCGAATTGATGCTGTCCATCATAGGCACAAAAGAGCAAGAGACGACCGAAGCAGAACATGTCTGTTTCCGGTGTAGGGCTCTGACCATGAAGTAACTGTTTTGCACGACCTGCAAGTCATATATCAGATCATTAGCATTCAGATTATGCACTTGACAAAAAGAAGATGAACCTACCAGGGGCAAGATTTCCCATCCATGTTTGATATCCGGTAATCCCCGCGTCAGATAGCTTCGCAGATAGACGTTCGTGATCTTCTTTAACAATCAACACATTTTCAGGTCTCAAGTCTCCATGAACTCTACCAGATTTATGGAAGTGATCCAGTCCTAATGCCACATCCCTATATCAAAACACGTAGTAAACATACGTAACAATAAACTAAGCCATTGGAAATTAAAGCAAACTTTTATCCATCAATTCAAACCAAAACAGAAAAATTACTCCATTAGTTTCAACAACGTCTGCGAGGGATGACCATTAGCTGTCCACAACTCAAACTTCCGCATCCTATCCTTGAGAGATGAAAGCTTCTTTTTGTGAACAACCACTGCGGGTGCATCACCAGGCATCATATCGAAATCAGAAGAAGGGCGGAGCGCGACGATGAGATTCTGCAGACTAAAATCACATCGCTCTTGAACAATTAACCCGTATCCCCTGTAGCTCTGGATTACTTTGTGAATAGATACCACATTTCGATGTGGGCGCATGTGTATGAAGTTGACAGTGCCCTCCTCTACGTCAACGTGACCACAAGGGAAGGTTTTCACGGCAACAGGATTACCTTTATATTCGCCCTCATAGACTGTGATCCCGTTATGGCCCTTACCAATTTCTTCGTGCACTTCAATATGCAACCCCTCAATCGGCGTGAAAACACCAAAATGTATATCCTTCTCGAGCATAATTTGTCGCATTATGGTAGCCACGTCTTGAACAATCAATTCCAGCTTTCTCTCTTCCATTGAGCTTGTCGGATCAGTTGAGTGTGCGAGTGAGAGAAAAGTCGCGCTGGTGACAAGTTCAAAAAGCGAAAGAGAACTCGGAGTTTATAAGAAGTACGTGATGTTACTATCTGCACTAACTAGGAATATATCAGAACATCATCCTATATCCTTTATCTAAAGTTGGAACCGCGTCTTGATCTGTTTCATCTCCTCACTATCTCACATTTGCTCCTTATAGACGTTAACAAAGTCTCGACCGGGAAAGAGAAAAAAGGAAAAAAAAAAGGGGGGGCTTTAACAAAGTCTGAGGACACAAAATGTAAAGGACATAAGAGCTTTGGAGGCACGCAATCTCTGTACGGGAGATTCGAGGTCCGCCTCGAGATGAAAATGCAAACAAAAAAAATCAAGACGAAAAATCAAAATTAAATGCCACTCTATACGAATTGAGAAATCCATCGGTTTCACAGTCAAAAGTGTTTCGAAAATTTGGAGAAATGACAATGTTATACAAATCGATAGTAACATTAATCCGGAAAAAAACATAAAGTAACTCTAGTAATTACGAGATTTCCAAACAAATTATGGAGGCAAGGAGATATCATATTGAATTAATCCATGCAATTAAGGGCTATACCCTAATAATTAATCACATAATGATTGAAACATTGAAAAATGTTGTACTTGTAGAAGCTTTAAAAGTCAACGAGTTGCCTGCCATGCCCGTGCCACCTCACGGCGGATAGCTGCAATAAAAATTTCAGATAAAAACCGGCGTATTCGAGTCTTCGATTTCCAAATCTTGATCCGGTCTCCCACCAGAATTGAACTTTAGATGGCAAAGCAGAGGACCTCGCGATTTCCATCTCGCAAGTTGGCGTCGGCGTCCTCGAGTCCGATCCTTATGCTGCTCATCTTGTTCTCCTTCGTCGTTCTAATCCTTCTCGCCCTCGAGCTTCTATCGATGCCCGGCAGCTCCTCCAGTCTGGGTCGTGAGGAATACCGTCAATAGGTGGAATTTTGTTGAACTTTTCACTGTGATTTGGTTTCGATTGCATTGCCGATGCCGTTGTGTTAGAAGCGGTTAGTAACTCTGGCAGAATTAATTTTTCAGCTGAAAATTTCTTCTTGTAGCGTGGTCTTTAGGTGAAATATGCATTGGCATAATGACTGTATGATTTCTTGAATCTCTCCCTTGATCGCTTTGAGCAATCGCGGATGCATTGTGACGGAATGCTACGCGATTCTTTATTTATGTTCTCTTTCACTAGTTTATCTATTTCCCGAGATTGCACACGTGGCGATGTGGAGCCCCGGGGTTTGAGTCGGGCTGAAGCAACCGGGCCGAAAGCCAAACGGGCTTTTTTGGCCTTTTTGACACTTTGGCCGGCAAGTGACTTCGAGGACGTTTCGTATCACGAAAAGTGAAATCCCTCCGAGTTTCCCTTTCATAAAATTAAAAATAAAAATAAAAGATAGAGAGAGAATAAAATAAAGCCCGACCCATAATTAATCATGGTAATCTACTCGGTCATAATAATTAGAAATAACTATAAAAATTATCGCTAAACTTTGATGTAATATACAATCTTATCCCGAAAATTTTATTATATTTGATGTGGCTTCTGAACTTTTGTCCGACGTACAATATAGTCTCTAAATTTTTAATTTTTTTATGCAGTTAATATTAAATATTTGTATTGAATAAATTAAAAAATTTAAAGCTGTTATATGGTCGGTGAATATTCGGAGGCCACCTGCGTAGTGTCGATCCCCGCCTGCGTTGGATGTTTTTTCGTCAGGTCTTGACGGAATGTTCCGTAGTGATCTCCTTTCGTAAATTTGTATGTTTGCAAACAATATTTACAATTTATATTATACTTACATACGCTTTTATCATATACCTTGTCGAAATGTAACCACAAGTCGGATGTACTCATGCGGCCCTTCCGTTCCGGCTCATTTGTCGTCGACGTTTCTTCGACACTAGTAAAAAGATGAAGACTTTCTTGTGTTAGGACGTGCCCAACGTTCAGAATGGGAACAATGTTGATATTATCGTCGTTGTCTTCCCAATATGTATACTCACGAGGATCATATCCAGGAATAGGATACTCGGAATCTCCCATCGCTATCTTGGCCTTTCCAGTATTTCTGCTTTCACTTGCCTTTTTTAGAGAATTGATCGAAAATTCGATTGAGAGAATCTTGGCCTTTCTAGTATTTTTGCTTTCACTTGCTTTTTTTAGAGAATTAATCGAAAATCCGATTGAGAGAATTGATGTGGGATTGAGAAAATTGAGCGGATTGAGAGAATTGTTGAGAGTGTTTGTGAGAAAAATGAAATGGGGAAGATATGTATTTATAGAGAATGGGAGAGTTATTTAACTTTAAAAAAAATCAATTTTTTTTTTGGGTGAAGCAATAGCCAATTGCATGGCAACGGCTCTTTGGGCCGTTGCATTGCAACCGCCCAAAGAGCCGTTTGAGGGGGGGGGGGCTGCCCCTCCTTTTTTTTTTTTAAATTATTAAACAGGTCGGAACGGGGGGGGCGGGCAGCTGCCCCTCCTTTTTTTTTTTTTAAATTATTAAACAGGTCGGAACCGGCCTGGAACCGGCAATTCCGGGCCTATGGTTTAATCTGGCCATGTCTAATTACGAGATTACCAAATATATTGTGGAGGCAAGGAGATATCATATTGAATTAATCCATGCAATTAAGGACTATTTCCTAATTGTTAATCACATAATGATTGAAACATTGAAAAATGTTGTACGTGTTGAAGCTTCTAACTTCAACGAGTTTTATGCCATGCTGGTGCCACCTCTCGGCGCATCGCTGCAATAAAAATTTCAGATAAAAATTGGTGTGTTCAAGTCTTCGATTTCCAAATCTTGCTCTGGTCTCCCACCGGAATCGAACTCAGCAAATCGATTTCCGGTCTCTTTTCTTCTTCTTGAGGCGTACAGATTGCAAATTTGATAGTTGGAATATGCAGTTTCATTGGCTTAGTGAACCAGAAAATAGTCCAAAAAGTCATAAACCTTTTACAATTTGCCAATTCATTCTTAAACCTTTTGTATTCGTGCAAATTCAGTCATTTCGGCCAATTTTGACTGAAAATCGCTGGTGGATTTTGGTGCACTTAATGATCGATTAAAATACCTTATTCTACATTTTCCATCGCAAACTGTCTTCTAGAGGTGATTGATTCCTGGTTCGGTCCGGTTCCCCTCAAGAACCGAGAGCCGGACCAGTGATCTCGGTTCTCAATTTTTCAGAATCGGGAATCGGACCACTGGTCTGGTCTAGTTCCCAGGTGGTTCCATTGGACCGGACACATGCCAAAAAAAATATGCACCATTTCTAACATGGTATCTTCCTATTTCCTAAAATAAACACTCAGAGTTCTCTTCCTTTTTTTGAGTGTGTGAGTGAGAGAAAAGTCGCGCTCGTGACAAGTTCAAAAACTGAAAGAGAACTCGGAGTTTATAAGAAGTACGTGATGTTACTATCTGCACTAACTAGGGATATATCAGAACGTCATACTATATCCTTTATCTAAAGTTGGAACCGTGTGACTTTGACTGGATGTATTTCCTATTTCGTTGTTGACGAGAGTGTTTAATTTAGGAAATAGGAAGATACCGATTTTTGGTGATAAACGAATTCAATTGATCTGCAGTAATTCTTTCTTTCAAAGATTAGATGCACAATTACATGACTACTCAAAAGAGGAAACATGCCTGTTCGAGAGATACATACACTCAAAACGTCCGAGGAAGCAAAATGCCTTACGGACTTTAACACAATCTCGACGGAAAAAAAAAGAAAGAAAGAGAGTCTTTTAACAAAGTTTGAGGACGCAAAATGTAAAGGACATACGAGCTTTGGAGTGGATGGGAAAATTACCAAAAAGTCCTAAATCTATTACAATTGTGTCAATTTAGTATCAAACCTTTTTTTTTTACCGATTTAGTCCTTTTAAAATTGTATTAATTCAATCCATCTGGCGAATTTTCGCCGGCCGGTACTGACGTGGATGCCGGCCGGCCGGTGACCCAATATTTTAATATTTTTTAAATTTTATGATTTTTAAAATAATTTTTTATGCTTTTTTCTTCTTCTTTTCTTTTTTTTTTTCTTCCCCTCCCCTCGCCACCTCCAGCCGGTTGCCATAATCCGGCAATCAGCCGGAGGGGCGGCCGAAGAGGCCGACTCGCCCTGCCACGGCGGGGATCGACCTTGCCGTCACCGGGCGGGGATCGACGGAGAGGTCGAGCCCCGCCACGACCGTGCAAGGCTCGACCTTGCAAGCCCATATCTAAGCCGGCGAGGTTGAGCCACGCTCGGCCATGGCTAGGCACGACCTAGCCTAGCAACGGCGAGGTCGACCTTCGCCATGGCAAGGCAAATCGGCCGCCCCTTTGGCTAGTTGCCGAACTATGGCAACCGGCTGGAGGAGGGGAGGGGAGGAGAGGGAAGGGAATGGGGGGAAGAAAAAACAAGATAAAAGAAAAAGAAAAAGAATATAAAAATCATAAAAGAAAATTCAAAAAGATATTAAAATATTCGGCCGCCGGTCAGTCGGTGTCCACGTTAGTGCCGGTCGACCAAAATTTGCTAGATGGACTGAAATAGGAAAAAGGTTTAGGACTGAATCGGAAAAAAAAAGGTTTAGGACTGAATTAGCACAATTACAATAGATTTATGACTTTTTTAGTAATATCCTTGCTTTGGATGTACGCAATCTCTATACACGAGATTAGAGGGGTCCGCCTGGCGATAAAAATGCAAACAGAAAAAAATCAAGATGAAAAATCAAAAGTAAACGTCATTCTATACGGATTGAGAAATCCACGAATTTCACGGTCAAAGTGTTTCGAAAATTCGGAAAAATGACAATGTTATGCAAATTGATCGTAACTTTAATCTGGAAAAAAAATACATAAAGTAACTGTAGTAATTACGAGATTAGCAAATCCATGCAATTAAGGACTATAGCATAATTGTTAATCACATAATGATTGAAACATTGGAAAATGTTGTACGTGTAGAAGCTTCAAACTTTAACGAGTTGCCTGCCATGACCTCTCGGCGCATCGTTGCAATAAAAAGTTCAGATAAAAGCCGGCGTATTCGAGTCTTCGATTTCCAGACCTTCCTCCGGTCTACCACCAGAATCGAACGCGGCATTCTCGCAAATATACTTCAGACGGCGAAGGAGAGGACCTCGCAATTTCTAGCTTGCAAGTCGACGTTGTTGTCGTCCTCGAGTCTGATCCTTACGCTGCTCGTCATGTTCTCCTTCGTCGTTCTGATCGCCCTCAGGGATTCTTTCGATGCCCGGCAGCTCCTCCGCCCTCGATCGCGAGGAATACGGTCGAGATGTGGAATTTCGTTGACTTCCTCCAGTGATTTGGTTTCCGTTGCGTTGTCATATGCGGCGGAATGCAATTGAGTGGAGACGAATTGCTTCTGTGATGCTGCTGAAGAAAGGGAGATGACGGTCATGTTGTGGGAGCCTAGAGCCTTCGTATATCACAACTTTTTGGTGAGTCTTTGTTCATCTTAGTCGCTGCTGGAAATGTCTCTTTTCTTCTTCTTGAGGTGTCCTGATTGCAATTTTGATAGTTGGAATATGCACCAACATGAGAGTTTCAATGGCTTAGTGAACGGGGAGAATAGTTCAAAAGGTCCTAAACCTTTTGTATTTTTGCCAATTCAGTCCTAAATGTTTTGCATTTGTGCAAATTTAGTCATTTCGGTCAATTTTGACTGAAAATCGCTGACGAATTTTGGTGCACTTAATGATCGATTAAAATACCTTATTCTATATGACCAAAAAAAAAAAAATACCTTATTCTACATTTTCCATCCCAAACTGCCTTCATGTGCTTAAATTGGCAGTAAATTGTGATTTTTATTGAGGTCTATGACTGGCAAGTCCATTTGCACGTCAGAACTCTGCGCCCTTTGCCTGTTTGAAGTCTGAGGAAGAATGTTTCCATTACAATCCCATGAAAGTTTCATTTTTAAAGTGAACAATGTCAACAAGTTTTGAGATATCTTAAGGATCCACAACGACCATGCTTGAGAGTTCCCTGCCTCATACGGTTCATCGTTCAATTCTCATGGCGTCTCTTTTGTTTTTTTGGCTCGGATTAATTAAAAGCAAAAGAGGTTGATTCCATGAGTTTCAAACTTGAATTTTTATCGATAATTAATAAACAGTCCGTGCTTTCAACTTGTAATTCTAGAAATGGTCAGCAAAGTAAGTTGGGTTCTGTATGCAAACAAAAGATTGCGACGAAGTCTTATAAAATATCATAGCTCCGATTTACTAATGTTTCCTCAAAAGGAAACCATTTTATTTTCGCAATGAACGGACCTCGTATGCTTGCACTGATATCTAAGAGTTGTCTTGGACTCTTATATTGCAGTTAGGAATGAAATATATGCGTTACAACTTATAATCTCACGTGTTTTACCTGTGATAGAAATGCATTCCAAATTAACCTTCCTGGGGCGCTGTCGTACCATGATAAATTTTATAACCGTTTAGTCGAGGTGAATTGTCCAAAATAGTTTGGAGGCAGGGCTCATGTTTGTCCTCGTTTCTCTATACGAGATTGTGTGCTGTTTAACTTCGGGGAGAGGCCTTTGGGGCAAGGGGTTGCAAAACAAGATCACATAGAACGGTAGAAAAAACAAGCCCTGTATTCTGTTGCTCTTGACAATTTGAAAAACTCATAGTACGGCCGGGAAGTGCTTGATGATCTTTCATCCTCTCTATATACGTATATTTCTAGGCGGGATCTGATAATTTTGCATCTTGTGCTTGACTCTTTTTAAGATGTACTGTTAACTTGTGGAGAAGGGATTGCTGGAAGTAATGGGAGATTGGGAACCAAACGCTTTTATAGTCGGGGGATAAAGTTGAAATTTTTTGGCAGGATCTGATTCTAGAGATAATATAGCACAAGCGTCATAACGTTTCCGTACGACACTCACTTGAATGTCATAACTTTTTTTTTTCACCCATTTAATTGTCAAAACTTTTAAAAAAGTTCACCCAAGAGCCAAAAATTTGGTGTGGCATAGCATTTGTGGTGAACATTTTTAAAACGTTGTGGCATTCAAGCGATTCAATGAAAAATTATATGGCACTCAAGTGATAAAAAAAAAAAAAGTAATGACAATTAAGTGAGCACCATACATAAGTTATGGCACTCAAGTTATTGAAAAAAAAAAAGAAATTATTGTATTCAAGTGAGCGCAGTACGAAAGTTATAACACTTGTGGTGTTATTTTCTCTTTGATTCTATGTAAGTTAGCAGCAATGTTTAATGTGGTTCTGAGTAGATCTGCAGGGCTTAGGTGCTTGACGGCATGTCAATTGGAATCTTCACATCAGCTTTTGTTTTCCTTATTCCATTCACCTGTTTTTTTTTTCCTTGTTAATATCAAGACATGTTTAATGTAATGATATAAGAGGATCCTTCTCGCTGAGCATACTTAAAGGCCCAGCTGCTGTTGTTGATACATTCTCCAATCCCATATAATATGTTGGCAAAGATCTATTAAGGCCAATGATGTCATTCCATCGAAGCTTGCCTTGGCCAAAATTAAGAATGTTATGGGCAATTTAACACGGTTTATCTCAGAGTACTGAAGCAGACTTGATGAATTTAATCCAAGTAATTACAACATTTAGATCTGCCTTTCATCTTAGTTGCTTGGGGCCTTAATCAATTGAGACCGTGGTTTGATTTACCAGACAGTAACTGGATGGAATAGGATAATCTTTTACTTGTGACTAATTGATCTGAGCATGTGACAGTACTGCGAAGTGGTAATTTACTGTTGCAATCTTCAATTCCTGTGAAATTTTTCATGCTTGCTGCAGCACATCTATCTGAATGGCTTTTACACAAATGTAAGCGGTCTGTGTCTTGGTCCGTTTCATCTCCTCACCATCTCACATTTGCCCCTTATAGGCTTTAACAAAGTCTCAGGATGCTAATGGCTGTATGGTTTCTTGAATCTCTCTCTTGATCGCTTTGAGCAATTTATGTTCTCTCACTAGTTCAGCGGAATCCTCAAAGGTCACTATCTTCCCAAGGAAAAAACATAATAAGGACAAATTTTTAGACAGAACTTAAAAGAGCTCTTGTTCACGAGTCCTTCGACCACCCATGATTCAGTTCTTTCCCCCATTTTATGCTCCGGGTTTTGCTGCACTTAGTGATAATGGTCATCGTGTGATCGTTGCTCGTTGTCCTAGAAATGAATGAGCACCCACAAATCACAAACTGCCAACAGAACCAGACCGAAGCACTTTAACAGCATTAGTTAATTGGCAAGGAAATTTCTATTGGGTCATGCCTTCAACAATGATTACAAATGCAAATAAGCATATTCTACAGGGCTACAGAGTCTCGGAGACAACTATATTCGTCAGGTTAAATTATGGCTTCTAGTGCTACAAATTCAGACCCCGTCTTGCTAGCGGACCTAGAGGATCAGGAGGGCCCATGAATCTCTCTATCTATACAAGAATAAGACCTACTCTTTTACACCATCAGGTGATCAGATTGTAGCTCTGGCCTGGATTCACGTGCGGGACCCTTAATTGGCCCTGTGGCGTCATGTGAATCCCCACTTCATCTTCCTAAGGTTAATAAATCAAAGAGAAAAAGAAGTAGAAACAAATTCACTAACCCTATATTCTCAGAGCTGCAATGCTAAATCTGGCTTTTCCGTCTCAGGCTTACCGGAAGCAGGGGAGCTAGGGGACTGGAACCCAAAGTTTAAATCAGGTGGCAGAGAACCCGGTCTCTGTTGCTGCAACAATTCCGAGTCGGTTTTATGTTGTGATGATTCATTTGAAGGAGGACTGCGATGAAGCCCTGCAGTCTCTCCTGGGGTCCTAGGATCTTCCACATTTAAGTTCTGCGCAGATCCTGGAGCAACGGAATTCGTACCCGACCTGGAACTTGGGTCCAGCAAACGAGGGGATTGGAAGTTGAATCCATCGGCCCTAGCTACTCCAAACAATTTCCCCATATGAGCTGCAAGATTAATCGTTGACACACCATTAATCCCATTAATGCCTAGCCCGTGCAGCTTTGAGGAATCTGAAAGGGAGGCCTCAGTACGTTTAAGCTGCTCCCGCTTTTTAAGGCATTCGGCTCAGAAGCAGAGTTCAACCCCTCAGTATTTTACACCTTGTCTAACTGAACTTCTGCAGATTCCGTGGAATCGGAATTACCCGACTTGTGATTTACCCGGCTTGTAGTCAAGTCAAATAATGAAAAAAATTGTCCAAAAAATCGTAGACTTATTACAGCTTTGCCATTTTAGTCCTAAACTTTCTAATTGTGTCAATTGAGTCTCGGATCTTTTCACATTTAGTCAATTGAGTCAATCCGGCTAATTTTGATCAGAACTCGCTGATGTGGACACCGGCTATCTTACATGGCACGGTCGATGCTGACATGGACATTTTAAATATTATTTTAATATGTTTAAATTATTTTTTAGGTTCTTCTTTTCTTTATTTTTTGGATTGGGCAAGGGCCGCGACACCCTCGCTTCGAGTTCCTCACCGGCTAGTCCAAAAAAACAAAGAAGAGAAAAAAAAAACTAAACTAAATTATAAAAATTCAAGATATTATTTAAGAATTATTTAAGAAAAGTCCACGTGAGCGATTGGACTAATTAGCAAAGATCCCATGGATTTAGAACTTTTTGGACAATTTTTCCTGAAATACTTCGTGGAGTCCAGATATACGCAACTAAGTCGAGCTTATTGTCACCCGAAAAGAGATATTTCCTACCCTAGCAAAATGACTAATCTAAGGGAATAACATACATATGATATTGAGATTCCGCTAATTGCATCCTCTCTAATTTGAGATGTGGCGTTGGCGCTTGTTTGAAGGTTTGAGTTTGGGATAGTTCAGTTCGCATTATGAATTGGGACGGTCGAAAATTTTAACAGTTGGAGTGTCCGACAACCTTATTCTTAGAAATGTAAAAATTAGTTCACAAAATCGTTTTAAATTGAGTATATCATATGCCTCTACCAATTAATTTTTCGCACTGCGACATTATTCCAATTTTTAGATCGTTGCGACCGTGTGGTGCAAAGGGATGGACGATTTTGAGAAGATTCGTCAGTTATAAACGGGACGGTGCCAAACGGCTATACGCACCGCAGACGAACGAGAGGCAATTCGAACGCCCCCGAAGTCAGCGCACACGCGTTCTTCGTTTGTATCTCACTTCGTCCTCGGTCAACTCAAATCCTCTCTTCTTCTTCTTCGTCTTCGCAATCTGTCTTCATCATCATCTTCTTCAATGGCATCAAACTACACCTGCAAGGAATGCGGAACCAACCTCAACCTCAGCACCCTCCACCTCTACCCGCCGGACTTCTACTTCAAGGCCGGGAACAAGGAATCTCTCTCTCTCCTTCTCCTCCGTCGACGCCTCCAACTTCCGATTCCAGAAGGAGGACAAGATAGGCAAACGAAGAAGTAGAATGGGATGACATAATAGCAATCAAGTACTCAAATCCTCGTGCTATGAGCTTATCAAATCTTTGGATCCTATGCGGACTTGGAGGTACGTGATCATTATACACAAGATTCGAGGGTTCTGCAAATCTAGAAAACCATGAATTTCATCAAACAGCGAGAATGCATTTGCGAGTAAGCGCTCAAAAGCCCCTAATGTTTCAAAAATGTCACGATTCCTTTAAAACCCAGGAAAACATTTTTCTAAGGAAAACCCACTTCATCTGAGCCAATAGACTTCATTTGAATCAATTTAGAACTCGAAAAACGGAAGTTTCTTTTTTCGACACAAGGTTCAGGCAGACATGGTTAGCAGGCACACAAATTTACCTGACTTACCGAATTGATTGTGAATTCATTTCACATCAATAAGGTTTGGATGGTGGTATAAAGGCGCCACTAAGGCACCCATGCAACCGACGGCGGGAACATGAAGGCGCAATTCTATCATATTTGTAGTGCCGATTTGACCGCCGTGTCTTCTCATTGTTCCCTTCATTTGGGCTTTTTTTTTTTTTTTTTGCCCCTTTCATTGTCACAGTGCCGACCTAAAGGCAATGTCCTGTCCGGAGAATTCCATCATATTTCATTACTAACCCTCCGTTATCGGACATGTAATCTCCTTATTATCGTTAAATCCCATTATTTATCTACAGGCTTTTCGGAAATTTTTATATTCTAAAAAAAAAGACTACTTGGATATCTAAGTTTCAAAAATTCTTTGTGGTTCAAAATCAATCTAATGTGCAAGAAACCTTCAAATGTCTCTTTTATTTTGAAATAGGAAGATACCGGTTTATGGCGATAAATGAAGAACAATTAAAAGGGTGCCTGTATATCCTCAGGTATTAGAACAACAACTCATATTAAGATGCGTTTCCGTCTAGATATACTTTGTATATCGGTTTTTATTTATGATTCTTTTTTTGAGTTGAAATAGAAAAGTTTATAAATATTTTCTAAAATGTGGCAGCTGCATCCATCCTAAACGCATGCAATTTTTTTCTTGTATTAATATTGTCAACATGAATATTTCCTAAATTAATAGTAAGTATTCACCAAGATCAATATGAGAAATAAATTACTTTTTGGAACTGTAATGATTTCTAGAGCTATTGACTCGCATAAATTTTTTTATTTTTATTAAGGTACTAAGTCAATATTGCTTTGATGGCTCTGGCAGGCGCTATCCAATCCACCTTGCAAGGGTTTAGACACATTCATGTTCGATCGATCTTACTTCAATTATATGAAGTCTAAGATTGAATAGTCCCAAACCGACATCGGTTCATTTGTGTGAATTTCCATATACCCGGGGTGCTGTTGCAAAGTGTAGTTTCGGTGGTCAAATTATGTGTTGCATTCAACATATAGATTTGATTCATGCAACTAGATTCTAGCTTGTATATGCTTCGGCATATAGTTAAATTTTTCAGTTAATTTAGTATTTTTAGCCAATTCCTTTATATCCAGTTTTAGGCTAGCCAATATCTTATAGTTACGTACCTTATAGCGAACTTCTTAATTTAGTTTCGTTTTACTATAACAAAAAAAAAATGAAATTATAACAGGAAAAAACACAAATGAAGGAGAGATCACATTTTCATTGAAAAAATAAATAAAAAAGCTAAATTCACTAGTGCATTTAGGAAATTAGATTGCATCACTTTATCTAATAAATTGAAGAAAAAAGAAAATCCATGTCATATATTTATTTTTGTATTTGAAAGAAAGAGGTTAGAACTAGGGAATCAATTTAGTAGACACAAATCGCATATCATATATTTACTTCTCTTTTTGAGCATCCTGCATATTATGAATTTCCATTTATAGGCTTTTGAGCACGTTAGACTTATAACGGTGCCTTTCCTTTTGTCATGCTCGCACAAAATCAGTTGACACCCCTTTAAAGTTCTCTAGTAAGAAAAGTTTTAACCTTCAAAGTTTCACTGGAAAAAAGCACAATTATGCTGATCGCCATATGTTATCAATTTCGCAATCGGTCACTAAGCCTTAATGACAAAATGTCGAATAATGCTATCTTGCATTATAAATATAATGTATGCCTTGTTGTCGGGGCTCATTAATTATCATTATTGGGCAATTAGCACCTTGCCAAGTTGGCTTAAGTAAGATAATTTATTGATACCAAAGAAGAGGATTACGAGAATGTTTTGATTTTTTTCGCTAATTACATGTTTGTTGGAAGGTCAATGAAAGTCATTTGATGGAGATTTCCCAAAGTCAATCACATTTAGGACTAAATTACTTTAATCGGGATGACTTCTCTATTCCCCTTGTCGTTGGAGTCTATTGTCCATTTAGGTAATTTCCTAAATAATATTCAAATCAAATACCAAGCTATCTAATTTTGAGCATTGCAATTCTAATGCGATTTGATATTTCGCATGACATTAATTTCGGACTTATTCCTATTAAGAAGATTAATACAAAAAATTGCATGCATTTACGATGGATACAGTTGCCATTTTAGAAATTGCGTAGCCATATCGGATATTACCTAATTTAGATTAAGATTTAAGATAACTATTTCCTAGTTTAAATTAGGTCATCATGTAGATGAATAAACTTTTCTATTTCAACTCAAAAATAAAATCGTAAATTAAAGTTTTATAAATCTACGTGATGACCTAATTCAATTTAAAGGATAAGTGTATATCCTCAGGTATTAGAACAACACTACAATTTAAGATGTGTTTTTGTTTAAATTAATACTGTGTATAACTGTTTTATTTATGATTTTACTTTTGAGTTAAAATAGAAAATTTCATAAATGTACATGATGACCTAATCTAAACTAGGAACTAGTTTCGACCAAAAAAAAAAAAAACTAGGAACTAGTTTATATTAAATCTTAATCTAAATTAGGTAATGTCCGATATGGCTACGTAATTTCTAAAATATGGCAACTGCATCCATCATAAATGCATGCAAATTTTTTTTTTTTTTTGGTATTAATCTTCTTAATAGGAATATGTCCTAAATGTCATGCGCCATATCGATGATTGACCATAAAGTAAGTATTTATCACGATCAACATAGGAAACTATTTTAATTGGGATCCAATCTTTGGTCTCGAAAATCAAATCAATTGGAAATTGAATCACAATGCTCCAAACTAAATAATTTGATGTTTGATTTGAATATTATTTAGGAAATATTCCAACGACAAGAGACGAATACGAAATCATCCTGGTTAAAATGATTTAGTTCAAAATGCGATAGACTTTGGACAATCTCGATCAAATGACTTTTGTTTATCTACCAACGCACATGTAATTAGAGAAAGAAATCAAAACATTCTTGCAATGCTCCTCTTTTGGTATCAATAAATCATCTTAACTTGGCGAGATGCTAATGGCCGATAATTAGCGGACTAATGAATCAGCCCCAACAACCAAGCGTACACTATATTTATGATGCACGATGCATTCTTCGACCAAGGTTCAAACTTTTTAACGTTCTCAGTCACGATCAAGAGAATGAAAGTGATGATGTCCGACGGCCGGTGATTTTTTCTCGGTCTTCATTGAGAAGATGCGACTAGCGACAAGAAAGAGTGAAGAGGGAAGGAGGGAGGGAGAGTTTGAGCCCTAATGGTTGGAAATCTTCTCTTAGCTGAACCCATTTATCATTAGGTCATTATGGGTTTAAGACCCATTCAGACTTATCTACTTTAATTGACCTGGAATAGCATGAATTAATAATTTAGGATCCTAGACCGATTATTTCTGCACTTCCGAAGACGGATAAATGTCGATCATCATCATCATCATTAGTTCCACCATGATCTTCTATGCGTGACTCGTTGGTAAACAGAAAGCAACACCAATGTGGCATTCAGTGCACTTTGTAGTTGTATTTGATTATGAATGATTTTGTTATTGAGGCCCTGGGATTGATTGTGGAATTTGATAACATGTGGAGATCGGGACTCTGTTCCTTTTTCTAGTGAGATCTTGAATTAGAAAACTTCAAACGGGTGCGAGCACGAAGAAAGTAAAGGCGACATCATAAGTCTAATGTGCCTAGAAACCGATAAATGGAAATTCATAATATGTATGACGCTAAAAAGAAAAGTGAATATATGGTATTCAATTTGCATCTACTCTCCATAGCTGCTTTAGTCAAGAAAGAGAGGCAGTGTGTGAGACAATGGCCCATATGATTTTAGTCAAGAAAGAGAGGCAAGCCCAGGGCCAGAGGTACTCTCCATAGATGCTTTCGCTTTCAAAAAGGGCAATCGTAGTTCCAAGTCATAACCATTCAAACATTTGAAGGAATTGCATAAGTCCCATTAAACCAATGCTGCAGTAGTTCAAGAAACACTGTTCTACCTTCTTTCTCTCTAACTTGAACAACATTTAACAAGGTAGATGAACAAATCTGAAGCAAGGAAAATCATCTGAAGCCCATCCGAATGGACTTGAACAAGAAGGTGGCGTACTTCATATAAAGCAAAGCGAGGAAAATGAAAAAGTCTTGCATTGTACTAATTGAAAGAGAATGAATAGGGTTAGTCGCAACAAGTCCAACAGACATTTCAGCTCATTGGTCTACCCAACACCATCATCAATGTACGCAGCATCATCAAGAACCTTCTCTTTCTCTCTCTTAGCCAATTCAATGTCCTTGTCCACCATCATCTTCACCAACTCCTCAAACCCAACCTTGGGCTTCCAACCCAACACTTTCTCGGCCTTACTTGCATCTCCGGTCTTGTTGTCGACCTCCACCGTCGTGTCTCCCTTCATGCTGTCAACCTCTGCCGGCTTCAGCCCCACATACTTGAACTCCACAAGGTCAAACGGATTCAGCCCCGCATACTTAAACGCAACCTCCAAGAAGTCCACCAACGCGTGCCACTCTGTTGCGATCACGTAGTCGTCCGGTTTTTCTTGCTGCAGCATCATCCACATCGCCTCCATGTGGTCCCCGGCGAAACCCCATTCCTGAATGCCATCCAAATTCTTCAGGAAGAACTTGCTCTGCAGCCCCATCTTGATCCGCCCGACAGCCCTCGTGATCTTCCGGCTCAAGAAGTTTTCGCCCCGTCTCGGGGACTCGTGGTTGAACAGGATACCGTTGCACACGAACAACCCATGGGCCTCGCGGTAGTGAACCGCGTACCGATGTGCAGTGCACTTGGACACCGCGTAGGGGGACCGGGGGTTGAACGGGGATGTCTCAGACAGTGGTGTCTGCGGATTCCAGGGCCAATATTCATATTCCTGAGGCCCAAATATCTCTGAAGACCCAGCCTGGCAGTAACGGATGTGGCTGCGGCCGGTAGCAGAGACGTGAGAACGCACGGCCTCGAGGAGGCGGAGGGCAACCGTGGCGACCACATCAACGATGTAATCAGGCATCTCGAAGGAGGGCGCCACGTTGGTCTGGTCGTTGAGATTGTAGACCTCATCGGGGGAGATCGTGTCGATCAAGCGGCGGATAGACGAGGCGTCGGTGAGATCCGCGTGGTGAAGCTTCATCTGGGCCATGTGGGCATTGTGGGCATCGATGTAGATGTGGTCGACTCGTCGGGTGCTGAAGTTGGATGAGTGACGGATCAGGCCGTGGACCTCGTACCCTTTGTCGAGCAGCAACTCGGTGAGGTACGACCCGTCCTGTCCGGTGATGCCGGCGATCAGGGCCACCTTGCGGTGCTGCGGCTCCTTGGACGGGGCTTCGCCATTGGCTCCGGATCCGGATTTGGGCGTGTCGCTCTTGATCGCGGTCGCCATCGTCGCGTAGGATGGGGAAACCGGTCCGCTCTTGAGACCTTCTTGGTGAAGGGGCAGATTTAAATCGAGTGAATGTCGACAAAAACCCTAGGGTTTTAAGGCACTCGTGTATCAAAATAAAAGAAGAAGAATTTCTAGATATAAATCAAAATCACGAGAGCTGATTATAGAAAATATCTTCTTCTTCTTCTTTTTCTATTATTGTATTGTTTTTTTTTTTATGAAATGTTCCTGGTTTGTAATATCTTTATATATTAAAAAAGAAAATGCTTGGGTATGGCATCGTTACTCTACCTCCAGTAACCGTGCTTTTTACATCCCACGAAATCGAAGGATTTTTTTTGTCCGGTTTCTTTGAGGAATCAATTTCTTTAAATAACAAAATTTTGCTAAGAGTAAGATTAAGGGAAAAAAAAGGATCTAAAATTATTAGTAACCAAAAAGAAAGATAATCAAATATAAGAATATGCTAGCAGTGCATGAGATTTTTTCTTGTATTTAGTTGATTCAACTCTTGTATTATATTTTAAGATGATTTTTCTTGTATTTTACATCAATCTTTAATCACTTTTTTTTTTTTTGTAACTTGCTACCCAATCCGCACTTGGTATTTCATTGGGTACTTAAATAGAACATGCTAGCACTACATGAGGTTTGTTCTAACCCTGTTCAAACATTTTTTCCGCAACAAAATTTAGTAACGCATTGGAAAAGTTGGTTTGGAAGGGCTTTTTATTAATTCTGATTTCTGAGACTCTGCTAGAAAAATTGGCACCATTGTTGGATAACCAAACTGACTTAATTGACAGTTGTATGATGTTATGTCTTTGACGAATGTGACAAAAAAACCATCCCCAAGCTTTTCCTCTCTTCTTTTCCTTTTCTATGTTTATGAAACTCTAATATAAAATCTATTTAGCGATTGGCGTAAATATTTTATAGTGATTTTTTCATCCTTTTATTTGTTTTGAATTTCAAAAACTACTTTTTTTTTTTTAGAAATTTGTGACACGATGTGAAAACCCGCTAAAGTCTCGTTTTATTTTGATATTTTCTTTACTTCATTTTTTTTTATTCATGATCGATATTACTTGTGGGCGTTGTGGGGATCGATATAGATGTGGTCGACTTGTCGGGTGCTGAAGTTGGAGGAGTGACGGATCGGACCGTGGACCTCGTACCCTTTGTCGAGCAACAACTCGATGAGGTACGATCCATCCGGTCGTCCGATGACGACGGTGATTAGGGCCACCTTGCGGTGCTGTGGCCGCGGGGCTTCGGATCCGGATTTGGGCATGTCGTCCGGGGTCGCCATTGTCGCGTAGGATGGTGGCGAAATGGGTCCGCTCGGCAGATTTGAAGGAGGTGGATGCTTCTGGGAAGATGGGATGGATGGACTCTAGGGTTTTGAGGAGATGCAAAGGGAGATGGGAATGAAATCATAAATAAAACCGGTATACACAATATTAATTTAAACAGAAACGCATCTTAATTTGTGGTGTTGTTCTAATATGTAAGGATATGCACTTATCCTTTTAATTGAGTTAGGTCATCCCGTAGATTTATAAATCTACATGATGACCTAATTTAAACTAGGAATAATTTATCCTAAATCTTAATCTAAATTAGGTAACATCCGATATGGCTATGCAAATTCTAAAATGGCAACTGCATCCATCCTAAATGGATGTGATTTTTTTTTTTAATTAATATTCTTAATAGGAACACGTCCTAAATTAATGTCATGCGACATATTTAGAAAATTGACCATATAGTAGTTATTCACCACAACTATTATACGAAACAAATTTAATTGGGGATCCAATCTTTAGTCTCAAAGATCAAATGCCAATTACATTAAGGGGAAACATGCCTATTCGAGAGATATCTACACTTAAACCAAATCGCATTAGAATCACAATGCTCCAAATTAGATAGTTTGATATTCGATTTGAATATTATTTAAGCAATTACCTAAATGGACAATAGACTCCAAGGACAAGAGGAATAGAAATGTCATCCTAATTAAAGTAATTTAGTCCTAAATGTGATTAACTTTGGGAAATCTCCATCAAATGACTTTCATTGACCTTCCAACAAACATGTAATTAGCAAAAGAAATCAAAACATTATCGTAATCCTCTTCTCTGGTATTAATAAATCATCTTACTTAAGCCAACTTGGCAAGGTGCTAATTGCCCAATAATGATAATTAGCAGACTAATTAATCAGCCCCAACAATAAGTCATACACTATATTTATAATGCAAGATAGCATTATTCGACATTTTATCATTGACACCATGCGACCGATTGCGAAATTGATAACATATGGCGATTAGCATAACTGTGCCTTTTTGGAGTGAGACTTTGAAGGTTAAATCTTTTCTTATTAGAAAACTTCAAATGGGTGTCAGTTGATTTTATGCGAGCATGACAAAAGGAAAGGCACCGTCATAAGTCTAACGTGACTAGAAGCCCACAAATGGAAATTCACAATATATATGATGCTTAAAAAGAGAAGTAAATATATGATATGAGATTTGTATCTAATAAATTGATTTCCAAGGACTAACCTCTTTCTTTCAAATATGTTGACACCCGAATTTTTAGTCGGTTTTCCTTTAGTTTTATTTTCCAAAATTCATTAAAAATTCACAAAAAATCAAAAAATTAAAAAATCAACATTGGAAGCCTTGGCCAAGCTTAAGGAACCAATTTGGAACAAAAAATAATTTTTCATATTTCTCGCATTTTTTTTAATATTTTCGAAAATAGGAAAATACTTGAAAAATTCATAAAAAATACTTTTCGAGGTCGCAAAAATACATAAAAATGTTCAATATTTTTCTTTTAATTCCCTTTTAATATTGACCTCAATAAAAATCAAAAATTGAGTTTAATCTTAGGTGTTTCTTCACAACGCCTAAGGTTGAATTTGCACAAAAAATACCAATTGAGTCTCTTTATTTGCAATTTTTGCACATTTGTTGTCTAGACATTCAATTGCAGTCCCTTTGAACTTTAATTTGATCAATTCCACCCTCAATTGCACGAATTGCACGAATTAGGCAAAATCCCCAAAATATTTTCAATTTAGTCCCTCAATCGGTCAATTTTTGAAATTACTTTTAATTGAGGGACTATCATTGCAAAATCGGACTGTCACCCTATGTTTTCATGCATTCTAAATCGATTGGAATGGGTTTCAGGATCCAATTTGGTCAAATTGACACTCAATTGAACATTTCCCCAATTTGGGATTTTAGAAAAATTTGGGGTTTTTGTGCAAATTGATAAGAAATTTTGGGCGAAATTGCATTTCTAGATAATATCCAGGCCCCTAAGTGCAATTTTCAAATTTAATTGCAAAAATTCCAAGTCAATTTTGTTTAATTTTGAAAATTACGCGAAGTTCATTGTCTGAACCGGTTCGGACCGGTCTGATTCACGGTCGGACCGGTCGAACCGGTCCGAAAAAGTGCTTCGTCTTCCTCGTAACGCCCGTGCATATGAACAGTGAATGGCATGATTTGGACGATCAAATTGACAGGCCAATTGGTGATAATCGAAGCAATTAATTTAGGCGTTTTGTTCCCCAGGTTGATACGCGTTGATTGAGCCAAGTATCAAGATCAATGGCCGCCGGAGGAGCTCCGGCGAGCCAGTCAAAGTCACGGCGACATGAAAAAGTCAACAGCCTGCAAATCAAGTGCAATTCGCGCGTAATTGACATCGCCGGAGCACCAAACGGAGTCCAACGGAATTGCATTCCGTTCTTGACGCCGTTTAGACCATTTGGCACACTTGAGCACGTGCGGAGGAAGCTCGGCCAGCTCACATTCGACGCGCGCAAATTCGAAAGTGGGTATAAATAGCTGGGAAGCTTCGCGAATGAGGGAGGTTCATTTGCTCGCCCGAGCAATGTAATAGAGATAGAGAGAGAGAGAAAGCGAAGGAGAGCTCACCTTCTCGCCCGAGCGATCGAAGGTTTGAGCTCGGTCTGTGAGTTCTTCGCGAAGGCAATCCAGAGAGAATCGAACCTCGCCGCTACTTTAGGAAGCTTGCCCGAACCTTGGAGAAGCGATCGCGGCCTCTGGATTAGCTCGAAACCTTCAAAATCGGTGAGTCGACTTCTCAAGCTTCTTACTGTGCAATCATGGCGTCGCATCATCCCGAGCATGATTGTTGCAATTAGTTTGTGCGTTTTACTCCTTGAGCATCACCGACCACAATCGCACTTCGTTTTTGCATCGATTTCCCTCGAATCACGCGAGTCGAACCCCCAACCTTGCTCGGTCCGGCCGAACACCGGCCAGGCTATTTCGCACCTTGCGAGCTCGATCTGAGCTCGAGGTAAGTTCACTTACCTCTTATTCTGGCTTCTGTGTGATATGATTTGATTGTTATGCTATATGCTGTGCGTTTGAAGTTCCGGTTGTCGCGACCGTGATT
The DNA here is from genome assembly GCF_020921035.1 of Rhodamnia argentea. Lineage (NCBI taxonomy): Eukaryota > Viridiplantae > Streptophyta > Magnoliopsida > Myrtales > Myrtaceae > Rhodamnia > Rhodamnia argentea. The sequence goes on from NC_063160.1 coordinate 22,299,117, forward strand.
GATCCGATTCTCGCGATTTAGTGGATAAAATACTTAGATTTTTGGATATGTTATAGAGGAGGTTCGGGTGAGTTGTTTGGCGTTGGTTTCACGTTATTCCGGCGAGATCTCACCGTCGGATCTCGCCGGAGGGATGTCAGCCGTCCGTTTAGTGGTCGTCGCGAGGAAGAAGAAGAAGGTGACGTGGCGGTCAACGTGGTCGGGCCGGTCCCGACGTGTCGGGCGCCGGGGTTGGTCCAGCTGTCGGCCGACTCGGCTCGGCCGTTGGCGCGGACGAGCCGAGTCGAGATCTCATCCAACGGCCCGGATTATTAGTTGAGTTTGATTCGGGCCGTTGGATCTTTATTTTTATATTTTTGGATATTAGATATATTAGATTAGAAAATAGAAAATGTAAAACGGTGTCGTTTAATGTAGGCGATTCGGCGTCGTTTTGGCTATAGAATGGATGGACGGTCCAGATCAAGTCTAGGTTAGATCATGACCGTTCATGCATTTAATCGATCCGGCGTCGTTTTAGCAAGAGTAGGACGAATGGCTGAGATGAGATCTAGGTTAGATCTCGGCCGTTCATTCGATAAGCGGATACGTCGTCGTTTTGGTTCCGTAAAGATTGGACGGTGCGAGATCGGGTTTAGAATTAATCGCAGCCGTTCATTGCTATAAGTGATGCGGCGCCGTTTAGACTAAGACCCGTAAGCGTCGTCGTTTTGATTAGGGTAGAGTCAATGGCTGAGATTGATTTAAGAGTTGATCTCACCGTCCATTTCTTTTATATATTTTCGAATAATAGGAAATTAGTTTAGAAAAAAAAAAAAATCAAATAAATAGCATACGGCGCCGTTTTAGTCCGTAGAGGGGTTCATGAGCGGTCGGACCGGGTTGACCGGCCGTTGACCGGTTTGACCCGGTCCGGTTCATTAATAAAAAATAATAAAAAATAAAAAGAAATTTCCAAAAATCCAAAAAAATTGTAAAAATACTTAGAAAATTCATAAAAATTCCCGGATTTTCACAAAAAATTTCTAAAAATTCCTAGATCGATTCGGGACTCATAAAGTCTGGATCGAAAATTTTTGAGACTTCAAGGGTCGATTAATTTCGATCCGGAAAATTTCCAATATTTTTTAAAAATAAATAAAAATTCCAAAAAATAGAAAAAATTAGAAAAATTCAAGAAAATCACAAAAAATGAGAAATGGCCACATTCAACTGGCCAAATCGAAATTTTGTGATTTTCGGGTCCCGAACCCCAAAAAATGACCATTCTACCCTTCCGGGCCATTCGCCCCAAATTTTTACCAAATCACCCCGATACCCAAAATTGATTTTTGTGTGGGCCGATAGGGCCATTTTAGACATATCAAACCCCGATTGATTGATTTGATTGCTTGTAATGATTTTGACTTGCGCGTTAATTCCTCCGATTGTGATTGATTAGGATAGAAAAATCCCATCTCGTATGAATACTTAGATTTTTTAGGACCTACCTCATCTTATATCGCATCTCGCATGAAATCTTAGGTTAGAAAAACAATCAACATCGGTAACCGAAAGGGCGTCAAATATGAAACTTGGCGTAACCAAATCCCCGGACCCAAAATCTCGGGTTTTCGCGGAACCGAACGGTTTCTCCCGACCGCTCGGTAAGGTTTTCCGATCGTACCTTCCAATAAATCGATCGGTGGCGACTCCAAATTGCATGTACATATCGCACATGCCACCCGACCACACAAGGTCAATTTCGATATTTGAAAAATTTTACCCGACATCGCGATTCGAGTAATGGGTCTTGGGAGAGACTCGCGATCCCCCATATATATGCCTATAAAAGGAGGGATCGGCTCGTTAGCCCTATTCCACCCCGGGAAGGAAATTTCCGGGAGGGTCGCGACAGACCGGCGACTCACCGGGGAATACTTTAAGAGGATTTAAGCCGATAAAAATGCTGATTGTTTTCTAACCTCGTTTTCTCGCAGATGCTCTTGAAGATGAGGTACGTCCACTAACAAAAAAGTGTTAAATGTTGATGCAGATGGGAGTTATAAGGGGTGGCGTCTGTGCTAACCATTTTTGATGCAGATATGGAGTTTTGGATTGTTTGTTTATTTATGCAAATTTTGAAGCGGTGTTTTGAATATAAATTGTGGTGCATGTCTTGCATATTTCGAGGATCACGACATCGCACACACAAGCGCCTAAACCCGAGCCGCGAAATCACCTCTTAGGTCGCCATAGATAGGGATCGGTATGCGAAGCTCTTGTGTTTGATTGCACTTGGGTTGACCATATTTGATCCCGCTCGCTATGTAAGATTGATGGTCCTACCCACTTGTTGTTTGATTGCGCTTGTGGGCGGCCCATCGATTTGTATAGCGGGAGCCTTTTTAGGTCCATACCCGAGCCTTTTTGATTTCTTTAGAGTTAAACCTCACCTGTCTCATGCGCATGTGAAATGGATGGTTGGTATACCTAAAACCAAAAACCAAAAAAAGAGTAACATCGGTTGGTAAGGCTTTCTACCCTTTTATTTTGAACTTGTAAATTTAAATTTTGCATATCATACATTTCCACTACATATCATCACAATTTGTAAGATCGTTTAAGTGATCGGGGTTGAAAGTCAAATTTTCCTTTTTAGGATAGATGGCGCCCCAAAGTCGTGTTGATGCACCCGATGTATTCACATGGGAGCGGAGGACCATTCGACGCGAGGACCGAGTACCCGCTACATTCCGAGTTTTCGGATTTGTTCACGGACGAGAGCTCAACGGACGGAATCGCATCCGTAGCGAGAGTTGCGATTATACCCGATGTGGACGATATTTGGAGCTCGAGCGCGAGAAAGAAAGAATCTGGGAATTGTACATGAAGTTGGCGAGGAAGCCTCATGCTACCAAGACGGCCCCAAAACATTCCCCGATTAAGAAGAAGGAAATCATCACCATATCCTCATCCGATGATGAAGAAGATATCAAGCTTCCCGAGATAGTAGAGATTTCATCGGATGAGGATACCATTCTTACTGTCTAGATTAGTACGACTTTGGGGCATTTTCTAGGTTTCATTATATTTTGAGTCTATTATGTACTTTCATCGACATTTATTGTCCGAACATCTCTAGATACTGTCATGTTCTATCTTTTTGACTTTATTGTATTAGACTTGTAAATTTCATGAGTTGTCAATTTGTGAACGACTTTTTACCCCGATTACGCTTAAACGATCCTAATCAAATTACATGCCATCTTTGGGTGAGATTTGGTCCATAATTACCCTATTTGGCTTATTTGGGTCAAGTGGGAGTAGTTGACCCTCATGTTACCAAAAGATGACATGGAATTTGGTTAGCACATTTGCATCACATTACATGCATATGCATATTAAACTCGTGGTAATTGACTTTAGGATCATCATTTTTGCATTTTTTAGATCATGGGGAATGGAGACATCAAAGTCATCCCAATACCGCGCAAGGAACTCGCTATATGGTGGGATCGCCTCGACATCGTCAACAAAGCCTATGTGGAAGGACGTTTGGGACGACTTGTAGATTTGATCAAAGTGGAATAACAACCGGCGCTCATTCAAGCACTAGCCAAGGCATGGGACGCGCGAACAATGACGTTCAACTTTCGAGGATTGGAATTGACCCCTACGCTTGAGGAGTATACCGCTATTATCGGGGCCAAATTTGAAGAACGTATAGCTCAACCCCCTTTGGACATGGATTCCACTGCGTTCGTTATCGAGTTTCCTTCGCCTTAAAACTTCTGAAATTGAAAAAGTTTACAAGTCCAATTCCAACAAGTTCACATTCTCGTTCCTTTTCGATAATTATTCCTCTCTACCCACCGAAACCGGTCATAAATCGGGAAAGGTGTTCATTTTGGCTTTCTTTGCATTCGTTCTATTCCCGACTTCTAGAACTACTTTTGACCCCTCCATAACCCATATAGCCAGACAAGCGTGTTGTCACCGGGATTATTCGTACATGATCTTAGCCGAGACTTTTCTCTCCCCGAATCGTTCCAAATCTTCAAAAAGGCTGTTTTCCAAGCGTCTAGCGGATTACTCCACTTGTGGTTCACCTCTCATATAAAGACTTTCCAACTCCGGGTGGGGTGTTATGAGATCAATGAGCACGTTCACCCCCTTAGATCCTTCCTTAAGTGTCAATCCCTTGTACCCAAATACTCATTCAAAAAGTGGGTTGAGCTATTGGACAATTTGAAACCCGAGCATATTAGATGGCGTTTGACTTGGCCCAAGATCGTAGAAGCTCGCATTTCGGGTATTGAAGATAACCCTATCCCCTTATTGGGATGTACCGGCGCTGTGGCATATTACCCCATTCGAGTGGTGAGGCAATTTGGAGTTCTACAAGAGATACCACCGGATGTTTGTCCCGGGATCTTCTCATTCGATATGATACGAGGAAAGCTCACTAAGGAAACAAAGGAGTTGTATCGGGCCCGGATCAAGCTTATTCTTCACGCTTTGAAGAATTCCCCACCGCAACAAGTTGAATGGCCGGACTATTTGGACGATGAGATGAACGTTCACGTGGCCTCCAAGGAGTATATCCAGAAGTTTAAGGAGTATCGCCAATCAATGGTAGAGCCATATGTACCCGAGTGCGTATCTCCTCGGATTGAAGAAGTAGAGTCATATGAGCCAGAGTACATAGTACCATATGTACCGGGAGTAGAACCGTACATTCCCGAAGATCCAGAAAGTGGATATCGAAGAGGGAGAAGACCCATACTTGTGGGATTCCGATGGATCGAAGAGCAAGAAGAGTGGAAGCGCCCCGACTTGGATAGATCCATTCCCCCATTTAGATTTTACATATTTGTTATCTTTTAGATACTTTTGAACAATTTGGTTTGTAATGAATACATACTATCTCTTTTATGAGCATTTCATGCATACATATAGAAAAGTCAATTACCACGGATCAATGTCTCCAATTCTTAATATTTCCCATACCGATTTGATATTCGAAATCAGGTGAGTGATAAATACGAGGACTCGTAGTAAAACGCGCAAGTTAAGGATGGAACAAGAAGAGCTCGCACCTCGTGTGGGTAATCCGGAGAATCAAATGAATGTGATCGCCACAATGGTGGCGGAGATGAAGGCAATGATGATTGCAAGCCGGGGAGATACCCCGTTGACCCTAATTCTCAAGCTCTGCGGGGCCATCCGATGGAGCAAACGCTAATCCGGCGCCCGCCGCCAATCCAACTCGAATCCGGAAAGACCGCCTAAGGATCCTCCCATTGTGATTGACCTGGAGAAAAAGGAGAAGCAAGTCCTCAAAATGGAAGAGGAAATTAAGAGGCTCGCTAAGATCGAAGAGTGTTTGGCGAGTCAAGGTTATGAGCTCTCGAGATTCGACAAGGTTGCACCGTTCGAAAAGATAGAGGTTCCCGCTGATTACAAGGAGCCGACTTTGTAAGAAGATATAATGGGACCGGGTGTCCCAAGGCGCACTTGAAGTATTACTTGCGTCGAATGTCGCAGCTTCTCCGACAACATTCCACTACTCGGTTAACACTTTCCAGAAAGCCTATCTCGGGGCAGCCCCGGCGTGGTTCATTGAATTGGAGCCGGAGAGGCTCGCCGATTGGGATAAACCGGCAGACGAGTTCCTTCGGCAATACAAGTTTAACACTTTGACCGCCCTAACTAGAGAGGACCTTTTAAGGACAGTAAAAGGAAAGAGCGAGGCCGTTCGCGCCTACGCCCGGAGATGGAGAGCACCGGCTGTGCAAGTAAAACCGCCCGTCCCGGAAGATGAACTAATAGATCTGTTTCTCAAGGCCCTTCCGTTTGAATTTTTCGACAAGCTGAACACCTCTCGGGTGTCGACATTTGCACACCCGATCAAGGTGGCGGAGCGTCATGAGTGGGCACCGAGAGAGAAGAAGATACCCGAGGCGCCTTTCAAACGCCAATACCCTTTGAGAAGGGATATTAGGGAGCAAACCGGGAGAAGTAGCTTTTGTCCCTAATCCGCCAAAGCCCGGAAATTTCTCGCCTTCAATTCCTACCCAAGGAACGTCCTCCCGGACCGCTTCCAACCCACCGGAATTCGGAAAGAAAACCCGAGCTTGTTTTCACCCCACTACCCCGACCCTTATCCAAGTTGTTACCCATGCTTTTGGAGAATCGTTTAGTTGCAAAAGAGCCACCTCGAGCTCACCCGCCAAGATTTCCTGGGTATGATGAGACCCGCACATGCGTATACCATATGGGAGAAAGGGGGCATAACGCGGATAACCTGTCTCGCTCCGAAATTCAAGGTGCAAGCATTGATCGACGGAAAAGTTCTGGAATTTGATAAAGCCGAACCGAATGTGCAGCAGCAGAACCCGCTACCCGAGCATCGTGAGGTGAACGCGATCTTTGGAGATGAAGAGGAAGAGGTTCTGGAGTTCATAGTGAATATGGATAAAATGCGGGATGTCTTGACATTAGCCTCGCAATACCCGGAAGGAGAGAGTATTTCCCGGGAGCAAAAAGAAACTTGCTTGGAAAAATTAATTAGCTTGGGCGTCATAGGAAGAATGGAAAATGTCGCTTTCAAGGGGACCTACGTGGCGGTGAACATGCTGTCCGAGGAGTTCGCAATGAAACCTACGAGGGGAGCTCTTTTGAAAATACCCTCGGGATATTTGATGAGCGTCAAAGATGGTCAAGAAATTGAAGAGATAGACGAATATGAAGTCCGTCTGGATAAGGCCCACGGGGCGACAGGAGATTTTTGCAGAAAGCCCTAGAGAGGGGCGAAATAGTTGATAACCCGGGGGAAGATAGTGGTGGGTACAACTTTAAAGTGCTATATTCGGCGCCCCGAGTTTCTTTGTCAATTCTCGGAGATGTAGTCCCCGATGGGTGGGGTGGAATGGATGACCCCACAAGTGACGAATTTGTGGGAACGATCGATGAAGTTAAGGACCAAGCGGCTCCTCGAGATGAACAGAGGAACCAAGAGGTTGATATGCGACTTTCTAACTGAGACGCATATACGTCATTTGACGACTATGGTAGCAGAATTATCGCAATTAATGGCCAGGAACAACGCCACAAGAATAGAAGAGAATATGCAGATTCTCGGAGATACGGCGGGCCATGGAAACACAGAATCGAAAGATCGCTCTACTACAAGAGCAAGGAGATGACGTGTCGAGGAAAATGGATGAGTTGAAGGAGCTGATTACGCCACTCACCCAAGCGAGAAATGTCCCGCCTCAAGGTGTGAACCCGAGGGTGGTCTTCCGCACGAAGTATAATGGCGCCGGGTGTCCTCCGGCGCATGTCTCATACTATCTTCGCCAAATGGTTGGCCACCATGAAGATGACGAAACACTCGATCCGGAACTTTGGACAAAGTTTAATGGGCCTCGCGCTGGTATGGTTTCAATCAATCGATCTAGACCGGGTCCCGAGCTGGGAGGATTTATCGAGCACTTCATACGACACTTTGAAGCCGGAATCGAGGTTATTTCACTAAGGCTAATCTGTTGAATATCCGGAAAGGGGAAGACGAGAGTTTTGAACTCTTCACTAGGAGGTGGAAGAAACACGCCGTGATGGTACAACCGCCACCGTCCGAGAGAGAAATGTTGGAGTTCGTATCGAAGTCACTTCCGGCGGAATACTTTGATCGCATGTATGCATACACTTACTCGTCGCTCCAACATATGGTGGAGATTGGTATGAGAATTGAGGGGATTATCCTAAGAGTCAAAAGGGAAAGGCAAGAGAGATCCGGATGAAGAAAACGCCACGCCGATAAGGCCCGGTCCGTAACATAACCCCGAGGAGGTTCATGAGGATGAAATGATTGGGATGATAGATGCCCCAATTCGTTTCGTGATTGATTTGAACAAAGTTGATAGCTGGGAGTTAGAAGCTTCTAGTTCGAAAAACCATCAACATCCGAATCACTACCGTAAAAGATCATACCGGTGAGGATTAAATTACCCCTGTGGAAGAGTACAACTCAAGGGCAGTTCATTGGGATTATGGAACGGGCGAGATTGACGCCATAATGAGATCCGGAAGATGTTATCCCCCGAGAGAAGTGGATTCTCGAAAAGAGAATCCCAACTCGCGGAAGAGGTTGAGAAGTTGCAATCGGTCGTGAGGACCAAAGTGAATATGATGTCGTTGACCAACTCGCGGAAGATGCCCGCACGCATTTCCTTACTCGGATCTCTTCAAAAATTCTGAAAAGCACAAAGACGCCCTTTTGAAGGTGCTGGATGAGGTGCATGTTCCGTAGACAATTAACGAAGTGCAATTGGGAGACTTTGTGGGTGCTATCCTTCCCGAAGGACCAGATATCCTTCTCGGACGAAGACTTCCCGAAAGAAGGGCGAGTTCACAACAAAGCCCTTTACATAGCCGTGAGGTGTCACGGAAAGGAGGTTCCTCACGTCTTGATTGATAATGGTTCCGCTTTCAACCTCGTGTCCACTAAGCACTTTGAGAAGCTTGGGGATCAATGAAGATTTTGTGAAGACATCCAAGGCCACCATCCGATCATTTGATGGAGTCTCCAAGAATGTTGTAGGAGAGATTGAGCTGGACATTGACATTGGACCGGTAACTTCTCTATACCGTTCCAAGTATTGGATATTCCAAGCGCCTTCACCTTGCTCCCGGGAAGACCGTGGATTCATGTGTCCGGAGCGGTACCTTCCTCTCTCGCATCAAAAGTTAAAATTTGTGGTCAAGGGTCAATTGATCACCGTCCATGGCGAGACAGACATCGGGCCGCTTTAAAAGGGATGGTTCCATACGTCGAACCCTCAAAAGAGGAGGAGCTGAGTTATCACACCTTCGACATTGTATCTGTCATGCATGTGTTACCGGATGCAAAGGTGGCTATACCTAGAGCTTTCAAGACCCGCAACTATGGCGGGAAAAGTGCTACTCTCGAATGGATTTATTCCGGGTGCTGGATTAGGGAAATATGGTCGTGGAATCCGTAACCCTTTGAATTTGGGCTCAAATGACCACAAGGTTGGTCCGGGTTATAGCGGAATAGTGGAAAATAACATAGGTCGAGGCCGAGGTCGAAACAATCGTTATGGAGACCATGGACGCCGTGGACGCCAAGGTGGCCGTTTCATAGGTACCGATGTATGGAAAGCTAGAGGAAAATGCTCCTAAACCCTTTATTCGAGGTATTCTCTAAGGGAGGCAAATGGCTGGAAGATGAAGACATCTCCGAGGATGCAGAGCCGACTTATTCAACCCGTTCCTCGGATAATCGGGTGAACGTGATAATTGAGTGGCCGGACGATGATTTCCCCACCCCCGAGTAAAAGGCTCTTTCGAACTTTATCTTTTAATGCATTTTGATTACTGCATTTGCTTTAAAGCTTTTTGATGTTTTAGCACCTTTGGGTCACATGTCGTGATCCGAGAAGTGCAAGATCGTATTGTTCTTAGTTGCATTTATTAATGAAAAACATTTCAAATTTGATTACGTACATGTGGAGCAAACGGATTGGTCCGATGATGACAATTGATTCTACCATGAAACTTGAGGCCCGATCCGCCATATGATCTAGGATTTTAAAACAGCTTTTGAGAACCAGGATGTCCGGAAGATCGTGGACTAGTTCTCCTTTCCTTATCTAAGAAAATTGAAATTTGAAAAATGTTTTCATGATAGGAATCATGCATCCTTCAATTTTATCATCTTTGAATACTAACCTATCATGGTGCATTTCGGGCATGTCATCCCACCCATACATAACAAGGTTAATATGTGACTCATATCAGCTCGATGACTATGCATGCGAAGTTGATATAGACGAGGTTGATGTGAGCGATATCAAGAAAGAATGGGATTGTTTCGAAGAATCTAAGCCTCCTATTTCAAGAACCTATCATCATTAATTTGGGAGATTCTGATCGGCCAAGGAAGTGAAAATAGGAGGACACCGTCGGCGGCAGCAGATATTTTAAGAATGACGGTGTTACTCAAGGAATATCAAGATATCTTCGCCCGGTCGTATGCCGACATGCCGGGTCTAGATCGTGAGATTGTGGAGCATGCTTTGCCCACGGATCCTTCTTGCACACCAAGAAATCAATCACCCGTAAGAATGAATCCCGAATCGGCGGATAAAATCAAGGAAGAGGTGATGAAGCTCCTTAAAGTTGGATTTATCGAGGCTGTCCCATATGCCGATTGGGTCGCCAATATCGTACCGCTTAAGAAGAAGGATGGGAGAATTAGAATATGCGTGGATTATCGGGACTTGAACAAAGCTAGTCCCAAGGATGATTTTCCCCTACCGCACATTGATGTGCTCGTCGACGCATCGCGGGTTTTGAATTGTTCTCCTTTATGGATGGATTCTCGTGGATATAATCGATCATGCTCAAGGAAAAAGATAAGATCAAGACCTCATTCACTACACAATGGGGAACTTTTTGTTACAAGGTGATGCCATTTGGGTTGAAAAATGCAGGTGCAACATATCGAGGGCTATGGTGACCCTTTTTCATGATATGATACATAAGGAGATCGAGGTCTATGTGGATGATATGATTGCCAAGTCCAAGCCTGGAGAAGACCATGTTAAAGTGCTGAAGAAGTTATTTGATCGATTGAGAAAGTATAAGCTCAAGTTGAATCCTCGCGAAATGCGTATTTGGCGCAAGATCCCGGGAAAGCCGCTAGGGTTTGTGGTGAGCAGCCGTGGTATTGAAATTGACCCTTCCAAGATTAAAGCCATATGGGAAATAGGAACTCCTTCTATCGTTAAAGAAGTAAGGGGTTTACTCGGGAAGATTGAATTATATATCCAGATTCATATCCCAACTATCGAAACGGCAAAACCCTTCTTCAAGTTGCTAAAGAAAGGTACAAAGGTGAAATGGGATGCGGAATGCCAACAAGCATTTGAGAAGATCAAGGAATATCTGGTACAACCTCCAAAGATTGGTACCTCCTATCCCCGACGTTCCTTTAACTCTATATCCGATCGTTAATGATGAGTCCTTGGGAGCTTTACTTGCCCAAACTAACCCCAAGGATCGTAAAGAGCGGGCCATATATTATTTGAGCAAAAAGTTTACAACATCTGAAGTCAAATACCCAACAAGTGGAAAGGACTTGCGTAGCATTGGTTTGGGTCCTCCACTGATTGAGGCAAAGTATACACCGCATTATCATATAGAGCTGGTCACCGAAAATGACCCCATCAAATACCTTTTGGAGAAGCCAACATTGTTGGGAAAGATGGCTAAATGGCAAATACGCTTTCGTAGTTCGATATCAAAACCTCTCCCCAAAAATCTGTCAAGGGAAGAGCAATTGCCGACATGCTAGCCGAGAATCCTCCTAAGGACGTTTCAGAGCAAAACAAGGGAGGTCAAATCCTGAATATATCTGAAGACAAATGGACAATGTACTTTGACGGTGCAAGTGAACCTCACCGGATCGTGCACCGGGGCGCTTCGATATCCCCCGAAGATCAACATTATCCAGTTTCAGCCAAGTTGGTATTCCCCCGCACCAACAACATTTCGAATATGAAGCCTCGCATACTAGGATTACAATTGGCTATCTCATTAAAGGTGAAGAAGCTACTGGTATACGGAGATTCCATGCTAATCATTTTACAAACTCAAGGGGAGTGGAAGACAAAGGATCCCAAGCTTATTCCTTATCATAAATACCTCGAAGAGCCGATCCAACACTTTGAGGAGATTACTTTCGAATATCTCGCCGAGAACTCGTAACCATTTTGCTGATGCTTTGGCCACATTATCAGCCATGTTACAAGTGCAAAATGGTCTTGAGATAGAACCGTTAAGGATTGACATCCTTGAGCAACCCGCATACCGCATGGTCATTGAAGAAGAACCCGATGAGGAACCGTGGTATCATGACATCAAGAATTACCTATCGAAGGGCGAATTCCCTTGAACAGTCAACCGGAAGATAAAAAGTACATAAGCAAGATGGCATCTAAATTTTTCCTCGCCGGACAGATCCTATACAAGAGATCCTTTGACTCGACTCCCGCCGAGGTGCGTGAATTCCAAAGAAGCAAATCTCATTATGAAAGAGATTCATGAAGGGGAATGTGGACCGCATATGAATGGCCACCTCCTCGCCAAGAAGATTATGAGACTCGGGTATTACTTGGTTGACTATCGAGTCGGATTGCAACCAAGCATGTTAGATCCTCGTCATCAATGCCGGGTATACGGCGACAGGATAAATGCGCCGCCAACCGAGCTACATCAAATGTCGAGCCATGGCCATTCTCGCATGTGGGGAATTGATATGATTGGCCCTATCAACCCAAAGGCCTCAAACGGACATCGCTTTATTTTGGTGGCTATTGACTACTTCACTAAATGGATTGAAGCCAGCTCATATGCCAATGTCACTGCGAATAGTGTGGCTAAGTTTATCAAGCGAGATATCATCTCAAGATATGGAGTGCCAAGAGCCATCATTACGGACAATGGCTCAAATTTGAACAACAAGGTTGTCGATCAACTATTGGAACAATTTAAGGTACGACACCTTAATTCTTCGCCTTACCGCCCGCAAATGAATGGAGCCGTGGAAGCGGCAAACAAGAACATCAAGAAGATATTGGCCAAAACCGCCGAGAAATATCGAGATTGGCACGAAAGATTGCCATATGCTCTCATGGCCTACCGAACTTCAATTCGTACTTCAACCGGGGCAACTCCTTACTCTTTGGTATACGGTATGGAAGCGGTCCTACCAAGAGAGGTGGAAATCCCCTCTTTAAGGATTCTGTCTCAAGTAGGGCTCACGTAAGATGAATGGAGTCGACAGAGACACGAACAATTGAATTTGATTGACGAAAAGCGATTAAGGGCTATCTGTCATGGTCAAAGTTATCGAAGAAAGTGGCCGTAGCTTTTAACAAGAAGGTTAAACCTAGAAGTTTTGAAGCGGGGATGCTAGTTGTGAAGAAAATGCTCCCAAACGCACAACACCCAGGAGGCAAATTCATGCCAAATTATGAAGGCCCCTATGTGATTCGAAGGTCTTATCCGGGGGAGCTCTTATACTTGTAAACATGGATGGAGAAGAATTGGCAAGTCCAGTGAATTCGGATGCCGTGAAGAGATATTTTCCTTGAAATAAATTGAGCTTCAGAGCGGTTGATGAGCAGATATGAGTCACATGAAAATTTTGCATTTGCATGACATCTCGCATACATGCATTTGCATACGTTTGTATTTTGTAGGTGGACCGGGAATCATGAAGAACTTTGCAGAGCAACCGATCAAAACAGGGAAGTTATCTCGTTACTTTGGATCACGGATTTTGAATATCTTGGACTAATTGTTTCCTTTTGTTCTTTACGAGAAACAGGAGTCGACACCCGAAAGAGGAGACAGGAGTCAACATCCGAAGGAGATAAGAAGAAATCACTTCGGGATTTGAAAATTTGAATATCTTGGACTGATTGTTTCCTTTTGTTTTTACAGAGACAGGAGTCAACGTCCGAAGGAGACGAGAAGAAATCGCTCGGAACTTAAAATTTTGAATACCTTGAACCGATTGTTTCCTTTTGTTTTTACACGGGGACGAAGCCAATATTTGAAGAAGACAGGTTTGAGGTTCTCTTTCTTTACAAAGAATTTTCATACGCCGTCGTGCTTGAAATTGAAAAAACTTGGAATTATAGAGCCACAAGGCCCTTTCAAAGAAATATTCCTTACAAATTACAGAAACATCTTTTGAATATTATCTTTGATGAGAACATTTGGCAAACGATGAATTTTGACGAAAACGCCCCGAGTTTCTATAAAAGGGCATGCTTTGAAAGCTTTTCAAAAGAATGATCCTTCAAATGAAAAGAGGCAAACTTTGTCCTTAAACACGTCCCCGACACACTTGAGTGATGAGTGAGAGTGATGGAGCGAAAGAGCTTAATTTTGGGACGTAGGGATCATTCGCGGTGATTACATGGATTAAAATGATGAAAGGCATTTCCATTTCAAAATTATCCATACACATTTGTATCCCTTGATAACCACTCCGAGCCAAAAAGGGAGAATTTTATGAATATAACCCTGTCAAGAACCACCCCACAATGGGGCATATTTGGAGGTTCATTGGATGATTCCTTGGAGAAAAGGTCAGTAAGACTTTATTGTACCGACTCGCATCAATCTTTTTGTGATTAGCTTCAGGTGATTTTCGGCAAAGACTTGGAACACCTCAAAGTGAAGAAAAGCATTTCATCTCTATATCCCAAACACTTACCCTTTGAAAAGCCAATTTGAGCCTTTGAATATTCATTTCTAAACCCTTGTTGGTGATCACCCCCCCACACTCGGGGCAAAGCAAAGGAATTACCAAGCAATGAATCAAAAAGCATGATCGGAAGAATTTTGATACTCGGTCTCAAAAGAACCTATCGGTGCGAAAATGATGAAGAATGAAAGGGCTAGAAAAAGCAAAGTGCCTGGTAAAAGCAAGGCCAAAGCCCATGAAAAGAGCATCCCGAAAAGGGGCAAATCCTAAAGAAAAATCATTAAGATGAAAAGAGGAAAATCCTCAAAATCAATTGGAAAAAGAATGATTGTGAATCTTCCGCAAAAGGCAAATGAAAGCTGGAGAAATGTCAAGGTGATCACCAAAGTTCACCCTCTTTTGAAAATATGGCCGTTCTTAAAGAGCCCACCTTAAACCAAAATACAACCCGTCACCGTAACTTTTCTCGATCTAAGAGGTGTTTCAGGTTAATGCAAGAAATCATACAGAAGCTACCGCTTAAAGAGGTAAGTACAATCCTCGTCTTATCATGACTTCGTGGTTCTTGACTTGTAGACCCGAAGAAGCTATTTCAGATCAAAATTCATTTCTAAACTTCAAAATGAATATCCTTTGAAAAGCCTTTGACCCGGCCCGAATTACGGTCCCTTTTAAAATGCCTTCTCTCGATTAGTCGATTGTATGAATCTCGAATGATCCCGAAACCTCGAGGTTAGGTTTCCGTGAGCAGATTTGAATTTTAAGAAAAGCCTTCCTAAATGGTGAGAAGCCCTCTTGGATGAAGGAAAATCCTTTTGAAAATTTTTTAAAACAACCTTTTTGAAGAACACTCGAGATGTGTCATTCAAAGTCCATCCCCAAATGGAGATTTGAAATTGTGATTGGAGACATTTCCCTCACAAATACACTTTGAAAATTTGTCTAGAATTCTTGAATTTTTTCCAAGAACTTAAAGTTGTCATACTAATGATGTTTGATTGAACTTTCGCAGTTCCCTGGTGACCCCAAATCCTCGTAAAAGTTGCATTTTAAAGATTTGATTAACTTGGATTTTCTCGTGTGTCTTTTGGCATCCCCGTGTCCTCGGATCCTCTCGCTTATTTGAAAATTTGAAATAGGGTTTGAGCTCGTAGGTACACTAGTCAACCTAGGTCCTCGGATGGCACCCTCTCGACGGTTAGTAGCTGGAGAGACGAAAACCGATCCGCTTATTTGAAAATTTGAAATAGGGTTTGAGCTCAGTAGGTACACTAGTCAACCTAGGTCCTCGGATGGCACCCTCTCGGACGGTTAGTAGCTGGAGAGACGAAAACCGATCTCGCTTATTTGAAAATTTGAAATAGGGTTTGAGCTCAGTAGGTACACTAGTCAACCTAGGTCCTCGAGATGGCACCCTCTCGCACGGTTAGTAGCTGGAGAGACGAAAACCGATCTCGCTTATTTGAAAATTTGAAATAGGGTTTGAGCTCGTAGGTACACTAGTCAACCTAGGTCCTCGATGGCACCCTCTCGACGGTTAGTAGCTGGAGAGACGAAAACCGATCTCGCTTATTTGAAAATTTGAAATAGGGTTTGAGCTCGTAGGTACACTAGTCAACCTAGGTCCTCGAGATGGCACCCTCTCGGACGGTTAGTAGCTGGAGAGACGAAAACCGATCCGCTTATTTGAAAATTTGAAATAGGGTTTGAGCTCCGTAGGTACACTAGTCAACCTAGGTCCTCGGATGGCACCCTCTCTCGGACGGTTAGTAGCTGGAGAGACGAAAACCGATCCGCTTATTTGAAAATTTGAAATAGGGTTTGAGCTCATCGTAGGTACACTAGTTAACCTAGGTCCTCGGATGGCACCCTCTCGCACGGTTAGTAGCTGGAGAGACGAAAACCGATCCGCTTTTTAGATGGTGAGTCCCCGCATGGAGGATAGCCAATCTTTTTTAAATAGGTGAAACCCCTTTGTTACAAGGGTGAACCTCCCCCTCGACGGTTAGTAGCTGGAGAGACGAAAGCCGATCCGCTTTTTAGATGGTGAGTCCCCGCATGGAGGATAGCCAATCTTTTTAAATAGGTGAAACCCCTTTGTTACAAGGGTGAACCTCCCCCTCGACGGTTAGTAGCTGGAGAGACGAAAGCCGATCCGCTTTTTAGATGGTGAGTCCCCGCATGGAGGATAGCCAATCTTTTTAAATAGGTGAAACCCCTTTGTTACAAGGGTGAACCTCCCCTTTCGCACGGTTAGTAGCTGGAGAGACGAAAGCCGATCCGCCCCCTTTTTAAATGATGAATCCCTAGTGGATAGTCAAACCCATTTTAAATAGGTGAAACCCCTTTGTTACAAGGGTGAACCTTCCTTCCAAATCTTCAAACCACCACTCGACATCATACGGACGCCGACCATTGCAAATCTCGTCGCGCCATTCACAGGTAATTCCATACACCGAATCTTTCAACCTCGGATCGACAAATCTCAAACCATAGACAGGTGAGCTACGGGTAAGTCTCTCTCTTCTCATTTCTCTTTCACATAAAATGAGCATGAACTCGAAATAATTCCCCACTGGAGTCGAGCTTAAACTGCGAAGGTAAAGCAATCGAATGTCAAAGACTTATTTTCTTTAGATTTTTCCCCAGCAGAGTCGATTAAGGATCCATGTGTCACCTTGTCTTTGAAAGCAACCTCTAACCGAGATTACTTTCAAAGAGGGGCAAATTGTTGACACCCGAATTTTTAGTCGGTTTTCCTTTAGTTTTATTTTCCAAAATTCATTAAAAATTCACAAAAAATCAAAAAATTAAAAAATCAACATTGGAAGCCTTGGCCAAGCTTAAGGAACCAATTTGGAACAAAAAATAATTTTTCATATTTCTCGCATTTTTTTTAATATTTTCGAAAATAGGAAAATACTTGAAAAATTCATAAAAAATACTTTTCGAGGTCGCAAAAATACATAAAAATGTTCAATATTTTTCTTTTAATTCCCTTTTAATATTGACCTCAATAAAAATCAAAAATTGAGTTTAATCTTAGGTGTTTCTTCACAACGCCTAAGGTTGAATTTGCACAAAAAATACCAATTGAGTCTCTTTATTTGCAATTTTTGCACATTTGTTGTCTAGACATTCAATTGCAGTCCCTTTGAACTTTAATTTGATCAATTCCACCCTCAATTGCACGAATTGCACGAATTAGGCAAAATCCCCAAAATATTTTCAATTTAGTCCCTCAATCGGTCAATTTTTGAAATTACTTTTAATTGAGGGACTATCATTGCAAAATCGGACTGTCACCCTATGTTTTCATGCATTCTAAATCGATTGGAATGGGTTTCAGGATCCAATTTGGTCAAATTGACACTCAATTGAACATTTCCCCAATTTGGGATTTTAGAAAAATTTGGGGTTTTTGTGCAAATTGATAAGAAATTTTGGGCGAAATTGCATTTCTAGATAATATCCAGGCCCCTAAGTGCAATTTTCAAATTTAATTGCAAAAATTCCAAGTCAATTTTGTTTAATTTTGAAAATTACGCGAAGTTCATTGTCTCGAACCGGTTCGCACCGGTCTCGATTCACGGTCGGACCGGTCGAACCGGTCCCGAACAAAGGCTTCGTCTTCCTCGTAACGCCCGTGCATATGAACAAGTGAATGGCATGATTTGGACGATCAAATTGACAGGCCAATTGGTGATAATCGAAGCAATTAATTTAGGCGTTTTGTTCCCCAGGTTGATACGCGTTGATTGAGCCAAGTATCAAGATCAATGGCCGCCGGAGGAGCTCCGGCGAGCTACCAAAGTCACGGCGACATGAAAAAGTCAACAGCCCGCAAATCAAGTGCAATTCGCGCGTAATTGACATCGCCGGAGCACCAAACGGAGTCCAACGGAATTGCATTCCGTTCTTGACGCCGTTTAGACCATTTGGCACACTTGAGCACGTGCGGAGGAAGCTCGGCCAGCTCACATTCGACGCGCGCAAATTCGAAAGTGGGTATAAATAGCTGGGAAGCTTCGCGAATGAGGGAGGTTCATTTGCTCGCCCGAGCAAATGAATAGAGATAGAGAGAGAGAGAAAGCGAAGGAGAGCTCACCTTCTCGCCCGAGCGATCGAAGGTTTGAGCTCGGCCCGTGAGTTCTTCGCGAAGGCAATCCAGAGAGAATCGAACCTCGCCGCTACTTCGAGAAGCTTGCCCGAACCTTGGAGAAGCGATCGCGGCCTCGGATTAGCTCGAAACCTTCAAAATCGGTGAGTCGACTTCTCAAGCTTCTTACTGTGCAATCATGGCGTCGCATCATCCCGAGCATGATTGTTGCAATTAGTTTGTGCGTTTTACTCCTTGAGCATCACCGACCACAATCGCACTTCGTTTTTGCATCGATTTCCCTCGAATCACGCGAGTCGAACCCCCAACCTTGCTCGGTCTGGCCGAACACCGGCCAGGCTATTTCGCACCTTGCGAGCTCGATTCGAGCTCGAGGTAAGTTCACTTACCTCTTATTCTGGCTTCTGTGTGATATGATTTGATTGTTATGCTATATGCTGTGCGTTTGAAGTTCGGGTTGTCGCGACTGTGATTGATCCGATTCTCGCGATTTAGTGGATAAAATACTTAGATTTTTGGATATGTTATAGAGGAGGTTCGGGTGAGTTGTTTGGCGTTGGTTTCACGTTATTCGGCGAGATCTCACCGTCGGATCTCGCCGGAGGGATGTCACCCGTCCGTTTAGTGGTCGTCGCGAGGAAGAAGAAGAAGGTGACGTGGCGGTCAACGTGGTCGGCGGTCGACGTGTCGGGCGCCGGGTTGGTCCAGCTCGTCGGCGCCGACTCCGGCTCGGCCGTTGGCGCGGACGAGCCGAGTCGGATCTCATCCAACGGCCCGGATTATTAGTTGAGTTTGATTCGGGCCGTTGGATCTTTATTTTTATATTTTTGGATATTAGATATATTAGATTAGAAAATAGAAAATGTAAAACGGTGTCGTTTAATGTAGGCGATTCGGCGTCGTTTTGGCTATAGAATGGATGGACGGTCCAGATCAAGTCTAGGTTAGATCATGACCGTTCATGCATTTAACTCGATCCGGCGTCGTTTTAGCAAGAGTAGGACGAATGGCCGAGATGAGATCTAGGTTAGATCTCGGCCGTTCATTCGATAAGCGGATACGTCGTCGTTTTGGTTCCGTAAAGATTGGACGGTGCGAGATCGGGTTTAGAATTAATCGCAGCCGTTCATTGCTATAAGTGATGCGGCGCCGTTTAGACTAAGACCCGAAGCGTCGTCGTTTTGATTAGGGTAGAGTCAATGGCTGAGATTGATTTAAGAGTTGATCTCACCGTCCATTTCTTTTATATATTTTCGAATAATAGGAAATTAGTTTAGAAAATAAAAAAAAATCAAATAAATAGCATACGGCGCCGTTTTAGCCGTAGAGGGGTTCATGAGCGGTCGGACCGGGTTGACCGGCCGTTGACCGGTTTGACCCGGTCCGGTTCATTAATAAAAAATAATAAAAAATAAAAAGAAATTTCCAAAAATCCAAAAAAATTGTAAAAATACTTAGAAAATTCATAAAAATTCCTGCGATTTTCACAAAAAATTTCTAAAAATTCCTAGATCGATTCGGGACTCATAAAGTCTGGATCGAAAATTTTTGAGACTTCAAGGGTCGATTAATTTCGATCCGGAAAATTTCCAATATTTTTTAAAAATAAATAAAAATTCCAAAAAATAGAAAAAATTAGAAAAATTCAAGAAAATCACAAAAAATGAGAAATGGCCACATTCAACTGGCCAAATCGAAATTTTGTGATTTTCGGGTCCCGAACCCCAAAAAATGACCATTCTACCCTTTCCGGGCCATTCGCCCCAAATTTTTACCAAATCACCCCGATACCCAAAATTGATTTTTGTGTGGGCCGATAGGGCCATTTTAGACATATCAAACCCCGATTGATTGATTTGATTGCTTGTAATGATTTTGACTCGCGTTAATTCCTCCGATTGTGATTGATTAGGATAGAAAAATCCCATCCGTATGAATACTTAGATTTTTTAGGACCTACCTCATCTTATATCGCATCCGCATGAAATCTTAGGTTAGAAAAACAATCAACATCGGTAACCGAAAGGGCGTCAAATATGAAACTTGGCGTAACCAAATCCCCGGACCCAAAATCTCGGGTTTTCGCGGAACCGAACGGTTTCTCCCGACCGCTCGGTAAGGTTTTCCGATCGTACCTTCCAATAAATCGATCGGTGGCGACTCCAAATTGCATGTACATATCGCACATGCCACCCGACCACACAAGGTCAATTTCGATATTTGAAAAATTTTACCCGACATCGCGATTCGAGTAATGGGTCTTGGGAGAGACTCGCGATCCCCCATATATATGCCTATAAAAGGAGGGATCGGCTCGTTAGCCCTATTCCACCCCGGGAAGGAAATTTCCGGGAGGGTCGCGACAAAATAGAAATATAAAAAATGGATTTTCATTTTTATTCAATTTGTTAGATAAAGTGATGCAATCTAATTCCCTAAATGCACTAGTGAATATAGTTTTTTTTTTTATAATGAAAATGCGATCTCCCCTTTATTTGCATTTTTCTCTGTTATAATTTTAGTCTTTCTTGTCATAGTAAAACGAAACTAAATTAACTGAAAAAATTAACTCTGTCCCGAAGCATATACGAGCCAGAATCTAGTTGCGTTAATCAAATCTATATGTTGAATGCAACACATAATTTGACCACTGAAGCTACAGGTTGCAAAACCAATCCGGATATATGGAAATCCACACTAATAAACCTTTATCGTAAGTTTGGGACTATCTAAGACCAATTGACCTATCTAATTGCAAAACCAATTAAGTATTAAATGGCTAACGATAAAACTTGTCGTTTATGTATATAACTATGGAATATAGACATAGATTGTAGGTTATAGATTATATTACAAAATTAGGTGCATAATTTTTGCATGGGTGATGGCTATATTTGGGGAGAAGCACAAATCGTTTTCCTCCTACAAGGAGAGGACAATTCTAATAATTTACAATCCTAAGTAATTAGTTTAGAGGCAACATTTTAAGAAAAAATCTAGAATTAATACCATGAAAAATCTCAAATTAGTACGTTTGTGATAAAATTATCCCAAACTGTTACACCTCAATAGATTTACCATGAACTAATTTTTGGGTCACCGAAAATCTCAAACACACACCGGTACCCGACATATTTACCCTTCATTAGTTTTTATTAGCTAATGTGGCAAGTCCGTGAGGAAATCCATAACAATCTTTTCGTTGAAATCCATTACACCTCTCTTGAAAATTGCGAATAGTAACACCATTCAGCGGCAAGAAAACACTTTTCTTGGTAAATTCAGGTCAGGCCGAGTTGCGATTTGCAATCAAGTTTCCTTTCCAGATTTCTCTAACATCGTCTCCATATCATCAATGCTTGATTTTTTCTTCTTCCTAATTTTATTAAAAAAATTTACCAAGAAGGAAAACGCTTTGCTATTAAATAATAATCAACGCGACCATTCATTATGGGCAACATCCTGAGGTAAAGTAGATATAGTCCTACGTTTGGTATTTTCGGGATAATTCAACTTTTAGATTTGAAATGCCTATTCAATTATCAAAACATGATGATATCAATCAACATCGATGAAAGTCCGTATCTTGCACAACACTAGACTAGGAAAAGCACGACAATATTCTTAGATCATTTCATCAACCGAATTGTCTTCAAGTGGCTCTATCCCATAATCTCGGGTAAATAGCTAATGTATCAATTCAGCGTACGTCCAATGCTACACAAGACAGCAATCCCTATTGCAATTGCAGGGCCACTAGAAAATCTGTCGTATCGAATAGCAATTGCAACCCTATTGCAAGTTCAGAACCTCAATTAGGTTTGCAAGAGTCCCCATCTTTCCCAAGCATTGACAAATACAATTTTTGTTTTTTTTTTGTCTTATTGATAGATGGAATCGTCTTCGATCAGCAATCGCTACACGCATCGACAAATACAAGGTCTTTTTGATATTATTGATAGATGGAATTCTCTTCAATCATTAACTCCGCCAAGGAGACGTGCTGGCACCAACACAAACACAGATACAAAGTTCTTTAATGGAAAGGACAATCATAACAGTTCGAAAGTGATTGATCTCGCATTTTAAACCTATGAATAGATGAAGTTACCGAACCAAGCTTCCAGTTTCTGCATTCCCATCAGAAAAATTTCCCTTATTTTCTTAGGAATGCGCGAACAAACACAAAAGGGGTTGGTCCATTCTCTTTCTTCTCCACAACTTATTGCACTCTCTGAATTCAAGCAGATCTGAAGAAAGTAAACACACAGGCTTTTCAACTCATCTGACGCTCATCCGGACTTGAACAAGAAGGTAGCAAATTCAAATGTGGCAAACCCAAGGAAGAAGAAAAAATCTGAATGCGAATAGGGTAGGTTGCAACAAATCCAAACAGACATTTGAGACATTTAACTGGTGAAGAACTTATATCCATCCCGAGAACATCTCAAACCGTTTTACTTGCGTCCAGCTGATATTCTAATAAAAAACCAAACAAGAGCACAGGTTAAGAAACAGAGCAGCAAGAGATAACAAGTAAGGAATACTCGGCGCTTTTGCTGAGCATGAACAAGAAACTTGTCCCTTTTAGCCAATTCAAGGTCCTCGTCCACCATCATCTTCACCAACTCGTCAAACCCGACCTCGGCCTCCCAGCCCAACACCTTCTTGGCCTTACTCGCATCTCCCTTCAAGTTGTCCACGTCTCCCAGCCTGAGATACCTCTCGTCGATCACCACATGATCCCAAAAATACAGCCCCGCATGGTCAAACGCCAAGGCCAAGAAATCCACCACCCTGTGCGACTTCTCCATCGCCACCACGTAGTCGTCCGGTTTTTCTTGCTGCAGCATCGTCCACATCGCCTCCACGTAGTCCCCGGCGAACCCCCATTCCTGAGAGCCATCCAGATCCCCCAGGAACAGCTTGCTCTGCAGCCCCATCTTGATCCGCCCCACAGCCCTCGTGATCTTCCGGCTCAAGAAGTTCTCGCCCCGCCTCGGGGACTCGTGGTTGAACAGGATTCCGTTGCACACGAACAGCCCGTGGGGGTAGTGCATGGAGTACCTGTGCGCGGCCCACTTAGACACCGCGTAGGGGACCGCGGGTGGAACGGGGATGTCTCAGACAGCGGGAGCCGTCTGTGGTATTCTCTGAGATATTCCAAAGACGAATATTCCCGAGATGGCAGCCGCAGGATCGGTCCGAACATCTCCGAAGACCCAGCCTGGCAGTAACGGATGTGGCTGCGGCCGGTAGCAGAGACGTGACTGGCCGGCGAGATTGTAGACCTCGTCAGGAGAGATCGTGTCGATACAGAGGCGGAGAGAGGAAGCGTCGGTGGGATCGGCGAAGTGAAGCTTGATCCGTTTCTCGTGCTCCTGGTGATCGATGTAGATGTTGTCGACTTGTCGGTCTCGAAGTTGGGAGAGTGACAGATCAGGACGTAGGCTTTTTTTCAAATTGTATGCAAAAATATACATATTTACCATTTTAGGGGAGAAAAAATGTATTTACCAGTTAGGGGTCCGCTCGGCAGTCTTGGTGCCGAGCGGACCCAGCTCGGCAGTATAACCGCCGAGCCGGCGACGCCCCCACCCCCCTGCCGAGCGCCCCTCCCCGCCGCCGGCCCCAATCCCGGCCCGGCGATTTTGTCCATCTAGTAAATTATCTTCTAAAAAAAATATAAAAACTCTCAAAAATTAGTAAATGGTAACAATCAACTGGCCATAGACGATCCAGAGTATTTTGGCCGACGACTTTTGAAAATGACGATTTTGCCCTTCTGGCAAATGGTATTCGAAAAAAATTGTAAAAAATCTCAAAAATGGCCATAATCAACATGCCACGCACGATTCGGGGTATTTTGACCGACGACTTTTAGAAAATAACAGTTTTACCATTCCGGAAAATTGTCTGCCAAAAAATTGTAAAAAATCTCAAAAATTAATAAATGGCCACAATTAACCGACCATAGACGATTCGGGGTATTTTGGCCGCCGACTTTTAGAAAATGACGGTTTTGCCCTTGTGGGAAATTGTCTCCCAAAAAAATTGTAAAAAATCTCAAAAATTAGTAAATGGCCACAATCAATTGGGCATGGACGATTTATGGTATTTTGGCCGACGACTTTAAAAAATGACGATTTTGCCCTTCCGGCAAATTATCTTTCAAAAAAATAAAAAAAAATCTCAAATATTAGTAAATGACCATAATCAACTGGCCATAGACGATTCGGGGTATTTTGGCCGACGACTTTTAGAAAATGACGGTTTTGCCCTTCTAGCAAATTGTCTCCCAAAAAAATTGTAAAAAATCTAAAAAATTAGTAAATAGCCACAATCAATCGGCCATGGACGATTTATGGTATTTTGGTCGACGACTTTAAAAAATGACGATTTTGCCCTTCCGGCAAATTATCTTTCAAAAAAATAAAGAAAAATCTCAAAAATTAGTAAATGACCATAATCAACTGGCTATAGATGATTCAGGGTACTTTGGCCGACGACTTTTAGAAAATGACGGCTTTGCCCTTCTAGCAAATTGTCTCCCAAAAAAATTGTAAAAAATCTAAAAAATTAGTAAATAGCCACAATCAACTAGCCATGGACGATTTATGGTATTTTGGCCAACGACTTTAAAAAATAACGATTTTGCCCTTCTGGCAAATTGTCTTTCAAGAAAATTTAAAAAAATCTAAAAAATTAGTAAATGACCATAATCAACTGGCCATAGTCGATTCATGGTATTTTGGCCGACGACTTTTAGAAAATGACGGTTTTGCCCTTCTAGCAAATTGTCTCCCAAAAAAATTGTAAAAAATCTAAAAAATTAGTAAATAGCTACAATCAATTGGCCATGGACGATTTATGGTATTTTGGCCGACGACTTTAAAAAATGACGATTTTGCCCTTCTGGCAAATTGTCTTTCAAGAAAATTAAAAAAAATCTCAAAAATTAGTAAATGACCATAATCAACTGGCTATAGACGATTCGGGGTATTTTGGTCGACGACTTTTAGAAAATGACGGTTTTGCCCTTCTAGCAAATTGTCTCCCAAAAAAATTGGAAAAAATCTAAAAAATTAGTAAATAGCTACAATCAATCGGCCATGGACGATTTATGGTATTTTGGCCGACGACTTTAAAAAATGACGATTTTGCCCTTACGGTAAATTGTCTTTCAAGAAAATTAAAAAAAATCTCAAAAATTAGTAAATGACCATAATCAATCGGCCATAGATGATTCAAGGTATTTTGGCCGATGACTTTTAGAAAATGACGGTTTTGCCCTTCTAGCAAATTGTCTCCCAAAAAAGGAAATCATTATTTTTGTTAAGTTTTTAATAAGAATTAATTTATTTATAATTTTTTTAAGCTTATTTTATTAGTGTAATTAATTAAGAATATTGATAAAATGAAAGTACTGAGATATATGAAAAACATGTTATTTTCATAATAGATAATAATCGGATCGTCGCAATTACATGTACTAACGATGTCGTCTTCCTACGTGACCTCCTGTTCCGCAACGTGGCTCTCTTCGGTGCTCGGCGCAGTCTAGTATTGTACGGACGAGGAGGAGGCCGAGGAGGAGGATCCAACCGAGGAGGATGTGTATATGATGAAGGCCTATCTTGTGAAAATATGCCCCGCCCGGACGGTACATATCCTTCGGGAGAGAAGCCCGAATAAAAAGGAGGGAAATCGGATCCATACGAAGTAGGAGAAGGAGCTGGAGTCTACGGATCGGGAAATGCAAAAGTAGATCCCTCGGGAAATGGGGCGGCAAACCGAGTGAATCCGGCATTGAAACCCGTCCGGTCTAATCCTCAAGTGAAACCCGGAGCGAAATCCGTCGTATGATACTCGAAGGTGTAAGGGACAGCATTGCCAACTACATGAGCTCAAAGAGTCCTCCGGGTCGATTGAACAGGCTCGGGCGGATCGTTATCGTGAGGGCCAACGGGTGCCGCTGTAGTTGCTGGTTGGGGTGGTGGCATCATCGTTAACCGTCTCTCCTCATGCTGGGCGTATAGCATTGCCGTAGCTATCCTCCCCACATCTCCCCAACTCTGACGAGATGGACGTGAATTTAATATGCGTAAGATTTGTTCCACGCCATCACCCCGGTAATGATATCACAAGTAACAAATGTTATAAAATGACAATAACTTGTGTTACTAAAAATATAGTTAATGAATCAAAATGAAAGTATTTGCACGAACCATTGAACCCATTGTAGCTCCCGTAATAGAAATCCACTTCCGTGTATGTCTACGGAACCACTCCATATATCTTGAATGAAAGTGGAGTTCCTCCATGGCGGGATCAGCATGGACTATATATTCGGTACGTCTGTCCCACATAGCGATCCATCGTCCGTGCTTAGCTGCCCAATCCTTCCCGGGTGGCCTATTATCAATATCATGCAAGGCTTTCTGATCGCCGGGAGGAGTAGGTATCGGCTGCCGCATACCAAATCGGCGAAGTACTCGATCTGGATAATGCCACTCAACTATTCAAAAACAGATGAGTGGCACACGAGCCCTCCAAATATCCCGCCCCCGCAAGCAGTAAGCCGGTACATTCTCCCGAATGTCGCCACCGTAGGGCTCCCAAATAATCTGTTATCATAATAAAACATATGAAATTAAATGAAGAATTAATTTAAAAGCTAACATTATATTAAACTCATTCGTTGTTATCATTACTTACATCTTCGGATGCCAATCTATCAAGTTGGTAGCGCAGATGTACCAACGTATGCGTGGGGATCTCCGTCGTGCTTCGACTTTGACTCCAACCGCGTAAACAAAAAATATTCAATTTTCATATATTATAGTAACTGGAAGGAATTAATGACGCACGAACTGAAAATACAATAGATCACATACCGACTACCGAAAGGTGCAAGTCCTAAAGGAACCTCAACCGTCGGGGATGGGGAGACACATCCGAAGCGCTCCCACGCCCAAATCTGCAGTATGTGTAAGGCACCGCCCATTTGCTTCGTCTCTGGGTCGGTTGCACGACATAACTCTCGGTACAACCATGCAAGTGCTGCTGAACCCCAACTATACTGCGTAGGGACGTTAAGGTTCGCCAATAATGGAAGAAACAGCAAACTAACTCGGGCACCCGATTTGTCCGCGAAAATAGATCCTCCTAACAGACGGAGATTGAAAGCCCGTGAATGCCACACTATGGTGACATCATCGGCGTCGGGCGGAAGCTCTTCAAAGCGCTGTCTCAACCAGCTCAAACCGATCTGTGTGCCCCGCAACCGGGCCGGGTGATTACCGAGTAGATCGTCACAGACGGTGACCCAATTCACAATACGGGGGCCAAGAATCGCACGTCCATCTATAGGAAGGCCTGTAAGCACCGCAATATTCTGCAGCGTAATAGTGCATTCACCTTCCAGCATATGGAAGGTGTGGGTCTCGGGCCTCCACCGCTCGACCAATGCAATAATTAAATGCCAATCTAGCTGCACGAATCCCATCAAATAAACGCCAAAAAATCCCGAAGCTTGCAGATACGGGACTATCCGCGGATCAAGATCACCTACGTGTATCATCGCTCGCCGACATTTAAGGGCTTCTGTCGGAGGTATCTGTGACATGTAACATGAATAATTAGTGGTAATTTTGATGATATTGTTACAAAGTACAGATCAACCGAAAAATTTTCAATTACCTTAGTGTCCCATATAGCTTGAGATCTATGTTGGGCTTGCCCGATAAGTAGTGAATCATCCTCCGGGCCCGACCGAATGTAAGTACTCTGTGCCATATCTACACAATTGTGATACTATAACATTACAACAAATTCCCATATGTATATATAACATGGAACACATAAACTGAATAAATATCGTGCAATTGTGATATTATAACATTACAAAAAAAATCAAATATATAATGTAAAAATCCGGGAAAAATTAACTTCATAAATATCAATCCAATAATAATATTATAACATTACAAAAAATTCATGATACTTATCACGCCCCGTGTCCTATTTACGCGCCAACATCCGTTATTCGTTTATTTCGCGGGATCGATACGGCGATAGACTTAACGTGATGCGATATGCGCGAGCGGAAGCAATACAATTTTTTTCCCATATGAAGAAATTCATTTGATGACTTCGTAAGACAAAGAGATTTTATAACATAGAAATACGATCATCCTTACAACGCATAGGAACGAAATACATAAGGATTGAACAAGTATGATCTCCTCTCCGGCCGATCTGTGTGCACAATTTTTCCTATTGTGCCCTAATTTTCCACAGTGTGTGCAATAATTTCGCGAAGTGCTACTGCTCGCACTTCTCCAGTCCATCTCATTCCGGATGCGTGATGTACGGGGCCTTCCTTTCTTCCGAATACGACTCGGGTCCGGCACTAATGGCAGCTTGTC
This sequence comes from Rhodamnia argentea, assembly GCF_020921035.1. Lineage (NCBI taxonomy): Eukaryota > Viridiplantae > Streptophyta > Magnoliopsida > Myrtales > Myrtaceae > Rhodamnia > Rhodamnia argentea. The sequence goes on from NC_063160.1 coordinate 22,327,957, forward strand.
GGGTTCAAGCTCGTAATGAAGATGCCCCAACGGATTAAACATATACCGATAACACTGAAAGGTTTTCTCTAAAGTATAGCATTCATCTACGTATGGTTCGTAATCAATGGCATACGCTTGACATGCTACCATTACGTGTGAACATGGGATTTTAAGTCCTTCAAATTTCCCACATGTGCACGTTCTCAAGTGTAGGCGCACTATGTGTTTGTGGCCCCCCGAACCTTTGGATTTGTCACATCCAGTTGTCACTTCGAAAATGCCTCTATCAGAGTCGAAACACGTGACGACATGCCTATTTGCTTTTTGACTGTTTCTTTGGAGCGTGACACCGGCAAATTCCGTATATTTCCATTGGTTGTCTTGCTGCATCCTATACATTATTCTTCTTGTATCAAAATAGTGCACCAACCGATAGAATATCTTGTCAACCATGGCTGCTATTGGTAGACCACGGAAACCCTTCAGCATCCCGTTGACCAATTCGACTAAATTTGTCGTCATCGATCCATATCTCCTCCCTTCATCATAAGCCTTTGTCCATTTTTCTCTTGGAATTTGATCGCACCATGCAGCTGTGGCTGGATCAAAGTCCCTAATTTGGCTCATGAATTGGTCGAACTTCCGCCATTGGTTCGCGTAAGCCGTACATTACAACATTAATTAGTACTTCGTACTCAAATTTTTCCATACGTATTTTTTTAAAAATTACAAATTCGAGAATTTACCTGCCGTCCGAATAAGTTTTTTCCCTTTGGCATTTTTGAAATGTTTATTGTAGTTGCTGGCAATGTGCCGAATGCAATATCTATGGTGGCCATGTGGAGGACGCCACCGTGCTGTCTCCATTGCTCGTTGAATACCGATATATCTATCTGATATTACACAAATATCATCTCTTCTAGTGACATATCCCCGCAACTGATTCATAAACCAAGTCCAATTATCAATATTTTCCCGATGGACTACAGCAAATGCCAGCAGGAAAATATGATTATTTCCATCAAGAGAGACCGCACAAAGGAGGGTTCCTTGGTATTTTCCGTACAAAAATGTGCCATCAACAAATATCATAGGACGACAACTTGTGAAGCCTTCAATCGTCTACTTGAAAGTTCAAAACATCCGATTGAAAACCGTGCAGCCATGATCCAGGTTGATATGATCATCGATCACAAAATGTGAACCTGGATTCCTGCTCTTCATTTCGATCATCCACGTCCTCAACCTACCGTATGATTCAGCCCAATCTCCAAAATGTCCGGCGATCGCCATTTGTTTGGCCTTCCAGGTTTTACGGTAAGTAGGTTCGAACTGCAGCTTATCTTGAATCTCCGCCATCGGTGGCTTGATTTTGATATCCGGTTGGGCAACGACCATTGCTTCTATTTGGCTGCAGAGGTACTTTTGGTCAAGGTGCCGATGATCCCGTGACATTTGCGAAGAACTGCATGTATGTGGCCCATTATATTTACTTATTTTCCAAAACATGCCACCCGATTTAGCAATCGCGCGGAGCCTCCAACCACACGGTCCATTTGGATTGCCACACCTTATGACATATTCGTTTTTCTTTGTCAAATAACTGCGAAAATTTTGATTTTTCCTAAGGGAGTACTCTTTTGCAGCCAACTGTACCGCATCCCGTGATGGAAACAACATGCCAACATCAAATTCTTTTGATGGATCAAATAACATACGGCCCGGCTTGGCTCTTGTGTCATCTTGCATCATGTCTAAGTCAATCTCTGAATAAGGCGGTGGACGTACCAACGGCAAAATGGGATTGTTGCATCGCGTATTATAGTAAGCCTCCATATTGTCACATCCGACATCTTCTTCGTCATTCTCATCGGAGTCCATCCAAGGGTCATCTTCTTCATCACCATCATCATCATCATGATCAGCAGCAGCAGCATTATCAGCATTATCATCATCATCATCATCGGTATTATCATCATTATCATCGACCCGCACGCATCGATTATGCAGACCATCATCATCTTCACCAACATTCGAAGCTTCCTCCACGAAATCATCTCTCATTTGGTGTTCTGCTACGATTACATAAAACCGCAAGAACCCCATACCACCCAACTGAAGTGTAAATTGCCGAATCATCGTAATCGTAGCTTCATCATGCACCTCCGTAATGTCATATGTAACACAATTGTGTGTTACATACGGATATCTATACAAGACTGTTTGAATATACTGGTTTCCTGTTATATTCAATGCACTCTCAATCGACACACGTAACTCATGAAATGTCCATATATTTGCGATCCCGAACATGGTAGATTGTCCGCCTTCGTAATCAATTCCATATACGGTTCGTACTATTGTACCTCCCCATTGCACAATCGCAAAAGATGTAGATGACATTCTGAGATTTAAATAAATTAACAATTATTTATAAACTACAATTTCGTAAATATTGTCCCGTATACGTTATCAAATTAACATAACCATTATCAATATATCAAATGAAATAAATGGATTAGTATATTGCAATTATTTCTAATTTTTGGGATTTTAAAAAAAAAAATTGGGAGACAATTTTCCAAAAGGGCAAAAGGGTAATTTCTTATAATTCGTTGGCCAAAATACCTTGAATCGGCCATGGCCAGTTGATTGTGGCCATTTTCTAATTTTTGGGATTTTTTAAAAAAAATTTGGGAGACAATTTGCCGTAAAGCCAAAATCGTCATTTCTTAAAATTCGTTGGCCAAAATACCTTGAATCAGCCATGACCAATTGATTGTGGCCATTTTTTAATTTTTGGGATTTTTTTCAAAAAAATTTGGGAGACAATTTGCCAAAAGGGTAAAATCGTCATTTCTTAAAATTTGTTGGCCAAAATACCTTGAATCAGCCATGGCCAGTTGATTGTCGCCATTTTCTAATTTTTGAGATTTTTAATAAAAATTTTGGGAGACAATTTGCCAGAATGGCAAAATCGTCATTTCTTAAAATTCGTTGGTCAAAATATCTTAAATCGGCCATGGCCGATTGATTATGGCAATTTTCTAATTTTTGGGATTTTTAAAAAAAATTTGGGAGACAATTTGCCAAAAGAGCAAAGTTGTCATTTCTTAAAATTCGTTGGCCAAAATACCTTGAATCAACCATGGCCGATTGATTGTGGCCATTTTCTAATTTTTTGGATTTTTTAAAAAAAAATTTGGGAGACAATTTGCCGGAAGGGCAAAATCGTCATTTCTTAAAATTTGTTGGCCAAAATACCATGAATCAGCCGTGGCCGATTGATTATGGCCATTTTCTAATTTTTGGGATTTTTTAAAAAAAAATTTGGGAGACAATTTGTCAGAAGGGAAATATCGTCATTTCTTAAAATTTGTTGGCCAAAATACCATGAATCGGCCGTGGCCGATTGATTGTGGCCATTTTCTAATTTTTCGGATTTTTAAAAAAAATTTTGGGAGACAATTTGCCGGAAGGATAAAATCGTCATTTTTTAAAATTCGTCTACAAAAATACCCTAAATCGTCCATGGCCAGTTGATTGTGGCCATTTCCTAATTTTTCTGATTTTTTAAAAAAAAATTGGGAGACAATTTGCCATAAGGGCAAAATCGTCATTTTTTATATTTTGTCGGCCAAAATACCTTGAATCGTCCATAGCCAGTTGATTGTGGCCATTTCATAATTTTGAGGATTTCTTACAATTTTTTTTGGATATAATTTGCCCGAAGGGCTAAATCGTCATTTTTTTAAGTCACCGGCCAAAATAGTCTTCGGTCAGTTCATTGTGGCTATTTTCCTATTTTTCCAAATTTCTTAATATTTTTCCTTCATTTTTTTGAAAGTCTCTATCATTTTTTTTAATCAATTTTGTATTTTCTAATTTTCTATTACTCGAATTTTGGAATTATTAAAAACATGACAGAGAATGGTTTTAAATGTAACATCTAAAACTCTGTCAATGGTTTGACTATCGTAACCATATATGTATTGTAAGTATCATTATGGTAATTTTTTTTTACCGCAACTCGTAAACATTATAACTATTCAGTGTACAAATAATAATCAAATAAATAAAACAATACTTACGAAACCGCAAAAAATAGCTATAACGAGGTTTACCTCAAACTATTGAGCGTAATCACGTACCGAATGTAGAGCTCGAACTATCAAGAGGAAGCACCGAGTAAGAAGGTCGGCTTTACTTTTGTCTCAACTCTTGCAAAAATAAAAAAGTCACAATTTAATTAAAACATGACGAAAATATTTGCAATAAAATAAAAACACTAACATCAATAAAGGCACATGAGGAGAGGAGGATATGAAAAAATCTTCGTAAGCTATGTCGGTATAAGAGGAGAATCTGATTAAAACTTGGTCGGGATATTAAGAACAAATCTCGCCGAAATTAATCAAAGCGAGGGGAGGGCTCCCGACGGACTCCACACTCTATTCACTTAATATCCAGATCACTTAAAATCGGAAGAAGAGTTTCTGCAGAGGATGGAAGCGCAATACGAACGGAAGAAGAGCTTTTGTAGAGGAGGGGCGAAAGGCTTGAGCTTCTGTGGAGGAGGGGCGAAAGACTTGAGCTTACGTGGATGAGGGGCGAAAGAGAGCTTCTGTGAAGAGAAATAATGAAATGGCCAGAGCTTCGTGAGGGGAGAGCCTTCGGCTTTGCTTTAAGCAGAGCCGAAGGCTCAGTAGTGCGCGTGAAAGGTGCCTGCGGCACCTTTCACGTCGCCCGCCGCCGCCCGATTAAAGGCGCCGGCAAGGGAGGGGGTCCCTACCCGCTCGGCGGTTTAAATGCCGAGTGGGCGTGGGAGCATCAAATGCTCTCTGCAGCGTGCATGTGCACGCCGCAGAGAGGTCCTTGCTCGGCACGGTGAGTGCCGAGCGGGTCCTCCTCGGCATTTAGGCTGCCGAGCAGACCCCAAAACGGCAATTATTTTTTCTCTCCCCTAAAATGGTAAACATGTTTATTTTTGTATGCAATTTGAAAAAAAGCCCTCGGGACGTGAACCTCGTACCCCTTGTCAAGCAACAACTTGGTGAGGTACCACCCGTCCCTACTGGTAGTTACCCGGCTGGAAATTCCAGTGATCATGGCCACCTTCTTGTGCTGCGGCGGCGAGGCTTCATCGTTGGCTTCGGATCCGGATTTGGGCGTGTCACTCTAGATCGCCATCTGTTGACACCTCATTTTTTATCAATCTTTTTTCAATTTATTTTTGAAAATTCATAAAAAAAATTCACAAAAAATTAGAAAATTGCAAAATCAACTTTGGTAGCCTTGGCCAAGCTCAAGGAACCATTTTTTTTTATCAAAAAATAATTTTTCATATTTTTCGCATTTTTTGATATTTTTCAGAAAATAGGAAAATTCCCAAAAAATCAAGAAAAATAACAATCGAGGTCACAAAAATACAGAAAAATAGTCAGTATTTTTCTTTTAATTTCCTTTTCATTTTGACCTCTTAAAATTTGAAAATTCCAATTCAGATTTGTGTGTTCCTTCACAGATGCACCCCGCAAATTAGACATAAAAATACCATTTTGGGTCATTTTATTTTTCTTTCTTCATTATTGAGGGTTGTGACATGATTCTTTAACATTCCACTTCACATTAAGGTCCAATTGTACGTTAATTTGTTCAATTTCGGCATTAGGGACTTGATTGCACAGAAAATTCTTTCGTTTTTGTCCCTACCACACCAAATCCGAAATTAAATTTTCTCAAGAGATGCTCATGGGACCCCGAGACCACTATCCTATAGTTTTTGACCTTCCGAATCTAATGACGGGCTCAATTGATGATAATTCTTTCATTAATGACTCCAATTTTACAAAAATCATTTTCGGATCCTACCCAACATTTGGGGTTTTCACTCAATTCATAGGGTATTTTTCACGAAAATCACATTTTCGGAGGCAATCCATGTTGGGAAAATGATTTTTGGCATCAATTTCGTGAAAAAATGTTAATTGCTAGCTCAATTTGGCCTTTCATTGCACGAACCGGGTCTGCCGGGTCGGGCGGATCCGACCTGGCACTATTCATCATCTCCCCCAAAGTCTCACCGGCGCAAATTAGAGAGGGAGAGGCCGTTTTTCGGGCGGTGATCTTCAACAAACAGAAGCTTCGAGAAGCTTCCGGAGAGGGGACGGTTAGAAGAAGATTGAACAAAAAAAGCGAGGGCGTGCTCGCAAGAGGGGGGGAGATCAGAGAGAGGAGGAACAAAAAAAAAAAGAAAAAAGAAAAAGAGAGAAACGGACTCCATTAGAGGGGGTGAGCGCCGAGAGCTTGAAGCTTCGTCGCCGGCCGGTTCAGGCGACGCCTCTCCTCGCCTATAGCATCAATCGATTCCTGGTGGTCTCGTGAAGACTTTAGAACCTAGCGCCGTCGTCAACGAGCTCGAAACAGGTGAGTGAACTCGTGATTTTTCAGGTTCGGTTTCCCATAGTTTAGTATCAATAGGTTGTTGTTTTACGGTGTTCTTGAGTTAAATATACTCCTACGGCCCCGCTGCTTCCGTTTCCATGCTTCATTTGTGATTTTCTATGCATGAAATCCCCTATGTCTACCTCGTAACCTTGACGTCTATCTCGAGCTCGCAAACTCACCAATTCTGAAATCGAAGCTATAAGATCTCCGGGTAAGTATCCCGTATCTCATTGAATGACGATGGATGTTGTTAGTTTGAAGCTTCGACATAGGAAATCAAGTTTAGCTAACATGCTTGAAGCTCGCCGGACATGGACATTATGCTGCTTTTGGTTCATATTAGTTTTAGAATGAATGTAGACCTAGGGCTGATATATGTTGTTTCAGAAACGATGAGGAATAGATTCGTGTAAAAATCGTGGAGTTTTGGAGGCGTTTAGGCATCGTTTCTCGGGATCGCCGGAAGTTGCGGGTTCGGCCGGACATTGGAGGCCCGTTTAGGTTAGTTCGGGTTAAACTTGGGATATATGGATGTAGGCTAGTGGCGAGACCGAATGAGGGGAAGTCCACGACGTTTTGGGTTGGTTTGGGCATGGAAATCGAGTTCCGGCGAGGTTCATCGACGCCATTCGTCTTCTCGGGCGAGGACATTGACCGGTCAACGAAAGTTGACTCGGTCAACGTCCCGGTATCGCCGACGTGGCAGCCACGTGGCGGCCACGTCGGCGGGTTGTTATAACCGAAAGTGAAAATAAAAAATTTGATCCGACGGCCCATGGGGTGCCACGTGTCGAGATCTCTTTTTTTTAAAATAAACATCATTTTTTTGAAATTATTCCTTTTTCGAAAAATAAATTCCGAATTTTGTGATTGCGCGGCCCAAGTTCGACCGCGTGTCACCATTCTGATCGTTGGATCGAATTTTCGAAAATTCAAATAATAAATAAAATCATTTTCAGAAATTAAAAAATAACTAGATCGAACGGTTGAGATTTGATCTCGCCTTTGATCTGAACCGTTGATCGCCGGTTGAGATCGAACGGTTATGATTGGTTTCACCTTGCAATCTAGACCGTCAATCTTGGTAATCGGGTTGAACGGCGGGGATTAAGTCTCATTCCCATCTAAACCGTTGATTCCGGTCGCGTGATCCGATCGTCGTCACTCCGCCACGTGGCGAAATATGGAGCGTCGATTTTTTTTAGCGGGAGTTTTGAAATTTCGAATGCCAATTTCGCGAAGTGACGTCGTTTTTTGGAGGGGAGCCGGTCCGGGCGTGAGTCTGGACCGGGTTGACTGGTCCGCGAACCGGGTTGACCGGTCTGTTGACCGGGTTGACCCGATCCGATTAATAATTTAAAAAAAATCGAAAAAATCATTAAAAAATCGAAAAAAATTAGGAAAAATTGTAGAAAATTCCCAAAAATTTCCAAAATTCTCAAAAATTGAGGAATGGCCACAATCAACTGGCCAATCCTATTTTTGAGATTTCTTCTCCCGATCTTTTCAAAATTGACAATTTTACCCTTTAGGGGTAATTTGTCTCTAAAAATTTTCCTGTGGACCTCTAAAAAATGTCGAAAATTAGGAAATGCATCTGTTTAAATGACCAATCCTATTTTTGACATTTCTCACTCCAGATTATTTCAGAAATGACAATTTTGACCTTTTTGGCAAATCGTCCCCAAATTTTCTCAAAATTACGATTTTGCCCCTCATGGGCGAATCACTTCCAAATCATTACCGATCTTCTCCTATGCTTTGAATACCTTTTCTCCGAGCCAATAGGGCTATATTAGGAATTCTATGCCGATTTGATGTGCTTTATCCGCATGTTATGGATTCCCCGATTTGCGCACTTACTTTAATTGATTGTGATTGCTAGGATAATCACTCCCATCCGCATGAAATCCTAGATTAGGATCCGTACCCCACTCGTCCGCATGAAATCCAAGATTAGAAAAATTCATTCAACTTAGGTACCGAAAGGGCGTCAATTAAGATAATTGACGTAACTAAGTCCCCGAACCCACTTCTCTGGTTCTCGCAGAATCGAATAGAAACTCCCGACTATTCGATAGGGTTTCCAATCGTACCTTCCACAAAATGATTGGTGGCGACTCCTTGGCATGTACACGTAGCACATGTCACTAGACCACACCGAAAGGTCGATCCGATTTTATACTCCGTTGCGATTTGGGTACCGGGCCTTGGGAGAGGCCCGCGTCCGAAGGTCCACACGCAACTAGGCTGGAAGGGCGACCCATTAGCCCACGATCTCCCGCCGACGAGATCGGGTCGCGACAAACCGATGACTCCGCCGGGGACCGGTTACGAAGCCATTAGAGGAGTTGAGCCGATTAAAAAGTTGATTGATTTTTCTAACATGTTTTATGCAGATGCTCTTGAAGGTGAGGTACGTACGCTAACGCATATGTTAGATGTTTTTGCAGATCGGAGAAATAAGGGGTGGAGTGATTGTTAACATTGTTTCCTGCAAGTTGGAGTAAGGAATGTATATTTGTGAATGTGATTATAGAAGCGGTGTTTTGATATAAACTGTTGTGCATGAAAGTGCATTTTGGCGATCACGACACATTTCACACACCGGCGGTCAAACCCCAACCGCAACCACCCATAGGTTACCTTAAATAGGGAAAGGGTGCGAAATGATCTTGTGTTCGATGACACTTGAGACTTTCGTATTCGTTCCCGCTCATGATTTTGATTGGCAAGTTCCAACCCTCTCGGGTAGGTACCCTCGAGGGCAAATTGGCCATATTTGGATCGTGGGAGCCTTTAGCCATAGGTTCCATACCCGATTTTCTGATTTTTAGAGTATACCCCTCACTTGTCTCATGCGCATGTCTGTGGATGGTTGGTATACCTAAAACCAAAAAATGTGCGGGGAAAATCATGCCTTCCCTTTCGTATCGGTTGGTAAGGCATTTTATTTTATGATGTATTTCTTTATGTTGTTCCGTCATAATTTGTTCATATATTGCATATCATTCGCATTCATGGGCACGACATATGTTTATAAATCGTCCTAGTGATTAAGAAAAATAACAATAGTAGATTAGAATGCCGTTGTTTCTCCGAAGTTCTGCCGAGCTAGAGCCGTTCATCCATCGGAGGAAGGTGGTGTGGCCCGCACCCAATACGGGCTTGCACTTCACCAGGTTTGTGCATGGATGTGAATTGACGGGAAAGAAGTTAGGATATGCTGAAGATTGCCACACCGAATACTATGTGATTAACTTGCAATTCAATCGCGAAATGGATAGACGTCATGAGGAACTTATGGAATTACAAAGACAACGTCGCAACCAACCGGCTAGAGAGGCATATGCTCGTCGAAAGGCTGAACGTCGGATCAAGGCGAATCGACCTATGCTGGCTCCGTGGGAGAAGGGGAAGCGTCCCGCTATCAAAACCAAGCCAAAGCATATTGTGCTCAAGAAGCCTAAACTCAAAATGGCTGAGGAGTCCCCTGAAGCGACAATGACATGGACGAGAGAATGGCCGGAAGAACTACACCACCATGGAGAATTCACCGAGGGAGGAAAGACCATCATTGATGCCTTTTCGGGAGAAGACTCGGAGGAAGAACCCCTAGAGGAAAAGAAACTCAAGGAAGAACCAATCAGAGAAGAGGTACCGATCGAAGAGCCCTATCCAGAAGAGGAGCTTAGTGAGGGATCATTTGAGGAAGAACCCCCGATGGATTACTCATCCGAAGAGATCCCAATTGAAGAATCTGCCCAAGACAATGAAGATTACCCCGACGAGGAATCGGACGGATACAATTAGCACATGGCGATCTCGAGGAGCTCGAAGCTTAGGTTTCACATTCCATTGATCTTTTACCATTTTCATGTTTTAGTCTACATGTATAGGATTCCCTTTTCATGGGATTTCCTCTTATCTCTACCACTTTTTCTCTATTAGATATCCATGTATTAGGAATCTATTTCAGTATATTTTCCCTACTTTGTTCGATTTGTTGTTTTGATCAATGGAATGTGACTTTGTTATTTCTCCTAATCATCGAGACGATCACGATCAATTGCATAATTCGCTTATTTGAAATTTAAATTAGATCTCATATTGGGTCTTTAGCCTAGATGAGATGATCTAATTTCTATTTCACTGACCGAAATATGTAATTGGATCGCATCATGCATGTTTCATAACATTGGCATCCATGCATTTTAAAGTAATCCAAGGCAATTGATTTTTTAACATCATTTGTATATTCAAGACTTGATGGGGAAGAATGATATCCAAGTATTCAAGGTCCCTCGAGAGGAACTCCTAACCTAGTGGGAGAATATGGGTGAAGCCAATCGGACGTACGCCAAGACAAGACTGGGGTATCTGCTGGACCCGATCAAGATCAAATGCCCTTCCGCTTTCATCCAAGCCATGGCGCAATTTTGGGATCCGATCACCGCCACATTCAACATGGAAGGACTCGAGCTCACCCCTACTCTAGAAGAGTATAGTGCCACCATCGGAGTATAATTTACACCTCGCCTTGTCCAGCCCCCAATAGGATATGACCCCCTTAGCTCATTAGCGTAATTCCTAGATACTAACCTTTCTGAGGTAACCCCGAATGCCAAGAGTAATTGTGGGTGTGTTTCCCTTGCTTTCCTCATAAATAGATTCTCAAACCTTCCCGCAAATAAGGGGACTAAGTCAGGTAGGGTCTTTATCTTAGCTTTCTTTAGTTTCGTATTATTTCCTATTTCCACCACCACTTTTGATCACATTATGGCTATGGTAGTTAGACAGATCTGTTGTGGGTGGGATTACTCCAACTTGATTTTAGTAGAAACTTTCATGTCCCTAAATCGCTTCCGGGCTAGGAATAAGGGGATCTTTAGGGCTTCTAGCGGATTTATGTATATGTGGTTCACTTCTCACATCAAACAATTCAACCTCCGTATGGGTTTCATTGAGATTAGTCCTCATACCAATCCCTTTAGAACCTTTGTCCAAACTCATACACGAGTCCCTAACCTCAACTTTAAGAATTGGAAAGAATTTCTTAGAACCTTAAAACCGTAACAACTCCGATAGCGACTTAAATGGCCAAGGATATATAAGGCTCGACTCACTTGTAGTGATGGAGATCTAGTTCCTTTCTTGGGCTTTACCGGAGCTACTACATATTATCCAATGAGGGTCATCGGACAATTTGGAGCTTTACAGAACATGCCGACACCGCCCTGACCAGGAGTTTTCTCTTTTGACATGCCGAAGGAGGTTCTCAAAGGCAAAGATAAGGAGTCGTTCGAGCCCAAGGTTGAGTACATTAAGGATTCCCCGAAGAAATCCCAGAGTGGAGACATAGAGTAGCCGGAAGACATGACTAACGAAATGAACCTCCACTGAGCATCACCCGAGTACATCCACCATTTCAAGACAATTAGACGTAGCTTTGTCGAGCCGTACATACCAGAGTACATCATTCATCATATGCTTGGAGTGGAGCCTTACATACCCGAAGACGTGAAATCGCCGATTTATCATGAAGATGGGGAGTCTCGGATGGGGGAACTTGACCTCTCTTGGGATATTCGGGACACCTTAGATCCCAAACGTCCCGCACTTGGATAGAATCACTCCATCGAGTTTAGGATATCGAAACATTATGTCATTTTAACTTTCAAACACTCTTTGAGATTTTGGTTGTAATGAACTCGGTTGAATTTCTTATATATACATATTGAGACGTTTTCGTTTATGATGCATTAAAACTATTGCCATGGATTACGTTTCTTTTAATTACATGATTTCTCTTGGAGAATGAGGAAAAGAACTACTTATATGATAATAGGGCTCATGAAGTAGTCTTTTCTCTCATTAATCAAAAGAAAACATGCAATTAAAAGGATTCGATACTTTGTTATTGCTTCCTTTCAGTATTCTTACTTTATTTTCATTCTTCAAAACAGGTGATTTTAATCACGGAACAACTAAGAGGTCGTATTAGAACTCGTCCGAGAACAAGAATGGAGCGGGAAGAACTAAGCCCGAGGGTTGGTATGCTCGAGACACAAGTGAACTCACTAGTTGCGATGATAACAGAGATGAAAGCTTTGTTGGAAGCTTCTCATGCGAAACAGCCGGCGATACCGGATCTGAATAATCCCGCCCATCCATCATTGTCTAACACTAATGACAAGGGGCAACCCGAAGACGCCCATCCTGTTCCTGAAGTCACTCAAACTCCTCATGTTAATCCGCAACCTAAAGTGTCGCCCGTAGTTATTAACCTGGAGAAGGAGAAGAAGGGAAAATCCGTGGTTAAAACCGAAGAAGGGGCTAAGAGATTGGCTAAGATTGAAGAGTGCCTGAGCGATCAAGGCTATGAGTTAGCCAGATTTGATAAGATCTCCCCTTTTGCGAAAATTGAGGTGCCACCGGATTATAAGGAACCGGAATTTGTCGGGAAGTACAACGGGACAGGCTGCCCCCGTGCTCACTTGAAATATTATCTGCGCAAGATGGCGCATTATTCGGACTACGTCCCTCTCCTCATGAACACGTTTTAGGAAAGCTTGTCGTGTCTTGCTCTCGCTTGGTTCATTGAATTAGACTTGGAAGATTATGATGGCTAGGAGGATTTAGCTGAAGATTTTCTGCATCGGCACAAATTTAACACCGCCACCGCCCCTACTCGAGAAGACTTGCTCGGGATCGTGAAAGGAAAGAATGAGCAAATTCGCACATATGCTCAGAGGTGGCGAGCCTTGGCGACGCAAGTTAAGCCGTCTATCCCGGAAGATGAGTTAGTGGACTTGTTTCTAAAGGCACTTCCCTATGAATATTTTGACAAGTTGAACACGTCGGGATGTCGGATGTTCGTCCATCCGATAAAGGTGGCGGAGAGGCTGGAATGGGCTATGAGAGAAAGAAGAGCCCCGGAAGCGCCGGCAAGACGCCGGTATGCATTGAGAAAAGAAGGTGGGGCGAGAGTTGACATTGCCTTTGTACCGAATCCACCAAAACCCAAACAGTTCTCGAATTCCAACGCGACACGGGGAGGATCGTCATGGTCGACACAAAATGTGCAAGAACCAAGGAAAAAGCCACCTCTTAAGCGGTTTACGCCCCTCCCCAGGCCATTATCCAAGCTGCTCCCGATGCTGTTGGAGGAGCGTTTAGTTGCAAAGGAGTCGCCAAGGCCAAACCCGATGAAATATCTCGGATATGATGAAAGCCGATCGTGTGTATATCATATGGGGGAAAGAGGACACAATGTCGACAACTCGCTACGTTCAAAACTCAAAGTACAAGCTCTCATTGACAACCACCTGGTAGAGTTCGACAAGACGGGGCCTAATGTACATCGGAATCCACTCCCCGATCACCGGGTGGTAGGGATGATTTTTGACGGAGAAGAAGAGAATCACCTAGAGCTCAAGGTGAACATGAGCAAATTGTGCGACATTTTGGCAATTGTTTCATCTTACCCAAATGAAGGGGAAATGTCGATTAAACGAAAAATGTTGTGTACATCCAAGTTGATGAGCCCGGGGATAGTTGCGGATGTCGATGACGAGACCTTTGAAGGAGTGCTTGCTTCTGTGAGTTTAGATTGCGATCGGTTCGTGATTGAAACCGAGCAAGGCGATTCTTGGAAGGTTCCTCATGAGAGTTTGATGGGTGATCTAGGGCTGATTGTGAATTTCGAGCCTGAAGTGGATGAAGATGACCTGGAGATTGAAAAGACACGTTTGGGCGATCAAAGATTCATGTCGGAAGCACAAGAAAAGGGCGAAATCGTGGACAACTTGGGTGAAGACTCTGGGATGTACAATTTCAAAGTCAAGTACTCCACTCCTCCTAGCTTTTTCATAAAGGCTGAGGATATTGTGCGAGATGGATGGGGAGGTATGGATGAAGTTATCAAGCCGGACGTAGTTGATGACGCTGCCGAAGTTATACTCTATCCGAAAGATTCGGAAGATCTAGATGATTTGATTGGGATGATTGGGACTGTGGCTCCCGTGGTAATTAGAATGGACAAAGTTGATAACTTCGACGGTAAAGACGATCGCCCGATCAAGCCAGTAGTGATCTGTTTTTCCGAGGATGAGACGAATGATGAACCGGAAGTTAAAGTTGAAAAAGCAACGCCAGTGGTGATTAAAGTTCCACCTGTAGAGCCGTATAATCCAAAGGCGGTTCATTGGAATTACGGAACCGGGGAAATAGACGTTGTGATGAGATCGGATAGATTCTACGCCCCACGGGAGGCCGAACTCGAAAAGAAAGAGGTGACTAAAGACGACGCTGAAAAGCTCTTATCCATCGTCAAGACAAGCAAGTTCGAAGTGATAGAACAGCTGAGGAAAATGCCGGCCCGGATCTCTTTGCTCGATCCGTTCATTAATTCAGAAAAACATAAACAAGCACTTTTGAAGGTATTGAATGAGGTGCATGTCCTCGAGACGATTGATGAGACTCAATTGGAGAACTTTGTTGGGGCAATCTTGCTAAAGGATCGGATAAGCTTCTCGGACGAAAACTTCCCCATGGAAGGGCGAGTGCACAACAAAGCGCTATACATTACCTGAGAGTGTCATGGGAAGCGAGTAGCCCATGTGTTGATAGATAATGGATCCACTTTCAATATTTGCCCTCTGTCTACATTAAGGAATTTGGGCATAAAAGAAGAGATGATTCAAACTTCCAAAGCAACCGTCGGGGCTTTTGATGGAATGAGGAAAATGGTGGTTGGGGAGATCGAGCTTGACGTCATCATAGGCCCGACCAAATTCTCTATTGATTTCCAAGTGATGGACCTTCCGAGTGCTTTTGGGTTTCTATTAGGGAGACCATGGATCCATGTAGTTGGTGCTGTACCATCAAGCTTACATCAGAAAGTGCGATTCATAGTAGATGGGAAGATTGTTACCGTCCACGACGATGTGGATCTCCGCTCTTATCGAACAAGTGACATACCCTACATAGAGCCCGAGGCCAAAGAAGAGGCAAGTTATCATTCTTTGGAACTAGTGGTCGTGGTCCATACACCAGCTGGGACCAAGCTAAGAGTTCCTACTCTTTCTGAATTAGTTGCTCTACCCGTAAAAATGCTATTGGCTTATGGATATCTTCCGGGAGATGGCCTAGGAAAATTTGGCCAAAGGATCCGCACTCCTTTACAACTCGAGTCAAATGAGCACGGAACTGGATTGGGTTTTGGAGCTAATAGCAGCAGCCTCACCACCCCGAAAAACCACCATGGAGGCCGAGGCCGAGGCAAAGGCAAAATCCATGGAAGCCGAGGAGGCCGAGGTGATTCTTTTGTTGGCTCTCCCACTTGGAAAGGCAAAGCTAAAATGTTCGACAATTAGTTGAACCGATTTTTCTCTAAGGATTCCAAATGGCTGGCAGACGAGATGGCGTCCCTCGCGACAGAGACAGACCCGACCAATCCATTTCTCGATGACAACACCGTAAATGTGATAGTCGAGTGGCTCGAGGCAAACGAAGATGTTACTGAGTAAAGAGATCTTCTCAACATTTTTTTTTTCATTACTAGCATCTTTGATTGCTTTACTGCATTTCTACCGTATTCCTTTTCTGCATTTTGATTTAGTGCTTTTTTACCTCGAATGTAAAAGGAAAATGCCTTTGGACCTCCGACCGTTGGTCCAAATAGCACACTTTGTAATGTGGTCCTTTTTACATCCAATAAAAATTTTCATGTTTCATTAAGGACATGTGGAATAACAAATCGGCCTAATGATGACACTCGTCTTCGTGAATCGAAGCTTGAAGCCCGATTTGCCATGTGCTTCCCGATTTCTAAAATAATCTTTTTGGAACAAGGATGTCTGAAGATATGAGGACTAGTTCCCTTTTCTAGATTTTCTAATTTTAAAATATCCTTTAAAAACAAAAAATATTTCATAAGATCATCCATTATGATTTGCATATACTGATCATTTCCATGACATTTCGGGCATATCATCCCAAACATGCATACTAGGTTATTGTGCGACTCGGATCATCGGGAGGATTATTCTTGCGATGTAGAAGAAGAAGACGAGGGTCGGATAGCTATCCAGAGGGATTGGGTTAATTTTGAAGAATCTAAGCCTCCCACCGAAGAAGAGCCGGTTGTCGTTAACATTGGGGAATCCGAAAATGTCAAGGAAGTGAAAATCGGAGGACATTTATCGCAGGCAGACGCATCAAGGATTACCGAGTTGCTCAAAGAATATCAAGATATCTTTGCATGGTCATAAGCGGACATGCCAGGATTAGACCCTAACATTGTGGAACATGCATTACCCATTAATCCGGGCTGCAAACCGGTGAAACAATCATGCGTAACGATGAAACCCGAGCTCTCACACAAGATTAAAGAGGAAGTGATGAAACTTCTTAAAGTTGGCTTTATTGAAGCCATTTCTTATTCAGATCGGATTGCTAACATCGTCCCTGTTATGAAGAAAGATGGGAGAATTCGAGTGTGTGTGGATTATCCGGATTTGAATAAAGCTAGCCCGAAAGATGATTTCCCTCTACCACACATTGACGTAACGGTTGATAGCACAGCGGGGTTTGAATTGTTTTCGTTTATGGACGGGTTCTCTGGATACAATCAAATACCGATGAAGAAGGAAGATAAGGATAAAACTTCATTCACCACCCCTTGGGGAAACTTTTGTTACAAGGTCATGCCTTTTGGACTAAGAAATGCCGGGGCAACATATCAAAAGGCCATGGTGACCTTGTTTCATGATATGATACATAAAGAGATCGAGGTATATGTTGACGACATGATCGCCAAATCCAGATCCGGAGAAGATCACGTCCAAATATTGAGAAAATTGTTTGATCGCTTGAGAAAGTATAAGCGGAGGTTAAACCCCAACAAATGCATATTCGGGGCAAGATCGGGAAAGTTTCTCGATTTCATGGTCGATAATAGGGACATTGAGGTGGACCCGTCTCAAATAAAAGCAATTCTCGACATAGCCGTTCCATCAACAGTTAAGCAAGTGAGAAGCCTTCTGGGAAAATTGAATTACATCGTCGGGTTTATATGCCAACTCTCTGACACGGCTAGACCATTTTTCAAACTTTTGAAGAAAGGAGCCAAGGTGGTCCGGGATGCCGAATCTCATCGGGCATTAGAGAAGATCAAACAATATTTGATTTCCCCACCAGGATCGGTACCACCCATTCCCGAGTACCCATTGACTTTATATTTAACGATTCATCAAGAGTCGTTAGGAGCATTGTTGGCACAAACCAATCCTAAATATGGAAAAGAGAGAGCTATTTACTACCCGAGCAAAAAGTTCGCCACCTCAGAAATGAACTATTCTCCCGTTGAAAGGACCCGTGTTGCAACAGTTTGGGTGCTCCGCAAATTGAGACAATACACTCTGCATTATCACATTCAATTGGTGACGAAAAACGACCCAATTAAATATCTGCTAGAAAAACCAACATTGGTTGGGAAACCGGCCAAGTGGCAAGTGATGTTGTCAGAGTTTGACATAAGAAGTTCACCTCAGAAATCTATTAAGGGACGCGCTATAGCAGATTTGCTAGCGTAAAGCTCTCGGTCAGAGCCAATTCTGGATAAAACAGAAGTTAAAGATCAAGTCCTGGCATTGACGGAAGACAAATGGACTATGTATTTCGATGGTGCGATTAACCTATCGGGAGCTGGTACCGGAGCAGTGCTGATATCCCCGGAGGGTTAACATTACCCTGTTATGGCAAAGTTGGTATTTCCATGTACCAATAATGTGTCCGAGTACGAAGCATGCATCCTAGGCTTACAGTTAGCCATTTCCATGAAGGTGCAAAAATTATAGGTGTATGGCGATTCTATGCTAATTATTCTTCAAACTCAAGGGGAATAGAAAACGAAGGATTCCAAGCTCATCCCATATCATGAGTTTTTGGAAGAACTTGCTTTTGAATTCGAAGAAATATCTTTCGAATATTTGCCCGTAACGCAAAATCGGTTTGCAGACGCCTTGGCAACATTAGCCTCTATGTTGCGTGTGACGAACGGGCCGGATATAAAACCTTTGAGAATTGATGTGATCACCCGGCCAGCTTATCGCATGCCGATAGAAGAGGAATTTGATGGTGAACCATGGTATCATGATATCAAGAACTATCTTCCGAAAGGAGAATTTCCTGAAGGGAGTCGAGCCGGAGATAAGAAATATATAGCCAAGATGGCTACCAAATTCTTTCCGAGCGGTCAAACTCTGTATAAAAGATCATTTGATTCAGTATTACTCGGGTGTGTAGATGCCAAGGAAGCGAACATACTCATGAAAGAGATTCATGAAGGAGTATGTGGGCCTCATATGAATGGTCACCTCCTTGCAAAAAAGATCATGCGACTCGGTTATTATTGGATGACCATGGAGTCAGATTGCCGTCAACATGTGCAATCATGTCATCAATGCCAGATGTATGGAGATAGGATTAATGCTCCTCCAAATGAACTTCATCAAATGTCGGGAGCATGGCCTTTCTCTATGTGGGGGATAGATATGATTGGGCCAATAAACCCCGTTGCTTCAAATGGTCATCGCTTTATTCTGGTGGCGATTGATTATTTCACCAAATGGATCAAAGCCAATTCTTACGCAAACGTCACCGCAAAAAGCGTAGCAAGACTTATTAAGAGAGATATAATCTCTCGCTACGGATCTCCCCAGGCAATTATCACGGACAATGGGTCCAATTTGAATAACAAGATTGTCGACGATCTCTTGGATCACTTTGGCATTCGACATCTTAACTCGTCCCCTTATCGCCCTGAGATGAATGGGGCAGTTGAAGCAGCAAATAAAAGCATCAAGAAGATCCTGTCAAAGACTACAGAAAATTATAGGGATTGGCATGAAAGGCTACCCTTTGCATTAATGGCTTATCGAACTTCGATCCGAACTTCAACCGGGGCAACTCCTTATTCCCTAGTTTATGGCATGGAAGCAGTTTTGCTCGTGGAAATGGAGATTCCATCCTTGAGGGTGCTATCAGAAGTCAAACTTTCTGAAGCTGAATGGATACAGCAGAGGTGTGAACAGTTGAATCTAATTGACGAAAAACGCCCGAAGGCTATCCGTCACGGCCAAAGTTATCAGAAAAGAGTAGCCAAATCGTTCAATCGCAAGGTGAAACTAAGATGTTTCGAGGTGGGAGATCTCGTGGTGAGAAAGACATCGCCGAACGCCACTCATCCATGGGGTAAATTCACCCCAAATTATGAGGGTCCATATGTTGTCAAGAAAGTACTTGCGGGAGGAGCCTTGATTCTTATAAATTCAGATGCAGAGGAATTGGGATATCCTGTAAACACCGATGCAGTAAAGAAATATTATCCCCGAAATAAAATCAGAAATGATTGTGGCTTTCCTCCGAAAGATCGTAGTCGCCATAGAATTACCGCATTGCATTCATACGTACATGCACAAAAATTTGCGGGGTTCAAAAATAGGAAATTCAAGACCCGACCTGTTCAAGAAGAACCAGGGGTTTGTTCATCTCAAAACACTGAAAAGGGGTGATATGTATCTGTTCCACTACTCCCATTTCAATCCCATTGCTCATTAGGTGATTGTTTCTCTTTGCCAAGGTACGACGATCAAGCACAAAAGACGACCAAAGATCGACGTCAGAATAGATGCAAAAATTCTTTCCATCATCTCACAAGACAAAAGACGGTTGTAAATGTCGGTAATTCGCAAAGGCCTTTGATTTCGGAATTAGACTTTTTATTGGTCATGTCACCCGCATTCGTCTTTAAAAACGGAGGTTATTCAAACACAATCGGAACATGCAAAGTGAACCATAAATTCCCTTTGAGGGTATGAATTGAAAAAGAGAAAATAAATTTTTCCAATAAGAGTTTGATTAAACCATTCATTGGATGTTTCCTCATAAGGCAAGAGGCAAACCCTATCCCAAACACGTCCCATACACACTTGAGAGATGAGTGGAAAGGAAGGGATAGTAAAACCTTAACTCGCGGACATAGGGGTTATTTGCAGCGATTACATAGATTGAGATGACGGAGGCATTCATTTCTCTATCATAAACACTACAGATGACCATTGATGACCCCTTTGAACGGCGGTTTCATTCCTTATCCCTGTCAAGAACCACCCCACATTGGGGTCAAATAGAGGTGAATCCAGCAATATCGGGAGGAAAATGGTTAGAAATTTTCTTGCTTGGACTAACATCAATCTTAGTGTGTTGCTTATACGATAATTCAAGTGCTTTAGGATGACGAAAAGCATTCGTTTCTCTATCCTATACACTTTTATCCTTTGCATAGCCCAATTGAGCCTGCATATTCGTTTTATGAACCCCGTTGGTGATCGTTGCATATCTCAAGGTATAAGCGACAACACTCCAAGAACGGAAGAGTTCAAGAGATAGGATTTATGAGAAATTCTTAAACCAATACTGGGACATGCTAGAACTCTCAATTGAATATCTAGCACAACCATTGAAAATCCTATTCCCAAAAAGAAAGGAAAAGGCAGGATTTTGAAAAAGAGAGAGAAAGAAAAAAGCCAATCCCGGGCGTAAGAAAAAGCAAAGTGCCTGGTAAAAGCAAGGCCAATGCCCATTCAAATACTCATACACTCGTGTTTGATCTTGTAAACACCCAAAGATTTCATGATACATTTGTCTCAAATGAGACCCGGTTGTACAAGAAAACCCCCAGCAGAGATAGATCACTCTGTAGTTATGTCATTCTCGGATGACCAAAACAGAGATAAAAGTTTGCACCATTCTGATGTGATAGAGGTGCTATTTGAAGACAAATGTGTACTTTGAAGACTAAGAATGCTCTCCAAAGAATTTTGGGTATACCCTCAAGATTGAAAACATTCTTTGAAGGATAATCCCTAAGGGTGCAGATCGGTGGTAAAGCTGCAATGATCACCAATGACACACCCTTTTACATGTTTCGGGCCCAAAAATAAGCCTTTTTCAGTCCCCAATCCTCACCTGCGTTACAACCCTAAAAAGTCTTGTCCGATTAAAGCACTTGGATTGACGTAGAAGCTTAGCTCGAAGAAGTACGAGCAAGATCATTTCATTCTCATTTTGCAGGTTTCTTGACTTGTAAACCTGGAGCAGATGTTAAAGGTTTTTGTTCAAATAGCCTTGACTCGGTTGTGAGTCCCACTTGGAAACCATTGTCCAAGCCCAACATTACGGTCCATTAGAAGACCTCCCGATCGATCAAGACGTATGCGCTGCGAATGATCCCGAATCTTAGGCATAGGTTCGATAGGAAATTTAAGCGCTTTCAAAACGAAAAAACCATTATCTCAAAATGGTGAGAAGCCCTCTTTGATGAGAATACTCCCATGAATGTTTTAACCAAACTCTTTTGGTAGTTTCAGATCGTTGGATTCAAACTTTCCTCACAAGGAATTTTTTATCACTTTGGCATGTTGCAAGATGTTTTGGATAACCTCCGACATCATAATGCATCCATTCAAACTTTTTCATGACTTGAGTTTAAGTCATAAAAATTTTGTCAATTCGATAACGGATACCCCATAAAAGATTGATAATCTTCTTTTGTGGAGAAAAATTTTCAGGTTTTAGCTTTCGCGGGACTCATGGTAACCCCGGATCCCGTAAGGACATCTCTCTTAATGAGAAAGAGCTTTCGGGTTTGAACTTCTGTAGGACTCATGGTAACCCCGCATTCCAAAAGGACATCCCTCTTGATGAGAAAGAGTTTTCAAGTTTAAATTTCTGCGGGACTCGGGTATCCCCTAAATCCCGTAATAGTCATCGTTTAGGTAAACTTTTTAGTAGGTGAACCTTTTCTAAAGATTTTTGATAAATCCCGAAAGTGGGATAAATCACCTTACGGGTAAAACCTTTTAGTAGGTGAGCCTTTTCCGGACCGATCCACCGGACGGTTCGGATCCTCCGACGAATCCCACAAGCGGGATAGGTCGTCTTTAGAATCCCTTTAAATAGGAATTCTTTTTATGGGCTGATCCACCATACGGATCAAATCCCTCGACGAATCCCACAGGCGGGATAGGTCGTCTTTAGAATCCCTTTAAATAGGAATTCTTTTTATGGGCTGATCCACCATACGGATTAAATCTCCTGACGAATCCCACGGACGGGATAGGTCGTCTTCAGAATCCCTTTAAACAGGAATTCTTTTTATGGGTTGATCCACCATACGGATCAAATCTTCTGACGAATCCCACAGGCGGGATAGGTCGTCTTCACATTCCTCTAGTTAGGAATTCCATTATGGTTTGACCTACCATACGGGTCAGAGCTTAACCTCCCTAGGACATTCTGATGATGAATCCTTAGGTATCTTCTAGAATCCATTCACACTCACGAGAAAGCCTCTCGAGCTCGGACTTGTAAGCGCTAGGTAAATCTTTTCTTACTCTCCTCTCATATCTACCGCATGGAGTCTCATTTTGGATAAAAGCTTATCAGCGGAAATGCTTCGAGATCAAATGTCACAACTCTTTCTTTTCTCTTTCCCCAATCGAGTCGATTAGATTTCAGGTGTCACCTTCTCTTTGGAAGTGACCTCTCACGAGATCACTCCCAAAGAGGGGCAATTGTTGACACATGATTTTTTATCAATCTTTTTTCGATTTATTTTTGAAAATTCATAAAAAATTCACAAAAAATTAGAAAATTACAAAATCAACTTTGGTAGCCTTGGCCAAGCTCAAGGAACCATTTTTGATCAAAAAATAATTTTTCATATTTTTCGCATTTTTTGATATTTTTCAGAAAATAGGAAAATTCCCAAAAAAATCAAGAAAAATATCAGTCGAGGTCACAAAAATACAGAAAAATAGTCAGTATTTTTCTTTTAATTTCCTTTTCATTTTGACCTCTTAAAATTTGAAAATTACAATTTGGATTTGTGTGTTCCTTCATAGATGCACCCCGCAAATTAGACATAAAAATACCATTTGGGGTCATTTTATTTTTCTTTCTTCATTATTGAGGGTTGTGACATGATTCTTTAACATTCTACTTCACATTATGATCCAATTGTACGTTAATTTGTTCAATTTCGGCATTAGGGACTTGATTGCACAGAAAATTCTTTCGTTTTAGTCCCTACCACACCAAATCCGAAATTAAATTTTCTCAAGAGATGCCCATGGGACCCCGAGACCCCTATCCTATAGTTTTTGACCTTCTGAATCTAATGACGGGCTCAATTGATGATAATTCTTTCATTAAGGACTCCAATTTTACAAAAATCATTTTCGGATCCTACCCAACATTTGGGGTTTTCACTCAATTCACAGGGTTTTTTTCACAAAAATCACATTTTCAGAGGCAATCCATGTTGGGAAAATGATTTTTGGAATCAATTTCGTGAAAAAATGTTAATTGCTAGCTCAATTTGGCCTTTCATTACACGAACTAGGTCTGCCGGGTCGGGCGGATCTGACCCGGTACTATTCATCATCTCCCCCAAAGTCTCACCGGCGCAAATTAGAAAGGGAGAGGCCGTTTTTCGGGCGATGATCTTCAACAAAACGAAGCTTCGAGAAGCTTCTGGAGAGGGGACGGTTAGAAGAAGATTGAACAAAAAAAACGAGGGCATGCTCGCAAGAAGGGGGGGGAGATCAGAGAGAGGAGGAACGGAAAAAAAAAAAAAAAGGAAAAAGAGAGAAACGGACTCCATTAGAGAGGGTGAGCGCCGAGAGCTTGAAGCTTCGTCGCCGGCCAGTTCGAGCGACGCCTCTCCTCGCCTATAGCATCAATCGATTCCTGGTGGTCTCGTGAAGACTTTAGAACCTAGCGCCATCGTCAACGAGCTCGAAACAGGTGAGTGAACTCGTGATTTTTCAGGTTCGGTTTCTCATAGTTTAGTATCAATAGGTTGCTGTTTTACGGTGTTCTTGAGTTAAATATACTCCTACGGCCCCGCTGCTTCCGTTTCCATGCTTCATTTGTGATTTTCTATGCATGAAATCCCCTATGTCTACCTCGTAACCTTGACGTCTATCTCGAGCTCGTGAACTCACCTATTCTGAAATCGAAGCTATAAGATCTCCGGGTAAGTATCCCGTATCTCATTGAATGACGATGGATGTTGTTAGTTTGAAGCTTCGACATAGGAAATCAAGTTTAGCTAACATGCTTGAAGCTCGCCGGACATGGACATTATGCTGCTTTTGGTTCATATTAGTTTTAGAATGAATGTAGACCTAGGGCTGATATATGTTGTTTCGTAAACGATGAGGAATAGATTCGTGTAAAAATCGTGGAGTTTTGGAGGCGTTTAGGCATCGTTTCTCGGGATCGCCGGAAGTTGCGGGTTCGGCCGGACATTGGAGGCCGGTTTAGGTTAGTTCGGGTTAAACTCAAGATATATGGATGTAGGCTAGTGGCGAGACCGAATGAGGGGAAGTCCGCGACGTTTTGGGTTGGTTTGGGCATGGAAATCGAGTTCCGGCGAGGTGCCGGCGAGGTTCGCCGGCGCCGTTCGTCTTCTCGGGCGAGGTTGTTGACCGGTCAACGTCCGAGTGTCGCCGACGTGGCAGCCACGTGGCGGCCACGTCGGCAGGTTGTTATAACTGAAAGTGAAAATAAAAAATTTGATCCGACGGCCCATGGGGTGCCACGTGTCGAGATCTCTTTTTTTTTAAAATAAAAATCATTTTTTTGAAATTATTCCTTTTTCAAAAAATAAATTCCGAATTTTGTGATCGCAAGGGCCAGGTTCGGCCGCGTGTCACCATTCTGATCGTCGGATCGAATTTTCGAAAATTCAAATAATAAATAAAATCATTTTCAGAAATTAAAAAATAACTAGATCGAACGGTTGAGATTTGATCTCGCCTTTGATCTGAACAGTTGATCGCCGGTTGAGATCGAACGGTTATGATTGGTTTCACCTTGCGATCTAGACCGTCAATCTTGGTAATCGGGTTGAACGGCGGGGATTAAGTCTCATTCCCATCTAAACCGTTGATTCCGGCCGCGTGATCCGACTGTCGTCACTCCGCCACGTGGCGAAATATGGAGCGTCGATTTTTTTTAGCGGGAGTTTTGAAATTTCGAATGCCAATTTCGCGAAGTGACGTCGTTTTTTGGAGGGGTGCCGGTCCGGGCATGAGTCCGGACCGGGTTGACCCGGTCCGATTAATAATTAAAAAAAATCGAAAAAATCATTAAAAAATCGAAAAAAATTAGGAAAAATTGTAGAAAATTCCCAAAAATTCTCAAAATTCTCAAAAATTGAGGAATGGCCACAATCAACTGGCCAATCCTATTTTTGAGATTTCTTCTCCCGATCTTTTCAAAATTGACAATTTTACCCTTTAGGGGTAATTTGTCTCCAAAAATTTTCCCGTGAACCTCTAAAAAATGTCGAAAATTAGGAAATGCATCCGTTTAAATGGCCAATCCTATTTTTGACATTTCTCACTCCAAATTATTTGAGAAATGACGATTTTTTCCTTTTTGGCAAATCGTCCCCAAATTTTCTCAAAATTACGATTTTGCCCCTCATGGGCGAATCACTTCCAAATCATTCCCGATCTTCTCCTATGCTTTAAATACTTTTTCTCCGAGCCAATAGGGCTATATTAGGAATTCTATGCCGATTTGATGTGCTTTATCCGCATGTTATGGATTCCCCGATTTGCGCACTTACTTTAATTGATTGTGATTGCTAGGATAGTCACTCCCATCTGCATGAACTCCTAGATTAGGATCCATACCCCACTCGTCCGCATGAAATCCAAGATTAGAAAAATTCATTCAACTTAGGTACCGAAAGGGCGTCAATTAAGATAATTGACGTAACTAAGTCCCCGAACCCACTTCTCTGGTTCTCGCAGAATCGAATAGAAACTCCCGACTATTCGATAGGGTTTCCAATCGTACCTTCCACAAAACAATTGGTGGCGACTCCTTGGCATGTACACGTAGCACATGCCACTAGACCACACCGAAAGGTCGATCCGATTTTATCCTCCGTTGCGATTTGGGTACTGGGCCTTAGGAGAGGCCCGCGTCCGAAGGTCCACACGCAACCGGGCCGGAAGGGCGACCCATTAGCCCACGATCTCCTGCCGACAAGATCGGGTCACGACACCATCGTCGCGAAGTTCGTGGGAATGTCTGATCCGAAAACCCTAGGGTTTTGAGGATATGCAGAGGGAGACGTGTGCGGATGGTCACGGTGGCCAGGAAATCAAATCGCATAGAAAGGGAAACTTGCCTATTCGAGAGATATCTACACTCAAATCAAATCGCATTACAATCACAATTCTCCCAATTAGATAATTTGATATTTGATTTGAGTATTATTTAAAAAATTACCTAAATGGACAATAGACTCCAATGACAAGAGGAATAAAAAAGTCATCCCGATCAAAATAATTTAGTCCTAAATGCGATTGACTTTGGGAAATCTCCGTCAAATGAATTTCATTGACCTTCCAATAAACATGTAATTAGCGAAAGAAATCAAAACATTCTCGTAATCCTATTATCTGGTATTAATAAATCATCTTACTTAACCCAACTTGGAGGTGCAAATTGCCCAATAATGATAATTAGCAGACTAGTTAATCAACCCCAACAACAAGGCATACACTATATTTATAATGCAAGATAGCATTATTCGACAATTTGTTATTGAGGCCCTGCGACCGATTGCGAAATTGATAACATATGGCGATCAACATGACTATGCCTTTTTCAAGTGAGACTTTGAAGGTTAAAACTTTTCTTATTAGAAAACTTCAAATGGGTGTCAGTTGATTTTATGCGAGCACGACAAAAGGAAAGGCACTGTCATAAGTCCAACGTGCCCGAAAGCCTATAAATGAAAATTCATAATATGTAGGATGCTCAAAAAGAGAAGTAAGTATATGATATGCGACTTGTATCTAATAAATTGATTCCCTAGACTAATCTCTTTCTTTCAAATAGAAATATAAAACATGGATTTTCATTTTTATTCAATTTGTTAGATAAAGTGATGCAATCTAATTCCCTAAATGCACTGGTGACTATAGCTTTTTTTTAATTTTTTTTAATGAAGATGCGATCTCCCCTTTATTTGCATTTTTCATGTAATAATTTTAGTCTTTTTTTCATAGTAAAACGAAACTAAATTAAGTATGTGCCAAAGCATATACGAACTAGAATCTAGCTGCGTGAATCAAATCTATATGTTGAATGCAACACATAATTTGACCACCAAAATTACACTTTGCAACACCAACCCGGATATATGGAAATTCACACTAATAAACCGTTGTCGTAAGTTTGGGAATATCCAATCTTAGACTTCACACAATTGAAGTAAGATCGATCAAACATGAATGTGTCTAAACCCTCGCAGGTGGATTGGACAACGCCTACCAAAATCCATCAAAGTAATACTAACTTAATACTGACTTGTGAGTACCTTGACAAAATACAAAGTTTACACAAGTCAATAACTCTAGAAATCATCACAGATCCAGAGAGTAATTTATTTCGCATATTGATCTTGGTGAATCTTACTATTTAGGAAATATTCTTGTTAATAATATTAATACAAAAAAAAAATTGCATGCATTTAGGATAAATGCAGTTGCCATATTTTAGAAATGGCATAGCCATATAGGATATGACCTAATTTAGATTAAAATTTAATATAAAGTAGGGTTAATACCATGGAAAACCCCAAATTGGTACACATGTGACAAATTTATATCAAATTATTTTTTTGGCCACAAAAAATCCCAAACTAATACTTTTGTGATAAATTTACCCTAAACTAATTTTTTTGACCATGAAAAATCCGAAGTTAGTACACCCGTGACGGATTTATCCTCCGTTAAGTAGATTTAATGCCACAAAATATCATAAATTGATAAATCTGTGATAAACAAAGGGTAAAAATCACAAATCGATACACTTGTGAATTGCCACATGCCATCAAACTTAGCAATTTGATGGTTAAATCTAACAAAAACTAACGGTGGGTAAATTTGTCACAAGTGTACCGGTTTGGGTTTTTGCTGGTCAAAAAAATAATTTGGGATAAATTTATCATAGGTGTACCGGTTTAGGATTTTTCGTGGTATTAATCCTTATAAACAAATTCTTAGTATTAATTAGGTCATCATGTAGATTTATTTTCTTTTCTATTTTAACTCAAAAATAGAATCATAAATAAAAACCAGTATAAAAAGTATAAATTTAGATGGAGCGCATCTTAATATGAGTTGTCGTTCTGAAACCTGAGGATATATAGGTACCCTTTTAATTGTTATTCGTTTATCAGCAAAAAACAGTATCTTCCTATTTCAAAATAAAAGAGAAATTTGACGGTTTGTTGCACATTAGATTGATTTTGAACCACAAAGAACTTTTGAAACTTAGATATCCTAGTAGTCCTTTTTTTTAGAATATAAACTTTCGGAAAAGCCTATAGATAAATAATGCTATTCAATGATAATAAGAAGATTACATGTCCGATAACAGAGGGTTAGTTATTTAGTAATGAAATATGATAGAATTACGCCTTCATGTTCCCATCGTCGGTTGCATGGGTGCCTGGAGTACACCCACCAAAACTAGATGAATTACTCCTCTCCTACTAAGATCGTGATGGGCGTTGGGAGGGTGGCCTTATACCGCCATCCAAGCCTTATCGATATGAAATGAATCCACACGGAATTCAGTAAGTCGGGTAAATTTGTGTGCCTGATAATTCTCTCCGCCCGAAAACCAATGTCAAAAGAAAGAAATTTGCATTTTTCGAGTTCTAAATTGACTCGGATGAAGTCTCTTGGCTCGGATGAAGTTGGTCTTTCTTGGAAAAATGTTTCCCTAGGTTTTAAAGGAATCGTGACATTTTTTGGAGTATTTGGGGCTCTTGGGCACTTACTCATCAAGGCCTAGTATACAAAAAAAAAAAAAAAACCTTTAATTTTAGCATTTGTGACAATTATGTCCAAAAAAAAAATTATCTCATAAAAACTCTAGCTTTTATTTTTGTCCCAATTCTACTCCAAACTTTTACTTTCTTCCAAATTCTACCAGCATAATACAAAAAAAAAAAAAAACCTCGACTTTACCATATGTCTCAATTATATTAAAAAAAATTCTCTTATAAAAAACCTTCAACTTTTACTTTTATCCCAATTAACCATCGTTAGCTTGCCGTCCATAATCACAATTAATTAATCCTATATAGTATTTCCACGTTGTTAATAAATTACACATCAGTAAAATTGATATGGAAAAACTCTAGAACTTTTTTTTCTGTTGTTTGTTTCCCTTACATATTGTTGGAAGATACGGAGTCACTCAAGACGGCGTGTTTCGTGTTCTCTGCGGCACCCAATATCCCAAAGAACGACTAGACATGAAGATATTATCGGCAGATTTGAAGGAAGTGGATGATTGATAAGTCATGATTCGGGGAAGATGGGATGGATGGACTCTAGGGTTTTCGGGAGATTTTTAAGAGGTGCGAGAGTAACAGAGTAAGGACAATGGTTCATTAACTCAATTTCCGTATATATGGGCTTGTGTTACAAAGTGTTCACATTATGTGGTTCCCTCGGCATGTAGATTTTCATATAACAAAATATAGTGTAATTATAAAAATAAAAAGGAAAATAAAAGATACATCGCATCTTCATCGAAAAAAGGTTCAAAAAGTATATTTAGATGTGCATTTAGGGAAATGAGATATTCACAATTATATTTCATCATACTTATATTGCATCCATTAGATTTTATTCCTACATATGCAATGTATAGTTTGGGGAATCCGTCATATCATAATATGCCGTCCCTCAAGTAAAAGTCTTTTTGGCTTACTTTTCCATTGGAATTTTTCTCTGTTAATGTCCTTTTGCCTTCCTTTCCCACCAAGAGCATAGTCCCTAGCCTTTTCATTCGAATTTGGTGAACCTGGATTTGTTGTCCATGATTGTCGGGCCGGGTCCATGTAAGGATCTGGTCTCCAAATTACGAAATGCAAACGAATTCATGTTCAGACTCACCATCGACATTGGTGTTTGCTCATGATTTACCCGATCTGTGGTGCGAGTGAAATATTAGGAAAATTGTCCAAAAAAATCATGAATTTATTACACTTTTGCCAATTAAGTCCCAAACCTTATAATTATGTTAATTGAGTTCTAAACCTTTTCAAGTTTTGCCAAGTGAGTCTATCCGACCAATTTTAACCTAAAATCGCTGATGTCGACACCGGTCATCCCGCATGGCACAATCGGCATTGATGTAGACATTTTTACATAATATCTTAACAATTTTGAATTTTTGAATTCCTTTTTAGGTTTTTTTCTTTTTTCTTTTCTTTATTTATTGGACTGGCTGGCAAGGATCGGTGGCTCCGGGCAAGGACTACGACTCCCTCGCTTCATGGCCATTTGCCGCCTAGTCCAAAAAATAAAGAAAAGATAAAAATCAAAACAAATCATGAAAAATTCATAATACTATTAAAGAATTATTTAAGAAAGTTCCATGTCAGCTATTTCCTATCAAAATTGGCCAAATGGACTCGTGAAAAGACTCGGCACTCAATTGATACAATTAAAAGGTTTAAGACCGAATTGACAAAGGTGCAACAGATTTAGGACTTTTTGGACAATTTCCCCATGAAGTATTTCGTGAGGTTGAGGTACACTCCACTAAGTCAAGCTTAATGTCACCTGAAAAGATACATTTCCTACCATAACACAATGACTAATCTATAAACATGGGAATAACATACATATAATATTGAGATCCCGCTAATTGCATCGTCTCTAACTTGAGATGTGGGGTGGTTGGCTCTTGTTCGAAGGTTCGAGTTCGGGATAGTTCAGTTCGCATTATGAATTGGGGCGATCGAATAGCTTCATAGTTGGAGACTCCTACTTACAATTTATTTGAAATATAAAGATTAGTTCACAAAATCGGTTTAAATTAAGTATATCATATCCCTCTGCCAATTAATTTTTCGCACTGCGACATTATTCCAATTTCAGATGGCCGCGATGGTGTTGTACAATGGGATGGATGATTTTGAGAAGATTCGTCCGTTATAAACAGGGCTCCGAGGTATATGCTTAAGACCAAGGCTCTGCATGTGACTTCCAACAGCTGAGAGGGTTTCCAGTGTTCTTTTTGGGTGACCTGTTGCGGCTTCGACATTTTCATTGTTGGGTTGACGCCACGGATTGGCTGGTTCTATTATATGTATTACGATAGTCTCCGAGAAGTGAAATGTTTAGAATAGAGTGATAGAAAAACATCGATCGGAATGTCATGAAATGAAATCTAACTTTGAGGCGTGATAACACTTACTTTAAGGATTTATTTTCCCCACAATGTTGCTAATGATTTTTCGAAAATATCCTCCAAAATACAATAAAGCCTCGATGAGAATTGCTATCTGCTATTCGGATAATTTTCTAGGATCTCTCTAGGAAACAATTGAAAAAAGTGAGTGCATTTCTCTTGAGAGAAAAAATGAAAATCAAAGATGAAGTTATAAATTGAAGAGACATATTTAGTGATTTATTTTCCCCACAATGTTGCTAATGATTTTCGGTAAATATCCTCCAGGATATAATAAAGCCTCGATGAGAATTGCTGTTCTGCTATTCGATAATTCTCCAGGATCTCTCTAGGAAATAATTGAAAAATGTGGTTGCATTTCTCTTGAGAGAAAAAATGAAAATCGAAGATGAAGTTATAAATTGAAGAGACACATTTAGTAATTTATAGAGAAAATATTTGAATAGACACAACCTTAGGTTAATAAGTTATATATGAATAGACACAATTCGAACACACCTCTTCAAAAGTTGTAAGAACTTTTTGTGAATGATGGCACAATTTCGATAAGCCACAATGGTAATTGTTGATTAATGCCAAATCAAGCCCACGTGCACATTCACATCTTTTCGATGTGGGATAAGGCGCCTTTTAGTTTGTTTTACAAACAAGCTACTTACAATCCCCCATTTTGTTTGTAAAACAAAATTACAAAAACAAAATTTTTCAAAAAATACAACCAACATTTTCATTAGATTAATATGCCTATATAAAGGTCTCTTTCGAGTTAAACCTTCATTTAGTGCAAGTATCTCAAAACTCTATCAAAGTTACTAAGTAGTTGTAGCTTTAAACCCGTTACTCCAAATATAATTAATACCATGAAAAATCCCAAATTTGTATACATGTGAAAATTTATCCAAAAATATTTTTTGACCACAAAAAATATCAAACTGGTAGACCTATGACAAATTTACTTCAAACTATTTTTTTTACTAGCAAAAATTCCAAACTGGTACATATTTGATAAATGAGTTAATACCTCTAAACCGGTACACATGTGACAAATTTACCGCCAAACTAATTTTTTTTATCACAAAAAATCCCAAACTAGTACACTTGTGACAAATTTACCTCAAACTGGTACATCCGTGATAAATTTACCCTCCGATAGTTTTCATTAAATTTGACGGTCAAATTCCTGAGTTAAATGACACGTGTCGGTTCATGGATGTACTAGTTTATGGTTTTTACCCCTTGTTTGTCGCATGTGTATCAATTTAAAATTTTTCGTGGAATTAATCCAATTTAACGAATGGTAAATTTATCATAAGTATACCAGTTTGAGGTTTTTCGTGATCAAAAAAATTAGTTTATGGTAAATTTGTCATAGGTGTATCGGTTTAGGGTTTTTGATTGTCAAAAAAATATTTAGGGTAAATTTGTTACAAGTGTACTAGTTCAGGATTTTTTGTTATAAAAAAATAGTTTTGGGTAAATTTATCACAGGTGTACCAGTTTGAAATTTTTAGTGGTATTAACCCTTGATAAATTTACTCCAAACTAATTTTGACCACCAAAAATTCCACACTTATAATCATGTGAGCACTCAAAAACAAAATCGGATATGCCACACATATACCAACCCTTGTTTCAGCGAGAAGTTCGTATTTACTCAGCACTATTATGGCCATGTGCTTGTACCTGGCTGGTAATTCCAATGATCAGGGCCACCTTGCGGTGCAGAGGCGTGGCTTCGCTGTAGGCTCCGAATCCGGATTTGGACATGTCGTTCTGGGTCGCCATCGTCACGTGGGATGGTCGCGAAACGAGTTTGCTTGCGAATCGTTCTTGGGGATGTCTAAGAGAGAGAGAGATTTGAAGGAAGTGGATGATTGATAAGTCGCCGATTCGGGGAAGATAGGATCGATGTACCCTAGGGTTTTGGGGAGATGTAGAGGGAGACGTGTGGAGGGCAGATTTAAGGAAGTGAAACGGGTCCTGCTCGGTAGATTTGAAGGAAGTGGCTGTTTAATAATTGGCCGATTAAGAGAAGATGGGATGAATGAATTCGAGGTTTTTGGGGAGATTTTTAAGAGGTGCAAGAGCAAAAGAGTAAGGACAGTACAGTTTGTGCTCCTCGAGGACCCACCTCCAGGTTATGTCCCAATTCTACCGTCCATTCTCAATTTTATTCTAAATTTTTTTCTATATGATAAAAAATAACAAATTTTTACTTGAGTCAAAAATCTACCCCCATTAACCCACTCTTCAAATCTTTTTCGTTGACGATGGACAGATAAAAAAACTCTCAAGATCGAGTTATTCTAGTATTTCGAGGGCAAGCTCTCTGCCCATAAAAAATGGAACACCCCCAGGCACGAGAGATTTAAGACGGAGCGCAAAATCGAAGATCTCAAACTAGATGGAAGGAAAACTCTCTTAAGAATAAGAGCAATTGATAAAATCCAGCCCTAATTGCTCTACTTTTTACCAAATTTTATATCCAAGAAGGCGTTAGTTGGGCATGTTGATACTTGATTTTAGCTGACAAGACGTTAAAGTAAAACAAAAAGAGGCTCCAGACTATTTGGACATCGTTGATAAGCCAGTGGATCCGTCCGCTATTAGGGAGAAGGTTAGGAGGATGGAATATACGAACCGCAAGGATTTTAGGCATGACGGGTGGCAGATCACCTTCGGTGCTCACAAATATAACGATGGGCGCAATCCTGGGATTCCTCCGTTTGCGGATCAGCTTTTGGAGCTATGTATCTACTTGTTAAATGAAAATGATGAGAGCTTGAATGAAGCTGAATTGAAAATTAGTTAGAGCCTGGAGGGATGTGTATAATTTTGCTCTCTTCCAAATCTTTGACAGTAGCCATCTCCTTTTTTCTGTACATATGGGTGGGTTTCCTTTGTAGCACCAACACGACACGGGACACGAAACATGACACGACATGCCGACACGTGATTTTTCAAAAAATAAAAAAATTCAATATGATAAGACACGTTGTATATTAAATATATATTTTTATATATACATGAAAAATTATGAATTTTATGATTCACATGAAAGTAAATAATAAAAAAAGAGTTCTAAAAATGAATTTACGCTAAAAATAAGGATTCGCCATTTATTAATATCAACATTTTGAATTGAAAAATTCAACTACATTCACCATCAAATATAACAACAACTGATTGATAATGTCTTTGCATCCGCTCCTTTTGTATCGGGGTCATCAATGAAAATATGAGGGCACAAGTAACCGTGTGCGACAAGCTTACGGCATTCTCACGGAAGACAAAAACGCAACCAAAGTGGGAAATGGCAGCACAAGTAACCGTGTGCGACTATCTGGAGGGGTGAAAAGCGTAAAAGGACATCAAAAGAGGTTGAGACAGACAGGGTGGATGCAACACATCACTGACACCTACACAGAAGAGAGAGAGAGAGCTCTGTTTGGGAGCAGTGGTTGAAGAAATGGCCGAGGAGTAGGTGTTGAAGAAATGGCCGAGATGGCCGAGGAGTAGGTGTTGAAGAAATGGCCGAGGAGTAGGTGAAGTCACCCTCACCGTCGTCTTTTTGTGCCGGGAAACGCCAACTCCGCCACTCTCTCTCTCTCTCTCTCTCTCTCTCTCCTTCATTGGCCACTGTTTTTTTCCTCTGTTGCTTCATTTCGTCGTATCCATAAACCAAACAGACCCTCCACAGTCTCTCTCTCTCTCTCTTCTCTCTGCTTACCCTCCATCGAACCCACTTTCGCTCACCTTCTTTCTTCATTTCTGACTTCGCGCCGATCTCTTCCTCGCTATCTTCGTCGACGTTATGCTGGACATGGGCATCTCTGTAAGACCCTGTTATTTGCTCCTGTAATCTTGCTTTCACCACCATCATTTTCGCCGCCAGGCCTTGAGGGGAGCGACAGAGCCGAGAGTAGCGAGAGACGACGCGAGAGAGACAGAGGAGAGGTCGCGAAAGCAGAAACAGAAAGAAGAGGTCGTGTTTCTTATTTTGACTTGCTGTATGATTATCTCGAACGCATATTGGTGAAATAACAAGAGGAAAGGTTCTTATATCCTTAGTTGATTCAGTCGTTTTCCCTTATGTTGTTTTGGATATACTGCACATTTTCTTTTACCTATCGTTGCATGTATAGAAGCTCATCAGCTGATTTGGGAAAAGCTTTAATATCTCTCTCTCTCTCTCTCTCTCTCTCTCTCTCTCGCGTAAAGCGGAAAATTCTCTGTAAATACTTTAAGATTAAACAGTTAAGTCACTAAGAAATTGGTGATTCCTCTTTTTAAATGAAACTTAATGAGATATTGTCAATCTAATTTTGAACAACTTGACTAATATATTCTGGATATTGAGGTGGGAATTCTATCAGGTCATTTTATTTTAAGGGGACAATTTTATGCTCCCAATGGCATGAATTGTAGTTCTTCTTACAACGAATTTAATTATTGTACAAAACTTACTTGTAGAAATATTATATAGAGTTGATGAAAGTTATAGTTAAATTCTCTCTTGGCAATGATCTGAATAATAAATAGACTAAAATATTGTCAAAAACTCACCTTTAGAAATATAGGCTATTATTGTTATTACCTTCTAATGGAATGGTTAGAATTAATACCCAAAAACTCATGTTTTAATAATTAAGACCGTCATCATCGGCATCCTCAGCATCATCATCATTATTATGTACAACCAAAAAATTCTTAGTGAAATCTCTTTCATACATACATACATACATACATGCACACAATCGACTATAGATAATTATGCATGTTAAATTATATTTCTTCCACTAATTATATAAGACCAATTGACCTACTTAATTGTAACGACAAAACCTGTCGTTTATATATATAACTATGGAATATAGACATAGATT
The DNA here is from genome assembly GCF_020921035.1 of Rhodamnia argentea. Classification (NCBI taxonomy): domain Eukaryota; kingdom Viridiplantae; phylum Streptophyta; class Magnoliopsida; order Myrtales; family Myrtaceae; genus Rhodamnia; species Rhodamnia argentea. The sequence continues at coordinate 22,364,646 of NC_063160.1, forward strand.
GTAGGTTATAGATTATATTACAAACTTAGGTGCATAATTTTTGCATGGGTGATGGCTATATTTGGGGAGAAGCACAAATCGTTTTCCCCAGACAAGGAGAGGACAATTCTAATAATTTACAATCCTAAGTAATTAGTTTAGAGGCAACATTTTAGGAAAAAAATCTAGAATTAATACCATGAAAAATCTCAAAGTGGTACGTTTGTGATAAAATTATCCCAAACTGTTACATCTCGATAGATTTACCATAAACTAATTTTTGGATCACCGAAAATATCAAACACACATTAGTACTCATGTGACATATTTATCCTTCATTAGTTTTTATTAGCTAATGTGGCAAGTCTGTGAGGAAATCCATAACAATCTTTTCGTGGAAATCCATTACCCCCCCCTCTCTCTCTCTCTCTCTCATACAGAAAATCTAGGTCGTGAAAATTGCGAACAGTAACACCATTCAGTGGCAAGAAAACACTTTTCTTGGTAAATCCAGGTTAGCGGTTGGCTCAGATATTGTCAACCGGAGGCGAAAGGCCACCTTAATTTTTTTTTTTTTTTTACTTTCTTTTTCTTTTGTAGCCGCAGATTTTATTTTTTTTACTTTTTTTATTTTTATATTTATAATAATTTTCATTTATAACGTTTATATTTATACAACTTTATAAATATGACGTTTTTTTTCTTTTTAAACCTTCTTTTTATAACGTAATTTTTAATAATTAATTTAAAATTTTATTAACACATATAATTAATAAATAATTTAATATTTTTGTAATTAATTAACATTTATAACGTCGACTCGGATGACGATGACAACGACACAGCGGCAACTCGAGAGCGCGGCGGCAGTACATGGCTCGCGGGCCTACCGCCACTAACATTATATGTCTTAATAAATTTTAAATTAATTATTAATAATTACGTTATAAAAAGAAGGTTTAAAAACAAAAAATTTATATTTATAAAGTTGTATAAATATAAACATTATAAATGAACGTTATTATAAATATGAAAATAAAAAAAAATAAAGTCTGAGGCTACAAAAAAATAGTAAAAAAAAAATTAAGTGGCCTTTGTGCGCCTCACAAGGGGTATGCGCCTCCCAAAAGGCGCAGAGGCGCACATATCCTAAATCCGCAATTTAAAAAAAAAATCATTTAAATTGGTAATTTTTTTAAACCTATATTTTTGAAAAAGCCCGATTTTTGGTGATAAATGAATTCAATTAAAATAGGGCATGTATATCCTCAAGTATTAGAACAACAACACAAATTAAGATGCGTTTTAGTTTTTATTCATGATTTTATTTTTGAGTTATAATAGAAAAATTTATATATCTACATGATGACCTAATTTAAACCAGGAAATAGTTTATATTAAATTTTAATCTAAATTATGTAATCTCCTAAATGCGTGCAGTTCTCTTTAGGAATACTTCCCAAATTAATGTTATCTAGATGATTGACCATATAGTAAGCATTCACCACGATCAATATAGGAAACAAATTTAAATTACATAACGGCTCAAAAAGGGAAACATGCCTATTCGAGCCATATGTACACTCAAATATTATTTAGGAAATTACCGGGCGTACCTTACACTATCTTTATAATACATGATGCATTCATTCTTCGACCGAGATCCAAACTTTTCAACGCTCAAGAGTCACAGAAATTCCCAAGTTCTCTTCGTTCTTAACTTGCTGCAGACGAGCCTCAATGGCCGACATTGTTCAAGATGCTGTTGCTGCGATGCGAAGACTCATGCTTGAGAAGGATAGATGTTCTGATGATTTCATGCCCATTGCCTGGTCTAATATCAAACTCTCCGAGGAAATAGGTAAAGGCCGTGACGGGACTACGGTATTTAAGGCAAGCCGTGATGGTAATTCCGTTGCCGTGAAAAGATTCCGTTGTGGTCACGTTCGTGTCAACATGGGCACTATCAAGTTCACGCGTCTGCACCCACATCCAAATGTGGTGCATATTGACGACATAACCGACAACATGGGATTCAAGTTGGTTGTTCAAGAGCTGTATCATTTCAGTCTGCAAAATCTCATCGACGCATTCCGGCCTTCTTCTAATTTCCGTGTCGCACCTGATGATACACCATTGGCGCCATCTCTCCGGGATAGGGTGCAGGGAATTGGGTTATGGATTGATATTGGTCTTCCCTCACAGACATTGCGGGAACTGATGGAGTAAATATTTTTATTTAAGTTTGAATCTAGTTACAAAAGTTCAAAAAATTTCAATGCTTAGTTTATAATGACGTATGTCTACATGATACAGGGATGTGGCATTAGGACTGGAACACTTGCATAAGCATGGTGAAGTTCATGGGGACTTGAGGCCTGAAAACGTGGTGATTCTTGATAAAGTTCGCCAAGATCGTGAACGTCTATCTGCCAAGATCTCTGATGCAGGGATTACCACATTCGTTGATGAACATCAAGCTTGCACGGGAAATCTTGGTAGGTTGATCCTCTTAATCTGAATGGCAATCATCTTCTGATATATGGTGCATAATCTGAATGGTAATCATCTTCCGATATATGGTTGCAGGTTCTGCAAGGGTCGGATCACAAGAACGTGAAGACTGGTTATCCTTCGGTCGTCTCTTATTCTTCTGTGCCAGTGGTGGACATCACTTTCGAGAACGTGAGGGGAATACTGAGAAAAGTATTAAGAAATACAAATTGGATAAGAACGAAGTTGGGGACCTCATCCAGCGTTTGCTAAATCCGGTTGCCAATTTGAGGTAGGGACTATGTTATCTCTCATTGAGCTAATACAATTTCAATTGCTGTAGAGATTGCAATATAGCTGATTTTATCAACATTCAATAGTCAATTGCTCTTGATTGCTGGCAGGCCAAAAGTATCGGACGTGCTTATTCATCCATTTTTTTGGGGTCCAGAAAAGAGGATGGACTTTTTGTCTGAATTCTCCAATACCATAGATCAGTTTCAGTTAAGGAAAGATGATCCAAAGAGCAAAACTCTTACGAAATTGAATGGCAAGAAGAAGTCGATCTTTCCTTGGACGTGGAATAGCCGCATAGAGAATCCTTATTTGGATATCCTGCTAGATAATGTAAAGTATGACTATGGTGCTGTCCAAGACTTACTGCGAATGGTGAGAAACGTGTGGGCTCGCAAGGAGGCGGTTTCAGAAGCCCTGAAGGTACTCTCTAAAACTGTGATGATTTGGATAGCAATTGACTTGTGTATTAAGGTAGCTTTGATGGCCCTGGCAGGCGCCACCCGATTCTTTCGATCATTTGGAGACGTTCTTCACCAAAAGATTTCCGAATCTCCTGATGGCGTCATATGAAGTGGCGTTAGAGTTCTTAAGAAGAAATCCAAACATTGAGAAGTACTTTAAAAGAAACCAACGTTGATTCTCTTTGGCGCCAGCCCTTTGACATGGGTGATGACTAGTTGGTGTGAGCCACCATTAACTATTGAACGGAGGCTCTGTTTCTTTGCTCTAAACTCTGCATTCTGGTTCCAGCTAGTTTATTTCTTTAGTCCAATGGTACAAGTTGTCCACGTCGGGTTTGCATATTTTTGAATCCCCTAGCATGTCCATATCATGTTCGATCAATCTTACTTCAATTTCTAGCTTTATATCATTTTAGTTTTTATGTTGGTAGGAAGTCTAAGATTGAATAGTCCCAAACTTAGGACAACTCTAGTCCGTTCGGATATTGATCGGTCTTGGCTTGACATGGTTTACGCATTATTGGTTCTCGGGAGAGTTAATATCTCCATTAGCTAAACCCTTTCTTACCCTGCCTTTCGACTCAGCTTTCCTTCTGGGCATCATCATCCAACCAACCAAACGATGATCTTACAACGAGAGATTACCGCTCTAGATGGCTCTCCTAATCCGGCGATAGGGAACGCTTTGTCGGGGGGTACCACCTCTAATCAAACTACGAATACGCTTTCAGTGTCGCAAGGGAAACCTCGGCGAAGGTCCCTAAGTAGTCTAGGAAGACGAAAACAGCTAGAAGGTTGGCATAGAAGATCCGTTCCGGGTGTGCTTCCTCTATTAATATATATATATTTCCCGGTCTTTGAATAGTCCCAAACTTAGGATAACAGTTCATTAGTACAAGTTTCCATATGTCCGAGGTCGTGTTGCAAAGTGTAAAATACGATTGTTTCCACCTGTTTATCAGCGATGTATGCCCTTTATTTGCCTCAGTGAATGAACCATAAATCAAGCCCCCGAAATGAAATGATGAAAGACAAAATGTCACCGGCGCAAGCATGAAATTGGTTTTTATTTATGATTCTTTTTTTGAGTTGAAATAGTAAAGTTTATAAATCTTTTCTAAAATGTGGCAGCTGCATCCATCTTAAACGCATGCAATTTTTTTTCTTGTATTAATATTGGTAACGGGAATATTTCATAAATTAATAGTAAGTATTCACCAAGATCGATATGAGAAATAAATTACTTTTTGGAATTGTAATGATTTCTAGAGCTATTGACTTGCGTAAGTTTTTTTTTATTTTTGTTAAGGTACTAAGTAAGTATTGCTTTGATGGCTCTGGCAGGCGCGTTGTTCGATCCACCTCGCAAGGGTTTAGACACATTCATGTTCGATCGATCTTACTTCAATTACATGAAGTCTAAGATTGAATAGTCCCAAACCGACATCGGTTCATTAGTGTGAATTTCCATATACCTGGGGTGATGTTGCAAAGTGTAGTTTCGATGGCCAAATTATGTGTTGCAATCAACATATAGATTTGATTCACGCAACTAGATTCTAGCTGGTATATGCTTCGGCATATGGTTAAATTTTTCAGTTAATTTAGTATTTTTAGCCAATTCCTTTATATCTAGTTTCAAGCTAGCCGGTATCTTATAGTTTTGTACCTTATAGCGAATTTCTTAATTTAGTTTCGTTTTACTATAACAAAAAAAATTGAATTATAACAGGAAAAAACACAAATGAAGGAGAGATCACATTTTCATTGAAAAAATAAAATAAAAAGCTAAATTCACTAGTGCATTTAGGGAATTAGATTGCCTCACTTTATCTAACAAATTGAATAAAAAAGAAAATCCATGTCACATATTTCTATTTGAAAGAAAGAGGTTAGAACTAGGAAATAAATTTATTAGATACAAATAGCATATCATATATTTACTTCTCTTTTTTAGCATCCTACATATCTTGAATTTCCATTTACGAGCTTCGAAGCAGGTTAGACTTATAACAGTGCCTTTCCTTTTGTCGTGCTTGCACAAAATCAGTTGACACCCCTTTTAAGTTCTCTAATAAGAACAGTTTTAACCTTCAAAGTCTCAATGGAAAAAGGCATAGTTATGATGATCGCCATATGTTATCAATTTCGCAATCGGTCACAGAGCCTCAATGACAAAATGTCGAATAATACTATCTTGCATTATAAATATAATGTATGCCTTGTTGTTGGGGCTCATTAATTATTGGGCAATTAGCACCTTGCCAAGTTGGCATGAGTAAGCTAATTTATTAATGCCAAAGAAGAGGATTACGAGAACGTTTTGATTTTTTTCGCTAATTACATGTTTGTTGGAAGGTCAATGAAAGTCATTTGACGGAGACTTCCCAAAGTTAATCGCATTTAGGACTAAATTACTTTAATCAGGATGACTTTTCTATTACCCTTGTCGTTGGAGTCTATTGTCCATTTAGGTAATTTCCTAAATAATATTCAAATCAAATACCAAGCTATCTAATTTGGAGCATTGCGATTCTAATGCGATTTGATTTGAGTGTAGATAACTCTCGAATAGGGATGTTTCCCCTTTTACGTAACTAGGCGTTTGATCTTTGAGACTGTTGACACTTAAAATAATCCAAGAGAGACTCGTGACAAGCACGTGAGGAAGCGATAATCAGCTACAGGAAGGAACACCGAAGCAAGGAACGTTTCAATCAGAAAGGTGCCACGTGTCGGGATAAATTCTGGCGCCACTTCCTTCTAGAACAAGAAAAGCGCGCGGAGGGAGGCCACGATCGAAGCGGTTGGCGGTAATCCCCACGAGGTAAAAAAAAAAAGGCACGAAGACTAGGAAACCGTCATCCACGTGGTTTATGGAAAAGAGCAAAGCGTGGGGCCAAAGGAAGAAACCGCTCGGCGGTTACCAAAGAGCTTGCCTATAAATACCTCGCAATAGCAAGACACACACACACAACAAATCCAAAACACTTGCATTTTCAAACTAGCTCTTAGCTCTTAACCTTTAGCCTTTAGCCTAGCCTAGCTGTAGTTTTCGGATCCCCGTCGTCGATTCAATTCCGGCGAGTATCATATCCAGAGTTAGGTGTCGTCGATTAGATTCCGGCGTCTACTCATTAGGTTCAGCATCGTCGATTAAATTCCGGTGTTGCACCCTTCACCCATCTTGTCCAGTACCATCGATTCAATTTCGGTATTGTGTCCTATAATTCCCCGTCCAGTCTTGTCGATTGAATTCCAGCATTGTGTCCTACATTATCTCCCGATCCCGTCGATTCAATTCCAGGGTCACGTCGAAGTCTGTCACATACTGTTACTATTGCACATTGGGCCGTCGAAGTTGTCGAAAGCCCATTTGTAACGCGTCCTTTTGTGTAAATTTATTGCATTTGACATTCTCTGTCCAAAATCGACCCAGAACCCCTTTTCGGAAAACGAACGGATTAAGTTCGATAAAAGAGTCTCGCGTAAGCAACCTTCATTGGGCCATAGTCGATCGGGGCTTAGAACCCATTACCAGCAAAGCCTTGTCGAGGGATTTTAACGCGCAACAATCTTTTTTGGCACGCCCGGTGGGACATTTGGTGTCGGTTCAAGAGAAGTGCTATGCCACGCACACGAGGACATAACAACATAGACGGTGGTGGAGACGAGCCCCAGGAAGAAATACAACGAATGGAGTCATCCACGGCCCATCAAGAGGACGTCGAGGTCTCTCGACGTAACGTTGAGTAGCCAAGGAGAAATCCGGAAATGATGCCTGTCATGCTAACATCGATAAGGCGGACCATCGAAGAAGTCCAGAACGAGTTTGCTGATCACATGGTACAGCGGATGACCGAGGTTGTCGGGCCATTAATCATCAACACGTATCACGAATGTGCTGCAGGACAACATGGGATTACAATTAACCCACCTCATGCTCGGGAAGGGAATGGTTTCGTACCAGCAGTAAGTGGCGGTTTACCAAGAACAACACCGCCAAATATAGGCCTTGCGGGACAGAATACTCGGCCTTTAGCACCTCCGCGGATTCTGCAACGAGGAGAGGCGTTACCGGCCAACGAACCTAGACCCCCGGTAAATGCGCACACAGGTATGTTCCCTAGACATCATATTCGACAAGATATACCTGCGGATACTGTTATGCTTCCGGACACCCTGTTCGACAAGACGAGAATATTGCTCGTCAGGAAGTAGCCGCCCAACATAACCCCGTCCCTATCAATGAACAACCGGTACCCATGATTGTCGAAAATCAGGGGGCAATACCCTTTGGGGGGCAATGGCAGGCTAGGGGGCAAGACCAATTACCCCAAGCCGGGGGGCAAGGACAGTATGGACACCGGGCCATACGACATGGATATCGGCAGATGAATCGGGCCCTTCAACCACCAGGTCCCGAGCAAATGTTTCAGCCCGTTGTGCAACCCATATATCATCCGCCACAACCTGGATATCAAATGCCATATCAACCGCAGTACCATCAGCCGTTGTTTGACCAGGCACCCGTATACATTGACCCAATGGTAGGATACCGGGCTAATGTTTACCGAAAACCGTACCCGGATTGGATGGATACGATCCCGTATCCAAGAGGGTTTAAAATACCCGAGTTCACACTTTTTACTCGGGAGGATGATCAGTCCACGTATGAACATATCAACCGTTTTCTAGCACTATGTGGGGTTGCTACACATGCGGATCATCGGAAATTAAGGCTCTTTCCATTATCCTTGTCGAAAACAGCCTTTACATGGTATACCGCACTACCACCCAATTCGGTGATGACATGGGAACAGATGGAGCGTTTGTTTCATGGCCAGTTTCAAAGAGCGGTGTCGAACTTGTCAGTAGCGATTTGTCGACAATGAAGCAAATGACAAACGAGACGGTCGACCGGTTTGTTGCAAGGTTTAAACGGGCTAGGAACAAATGTTTAGTTCCTTTCCCGTAAAAGACATTCGCTGAGTTCGCTTTCAACGGGTTGAAATTCGAAATACGAGATAGGATGGTGGGACATCCATGTACGGATCTATTCGAATTATCCACGATGGCAACAAAGCACGAGAGTCCGCTCAAGGAAAAAGACAAAAGGCACACCCGAAGAGGAGATGTAAGTTTTGTCGAGCCACCCGATTTCGACGAAGAATCAACGGAGCCCGTCGAAGTGGCCGTCGCCCAATTGACCATCGACAAGCCATACACTTGCCAAGCACTCGAGCCAGCAAGGATGAAAGAAAAGTCAACTATAATGGCTAAAGCAAAAGAAGCAGTGTACTATTCATTCGATGCGAATCGGGTAGAAGAAATTTTCGACATACATTTGGCTGACGGACAAATCAGGATGACTGAAGGGCGTAAGATACCGTCCAAAGAAGAATTAGCGGGGAAGAAGTATTGCAAATGGCACCACTCATTGAGCCATAACACATCGGATTGTCTAGTCCTTAAAAAGAACATTCAAGAAGCGATTCGACAAGGAAAGATCAAATTCGCCGAAGACAAAGGGAAACCCCCGATGGATGTGGACGCGGATCCTTTTCCAGTGATGACCGGAATGGTATCTTTAAAGCGATCGAGTAAAGGCCATACGTCAACAAATTTATGCGCTTATTGCAGGCGAAAATTGGGAAACATGAGTACACCCGAGGAAGGGTACCAAAAGAGCGGTCGAACCGATCATAGCGATAAGACGCCTTTTCACATTGAAAGTGCCGGACCTCGAAGAAGTTCCAATCATCGGAGAGTTTATAAGTCGTTTAAGCAAAGATACGATGAAGGGGACCCTACAATTGGTACTTTAGGTGAGCCAAGTGGCAAGTTTGATTATTACGTAAGCTATGGTCCATCAACCCCACATCCCCAAGAAAGAGTCCACTATGGATGGGGAAAGGAGTTCAACAGAGATTTTCGACAAGGCCTTCATGAGCCACATCGTCGACACACTCTTAAGATACCAAGCAACCCCGTAGAAGGGTCATGGTATGAGGTGACGGAAGATCAAGAAAAGGAGAAAATATTGACCCGAACTCAGAAGAGAAGGGTGCAAAGAAAGAACAGGGTCCGCATACTACGGCAACAGGAGATTCCAGCCGGTCATGACTCGATAGCAGCAGCTCCTAACCACACCAAACTGCGGAGGCCGAGAAATCTGGTTTGGCGACGACGACCGGAAGAGACACACCCAGCTCAAGAAAAAGAGGACAAGGGTACAAAGACACAGAAAACATCCGCGTCCAAATCTCGATTTGAAACCCCCGCTAGCGTGTCGGTTTCCCCCCTAAGCTCTTGTATGGTACGAGTTAAGTTACCACACGAGTTTCAACTCGAGTCGACCTCAAGTGACGGCGGCTATAAAGAAACAACGCAAGAAAAGGAAGGGGTTCGGTTTTGCTTCAGCGATGAAGAGACCATGGAATTCAGGAAACCCATGGAAGATCTCTCAAATCACTTGAGGTCGCTCAATATAAATGCCAAGATCAACGGGCGGCCGGTAATGAAAGTACCGGTGGATGGCGGTTCAACGTTAAATCTCATTCCATACCGCTTCTTCAAGAAAATCGGGAGGAATGATGACGAAATAATCCCATCGAATATACAGTTATCCGATTTCACCGGCGAAATTACTGAAGTAAAGGGAGTATATGTCGCCGACCCGACCGTCGGATCTAAAACATCGAGGACGTCTTTCTGCGTTGTCAACGCCGACGGATCTTATAACTTGCCGTTGGGACGGGATTGGATACATGGAAACCAATGTGTCCCATCGACACTTCACCGGATGCTAGCATTTTGGAATGGGGACAAAGTGGAATATGTAAAAGCAAATCCCCGGACTTGTGTTACCTGGACCCGTATATCCGGCCGGGACAAAGTGATGCTGGATGATTGCCTTCGCATATCTAAGCCGCCTGAAGTGGACCCAAGAGATATTGCATTCTGCCGTTTCGACAAAGGGAGTACCGAGTGGATCCCAAGAAAGGAACCGGTGGAACCGATCGACCCGTTTTCCGATGGAAAGTCGGTCATTTGCGCAAAACCTCGCCGAGAGGTATGCGGCCTACGAGGCCGAGCAAAGTGATCAAGCCCGACAGCTTGCAGATGGCATTTTAGATTTTGAAGACTCACCAATGAAGGAGGACGACAAGGTAATTCAAGCTCAAGACCCATTGGAAGAGGTCAATCTCGGAGATGAGGCCTATCCTCAACCTACTTATGTAAGCCAACTACTCGATCGGAGATACAAGGTTCAAATGGTAAACCTATTGAAAAAATATAAGGATTGCTTTGCCTGGAATTACCATGAGATGCATGGTCTCTCGAGGAGCATAGTTGAGCATCGATTACCAATTAAAAGAGGATTTCGACCACACCAACAGGCCGCTAGAAGATTCGCTCCCGAAGTGATCCTTAAAGTTAAGGAGGAAATCGAGCGTCTCCTTTCAACCGGATTCATAAGATCAGCAAGGTATGTCGAATGGTTGTCAAATATCGTGCCTGTCAAGAAGAAGAACGGCAAACTCCGAGTGTGCGTTGATTTCCGAGACATTAATGCGGCCACCCCAAAAGACGAGTACCAGATGCCCATCGCCGATATGTTGATCGATTCGGCATCCAATAATGAAATGATGTCCCTCATGGACGGGCATTCTGGGTACAATCAGATATTCATAGCAGCGGAGGATGTTCACAAGACAGCATTTAGATGCCCCGGGGCCATTGGTACGTTCGAATGGGTCGTCATGCCTTTCGGTTTGAAGAATGCTGGTGCTACGTATCAAAGGGCAATGAATTATATCTTCCACGATATGATTGGGGAGTTTATGGAGGTCTACATCGATGACGTCATCGTCAAGATAGACCAGGTAAGTCATCTGGACCACTTAGAGCAAGCTTTTGAGAGAATGCGCAAATTTAAGTTAAAGATGAATCCTTTGAAATGCGCTTTCGGGATAAAAGCTGGCAACTTTCTTGACTTTTTGGTTCATCAGAGAGGTATAGAAGTAGACATGAACAAAGCTAAGGCTATTTCGGAATTGCCATCTCCCGATAATAAAAAACAGCTGCAAATGTTAATCGGGAAATTAAATTTCTTGCGGCGTTTTATAGCTAACCTCTCGGGAAAAATCGAAGTTTTCTCCCCGTTGCTCAAATTGAAGAATGAGCGAGAGTTTGTGTGGGAAGAGAAACATCAGGTGGCTTTCGACGGGTTAAAAGAGTATCTCATCAAGCCAGCAGTGTTGACGCCACCAAAGGCGGGACGGCCATTAAAGTTGTATTTATCGGCCGGCCGATACAACGATCGGGAGTATGCTGGCTCAAGAAAACGACGAAGGGAAAGAGCAGGCCGTATACTACCTAAGTAGGATGCTCAACGATGCCGAGACGAGATACACGTCCATCGAAAAACTATGTTTATCACCGTACTACGCCTGTACAAAATTACGACATTATATGTTGCCGACTACGGTACATGTAATTTGTAAAACAGACGTGATTAAGTACATGTTGTCCAGGCCAATCATTAGGGGCCGGATTGCAAAATGGGCGTTTACTCTAATAGAAATCGATCTGATTTATGTGCCGCTCAAAGCGGTAAAAGGGCAGGCAATATCCGATTTCATTATCGAATACCCTTCAGGTTTAAAAGTCGAGGATGATGAAAATTATCTTGGTATTGCGCCTTGGATATTATATTTCGATGGGTCGGTGGCGTCCGGTTCAGCAGGTGCGGGAATCATGGTTATATTACCTTTTCGACAGAAAACAAAACTCATATTCGGGCTTGACTTTGAATGCTCAAACAACCAAGCCGAATATGAAGCCCCGATCGTGGGGCTGAATGTTTTAATTGACATGGGGATCGGATCAATTAAAGTGAAAGGCGATTCTCACTTGGTGATCAAACGACTAAATGGTGAGTATCAATGTTTGAATGAAAACATTATTAGACATCACCACCTGGCAAAAGAATTGTTGTCGAAGTTCGTCGAATACGAGCTAATCCATGTCAAGAGGAGTGAAAATTCAGAAGCTAATGAATTGGCTCGGATGGCGTCGGGATATCGTATATCGAAGGAACTAGCGGACCACATCATTACTCGGGTAAGGACCTTACCATCGATAGATGCTCGGGTAATGATGATTGAGCAATCTGAAAGCTCGGAAAAAACCAGCAGCCAACAAGATTGGAGAACCCCTTTGGTAAACTACTTGAAGAACCCGGGTTCGGGCAGTAGGGACTTCAAAAGGAAAGCCTTAAAATATTTGTTGATCGACAACGAGTTGTATCGAAAGACAATCGACGGACTGCTTCTCAAATGCTTAGGATAGGAGGAAGCAATGCTAGTCATGACGGAAGTCCATGAAGGGATTCGTGGTGCACATCAGGCTGGATTGAAAACAAAGTGGTTGTTAAGGCGACATGGGTATTTTTGGCCGACAATCACCCAAGATCGCATCGATTACGCAAAGGGGTGTCAATCGTGCCAAAGGCATGGACCAATCCAGCAAAGTACCTGCCGCACCGATGAACCCAATTATCAAGCCGTGGCCTTTTCGAGGTTGGGCAATGGACATAATAGGGAAAATTTATCCTCCCTCGTCGAAGAAGCACGGTTTCATTTTAGTAGCCACAGATTACTTCACAAAATGGGTTGAAGCGGCGTCATATAAAAGCGTGACACAAAAAACGGTTAGGGAGTTCATCGAAGAGCGAATTATTCATCGATTTGGAATTCCAGAGACTATCACCGCCGACCAAGGGACGGTCTTCACGAGCCAAGAAATACAAGACTTTGCTAAGTCGAGGGGTATCAAGATGATTCATTCGACGCCCTATTACGCTCAAAGCTAATGGCCAAGCGAAGCCTCTAACAAAATAATCATCGGATTGATTAAAAAGCATTTGGAGGACAACCCAAGGGAATGGGACTCATTGTTGTCGACGGTGTTATGGGCTTATCGAACTTCCAAAAGATCAAGCACTGGAGTCACTCCTTACATGCTAACGTATGGACAAGAGGCCGTGTTACCCCTGGAGATTACGGTGCAATCATTAAGAGTAAAACTCCAGGATGGTATGGCTAAAGAGCAAGACGATGAAATGATGTACACCAATATTGATGAATTGGGAGAAAACCGAGCCACAGCACTGGAAAAATTGATGGCTCAGAAGCGAAGGGTTGCCAAGGCTTACAACAAACACGTGAAAGCCAAGCGTTTCGACGTGGGAGATTTGGTATGGAAGACTATTTTGCCTATGAACCTCGACAGCGAAAAGTTTGGCAAATGATCGTCGAAGTGGGAAGGACCATACTTGGTAATAGACGCCCTCCCGGGGAATGCAGATCGAGTAATGGAGATCGATGGAAGAGAACTACAACGTTCGATCAATGGGAAGTATTTGAAAAAATTCTATCCATCGATGTGGGAAATGCAAGGAGAATTAGAAAGCGAAGAGTAAGAAAGATCAATTCCATTCATTCAGTAAAAACTTTTTACAATCTTCCTCTCTTTCCCTCTATTTCTTTCTTTCTCTTTCCTTCTTTCCCTTTCTCTCTCCCTTCCTCTTGCTCGCTCGCCCGAGCAGGCCCTTACCGGAAGTGCTCCCCGAAACGAACCACGAAGCCTCGCAGCCGGCACTCCAACTTGGCGTTCTCTTCCCGCGCGCGGTGATGAGCTGCAGCCAACTCTTCCAATGTCGCCTCCAGCCGCCGAAGGTGCTCTTTCTGACCTTGCGGAAGACCATTGGTAGAGTCCAACATGGCCTTCAAACCCTCCAAAGGGGCCCCAATGGAAGCCAAGGAACGGGTCTCGCAGGCTTCAGCCAATTCGTGTTCCCGCTGCTCGGTTTCCTTCAGAGGCCTTCGCAGGTGTCGCTGGCTGGTAGTCGGGCGGTCGGAAACAAAGTTCCGAAGTTGAAGGACGCTAGCATGAGAGGCATGGAGGGCTTCTTGGACGTTGCGGTGTTCCTTGTGCACCACTTCTCCGTTCTCAATCTCTTCGATCTTACACCAAACTTCATGTTCGGTGAGATCATCTTGAGACATGGTCGCCAGATTCCGGCGAAACTTATCCAGCCCGTAGTCAAAAAGCGTGACAAACTCTTCGTAGTCCGACCGGAACGGGTGGTCGGAGGGAAGATTTTGAGGCGCAGAACGGTTGAGCAGGTTGTGAAGTTTATCAAGGGCTCGCGGTTTCACCACTAGCACGGTGTAGGTGTAACTCGGAAGGGAGATAATCTCCCTCCGGATAGCCGAGAACTCACGGCTGAAGTATGTAGGGGGAGACGAAGCCGTAGAAGAAGAAGCACGCTCCATTAAGGTTGTGAGGAAGTTTTCTCTAAGAATCAAAGGCAGAAAGGTTTGGATGAAGACGCACTCCAAGCAAGTGACCCTATTTATACCGTGTATCAAGCCATTAGACAGCCGAAGTTTAATCGTTGGATCATATCCCGACATGCATCCCGATCTTAAGAGGAACCTATCTCACTAGGTTTGATCATTCCTGAAAAATAACATCCCATTTTCCTTCTTGCGGGATCAATGGAAGAGGCAGTTATCGTGAACTCCCAACTTGGGGCACATCCGGGGGCACTTCCAATCCCCGGTCGTGGCAATGCCATGATAATTGGACATGATCCATTCTGATAGAAAATGGGGCAAATCAACGATAAACTCTGACTTGGGAAGGGAAGTATCTCCTATCTTATGTTATTCTCAATGTGACACTCTTTTTCCTCCTTGCGGGAGCACATGATTAAGATATGGTCATCTCCGAACAGCTAGAGCATGTTGAGTCCTCAATTGACCGATCTCATGCGCATTTCTCTTTATACGGGGGCAATCCACTCTCTCCCCATTCCTTGAGAATTCTTTCACGTCCGAATATGCTTGATTTGCACTTTTTATGAAAAATTAAATCAAATTGAATTTCATGAATTTCATTTCATTAAATTTTTGTCTGCATTGCTAATTTTCATTGGGAGATAATTTAAATCAGGCAATCTCTGTGGTCCAAATGATCATACTGAATGAGAAAACCTCGAGACGACGAAAGGCAAGCCATTTCCATACACGTCCCGCATTTCCAATCCCCAATGAGCCGAGTGAGTATTTCCATGCCCACAAGGTAAAGGGTTATCTCGCGAAAAGTATGACGATCAAAATGATGAAAGGCATTCATTTTATCTACCCATACACTACAGGTTTCCCTTTGCTTAACCCCTTTGAACGGTGGTTTTATTTCATACCCCTGTCGAGAACAACCCCACACCGGGGTAATTCTCAGATCAAGGAATGAGTAAAATTTTCTTGCTCTCACTTGCATCAATCTTTGAGTGTATTTATTGCACGCGAGTCCCGTATTAGTCCAAGTGCCTTAGACATGACGAAGAGCGTTTCATTCTCTACATCATACACATTTATCCCTTTGCAAACCCAATTTGAGTGGCGGATTCATTTCTCGTAACCCAATTGGTGATCATCCTAGCAAGGAATCATTTGGGATCATCTGACAAATGGGCAAAATGCCTTGGGGCAAACTCGAACTCGAAAGATTTGCCAGCAAAATATACGGGGCCTGGACGAGACCCCTTCCTTCCTTTTGAAAAAAAGTGAGGCGGGAGTAGGGAGTAAGAAAAGCAAAAGGCTAACCCTACGGAAAATCCTGCGTACTCACAAAAAAGAAAAGAAAAGAAAAGAGACAAGTGCAGCCAGAAAAGAAAATGGGCCCACTCTCGTGACAAAAAAAAAAAAAAGGAAGAAAAAGAAAAGG
The DNA here is from genome assembly GCF_020921035.1 of Rhodamnia argentea. Lineage (NCBI taxonomy): Eukaryota > Viridiplantae > Streptophyta > Magnoliopsida > Myrtales > Myrtaceae > Rhodamnia > Rhodamnia argentea. The sequence goes on from NC_063160.1 coordinate 22,380,677, forward strand.
GCTCTCTAAGAAAACATCTACGGGAAGGAAGGGAGGTCTCGGTTGAAGTTGTTCACAAAATGCTCCTCAAGAAAGATCATTTTTGAAGATCGATAAAGTTGCTCATTGGCAACAGCACCCATGCTCAAAGTGTCAAGGACGGATGATCACCAATCTTATCATCTTACTCCCTTTTATTGTAAATAGGCCTTTCATTTCTAAGCCTACCCCGAACCTATGTTACAACCCTCACCAAAAGTCTCTTCAGATTAGGGCACTTGGGTTAATGTAGGATTTTGAATTGCTTATAAATATCGCTCAAAGAAGTGTGGGCAAGATCATTTTTACTTCATTTTGCAGGGTTCCTGATTTGTAAACCCGATGCAGGTGACAAGAATTTCATTTCATTTCAAAGCCAAAAATGACTCATACGAGTCTCCTTTGATAAACCTCTGACCAAGCCTGAATTACGGTCCCTATAAAAGACCTCACGGATTGGTCTAGTCATACTGATTGCGAGAATACCTGGACCCTTGTCAAGTGTGATGATGGCAAATTTTTGAGTGATTCTCGTACTAGCATCAATGGTCGGGTTTCAAAAGCCTTTTCATGAGAATGAGTGAAAGTCCTTTCTGACTGAAGGTTCCTCATTCAATTTGTTCGGATTTATCAAAAGGATCGGACAGGCTTGCCTCATTGATAGAATTCCCCAGTGAAGCTTTATAATGCAAGCAAAAAGCTCACAAATTTTGTTAACATATGATGTTGCATTTGCTCATAATTGCACCACAAGTCATTAAGTAGGTATGATGCAGTCAACCTAGCCCATTCCTATTCATTGCTCGGAAAATCCAGGTAAGTTTTCTGAACCCTTTTCAAAATTGACTTTAGTTGTCATTTTGACCTCTTGTGTATTGACTTGATTCATCTCGGGTGACACATTTCTTCAATACCGATTCGGTTCGGGTAATACACTCCTTATACTTATGCTTTTAGTCCATGATTGACTTGCTCTCATGGTACCTTTATCCAGTTCATAATCTCGATTTGCTCTTGTGGTCCGGGTACATATCTTGCTCATGATCGACCTGCTCTCATGAGGTATTTATCAAACCATGGATGGATTTGTTCTCATGGTTTCAATAAATCTTTATCAAGTTCATTGATGGATTTGCTCTCGTGTTCTTGATTTCTTTTATTCATATCATAATCTCGATTTGCTCTTGTGATTTGAATACTTTCCATTCCATAATCTCGATTTGCTCTTGTGGTCTGGATCTTTATTCAACTCATGATTAACTTCATGTGATAATTTATCGAACCAGGATCGATTTGCTCTTGTGGCCTCGGTAAATTTTTATTAAAGTCATAATCTCGATTTGCTCTTGTGGCTTTAATATTTATTCAGTTCATAATCTCGATTTGCTCTTGTGATCCGAATAGTGTTCCGGGTTCATAATCTCGATTTGCTCTTGTGATCCGAATAGTGTTCCGGGTTCATAATCTCGATTTGCTCTTGTGATCTGAATAATGTTCCGGGTTCATAATCTCGATTTGCTCTTGTGATCCCGAAAAACATATCTTTAACACTACACATATCTTGCTTTGTCTCGCGTCGGGGAGAGGTCTTTGATAACAGATGGGCCCAAGACCTTGAAATCCTCGCATCAGAAGCTTGGAAATTAAGGGAATCATCAGCTTATGAGGTATCCGGTGAAACAGGTATTCTCGTATGCGATCCGTGTGCGGGTTTCTCAAATATGGAAAAAAGAGAAGTTTTGGCACACGTTTTCTATAGTCTTGCATATCATGCATCACTTTCTTTGCATTAGAAAATGGGATTAACACTCCTACCAAAATAATTCATCAATTGCATTGTCAAAATTTAGGTTTCAATTTTGTCTTTGAGCGAAACCTCTACGAGCATCCACTCAAAGAGGGGCAATTGTTGACACCTAAATTTTGACTAACCTTTTATTTTGCATAAAAATCAGGAATTAAATTTTAGTTCCCACAAAAAATAATTAACTTAATTTTCATATTTATTTTAGCATACATTGCTTTCACATTTTAATCGGACCAACAGTGGACGGATGAGAACTTAATTAAATAATTTGGATCGAGCCTTGAGGGAATGCAAAATTCAGCTAGGCTGTTCTAGCATATTAGTGGCTGAAAATTACAACGAAAGAATGTAGTTTTGACCTTTAATTGAGCTGAGTGTTAGCCCATGGAAAAAGGCTTTCAATTTAATTCATAACATTTGTTCAAGGAGTCAAGCCTATAAGCCCACAAGCATTAGGATTGATGAACAAGAAACCTAACGTGCGCTATAAATAGAGCACTTAGGTTTCACAAAAGGGGGAGCCCCAAATATTGAGAGACGCCACAAAAGTGAGAACTTCGGGAAAAATTTGCGAGATCTGTCCTTTTCTCGAAGGTTTTAGTGCTTCGTGTTCAACTAGTTCCGCTCAACCCAACGAAGTCAAACCGTTCCCCAAGTTTGCAGAACATGAAAGAGGAAAAATCATGTTCTTGAGGAGAGGACGACCAAAGGCGAATTGACAGGAAACGCCACAAAGGAAAATCCAAGGCTGTTTTGTTTTTTTTCTTTTGGCAGATTCCACCACCGAGACAAAATCATTGAAGGCCAATCTTCACCGAGAAAGGATCTTGACGTCTCTTAGCCTGACGAGTCCTTCGCTGCCCAGGCGAACATCTAGCAACCTCCAAGTGAGCATCAAGCGAAGCGGTTCTAGTATTGCGTTCAACGAGCACTACGTCGAGCTCACCACCGAGACGTCCACGCCGTCCTGAGTCAGAGTTACCATTGTTCGCTGCACTATTCGGAGTTAATTGTGCTGCGAATCTATACTGGTTCCGCATCGCAACATCGTTGCCGGCTCTCCGACCCGCGAGCTGTTCTTTCTCGACGAAGCAGTCTTTCGATGCCCAGCAAACGTCCACTATCACAATTATCCCACGTGTGTGAAGAGGTGTCCTTGTCTCCTTGAAGTCCATGGTGAAGAAAGCAACTGGAGTTCCTTCCGATCAAGCTTGAATTCTGTTTTTTTTTCTTCTTTTGTTTCCTTCTTGGCGTAATCCTCACCAATTTGTCTTAACGATTCATATTTGGCACGCAATTTTCACTCAAGTTCGAGAAAGAGAGGAGAGTGCAAAGCTCGCAACCAAGGTAAATCACCTAACTTGGATACTATGATTATTTGTTTGCGAATTTTGATTGATTGAGTTGTTTGTCCTAAATCGATGCTTGCGTTATCGTGAAATTGTTTGTCCTAGTTAATTTCTGAATTGGTTTGCATGATTCAAAAGTTAACTAGATAATTTTGAGCTTGGACAAAATAACATTCAATTAAAAAGATGCATTGCGTTCTTCCGAAATTTGTGAGTGAATTGTCATATTTGATATGTTCATAGATTGGATTGGGATTTATCCTAGTCTTTGAAATCTCCATGAGATAAAGCTGCTCATCCAAAAAGGAAATTGAATTTTGACACATTAGGCAAGATAATCTCTTTTGAAATCCTCAAATATAATCTCATGATTTTCGAAATTTTTGAGATATTGTGGATGATTCCATATATATCATGAGCATATTTTTGGATATTTGATTTGAATTTAAGATAATCTAAATCCCAATCACATCTTAAAGAAATCGTGCACATCTTTTGGAATATTGAAGATTATCTTGTGTCTAAATTGGAATCCTTAAAAAATCCTTATCATATCTTTTAAACTTGGAAAATTATCTAACATACTTTGAAGATCTCAAGAGATAACTTTTCCTAAATTTAAAAGCTATCGATATCCTTTGCGGATAGGGCCATATGCCCTTTAAAATTTTGGCAATCCCTTATGGGTTTTCGAAATTCATGCGGCCTTGATTGATTTTTACTTTTATGTTTAGCATGTTTATATTCTGCATATTGTTTGCCATTTATTGTCATAAATTTTGAACTTTAGTAAACAATACTGCCCATAACACATGCTCCCCAATTGTGCCTTGTCCCTCGGAAAACGTATATTAAAGGCAACATATGACTTCGATCTCGAAGTATGATCGTGCCCGTACGTGTGAATTAGATATCAAATCCTCGATCTCGAGGAGCGGATCGCTAATTCCTAAATAGAATTTCAAGGTTTGCCCTATGTATATAGGGACGACGGTAATTCTATAATATATTCACTTACTAACCCTAATCTCGGGGGGTGTTGTGAATAAAAATCGGAATTTCGGATTTAAAGGTGTTTTATGGGCAATATTGTTTATTTTTGTTCAAATTTCATTGTTTTCATGGTTTAAATAAATTCCTAAAAAATCCCAAAAAAAGATGTCACGTTTTCTTAAGCTAAATCACATTTCTCTTCACTTTTTGCATGAAAATAATGTCTAATAAAATTAGGACTTTGAGAAATCAATTTCTTAAGTTAAATTAGATGTTACTTCACATTAGAGTAGTTTTTACCTTTTTTTTTCATGAATCCGAAAATACACAAAAATATACCAAAAAATACCATCCACGTTGCATAGCATTATAGTTTAGTTTGCATTATTATATTTTCCTTGTCATGCATATTTGCCACGCCATTATGCCATGTCACGTATTTTTGCCATGTCATTACATCTCACATGTCATATAGGTAGGTTGCATTAGCATTGCATTTAATAAAAGAAAACCCCAAAAAAAATTAATTCAAATCATCAAACTAAGGATTTTTCATGAAAATCGGGTACCGAAAGGGCATTAATTGAAAAGTTAATGTAACCAAGTCCCCGAATCCATTTAATCTCTGGTTCGTATGAAATAAGGTATTTTCTCCCTAATACTTTATTTAGGTTTCTAATCTACCTACCATAAAAGATTAGTGGCGGCTCCAATTTAAAATCTTGGCATGTAATTGAACCTAAGTTGCGATTCGGTAGGACTTGGGAGAGTCCGAATTAGGTTAGTTAATCTAATTGACCTAATAATCCGTTAACCTGAAAAAATCAATTTTTAGGTCGCGACAATTGGTTATGGTGAATACCTACTATATGGTCAATCATCTAAATATTTCGCATGACATTAATTTCGGACGTATTCCTATGAAGAAGATTAATACAAAAAATCGCATGCATTGAGGATGGATACGATTACCATTTTAGAAATTGCATAGCCATATCGGATATTACCTAATTTAGATTAAGATTTAAGATAAACTATTTCCTAGTTTAAATTAGGTCATCATGTAGACATATAAACTTTTCTATTTCAACTCAAAAATAAAATCGTAAATAAAAGTTTATAAATCTACATGATGACCTAATTCAATTTAAAGGATAAGTGTATATCCTCAGGTATTAGAACAACGCCACAAATTAAGATGTGTTTTTGTTTAAATTAATACTGTGTATAACGGTTTTAGTTATGATTTTACTTTTGAGTTAACATAGAAAATTTCATAAATGTACATGATGACCTAATCTAAACTAGGAACTAGTTTCGACCAAAAAAAAAAAAACTAGGAAATAGTTTATATTAAATCTTAATCTAACTTAGGTAATATCCGATACGGCTATGCAAATTTCTAAAATGTGGCAACTGCATCCATCATAAATGCATGCAAATTTTTTTTTAATTAATCTTCTTAATAGGAATACGTCCTGAATGTCATGCACCATATCGATGATTGACCATACAGTAAGTATTTATCAAGATCAACATAGGAAACTATTTTAATTGGGATCCAATCTTTGGTCTCGAAAATCAAATCAATTGGAAATTGAATCACAATGCTCCAAACTAAATAATTTGATATTTGATTTGAATATTATTTAGGAAATATTCCAACGACAAGAGACGAATACGAAATCATCCTGGTTAAAATGATTTAGTCCAAAATGCGATAGACTTTGGGCAATCTCGATCAAATGACTTTTGTTTACCTACCAACGCACATGTAATTAGAGAAAGAAATCAAAACATTCTTGCAATGCTCCTCTTTTGGTATCAATAAATCATCTTAACTTGGCGATGCTAATGGCCGATAATTAGCGGACCAATGAATCAGCCCCAACAACCAAGCGTACACTATATTTATGATGCACGATGCATTCTTCGACCAAGGTCCAAACTTTTTAACGTTCCCAGTCACAGTCAAGAGAATGAAAGTGATGATGTCCGACGGCCGGTGATTTTTTCTCGGTCTTCATTGAGAAGATGCGACTAGCGACAAGAAAGAGTGAAGAGGGAAGGAGGGAGGGAGAGTTTGAGCCCTAATGGTTGGAAATCTTCTCTTAGCTGAACCCATTTATCATTAGGTCATTATGGGTTTAAGACCCATTCAGACTTATCTACTTTAATTGACCTGGAATAGCATGAATTAATAATTTAGGATCCTAGACCGATTATTTCTGCACTTCCGAAGACGGATAAATGTCGATCATCATCATCATCATCATTAGTTCCACCATGATCTTCTTTGCGTGACTCGTTGGTAAACAGAAAGCAACACCAATGTGGCATTCAGTACACTTTGTACTTGTATTTGATTATGAATGATTTTGTTATTGAGGCCTTGCGATTGATTGTGGAATTTGATAACATGTGGAGATCGGGACCCTGTTCCTTTTTCTAGTGAGATCTTGAATTAGAAAACTTCAAATGGGTGCGAGCATGAAGAAAGTAAAGGCGACATCATAAGTCTAATGTGCCTAGAAACCGATAAATGGAAATTCATAATATGTGTGACGCTAAAAAGAAAAGTGAATATATGGTATGCAATTTGCATCTACTCTCCATAGCTGCTTTAGTCAAGAAAGAGAGGGAATGTGTGAGACAATGGCCCATATGATTTTAGTCAAGAAAGAGAGGCAAGCCCAGGGCCAGGGGTACTCTCCATAGATGCTTTCGCTTTCAAAAAGGGCAATCGTAGTTCCAAGTCATAACCATTCAAACATTATCGTAGTTCCAAGTCATAACCATTCAAACATTTGAAGGAATTGCATAAGTCCCATTAAACCAATGCTGCAGTAGTTCAAGAAACACTGTTCTACCTTCTTTCTCTCCAACTTGAACAACATTTAACAAGGTAGATGAAAAAATCTGAAGCAAGGAAAATCATCTTAAGCCCATCCGAATGAACTTGAACAAGAAGGTGGCGTACTTCATATAAAGCAAAGCGAGGAAAATGAAAAAGTCTTGCATTGTACTAATTGAAAGAGAATGAATAGGGTGAGTCGCAACAAGTCCAACAGACATTCCAACTCATTGGTCTACCCAACACCATCATCAATGTACGTAGCATCATCAAGAACCTTCTCTTTCTCTCTCTTAGCCAATTCAATGTCCTTGTCCACCATCATCTTCACCAACTCCTCAAACCCAACCTTGGGCTTCCAACCCAACACTTTCTTGGCCTTACTTGCATCTCCGGTCTTGTTGTCGACCTCCACCGTCGCGTCTCCCTTCATGCTGTCAACCTCTGCCGGCTTCAGCCCGACATACTTGAACTCCACAAGGTCAATCGGATTCAGCCCCGCATACTTAAACGCAACCTTCAAGAAGTCCACCAACGCGTGCCACTCTGTTGCGATCACGTAGTCGTCCGGTTTTTCTTGCTGCAGCATCATCCACATCGCCTCCATGTGGTCCCCGGCGAAACCCCATTCCTGAATGCCATCCAAATTCTTCAGGAAGAACTTGCTCTGCAGCCCCATCTTGATCCGCCCGACAGCCCTCGTGATCTTCCGGCTCAAGAAGTTTTCGCCCCGTCTCGGGGACTCGTGGTTGAACAGGATACCGTTGCACACGAACAACCCGTGTACCTCACGGTAGTGAACTGCGTACCGATGCGCGGTGCACTTGGACACCGCGTAGGGGCGTAGGGGGACCGGGGGTCGAACGGGGATGTCTCAGACAGCGGCGTCTGCGGATTCCAGGGCCAATATTCATATTCCTGAGGCCCAAATATCTCTGAAGACCCAGCCTGGCAGTAACGGATGTGGCTGCGGCCGGTAGTGGAGACGTGAGAGCGCACGGCCTCGAGGAGGCGGAGGGAAACCGTGGCGACCACATCAACGATGTAATCAGGGATCTCGAAGGAGGGCGCCACGTCGGACTGGTCGTCGAGATTGTAGACCTCATCGGGGGAGATCGTGTCGATCAAGCGGCGGATAGACGAGGCGTTGGTGAGATCGGCGTAGTGAAGCTTCATCCGGGCCATGTGGGCGTTGTGGGGATCGATGTAGATGTGGTCGACTCGTCGGGTGCCGAAGTTGGATGAGTGACGGATCAGGCCGTGGACCTCGTACCCTTTGTCGAGCAGCAACTCGGTGAGGTACGACCCGTCCTGTCCGGTGATGCCGGCGATCAGGGCCACCTTGCGGTGCTGCGGCTCCTTGGGCGGGGCTTTGCCGTTGGCTCCGGATCCGGATTTGGGCGTGTCGTTCTTGATCGCAGTCGCCATTGTCGCGTAGGATGGGGAAACCGGTCTGCTCGTGAGACGTTCTTGGGAATGTGAAGGGGCAGATTTAAATCGAGTGAATGTCGTCAAAAACCCTAGGGTTTTAAGGCACTCGTGTATCAAAATAAAAGAAGAAGAATTTCTAAATATAAATCAAAATGACGAGAGCTGATTATTGAAGATATCTTTTTTTTATTATTTTCTATTATTGTATTATTATTTTTTATGAAATGTAACCTGTTTGTAATATCTTTATATATTAAAAAAGAAAATGCTTGGGCATGGCATTGTTACTCTACCTATAGTAACCATGCTTTCTACACCCCACAATTTCTCAAGGAAATCGAATGACCTTTTTTGTCCGGTTTCTTTGAGGAATCAATTTCTATAAATAACAAAATTTTGCTAAAAGCAAGATTAACGGAAAAAAAAAAGGATCTAAAATTATTAGTAACCAAAACGTCAGATAATCAAATATAAGAACATGCTAGCAGTGCAAGAGATTTTTTCCTGTATTTAGTTGATTCAACTCTTGTATTATATTTTAAGATGATTTTTCTTGTATTTTGTTTACATCAATCTTTAATCACTGTTTTTTTTTTTGTAACTTGCTACCCAATCCGCACTTGGTATTTCATTGGGTACTTAAATAGAACATGCTGGCACTGCATGAGGTTTGTTCTAACCCTATCCAAACATTTTTTCCGCAACAAAATTTAGTAATGCATTAGAAAAGTTGGTTTGGAAGGGCTTTTTGTTAATTCTGATTTCTGAGACTCTGCTAGAAAAATTCGCACCATTGTTGGATAACCAAATTGACTTAACTGACTGTTGTATGATGTTATGTCTTTGACGAATGTGACAAAAAAACCATCCCCAAGCTTTCCTCTCTTCTTTTCCTTTTCTATGTTTATGAAACTCTAATGTAAAATCTATTGAGGGATTGGCGTAAATATTTTATAGTGATTTTTTCATCCTTTTATTTGTTTTGAATTTCAAAAACTAGTTTTTCTTTTTAGAAATTGTGACACGATGTGAAAACCCGCTAAAGTCTCGTCTTATTTTGATCTTTTCTTTACTTTATTTTTTTTTATTCATGACCGATATTACTTGTGGGCGTTGTGGGGATCGATATAGATGTGGTCGACTTGTCGGGTGCTGAATTTGGAGGAGTGACGGATCAGACCGTGGACCTCGCACCCTTTGTCGAGCAACAACTCGATGAGGTACGATCCATCCGGTCGTCCGGTGACGACGGTGATCAGGGCCACCTTGCGGTGCTGTGGCGGCGGGGCTTCAGATCCGGATTTGGGCATGTCGTCTGGCGTCGCCATTGTCGCGTAGGATGGTGGCGAAATGGGTCTGCTCGGCAGATTTGAAAGAGGTGGATGCTTATGGGAAGATGGGATAGATGGACTCTAGGGTTTTGAGGAGATGCAAAGGGAGATGGGAATGAAATCATAAATAAAACTGGTATACACAATATTAATTTAAACAGAAACGCATCTTAATTTGTGGTGTTGTTCTAATACGTAAGGATATGCACTTATCCTTTTAATTGAGTTAGGTCATCATGTAGATTTATAAATCTACATGATGACCTAATTTAAACTAGGAATAATTTATCTTAAATCTTAATCTAAATTAGGTAATATCCGATATGGCTAATCAAATTCTAAAATGGCAACTGCATCCATCCTAAATGCATGCGAATTTTTTTTTTTTTGAATTAATCTTCTTAATAGGAACACGTCCTAAATTAATGTCATGCGACGTATTTAGATGATTGACCATATAGTAGTTATTCACCACAACTATTATACGAAACAAATTTAATTGGGGATCCAATCTTTAGTCTCAAAGATCAAATGCCAATTACATTAAGGGGAAACATGCCTATTCGAGAGATATCTACACTCAAACCAATTCACATTAGAATCACAATGCTCCAAATTAGATAGTTTGATATTCGATTTGAATATTATTTAAGAAATTACCTAAATGGACAATAGACTCTAAGGACAAGAGGAATAGAAATGTCATCCTAATTAAAGTAATTTAGTCCTAAATGTGATTAACTTTGGGAAATCTCCGTCAAATGACTTTCATTGACCTTCCAACAAACATGTAATTAGCAAAAGAAATCAAAACATTGTCGTAATCCTCTTCTTTCGTATTAATAAATCATCTTACTTAAGCCAACTAGGCAAGGTGCTAATTGCCCAATAATGATAATTAGCAGACTAATTAATCAGCCCCATCAATAAGTCATACACTATATTTATAATGCAAGATAGCATTATTCGACATTTTATCATTGACGCCCTGCGACCGATTGCGAAATTGATAACATATGGCGATTAGCATAATCGTGCCTTTTTCGAGTGAGACTTTGAAGGTTAAAGCTTTTCTTAATAGAAAACTTCAAATGGGTGTCAGTTGATTTTATGCGAGCACGACAAAAGGAAAGGCACCATCATAAGTCTAACGTGACTAGAAGCCTACAAATGGAAATTCATAAACGCGATATGTATCTAATAAATTGATTTCCAAGGACTAACCTCTTTCTTTCAAATAGAAATATAAAAAATGGATTTTCATTTTTATTCAATTTGTTAGATAAAGTGATGCAATCTAATTCCCTAAATGCACTAGTGAATATGGTTTTTTTTTTTTTTAATGAAAATGCGATCTCCCCTTTATTTGCATTTTTCTCTATTATAATTTTAGTCTTTCTTGTCATAGTAAAACAAAACTAAATTAACTGAAAAAATTAATTCTGTCCCGAAGCATATACGAGCCGGAATCTAGCTGCGTTAATCAAATCTATATGTTGAATGCAACACATAATTTGACCACTGAAGCTACGGTTTGCAAAACCAATCCGGATATATGGAAATCCACACTAATAAACCTTTATCGTAAGTTTGGGACTATCTAAGACCAATTGACCTATCTAATTGCAAAACCAATTAAGTATTAAATGGCTAACGATAAAACTTGTCATTTATGTATATAACTATGGAATATAGAAATAGATTGTAGGTTATAGATTATATTACAAAATTAGGTGCATAATTTTTGCATGGGTGATGGCTATATTTGGGGAGAAGCACAACTCGTTTTCCTCCTACAAGGAGAGGACAATTCTAATAATTTACAATCCTAAGTAATTAGTTTAGAGGCAACATTTTAGGAAAAAATCTAGAATTAATACCATGAAAAATCTCAAACTAGTACGTTTGTGACAAAATTATCCCAAACTGTTACACCTCAATAGATTTACCATGAACTAATTTTTGGATCATCGAAAATCTCAAACACACACTGGTACCCATGTGACATATTTACCCTTCATTAGTTTTTATTAGCTAATGTGGCAAGTCCGTGAGGAAATCCATAACAATCTTTTCGTTGAAATCCATTACCCACTCTCTCTCTCTCTCTCTCTCTCTCTCTCTCTCTCTCATACAGAAAACCTAGGTCGTGAAAATTGCGAACAGTAACACCATTCAGCGGCAAGAAAACACTTTTCTTGGTAAATCCAGGTCGGGAAAACCTAGGACGTGAAAATTGCGAACAGTAACACCATTCAGCGGCAAGAAAACACTTTTCTTGGTAAATCCAGGTTAGGTCGAGTTGCGATTTGCAATCAAGTTTCCTTTCCAGATTTCTCTAACATCGCCTCCATATCATCAATGCTTGATTTTTTCTTCTTCCTAATTTTATTTCAAAATTTTACCAAGAAGGAAAACGCTTTGCTATTAAATAATAATCAGTGCGACCATTCATTATGGGCAACATCCTGAGGTAAAGTAGATATAGTCCTAGGTTTGGTATTTTCGGGATAATTCAACTTTTAGATTTGAAATGCCTATTCAATTATCAAAACATGACGATATCAATCAACATCGATGAAAGTCCGTATCTTGCACAAAACTAGACTAGGAAAAGCACGACAATATTCTTAGATCATTTCATCAACCGAATTGTCTTCAAGTGGCTCTATCCCATAATCTCGGGTAAATAGCTAATGTATCAATTCAGCGTACGTCCAATACTACACAAGACAGCAATCCCTATTGCAATTGCAGGGCCCCTAGAAAATCTGTCGTATCGAATAGCAATTGCAACCCTATTGCAAGTTCAGAACCTCAATTAGGTTTGCAAGAGTCCCCATCTTTCCCAAGCATTGACAAATACAATTTTTTTTTTTTTTTTTGTCTTATTGATAGATGGAATTCTCTTCAATCATTAACTCCGCCAAGGAGACGTGCTGGCACCAACACAAACACAGATACGAAGTTCTTCGATGGAAAGGACAATCATAACAGTTCGAAAGTGATTGATCTCGCATTTTAAACCTATGAATAGATGAAGTTACCGAACCAAACTTCCAGTTTCTGCATTCCCATCAGAAAAATTTCCCTTATTTTCTTAGGAATGCGCGAACAAACACAAAAGGGGTTGGTCCATTCTCTTTCTTCTCCACAACTTATTGCACTCTCTGAATTCAAGCAGATCTGAAGAAAGTAAACACACAGGCTTTTCAACTCATCTGACGCTCATCCGCACTTGAACAAGAAGGTAGCAAATTCAAATGTGGCAAACCCAAGGAAGAAGAAAAAATCTGAATGCGAATAGGGTAGGTTGCAACAAATCCAAACAGACATTTGAGACATTTAACTGGTGAAGAACTTATATCCATCCCGAGAACATCTCAAACCCTTTTACTTGCGTCCAGCTGATATTCTAATAAAAAACCAAACAAGAGCACAGGTTAAGAAACAGAGCAGCAAGAGATAACAAGTAAAGAATACTGGGCGCTTTTGCTGAGCATGAACAAGAAACTTGTCCCTTTTCGCCAATTCAAGGTCCTTGTCCACCATCATCTTCACCAACTCGTCAAACCCGACCTCGGCCTCCCAGCCCAACACCTTTTTGGCCTTACTCGCATCTCCCTTCAAGTTGTCCACCTCTCCCAGCCTGAGATACCTCTCGTCGATCACCACATGATCCCAAAAATACAGCCCCGCATGGTCAAACGCCAAGGCCAAGAAATCCATCACCCTGTGCGACTTCTCCATCGCCACCACGTAGTCGTCCGGTTTTTCTTGCTGCAGCATCATCCACATCGCCTCCACGTAGTCCCCGGCTAACCCCCATTCCTGAGAGCCATGCAGATCCCCCAGGAACAGCTTGCTCTGCAGCCCCATCTTGATCCGCCCCACAGCCCTCGTGATCTTCCGGCTCAAGAAGTTCTCGCCCCGCCTCGGGGACTCGTGGTTGAACAGGATCCCGTTGCACACGAACAGCCCGTGGGCCTGGTAGTGCATGGCGTACCTGTGCGCGGCCCACTTAGACATGGCGTAGGGGGACCGCGGGTGGAACGGGGATGTCTCAGACAGCGGGAGCCGATATTCCAAAGACCAATATTCCCAAGACGGCGGCCGCAGGATCGGTCCAAACATCTCCGAAGACCCAGCCTGGCAGTAACGGATGTGGCTGCGGCCGATAGCAGAGACGTGACAGCGCACGGCCTCGAGGAGCCAGAGGGTGACCGTGGCGACCATATCAGCAGTGTAATCAGGGATCTCGAACGAGGCCGCCACGTCGGACTGGCCGGCGAGATTGTAGACCTCGTCAGGAGAGATCGTGTCGATACAGAGGCGGAGAGAGGAAGCTTCGGTGGGATCGGCGAAGTGAAGCTTGATCCGTTTCTCGTGCTCCTGGCGATCGATGTAGATGTTGTCGACTCGTCGGGTCTCGAAGTTGGGAGAGTGACAGATCAGGACGTGAACCTCGTACCCCTAGTCGAGCAACAACTTGGTGAGGTACCACCCGTCCTGGCTGGTAGTTACCTAGCTGGTAATTCCAGTGATCAAGGCCACCTTGCTGTGCTGCAGCGGCAGGGCTTCACCGTTGGCTCTGGATCCGGATTTGGGCGCGTCACTCTGGATCGCCATCGTCACGAAGTTCGTGGGAATGTCTGATCTGAAAATCCTAGGGTTTTGAGGATATGCAGAGGGATGGTCACGGTGGCCAGGAAATCAAATCACATAAAAAGAGAAACTTGCCTATTCGAGAGATATCTACACTCAAATCAAATCGCATTAGAATCACAATTCTCCCAATTAGATAATTTGATATTTGATTCGAGTATTATTTAAAAAATTACCTAAATGGACAATAGACTCCAACAACAAGAGGAATAAAAAAGTCATCCTGATCAAAATAATTTAGTCCTAAATGCGATTGACTTTGGGAAATCTCCGTCAAATGAATTTCATTGACCTTCCAACAAACATGTAATTAGCGAAAGAAATCAAAACATTCTCGTAATCCTATTATCTGGTATTAATAAATCATCTTACTTAAGCCAACTTGGAGGTGCAAATTGCCCAATAATGATAATTAGCAAACTAGTTAATCAACCCCAACAACAAGGCATACACTATATTTATAATGCAAGATAGCATTATTCGACATTTTGTTATTGAGGCCCTACCACCAATTGCGAAATTGATAACATATGGCGATCAACATGACTATGCCTTTTTCAAGTGAGACTTCGAAGGTAAAAATTTTTCTTATTAGAAAACTTCAAATGGGTGTCGGATGATTTATGAGAGCAAGACAAAAGGAAAGGCACTGTCATAAGTCCAACGTGCCTGGAAGCCTATAAATGGAAATTCATAATATGTACGATGCTCAAAAAGAGAAGTAAGTATATGATATGCGACTTGTATCTAATAAATTGATTCCCTAGATTAACCTCTTTCTTTCAAATAGAAATATACGACATGGATTTTCTTTTTTATTCAATTTATTAGATAAAGTGATGCAATCTAATTCCCCAAATGCACTAGTGAATATAGCTTTTTTTTTAAATTTTTTTTTAATGAAGATGCAATCTCCCCTTTATTTGCATTTTTCAAGTAATAATTAGTCTTTTTTTCATAGTAAAACGAAACTGAATTAACTATGTGCCAAAGCATATACGAATTACAATCTAGCTGCGTGAATCAAATCTATATGTTGAATGCAACACATAGTTTGACCACCGAAATTACACTTTGCAACACCAACCCGGATATATGGAAATTCACACTAATAAACCGTTGTCGTAAGTTTGGGAATATTCAATCTTAGACTTCACACAATTGAAGTAAGATCGATCAAACATGAATGTGTCTAAACCCTCGCGGGTGGATCGGACAGCACCTGCCAAAATCCATCAAAGTAATACTAACTTACTTGTGAGTACCTTGATACAACTACAAAGTTTACACAAGTCAATAAATCTAGAAATCATCACAGATCCAAAGAGTAATTTATTTCGCATATGGATCTTGATGAATACTTACTATTTAGGAAATATTCTTGTTAACAATATTAATACGAAAAAAAGAATTGCATGCATTTAGGATAAATGCAGTTGCCATATTTTAAAATTTTCATAACCATATAGGATATGACCTAATTTAGATTAAAATTTAATATAAACTAGGGTTAATACCATGGAAAATCCCAAATTAATATACATGTGACAAATTTATCGCAAATTATTTTTTTGGCCATGAAAAACCACATGAAGGCGCAATTCGAGCATGAGAAGCTCTCAAGGCTAGGGAAACCTTCAAGTGTCAATTATAGAAGCTTGGGCAATTTTTAATAGGAAAATTTGCCCAGCACCTTGCATTCGTTTTTCCCTTATTTCGTCCATCTAAGAATAGTTATGGGCTGGGAAAATGCAGGACTTAAGTAGCACCAACATCGACATGCGACACGTCATTTCGACACGTTGTATACTAAATATATATTTCTATATATATATTAATGACATAATGTGAAGTTGGTTTTTTTTTTGTGATAAACGAATTCAATCAAAATAGGGCATGTATATCCTCGGGTATTAGAACAACAACACAAATTAAGATGCGTTTTAGTTTTTATTCATGATTTTATTTTTGAGTTATAATAGAAAAATTTATATATCTACATGATGACCTAATTTAAACCAGGAAATATTTTATATTAAATTTTAATCTAAATTACGTAATCTCCTAAATGCGTGCAGTTTCTTTAGGAGTACTTCCTAAATTAATGTTATCTAGATGATTGACCATATAGTAAGCATTCACCACGATCAATATAGGAAACATATTTAAATTACATAACGGCTCAAAAAGGGAAACATGCCTATTCGAGCGGTATGTACACTCAAATATTATTTAGGAAATTAACAGGCGTACTGTACACTATCTTTATAATGCGTGATGCATTCTTCGACCGAGATCCAAAATTTTCAACGCTCAGAGTCACAGAAATTCCCAAGTTCTCTTCGTTCTTAACTTGCTGCAGACGAGCCTCAATGGCCGACAGGAAGCTGAAACTTGTTCAGGATGCTGTTGCTGTGATGCGAAGACTTATGCTTGAGGAGGATTTATGTTCTGATGATTTCATGCCGATTGCCTGGTCTAATATCAAACTCTCCGAGGAAATAGGTAAAGGCCGTGACGGGACTACCTTATTTAAGGCAAGCTATGATGGTGATTCCGTTGCCGTGAAAAGATTCCATTGTGGTCACATTCATGTCAACATGGGCACTGTCGAGTTCACGCGTCTGCACCCACACCCAAATTTGGGGCGTATCCACGACGTAACCGACAACATGGGATTCAAGTTGGTTGTTCAAGAGCTGTATGATTTCAGTCTGCAAAATCTCATTGACGCATTCCGGCCTTCTTCTAATTTCCGTGTCGCGCCTGATGATACACCATTGGCGCCATCTCTCCAGGATAGGGTGCAGGGAATTGGGTTATGGATTGATATTGGTCTTCCCTCACAGACATTGCGGGAACTGATGGAGTAAATATTTTTATTTAAGTTTGAATCTAGTTACAAAAGTTCAAAAAAATTTCAATGCTTAGTTTATAATGATGTATGGATGTGGCATTAGGACTGGAACACTTGCATAAGCATGGTAAAGTTCATGGGGACTTGAGGCCTGAAAACGTGGTGATTCTTGATAAAGTTCGCCAAGATCGTGAACGTCTATCCGCCAAGATCTCTGATGCAGGGATTACCACATTCGTTTACGAACATCAAGCTTGCATGGGAAATCTTGGTAGGTCGATCTTCTTAATTTGAATGGTAATCATCTTCTGATATATGGTGCATAATCTGAATGGTAATGATCTTCTGATATATGGTTGCAGGTCGTGCAAGCTTTGGATCACAAGCACGTGAAGACATGTTCTCCTTCGGTTGTCTCTTATTCTTCTGTGCCAGTGGTGGACGTGACTTTCGAGAAGGTGAGGGGAATACTGAGAAAAGTTTTGAGAAATACAAATTGGATAAGAACGAAGTTGGGGCCCTCATCCAACGTTTGCTAAATCCGGTTGCTAATTCGAGGTAGGGGCCCTGTTATCTCTCATTGAGCTAATACAATTTCAATTGTTGTAGAGATTGCAATATAGCTGATTTTATCAACATTCAATAGTCAATTGCTGTTGATTGCTGGCAGGCCAACAGTGTCAGACGTGCTTATTCATCCATTCTTTTGGGGTCCAGAAAAGAGGAGGGACTTTTTGTCTGAATTCTCCAATACCGTAGATCAGTTAAGGAAAGACGATCCAAAGGGCAAAACTCTTACGAAATTGAATGGCAAGAGGAAGTCGATCTTTTCTCGGGCGTGGAATATCTGCATAGGGAATCCTTGTTTGGCTATCCTGCGAGATAACGTAAATTATGACTATGGTGCTGTCGAAGACTTATTGCGAATGGTGAGAAACGTGTGGGCTCGCAAGGAGGCGGTTTCGGAAGCCCTGAAGGTACTCTCTAAAACTGTGATGATTTGTGTAGCTATTGACTTGTGTATTAAGGTAGCTTTGATGGCCCTGGCAGGCGCTACCCGATTCTTTCGATCATTTAGAGACGTTCTTCACCAAAAGATTTCCGAATCTCCTGATGGCGGCATACGAAGTGGCGTTCGAGTTCTTAAGAGGAAATCCAAACATTGAGAAGTACTTTAAAAGAAACCAACGTTGATTCTTTGGCTCCAGCCCTTTGACATGGGTGATGACTAGCTGGTGTGAGTCACCATTAACTATTGAACGGAGGCTCTGTTTCTTTGCTCTAAACTCTGCATTCTGGTTCCAGTATTTTATTTCTTTAGTCCAATGGTACAAGTTGTCCACGTCGGGTTTGCATATTTTTGAATCCCC
This sequence comes from Rhodamnia argentea, assembly GCF_020921035.1. Classification (NCBI taxonomy): domain Eukaryota; kingdom Viridiplantae; phylum Streptophyta; class Magnoliopsida; order Myrtales; family Myrtaceae; genus Rhodamnia; species Rhodamnia argentea. The sequence goes on from NC_063160.1 coordinate 22,399,352, forward strand.
TAGCATGTCCATATCATGTTCGATCAATCTTACTTCAATTTCTAGCGTTATATCATTTTAGTTTTTATGTTGGTAGGAAGTCTAAGATTGAATAGTCCCAAACTTAGGACAACTCCGTTCCGTTCAGATATTGATCGGTCTTGGCTTGACATGGTTTACACGTTACTGGTTCTCGGGAGAGTTAATATCTCCATTAGCTAAACCCTTTCTTACCCTGCCTTTCGACTCGGCTTTCCTTCTGGGCATCATCATCTAACCAACCAAACGATGATCTTACAACGAGAGATGACCGCTCTAGATGGCTCTCCCAATCCGGCGATAGGGAACGCATTGTCGGGGGTACCACCTCTAATCAAACTGCGAATACGCTTTCAATGTCGCGAGGGAAACCTCGGTGAAGGTCCCTAAGTAGTATTAGGAAGACGAAAACAGCTAGATGGTTGGCATAGCAGATCCCTATATATATATATATCCTGGTCTTTGAATAGTCCCAAACTTAGGATAACAGTTCATTAGTGCAAGTTTCCATATATCCGAGGTCGTGTTGCAAAAGTGTAAAATACGATTGTTTCCACCCGTTTATCAGCGATGTATGCCCTTTATTTGCCTCAGTGAATGAACCATAAATCAAGCCCCTGAAATGAAATGATGAAAGACAAAATGTCACCGGCGCGAGCATGAAATTGTGAGATCTTTATGAACCATTAAGATGTTGGTCATGTGCGCGTATAATGGTCATTAATTATGGTCTATCTAGCTAAGAGTGAACGACAAAGAGAACCCTCAGAACTCAACGCAGCCATGAGTCTCGACAAGGAGAACCCTCAGTGATGCTAGTTTGCCGTTGTTTCATCTATCTGATCTAGTTCATTTACTTAGGGTGCGCATGGGAACACTTCTGAAAGTGGCTTTCTGCTCTAGAAGTACTTCTGGAGCATAAATTCATTAGGTAATTTAGGGCGCGCATGGTAACATTTCTGCTTCAAAAATCAACTTCTAGCCAGAAGTTGATTTTTCTACTTCTAATCAGAAGTTGATTTTTCTAATTCTCCTTAGAAACTGAGATTGATTTTTCCATTTTTACTCCAGAGGTTATTTCTGATCAGAGAAATTCGTTTGGTAATGGTTGAAAATTTTTACTTCTAAAACATTATTAACATAAAATATTCTACGAAAAAAAAAAAAGGTTGAGCCGGGCAGACTCTGCTTGGATTGCTAGGCGGCATCGAATTAGTCTTCTGGCTTGACGATGGATGTGCACAGTAGATGTCTACAGCTGTTGGGTCGAGTTTCTGTGATGCTTAGCATCGATCTTTTCCATGATTCTCTCTTACAGGAGACAGGACTCGTGTATGCTGTATACTTGCTCTTTAAGCATTGCAGAGGCTGACTAAGCTAGTAGATAGATATTCACTATGTGTTGGGACTGATTTGGACTTCTTGATTTAGGTATCAGAGTTAAAAATCATTGCTACTTTGTCCTGTAGGCATCGAAACGCACTTACCATTGAGTTTTAAGTCACCCAGATAGGGCTATAAAAAGACTATACTTGCGGGTTAAATTAGACCGAGAAATCACGAGCTGAAGTGAGAAGGAAATATGTTTATCAATCAGCAGTTGGGAGATTTTTGGAGAGAACACTTATGTTTTAGTAGTCCGATGATTGGTGTGAACTGTATTTAACCTGTTTAGTGAAATGTTGGTAAACACCTGATATATCATTAGTAGATTGGAAAGAGCAACTTGGAAGCTATTTTCCTCTTCTCATCATGGTAACTGCTGCCTGCTTTAATGTTTCCACTCAAGTGAGGTTAATGATTGCTTGATGTACATTTATTCGAGGCGATAATATTAATTATCGGGAATATCATGCATGAAATAAACAAATCTGATTCTGACATAATGGAGAGCTAATATCTTCGTGAGGATTGATTGATCTCCTCCTTTCATTTGGCTAGAAGAATCGTGGTGCTTGGTCTCCTTCTTCTAGTTGGCTAGGAATCATTTTTATCAAATGTGCTATCATTTATTCCTTGATTTTCTCCTCTGGAATTTTATAGAAGGGTTACAATTAGCTTTAACCATATACAACTAAATACTCGGCTATTTCTTTTTAATACACTTTATTTGTTTGACAGGACCTCTGAGGAGGCTGTTGGATCATTTGAGCCTTGGCGAATGTACCATTAAAGGCTGCCTTGAAGCTTACTCCTGTACGTATGATTTGCATTTTGCTTCTTCCATTCTTGTGGTTTGCTTCAATTTTGAATTGTAGGCTGTGAGCTCCTGTGCTGTCCCCTGTAGGCAAGCATACAGGAAACTTTCCCGCAGTTTGGAGCATGAGGTAAATCCAGGACAATTTAACATGTCGTTTAATTTGAATAGGACTTTATAATGTTGAAAGGAATTACTTTATTGGCTATATACGCTTCCTTCTTTTTTCCCATATAGCATTTGACATGCAGATGAGATTCATTTCAATTTGATTATTAGCCAAGTTTCTGTGTAACAGTCTGGTCTTGATATCACAATCTGTTTCGATTGTTTTCTAATCCAGATCCATCAGATTAAACAGCGTGCATGGTGAAAGTACATGTAATTGCTGCTGAGAAGATTTTATTATGCAATCTTTTAATGAGAAATGTTCATATTGGCTAATCATTGCTACTATTATAACTGTACCTTTCTGTCGACCTTATTTCTGGTACCGTTATGAGATGGATTCTCAAAAAAATCTTGCTAACTCTTTAGTTGCAAATTTAGTGGCAAGGCTTAGAGTAAATTGTGGCTTGTGTTAGAGCTATCTTAAACATTCGAAATTGTAGAAATATGTTGGATTAAATATGTTGTTAGTTCCATTTTGTTCTGTTGAAGATGCTGTAGTTTCATTCCCATGATCCTAACAAAATAATTTTCGTTCCCAATGCTATGCACTTCCCATGTTTCATTGTGTCAGGTTGGGCCTTTACTTTCTCTTTCCCGACCCCAATTTCCTCGTCTCTCTTTCGCTGGACAGAGGCTTTTGGTATATTGAATGCATGTGTCGCGCCAAATCTCTTTTTACAATTTATGTCTCTTTCCTTAAATTTTTTTCCCATTCATTTTCAGATTCTTGATTATCTCGGAAGATCTTCAGACACGGACTCTTCCTCACCAGTCGATCACTTGTTGAGCAGATCCATGTGCAAAAGAGTTGTTGGCTTCACAAATGCGTGGTTTTCACTTGTTATGTTTGTTTGATTGGATTTTTGCTTATGGTTAATGCAGCCAAAAGACATTGATCCATCTGGCTCATTCGCCGTATCACATGTATCCGGTTTCCACTTTGTAAGTGCAATAGAAGGGAGGATTACGGGTAATGTCTTTGTCAGCTGACTAGGCAAAATGGCAACCCTTTGTATAATCCTTTCTTGATCATGTTGGGAGTGTTGTCAAAGGTTGATAGACAGTTCAGAGAACTGTTGCTCTAGGAGGAGCTGAGAGTTCAAGTCTCTCCATTTCCCAGGCTGATATTGCTTCTCTCACAATCAACTCGTAACCGGATGACATTTGGTTATAACATATGACTAAGCAGTCTTTGTCGAAATAATGATTGTAGCAATTCATGTTCTAGCAATGGTGTCAGGGTTAACTGTCTGTTAGTTTTCCAGTGTGGTGAATGCTCTTCAGTTCCTTAGTGAGGAAAGCTGGGACAGTTATAAGCTGATCTTTGATACGTACATGTTTGAAGCATCCCAGGTAATTCCTTGTGAATAATCTTGATTCACGCGTATCTGAATGCATTAATGTTGGTTTTGATCAATTTGAGATACAAATGTGTGCTGTCACCTATCATTCCGTCTTCTTCCGTTTCCCCTTTATTCTTGTTGCAAGTTCCAGTGTTTTCACTAAGTCTTCTCTATAGGGGCCACATTCGTGTAGTTGTTTGCAGTGGATAATTACTTTCATTGCTATGGTTATTGTTTATCGCTACTAATGAGAGCAGAGGATGTCCCTTAATGTCAAGAGGTTCTGGTTTTTCTATCTACATAGCTATGAATGAGGTGGAGAAATTCGGTTTGAGGTTCTTTACCCTTCTGAGTTCTCCTGCTTATTCCATAGATTTCTAATCCCACAAAGTATACTATTTCCACCTTTCGTTGCTCGTATTTGACATCGATGAAGTGAATGTTTTAGCTGTTAAATTCCAGGAATGGGTAGAGGCAAACGGTGATGGTTCCCTTCTTGAAACCTTGAAGGAGGCTCTGGATGAGGTGATTTTTACAGTAGTATAACTGCATGTTCCATCAGCAAGTGTTTTTTCTCCTAACTCATAGCCCTGCAGGTTGTTAAGCCATCCGAATGTGAAATATACAGCTATAATTCCAATTCAGATGAAGACCCATATTCAGAGAGAGGAGCAATGTAATTGTCTGCTCATCATCGCCTCACTTGTGCAAGTGGTTTCCATTCTGATCTTAATCATTAACTCTCTTTTTTGGGCTCCTTCAGATGGTCTTCAGTTTCTTCTTCAATAACCGGAAACTAAAGCACATTGTTAGCTTCCGATTTTGTTGCTTAAGGTGATGAAAATTATATGTTCACCACTATTCTTTTGGCAGTAACTTGGTGGTGGAGGGACTACTTCCAAATGAATTAAGCTATGGTGAAGACGAGGAAATCTTGGATGACATGGACACGTAAATTCAACGCTTAGTTGTCATGCCAAACAAATTTAATTTGGGATCCGATCTTTAGTCTTGAAGATCAAATGCCCAATTACAGAAGACACTTTCTAGCAGATAAAAGCAGCTTACTTTGATCGTAGCGACTAGCGAGCATGACACTTGAAAGGAACAAACATTATCGACACTCATCAAGATTAACCAAAGAAGTGGGCAGGCACATAGCCCCAGATAACGAAACCTCACAATACTCGAAGCTATATTGACAGAGGTCATGCTAAGCAATTCATCAAACAAATAGAATGCATTGGCGTGTAAGTGCCCAAAAGCCCCTAACATTCGAAAGATGACATGAATCCTCTGAACTGCGAGGAAAAAAAATTTCTTGGAAAGACCGACTTCATCTGAGCCGGTAGACTTCATCTGCGTCAATTGAGAACTCGAAAGATGAAAATTTCTTTCTTTCGACACTGGGTTCGGGCAAACATGATTGGCAGACACACAAATGTACCTGACTTACCGAATAGTTATTTATTTATTTTTAATTATTGTTGATGCTTCTTAGTAGAATGTTGGATAAGAGAATCGGTGTGAAGCTTTTAACATAAAATCCTTTCGGTACAAGCAGCCCGTCTCAAAATGAAGCTGTTAATTTCTCCTGAATGTTTCTTTTGGTTGGTGGTTGATGTTAGACACCGGTTATATGTCCTCTTTTCTCTCTTACCTAAATATTTTTTTTTTCTTGCCCCATTGATGCTAGTCTGCCGATGTTCCAACTATCTGATCAAGCTTGACATGTCGAAGGTTTTAGCCAGATATAACTTATTTTGTATTTAAAACACGAGTCAATATTTGTCGATGCTTGTGGATTTCCGGGAAGCCAGCCAAACGGACGGTCGCGGAGAAAAGTCGTGTTTTTTCCTTGATTAAAATCCAATCGCAGTTTCGAAAAGCTCGTTACCCGTGCCTTGAAGTTGGAATTATTTCGAAGTTCGAAAAGCTCGTTACTTGCATTCTTCTCATGCACTTTGTACTGGTATTTGATTGCGCAGGATTTTTGTTATTGAGGCCCTGGGATTGATTGTGGAATTGATAACATATGGGGATCAACATGACTCTTACCCTTTTCGAGTGAGACTATGAAGGTTAAACTTCAAATGGGCAAGTGTGAGCTCGTTTTTTGTGCGAGCACGAAGAAAGGAAAGGCACAATCATAAGTTTAACGTGCCTAGAAACCGATAAATACAAATTCATGACTCTCAAAAAGAGAAGTGAATACATGATACGACACACGATTTGTATCTACTGAATGAATTGGTTTCCTAGGACTAACTATTATAAATGGAAGTACAATCCAATGTGATGCAATGGAATTCCCTAAATACACTACTAAACATAGCTTTTTTACTTTATTTTTTTCGATGAAGATACGATCTCTCTTTTATTTGCCTTTTTTCTTTTTTATAGTTTTAATATTTTTTGAAGTAAGATTGATCGAACGTGATATGAACATGCTAGGGGATTCAAAAATATGCAAACCCATTCGACTAAAGCAAATAAAACAATCAGGAACCAGAGTGCAGAGTTTAGAGCAAGCAAGAATGCAGAGTTTAGAGCAAATAAACAGAGCCTACGTTCAATAGTTAAATGGTGGCTCACAGCCTCACACCTACTAATCATCAACGCTTGTCCCTTGTAAAGAACTTCCCAAGGTATCGATTTCTTTGTAAGTATTTGAAAGCCACTTGGTATGACTCCATCAAGAGATTGGGGAATCTTTTGGTGAAGAATGTCTCTAAACTCTCGCCGGACCGCGCCTGCCAGAGCCATCAAAACAATATAAGCTGTGAGCACCTTAATAAAAATACAAAGTTTGCACAAGTCAGTAGCCCCAAAAATCATTACAGATCCAAAGAGTACCTCCAGGTCTGTTGAAACTTCCTGCCTGTGAGCCCACACGTTCCTCACCATTCGCAATAAGTGCTCGGCAGACTGAAAGTTATAGTGCACATTTGCATCTGCTAGGATAGCCAAATAACGATCCTCTATGCCGGATTTCCAACCCTCTGTCCACGTTACATCAAAGAAATTGTGCTTCTTGTTAGATAATATTGTAAGAACCATGCTTTGTGGATCATCTCTCCTTAGCTTCAGTACAGTAGCGAAGAATTCAGATAAAAAGTCCATCCTCTTGCTTGGACTCCAAAAAGCTGGATCAATAAGCACGTCTGATATGGTTGGCCTGCCAACAATCAAGAGCAATCAACTATTGAATCATGCTAAATAATTACAAATAATGAACTATAGCCCAACATGCTCGAACAAATCGACTACACGAATAACGAGCATGGCATTGTTTCAATCTCTGATTGGCTCAATGATAGGTGCAGCACTCTCACCTCGACTGAGGAAGCGGATTTAGCAAACGCTTGATGAGGAGCTTGACTTCGACGTTCAAATCCAATTTTTCTATATCGTGATTCTCACTATTTTTCTTAGTATTCTCGTCAGGATCTCGAAAGTCATCGAATTGATGCTGTCCACCATAGGCACAAAAGAGCAAGAGACGACCGAAGCAGAACATGTCTGTTTCCGGTGTTGGGCTCTGACCATGAAGTAACTGTTTTGCACGACCTGCAAGTCATGTATCAGATCATTAGCATTCAGATTATGCACTTGACAAAAAGAAGATGAACCTACCAGGGGCAAGATTTCCCATCCAAGTTTGATATCCGGTAATCCCTGCGTTCATGATCTTCTTCAACAATCAACACATTTTCAGGTCTCAAGTCTCCATGAACTCTACCAGACTTATGCAAGTGATCCAGTCCTAATGCCACATCCCTATATCAAAACACATAGTAAACATACGTAACAATAAACTAAGCCATTGGAAATTAAAGCAAACTTTTATCCATCAATTCAAACCAAAACAGAAAAATTACTCCATTAGTTTCAACAACGTCTGCGAGGGATGACCATTAGCTGTCCACAACTCAAACTTCCGCATCCTATCCTTGAGAGATGAAAGCTTCTTTTTGTGAACAACCACTGCGGGTGCATCACCAGGCATCATATCGAAATCAGAAGAAGGGCGGAGTGCGACGATGAGATTCTGCAGACTAAAATCACATCGCTCTTGAACAATTAACCCGTATCCCCTGTAGCTCTGGATTACTTTGTGAATAGATACCACATTTCGGTGTGGGCGCATGTGTATGAAGTTGACAGTGCCCTCCTCTACATCAACGTGACCAAAAGGGAAGGTTTTCATGGCAACAGAATTACCTTTATATTTGCCCTCAAAGACCGTGATCCGTTATGGCCTTTACCAATTTCTTCTTCGTGCACTTTAATATGCGACCACTCAATCGGCGTGAAAACACCAAAATATATATCCTTCTCGAGCATAATTTGTCGCATCACGGTAGCCGCGTCTTGAACAATCAATTCCAGCTTTCTCTTCCATCAAGCTTGTCGGATCGGTTGAGTGTGTGAGTGAGAGAAAAGTCGCACTGGTGACAAGTTCAAAAGGCGAAAGAGAACTCGGAGTTTATAAGAAGTACGTGATGTTACTATCTGCACTAACTAGGAACATATCAGAACATCATCCTATATCGTTTATCTAAAGTTGGAACCGTGTGACTTTGACTGGATGTATTTCCTATTTCGTTGTTGACGAGAGTGTTTATTTTAGGAAATGGGAACATACATGCAAAGTCCGCGCGTCTTGATCTGTTTCATCTCCTCACCATCTCACATTTGCTCCTTATAGACGTTAACAAAGTCTCGACCGGGAAAAAGAAAAAAAGAAAGACAAAGGCTTTAACAAAGTCTGAGGACACAAAATGTAAAGGACATAAGAGCTTTGGAGGCACGCAATCGGAGATTCGAGGGTCCGCCTCGGGATAAAAAATGCAAACAAAAAAAATCAAGACGAAAAATCGAAATTGAATGCCATTCTATACGAATTTAGAAATCCATCAATTTCACGTTCAAAAGTGTTTTGAAAATTCGGAGAATTGACAATGTTATACAAATCGATCATAACACTAATCCCGGAAAAAAATATGAAGTAGCTCTAGTAATTACGAGATTTCCAAATATATTGTGGAGGCAAGGAGATATCATATTGAATTAATCCATGCAATTAAGGACTATACCCTAATAGTTAATCACATAATGATTGAAACATTGAAAAATGTTGTACTTGTAGAAGCTTTAAACGTCAACGAGTTGCCTGCCATGCCCGTGCCACCTCACGGCGGATAGCTCTGCAATAAAAATTTCAGATAAAAGCCGGCATATTCGAGTCTTCGATTTCCAAATCCTGATCCGGTCTCCCACCAGAATTGAACTTTAGATGGCAAAGCAGAGGACCTCGTGATTTCCAGCTCGCAAGTCGGCATCGGCGTCCTCGAGTCTGATCCTTACGCTGCTCATCATGTTCTCCTTCATCGTTCTAATCCTTCTCGCCGATAGGTGGAATTTTGTTGAACTTTTCACTGTGATTTGGTTTCGATTGCATTGCCGATGCTGTTGTATTAGAAGCGGTTAGTAACTCTGGCAGAAATAATTTTTCAGCTGAAAATTTCTTCTTGTAGCGTGGCCTTTAGGTGAAATATGCATTGGCATAATGGCTGTATGATTTCTTGAATCTCTCTCTTGATTGCTTTGAGCAATTGCGGATGCATTGTGACGGAATGCTACGTGATTCTTTATTTATGTTCTCTTTCACTAGTTTAGTGGAATAGTAAAAGTTCACTCAATTCCCAAGGAAAAAACACAAGAAGGACAAATATTTAGACACAACTTAAAGAGTTCTCGTTCATGAGTCATTCGACCACCCATGATTCAGTTCTTTCCCCCATTTTATGCTCCGGGTTTTGGTGCACTTAAGGATAAATAATCATCGCGTGATCGTTGCTCGTTGTCCTAGAAATGAATGAGCACCCACAAGTCACAAACTGCCAACAGAACCAGACCGAAGCACTTAACAGCATTAGTGAATTGGCAAGGAAATTTCTATTGGGTCATGCCTTCAACAATGATTACAAATGCAAATAAGCATATTCTACAGGGCTACAGAGTCTCGGAGGGTAAATTATGGCTTCTAGTGTTACAAATTCAGACCCCGTTTTGCTAGCGGACCTAAAGGATCAGGAGGGCCCATGAATCTCTCTATCTATACAAGAATAAGACCTACTCTTTTACAACATCAGGTGATCAGATTGTAGCTCTGGCCTGGATTCACGTGCAGGACCCTTAATTGGCCCTGTGGGGTCATGTGAATCCCCACTTCATCTTCCTAAGGTTAATAAATCAAAGGGAAAAAGAAGTAGAAACAAATTCACTAACCCTATACTCTCAGAGCTGCAATGCTAAATCTGGCTTTTCCGTCTCAGGCTTACCGGAAGCAGGGGAGCTAGGGGACTGGAACCCAAAGTTTAAATCAGGAGGCAGAGAACCCGGTCTCTGTTGCTGCAACAATTCCGAGTTGGTTTTATGTTGTGATGATTCATTTGAAGGAGGACTGCGATGAAGCCCTGCAGTCTCTCCTGGGGTCCTAGGATCTTCCACATTTAAGTTCTGCGCAGATCCCGGAGCAATGGAATTCGTACCCGACCTGGAGCTTGGGTCCAGCAAACGAGGGGATTGGAAGTTGAATCCATCGGCCCTAGCTACTCCAATCAATTTCCCCATATGAGCTGCAAGATTAATCTTTGACACACCATTAATCCCATTAATGCCTAGCCCCGTGCAGCTTTGAGGAATCTGAAAGGGAGGCCTCAGTACGTTTAAGCTGCTCCCGCTTTTTAAGGCATTCGGCTCAGAAGCAGAGTTCAACCCCTCAGTATTTTCCACCTTGTCTAACTGAACTTCTGCAGATTCCGTAGAGGGTACAGCAGTCTCCGGTAAACTCGCTCTTTGCTGCTTCTCCAGTAAATTAACCTTCAATTCAGTGCCACACTGAACAGCTTTAGGAGACAAACTGGCGGGGGCAGAGAAAGGACCAAGTACCCGTCTCTGTGGTGAAATGTCATTCTCACCAACCCACCCGGGGCCAAACTTTACACCAGCGGGCAAGGACCTTTCTATCCTCTTTGAAGCAACTTTCCAAGCAACTGGTCCCAGATTAGCAGCAAAACGAGCTAGGCTTCTAGCATAACTGTGATCTGGGTGTAGCCCCACCTGCTCCCAAAGGTAAAGCGGTTGTCAGCAGAAGAAAATATATCCTCAAATGTTAAAATTCTTGGCAAAAGCCATTGCCTCATGTCTCAGAAATTCAAACGCATCACAAGGGGAACTGAAGATGTAAGAATTTTAAGTTATCCTAAACTTTTGATGTATGCTATATGCTAAGTAAGCTTATTGCAGAAATAGGCTTTTGCCTCTCCCAAAAGAAGAGCAGATGAATTGGACACATACAGCCATTAGCTGCTTCCTCTCCTTGCTGAATGTAGTCAGGACGGAAGGCTCATGTCCACATGCAGATGGAGGGAACTGGCTATATGTATTGCGCCTGTTCTCAGTAGATATAGCTTGCTTCCTGTCATGCTTTGCTGAACTGCCCTTATATAGGAGACCTGGAAAGGCAAAAATCAAAGTCACCATGAAGACCGGATCTGTGCATTTATGGCTAATCATACAAAACAAGTAAGAACAAGCCAGCTCTTTTATCAGATGTACAGACCTGCATACTCATCATTCCTATCATGTCTCTTCTCCAGAAATGGACTTGCATAAATATCATTATTGCGAGAGCCATAATGAAGTCGTCCCGATAAATTGATCGGACCATATTTACCAGCATAAGATGGTCCCTTTCTGAGATCATACGTTGATGGCGTAGTGTTCTCTCCTCCAGTTGCAAGAGTTGCATCAGAAGAAAATTCTGAACCAGCACGGTCCAAGGGTGGCCTTCCCACTGGCCTCTTCAAATTTTTTGTTGGTGGTCTGCCTCTTCTCACTACCTTTTGTTCAGGTTCATTGTCATCACTATCTTGCCTCAGATTCTCAAAATTCTTGTTCGCCAGCTCTTGTATAGCACGAGCCTGTAAGCAGAAGATTTCATCTAATGAAGAACTATGGTGATTTCGGCAAGATATGCATGGAAAACGAAATGTACCTGTCGAAAGTAGATGGTGTCGGGGGCATTATACTGCATTGCATTTGAACAAATCAAGAAAACATCTTTCTGCAAGAATAGATGCAAAGGACATTAGTACTACAGTTATTTCAAACAATCAGATAAAAGGAAGCATGAATATAGAAGTCAAACATAGTATCTTGTTGAATGATCCAAGCCCACCAAATCAACAATGGTAATGTAGGTATAGTAAATACGATACTAAGTATGCAATATCATGATCTCAGTGGAAGCAAGGACAGAAAACAGCTTGCTTGCTGATATGAAACCATCTTGTAGCAGTGGATAAGAAATGAGAAAGAAGACCATGCGTCCTAGCCACGCTTAATGTGATAGGCCAACCAGGAAAGGTGCTAAGAATTCATGGCTAATGCAAAAGCAGAACTAACATGATGCAAATCATAAACACTATCATACTGTCAATGACAGGGCAACCAACAAGCAGAAAACAGAGTGGGCAGAAGCAAGGAAGCAACATGCACAGGACCAGCAGATGTTCTACATTTCTCTGGCACAAATTGCAACTCCACATGACAGTAGCAGGCCTCAAACCATCTTAGAGGACAGAGCATATGGAGAGTCCTGTCCACAGTACAACTAGCAATATGACCATTAAGACGAATTAAAGGAAGAGCGGTACATGGGCACAGATAAATCTACTCGAACCACCCATTTTCTGGGAGTTACCATGATACTGGTTAAATTAGACGGAATCATGGAAGCCTAAAGTTCCTTCCGTCCTCCTTTTCCTGCATGGGGAGATGGGACAAGAAACGGCAAAGACAAGATCCAACTGTGTAAATCCCATTAAATGCTATGCATCTGGACTTGAATTACGAACTCTCCGTGGCAAACATCTAAGACAAACTAGAAGACAGAATGCACTTATTTACCACAAACTGAGGTCTTCAAGAAGCAATTTATAACATTTCTGTCTAGAGACACTGGTTGGATGAATGCTATGACTTATACACCCAGAAAAACAAATGATGTGCGAAAAGTATAGGGTCAGTTCACTTAAAAAAAATAAAATAAAATAAAATAAAACCTCCCAAATAGCAATGAAATAACAGATACCGCATAAGGAAAAGAAGATAACAAAAAATCAATACGAATGAGTGCCAAAAAAATTGACAAATGATGTGATGATTGGATGCGAGAAGCAATACCACCGACCACAGAAGTATGACCAAAGTCCAATCAACTCTCGACAGATAGCACGTAACGCCAGCAAGATTGATTAAAAGCTTTATGTGCTGTTAACGAACAAACATAACAGGTGCAACAGCTATACAATCGACACAATAGAAACTTAAATGTATCCACAGGTAACGGTTCCATTTGAAAATGAGACTTAGCCCATGCAGGATAACCGGAGATATTCCTCTCCACCACATAATCACAAGCATCGATACTAAATGACTAGCGAGAATCAACAGGAAAGAAGAATATAAATAACCTCGAATTGTTCCAAGTTGGCATATGCTCCACCGGCAAGTTTCTTCCGCACAGTTCCAAAATCCATTGGATGCTCTATGACTTCATGGTAGTCAGGGAGCTGGGCAGCAGAAACAAAAAATGCAACAAATAAGGAAAACAGCTTTTTTTACCAAAAGCCTTGGAATTTAATGTATCATCACTTCCACAACTTACTTCCTTGGGGTCCACTGGTTCGGAAAACACACCATAAGTGTCCTTCCTGAAATTGAATTGATACACCAACTCAGCATATTGACTATCAAAAGCCACATAAAAGCAACCGACCCCAAACCTGAAGAGCTTAAAAACGCACTTTTGAAGCCTCTCGAGTATAAAGACCAGAAGCTTTTTATCAGGCAATGGAGTTGAAGGTCCCGAATCCATCTGAGTCCCTGCACACGGATGCATGACACCAAAAGTCAGCAAAGCAGTAGCAACTTTCTGCGTTAAGAGCTCGAAAAGTTTGATTTAATACACACCTTGATGGTTAGCCGTGGTTTTCGACCCAGAAAGAGGTTTCTCTCCCTGCGCAACGTTGATAAACATGACTTACCAATTACCAAAAATGAAGACTGGCAAATGCATTTTCCATAATGAGTACAGAACCATCAGAAATGGCCGTGGAAAGGCAAAGTGGGATGGAGTTCAAAAGGGCCCCAAAAATGGAAAACGCGGTTGAGAAAACCGTGAATAATAGTTGAAGAAAAGACAAATCAAAACTATTCGCCATCAACTCTGTCTGCCAAAATGATCATAACCTTCGAATATCAACGATGACTCAATAGCAAGAACAATCAAAAGAATTTCTTGAAGAGAAATCAAAAAAGGCAATCATCACATGTTATTCAATTCAACTGAAGAAGTTCCATAAGGAGGAGGGGAAAAAAGTCTGCTCTCGTTTACTAAAACCGGCCTATAAAGAACCCCAGCAACAAAGCAGTACACACAGTTCAAAGGCCCGACTTTCAAGGACAAAAATTTCAAATCGGGTCAACTTATATTCCTCCATTGGAACCCAAAAGACGACAAATTCGCTCCCTCAGAAAACAGGACAAAGTTAAAAATAGCGCTTTTTAATTCATACTCTCTCAATTCAAAACCCACGAAACAAAAACCCCCAAAATTCAGCCCACTCACTGGCAGCAAAGGAGAAAAATTCACCACCTTTTCACCATCAGCAGCCCCGGACACGTCCCCGATCTCTCTCATCTTGCGCTTCCTCTGAGAACCATCCTCCTCCGCGCTCGACTCCGCCGGCCCCGTCGCACCCGCACCCGGCGGCGACCCCTCCTGGCCCGCGGCGGGCAGCTTGAGGACGAGCTTGAGCTTCTTCTCGCGGCGCTTGCCGGAGAATTCCCCGTCGTCCTCCTCGTCGTCGTCGGTCTTTCCGGGGGAGGGGGCGTCCGGGATAGGGTTCCGGCGCGTAGATCGGCGGGGGGCGGCGGGATCATGACTGCGAGACAAGCTCGGGGCCGAATTGTCCCGCTTGTGCCTCTGGGTCTGCTGCTCCTCCTGCTGCTGCTTGAGGTTGCGCTTCTGGAGATCCAACAGCGAAGGCCTCCCCTTCTTCTTCCTCTTCTTCTCCACCATCTTCCCCATGCCTTTTCCTCTCTCTCTCTCTCTCTCTCTCTCTTCTTTCTCTCTCCTCTCTCTATGTGTGGGTCGACAGACGAACGGGGCATTAACCTTATTTTCTGTTTTTTAATTTTAATTATATATGTTCGCATTTCGTTGTGGAGAACAGCACTTGTTTTATTCGGCTACGGTTTTTGGTGACTTTGAGGTAGAGCGAGCACGCTCGGCACGTGAGCTCGGCCCCCCCTTCTTTCCCGAGATTGCACACGTGGCGATGTGGAGCCCCGGGGTTTGAGTCGGGCTAAAGCAACCGGGCCAAAAGCCAAACGGGCTTTTTTGGCCTTTTTGACGCTTTTGCCGGCAAGTGACTTCGAGGACGTTTCGTATCAACGAAAAGTGAAATTCCTCCGAGATTCCCTTTCATAAAATTTACAAAAAAAAAAAAGATAGAGAGAGAATAAAATAAAACCCGACCCATAATTAATCATGGTAATCTACCCGGTCATAATAATTAGAAATAACTATAAAAATTATCGCTAAACTTTGATTTAATATACAATCTTATCTCGAAAATTTTGATATATTTGTTGTGGTCTTTGCAATTTTTTGTCCAATGCACAGTATCGTCTCTAAATTTTTAATTTATTCAATATAAAAAATTAAAAGTTTAAAGGTGTTATATGGTCGTTGAATATTCGGAGGCCACGCGTGTTGTTCTCCTGACAATTATCTATCAAAGATAAGGTCATAGGATGCTTATGGCCGGAGAGCTTGTCGCGAACCCATTGGTCCATTTTGCATCTAACCCCGCAGTAATAGTAGCAGTGGCATCGACACGCAGTTCAGCAAAAACACGACACCTTCAGTTCGAGGTACACCTGTCCGCGTATGTGAAAGAGCTGGCGTTGACGGCCGTGAGCCGGACGAGAAGACCCGTCCAAAGGCTAATGATAAATCGTACTTCTCCTTCTCAACGTTACATCACAAGCTCCTTTTTTGTTTTTTTGTTTTTTGTGGCTTTAATCATTTGGTGTCTCGAAAATTTAATTACATAAAACTTCGTTTATTTCACAACAAATAAATAACTTAAAAATATTTTTCTGAAAGAAGTATTCATATTGTTCGAAATAATTAGCCGATGAAAAAAAAATTTCCTTATAGATGATAATTTATACATTCATGGACGATAAAATATATGTTGATCGTTAATTTTTGTAAGCAACCATGAGATAAATAGTTGACTTCTTTTCTCTCTTTTTAGAGAGAAGCTTTGAAAATTCCTTGATGCGCTTTTGGTCATAGCACCATGGCAACTCACTTCAACACCAACAAACCATTGAGCGAGCGATCACTCCGATGGCAAAAGCAAGCATTCAAGGCAAAGTATGCTCTGTGAATTGACCCTCGTGTGAAAAGAGAGTCATTTTCGCTTGGACCATGATAGAGTTACAATTATGAGCTTACCAACTTCAAAATCTCAATTAGGAGAATCTCCTCGTAGGTCATGACTTACAATATGCTGTTAAAAAGTGATTAAAATTAAGTGGTGATTAAATGGAGAGATTAGGAGGAAATGGTAATTTTCCTAAATAAAATAGGACTTGAAGAAATTTATTCATCCATGAATAAATATATTCTGCATTATAGCTTGTATCTTTTTCTGATCATTCCTTTTTTGCTTGCGAATATCGAAGATGGCATCATAATTCAGTCTTTTCAAATACGTACTATCCTAAGTTTTCACTGGTGATTATCTCTCTCTCTTTTCTTTTCTTTTTTTCCCACCATTGACGTTACTCCATCCATTCAATTTAGTGTAAAGAAACTCTGAAAAGGAGGGCTGTCTTTGTAACTAATGATTATGCCGAAGGAGAGGAGGATCGACAGGCTACGACGGCTTTTTTTATCGTACAGACAAAAAATTTCAGCACCAGAAGCACCAAACTCAAATTCACAGAATAGAACATTTTGACCGGCGGCAGTTCTTGGAAGAGTTCTTCTTGAATACATAATCGCGTGGGTCCTCAGCACAAGGCAGGAGCAGAAGCGAAACTCCAACAACTCAAACTCAGTCGGCAGAATCAAAAGCGACTGGGGCGAAGTTTTGAAGCTACAACCTGCGACTTCTCGACGCTTGGAAGAGCGACGTCGAAGACCATGTGCATCGCCTTGTTCCTCTGGCAGGCTCACCCTCTCTACCCATTCTTCCTCCTGCACAACCGAGACGAATACTTCAGTCGGTAAGTCTTGTATCGGTCGAGACTCGATTTCTCATTCTGGGTTCGGCAGAATTTCGCAAATCATGGAGAAAGTTTGTGTTTTTTGTTTCTGAAAGACCGACGGAACCGGTGGCATGGTGGGACAATGGGGATATCCTCGGAGGGAGAGATGGTCTGGCCGGCGGGACGTGGCTGGCTTGTTCGAGGAACTGCAAGATCGCTTTCGTCACCAACGTCAGGGAAGTCGCCAAAGGCCCCCAGCCCAAGAGCAGAGGAGACTTGCCTGTTCGTTATTTGGAGGTGAGGAGATTCTGACTCACTTCGCTTCTTTTTGTTCAATTTCGCGATGGGTCAATGTTAAAATCGGAGGTTATCTAATGAATCGGTCTGAGAGTTGCTTCGCGTTCTGCTGATTCTGCTAGATTTTTTGCTTTTGTAGTGATGGAATTTATTTTCGATACCCTTTGTGATGCTCCTTATCGTGCGGTTGCAAGGTATGAGACTTGGCATCCCTAGTCCACGAACCAGTCAAGAGTGATGAATCAAACTTAGATTAAGAACAGCATGCAAAACCTTTATGTCAAGAAGAGACTACAGAAAGTCCTGTTTGTATTGTTATTGTACTGGTGAATAATGTTTACGCTTACTTCTACCTTGAAGTTGAGCTTGTCTTGTGATTGACACGGTATCATCCATTTGGGATGCGATCACTTGATCTTTGTAAGAGGTGGTATCTATTTTCTGTGGTGTTGACCTCAAGTTGCAACGTTTTTTGTTAGATCAAATGTTATGTTGGATGATAGCTTCAATTTCATACTTCTCCGGCCATTCTTAAGTGAATTTTCTTATCTATGGAAGATCACATCACAATCCTTATTCCACCTTACCTTTTTCAGAGCAAGATGAACCCCACCGAGTTTGCAGAAGAGGTTGTGATGGAGGCACATCAATATAGCGGATTTAACCTGATACTAGTGGATCTATGTTCCAAATCCATGATCTATGTGACCAATAGACCAAAAGATGACAAGGCTCTTGTCTCAGAGGTTCCTCCTGGGATCCACATACTATCAAATGCAAGTCTAGACACCCCTTGGCCTAAGGTAAGAAGGTGTCTTGCTCTGGTTGATTTTATGTTGTCCTTGGTTTGTCTTTTCTATGTTGAAGTGGATTACAAGTTCCAGTTGGAAATTCGAGGCAAATAAAACAGCTGCAGAAATGGTCAGTAGAATTTGTTTGTCACGCATATTAGATTACAATCTCTACTCCAAGCAATCTAGACCTCAATTATTTGAGGGACTGCCTAGTTAGCATTCCTCAACTACAAAGTTTTGGAGCCCTTTACCTATCGATCATTGATATGCAAGCAGCATAAAAATCTTCATATTCTGGAAATTTATGCCTTCAGATGTATGAAATTCCCATGGCAAGTGAACTTTGAATATATCATCAACTGAGTATATACGTTCACAGATATACGTATAGATGAATCGCCCATATTTCTCCAGATTGGGATGCTTTGTTCAGATCGTCGTATGAGTCGTGACTCTGCCTGTTCATGTTCTGTACTTTCTTGGAGGCTTTGATATTGAACTTATTCAATTGTTATTGCTTCCCTTTGCAGTTTGGCAGCTTAGTAAAATACTCTGATCAGGTGTTTTGTGACTCAGGCTGTTCTACTGAGGAGTAACTTCGAGAAGTTTTTGGAGAAATATGGCGCTGGTGAACTTCCAGCAGAAGATATGGCCGATAAACTGATGAGGGACACAACTAAGGCCGACAAAACAACGCCTCCTGGCGTTTATTCTGTAGAATTTGAGTATTTGCTCAGTTCAATTTTTGTTGAGGCAAACACTGAGCAGGTAAGATTTTAACAGAGTTTTTTCACAAAGTGGCATGCCAATATAAATGTTTTACGGACGAGCACATAGTAAGCGATATTCTTGTGTGAACTTAATCCACATGGTGGATCGGAGTAGGTTGATTCTAGGCAATAGTTTCACACCAGGCGGAATGATTCCCTTGTGTTTGACAACTAATAGGAGATCATCATCATTCATGACACTTAACGAGAAACACATGATAGTGCTTTCCAGATGATAATTATCCTTGAATCTGGACGTTGAAAGGTCCATTGAATGACTTTTTTTTTTCCCTGACATTGTGCATTTCTTTCATGCTTAGGGATGTTATGGCACAAGAAGCATATCTGCTTTATCAGTGAAGACAAACGGGGAAGTTTCCTTTTACGAAAAATACCTCAAGGAAAGTTGGAAGGAGCACAAAGTGAGTTACATTATGGAGCAGACTGGTACCAGCTGAATATTTCCTCCCTTCGCTTTGCTGTGTCTGCGATTATCGTAAGTCATTTTCGTTTTCAATACTCATGATGAAGCCTGATAGAAAGAAGTTAGATTTCACAACAATGTACAACAAAATGTTATCCCCACAACTGGGCAATGCTGTTGTAGGCAACTCTAACGAATGAAATTGAAGTACAAGAAAAGACTGTGCTCGAGCTTTTCCATCTTTTTTATTTTTATTTTTTGGACGTCGAAGAGCTTTTCCATCTTGAAGAGCAGCAAAAGTGGTCTTGGATAGTGTCCAAGAATCAGTGTTATCGGCTCTGAACGTTGCGCACTCATTCCATATCAAAAACAGGATGAAAGTTCCTTCTGAGAATGTCATGGCAATGTCCATTCATAGTTATGAGATCTCTGCTGGTGTGGCTGGTGGCTTACGTTGTCGCAGGGATATTTTGTCTATGAACCTCCAGTCCAGAAACTATTGTAACATGATGTGCCGGATGAAATCAATGATAAAAACCTTTTCTTGTGGGGCCTCATGGGGGATGTGTTTCTGAATTCAGAGCTTGCCTATGTCACTGAACGGTTGAGGTCTCTGTGGATCGTGTCAAGATGGAGGAAGTCACAGGTATTAGGTCACTAGTGATCCGACAATCTCAGTCCAGGATCTTTCACATTCGTTTCCCAGCTGGGACGATACAAGAAGCTCGGAATGATAACGGGCTGAACCGATCGAGGGCCCGACCTGCGTCAATTAGCACACTGAGGTTTGCTAGATTGGAAAAGCAAGTCAAAAACAGTGGTCAGTTTTCAATTTCAAGCCGAACAGAGGATGCTACAACTTCATGTTGATTAGAATAAGGTGGTTTGCTAGATCACCAAGCACACGTGCTATTTATTCAATCAAAGATTCTCTACTCGCATGGTCGCTCTGTTTGTCATTTACCTGAGAGGGCAGTTGGCCCGGCAGCTCATCTAATTTTTGACCATTTTGTGTTCGTTGAATAAGAGAGTTTCGCTTTCGCATCCTTCTCTACATGGGGCTGGCCTTTTGGCCTGGCCAAAGCCAGGGTTCGGTAGGCCCTTTGCTTTGACTGAGATTTTCTTGTTGTCCCATTTCTCTGACTCAAGAAGGATGCCATGCTGTCTTGTTCACTTCAAATATTAGAAGAAGGGTCAGATTCCAATGACGGTTTAGAGCTGAGACTGTCGTGAACTCATTACCCCATTTGCGTATAACAACAATAGATGGGATTGTCATGCAATTCAGCAAAACTTCTGGTACGAGGTACATTGTCCATGCCTGCGAAATAGTTAGCAATAGACCCTCGAGCGAGAGCATTGACACGATGACAAGGGCAAGATTATAAGCACTCGAGCGAGAGCGTTGACTCGATGTCGAAGGCACGCATTATAAGCAGGGTAGGTTTTGCGAGTCAATCCTCGTGCGAGAATAGGTTTTTTTTTTTTTTTTGTGATCAACACTCTGCATTTATGACTTGCACTATATCCGAGAGAAGGAGGAGAAATGGTTCTGAAAATCGTGATTAGATGGAGGGAATGAAACGGAGAGAATCAGATCACAAGGGAGTGGTCTCATCAGTTTTGTATACATTTTAAATCCCAACGTATTGCTATAAAGATAACGAGATTCGGAGGTACTTGCATTTTAATCTAGGCGGGTGAGCGGGCCAACCAAGTTGATGGAGTTCAACTTTGCGACTTCTTGACGCTTGGAAGAGAGACGTCAAAGACCATGTGCATCGCCGTGTTCCTCTGGCGAGCTCACCCCCTCTACCCATTCTTCCTTCTGCACAACCGAGACGAATTCCACAGTCGGTAAGTCTTAATATCAGTCGAGAGTCATTTCTCATTCTGGGTTCGGTAGAATTTCGCAAACCACGAAGAAAGTTCGTATCTTTTGTTTTCTTGAAAGACCGACGGAACCGGTGGCATGGTGGGACAATGGCGAAATCCTCGGAGGTAGAGATGGTCTGGCCGGTGGGACGTGGTTGGCTTGTTGGAGGGACGGCAAGATCGCGTTCGTCACCAACGTCAGAGAAGTCGGCAACGTCCCCAAGCCCAAGAGCAGAGGAGACTTGCCAGTTCGTTTCTTGGAGGTGAGGGGTTTCTACTCACTTTGCCTCTTTTTGTTTCATTTCGGGATGGGTCGACGTGAAAATCGGAACTTGTGCAGTGAATCGGTACGAGAGTTGCGAGAACTCAGCTGATTCTACTAGGTTTGGTGCTCCTGTTGTGATGGGATCGATCATCGGTGCCCTTCGTGATGCTCCTAATTGCATGGTCGGGAGGTATGAGACTTGGCATCTTCAGTCCATGAACTAGTCCAGAGTGGTGACTTAAATTGAATAGGCCTCATTCCAATTTACTAATTCTGATTTGATACGGCTTGCGAGTATTTACGTTAGGAAGAGCATGCAAAAAATTTTATGTCGAGAAGAGATTCTGGTTTGTATTGGGACCAATTTGCAGTCGTTGGTATGGATGTAGGTTGCGGAATGCAGATGGTGGGGGAAGGTGTGTTTTTCTATGATCAAACGATGTACTTCTGTTCTTGATTGTTCTTCCTTCGGTCAGTTGTTTACAGAGTAATTACATCTCAGTAAATTCTGGATAGGAAGCGATGATCGAACTATGTTTATGCTTACTTCTACCTTGAAGTTGAGCCTGTCTTGTGGTTGACTCGGCATTATCCATTTGATATGTGATTATGTGATCTTTGTAAGAGGTGGTATCTAGTTTTTTTGTGTCGTTGCTTTTGAATTGCAGAGTTTCCATCAGATCAAATGTTATGTTGGATGATTCTTCAGTGTGATATCACTCCACCCATTCTTGTCACAATCCTGTTTTCGCCTTACCATTTTCAGAGCAAGAAGAATCCCACTGAGTTCGCAGAAGAGGTTGTGATGGAGGCACATCGATATAACGGATTTAACCTGATACTAGTGGATCTATCTTCCAAATCCATGATCTATGTGACCAATAGAGCAAAAGATGACGAGGCTCGTCTTAGAGGTTCCTCCCGGGATCCATGTGCTATCAACTGCAAGTCTAGACACATCTTGGCCTAAGGTAAGAAAACATGTTGCTCTGGTTGGTTTTGCATTTTCCTTGGTTTGTGTTTTACATGTTGAAGTGGATTACAAGTTCAAGTTGGAAAGTCGAAGCAGTTAAAACTGTTGCAAAAATAGCCAGTTGAATCAATTTGTCAAACCTGTTAGATTACGATCTCCACCGTGAGCATTCTAGATTTGATTGGTTGAGGGACTATCGAATGGCATGTTGAAGTGGATTACAAGTTCAAGTTGGAAAGTCGAAGCAGTTAAAACCGTTACAAAAATGGCCAGGTGAATCAATTTGTCAAACCTGTTAGATTACGATCTCTACCATGAGCATTCTAGATTTGATTGGTTGAGGGACTATCGAATAGCATTCTTCATACTCAGGAAATGCATGCCTTCGGATCCATGACAGCCCATGGCAAATGAACTTTAAATATGTCATCAACTGTGTATATCCATTATCCATTCACTGATGTATGAAAAGATGAATCACCCATACATATTTCTCCAGATTGGGATGTGCCTTATTTGGATCCTCATAAGATTGTGACTCCGCGGGTTTGTGTTCTGTACTTTTTTGGAGGCTTTGATACTGAATATTATTCAATTGCATTGCTTCTCGTTGCAGTTTAGCAACCTGGTAATATATTCTGATCAGGTCTTTTGTTACTCAGGCTTTTCGGTTGAGGAGTAATTTGGAAAAGTTTTTGGAGAAATATGGCGGTGGTGAACTTCCAGCGGAAGAAATGGCCGACAAACTGATGACGGACACGACTAAGGCCGATAAAACAACACTTCCCGGTATTTTTTCTGTAGAATTCGAGTATTCGCTCAGTTCAATCTTTGTTGAGGCAAACACCAAGCAGGTAAAGATCGTACTTCCCTCGCAAAGAGACTTTTTTTTCGTGGTATGCAAGCACATTGCGCCACATTTTAGCAGAGCAGATTTACAGAACGACCTCTCTTTTTCTTTACATGCTTAGGGATGTTATGGCACGAGAAGCATATCTGCAGTATCGGCGAAGACAAGCGGGGAAGTCGCCTTTTACGAGAAGTACCTCGAGGAGGAAAGTTGGAAAGAGCACACGTCGAGTTACATGGTGGAGCAGACAGGTACCGGCTGAGCGATTTCTTCCCTTGGCTTTGCTCGTGCGCGATGAAGCCGATTACAAAAGGAGTTGGATTTCACAACAATGTACAACAAGAAGGGCAATGTTTGTTCTGGACGACTCAAGAGGGGACGAAACTGAAAGGAGAAGAAAATACTCTTGTGCTCGAGCTTTTCCATCCTGAACAGCAGCAGCAGCAGCAAACAGTGATCTATCTTTGCTGTGGCTTTCTAAGAAGTGAAGAATGGCGGTCTTCGTTCCCGAGTTAGCAACGATTTGCGTAACATAGAAATCAATCTCTTTCAGCAAAAGATTAAAGCTTATTTGAACGTGGAGTGGAGTTTCCTACAGCCTGATAGAACCATCAAGTTTAGCTTCGCTTCACTCCCTTTCGACTTTGAAGCCCGGCTCTTGTTGCTCTCTTGGTTGATGAAAGATCCATTTTTTGTGGCCATTGTTCTCGAAGCTGGAAAGAGGGCTTCCGGTAACCTCTCCTTTTTTTTTCTTTTTCTTTTTTTGGGGTCGAGAGTGAACTCTTCTGACTACGAGATAATTTGCCTAAAAGAATTTTAAATTTAGTGTACGATACCCAAATCGATCAGTACACCTTTCAATTGTATCAATTTAATCCTAAATCTTTTAATAATTTATCAATGTAATTATTTCGCCAATTATTTAAATAATAAGATATCATTACATTTCAAAAGATTTAGAACTAAATTGATAAATCAAGTTAAATATTATTAAAAGATTTAGAATTAAATTGACAAATCATAAAAAAAAATTTAAAACTAAATTGATCGGAGACCGCGACCAAGTTATTGGACGTGACCTCGAGACTTCTATAGGTGATCTCGCATCAGAAGGCTGAGCAATAATCCCACATCAGAAGCATGACGAGAAAGTAACTTCTAACAATGTGTCGTGCGGCAATGTCCGAGGATTTTTTTGCGCATAAACCTCCTTTCCTAGAACTATGGTAACACGACGTGCCGGGAATAATCAATGATGAGAAGAGAGAGAGCCATTTCTTGTGAGGGCTCCTGAGTGAGATCATGTTTCAGAATTTCAGAGCTTGCCTATGCCAGAGTAAGATCGATCTATCTGTGGGACAGGCATTGGGAGGCCGAGGAAAAGCTCAAAAGAAGGCCCAGCCCGACCCGGCCCGACCCGTGTCGACCAGCTCACCAAAGGTTTGCTAGATCGGCAAAGCAAAGTCGAAAAAGACGGTTGGTCTGTTTTCAATTTCAAGCCGAAACAGAGGATGGTACTTTGACCAAAAAAAAACAGAGGATGGTACAACTTCATATTGATTAAGCTTAAGATAGTTGCTAATTATAACTTCGGCTGTTAATGGGATAGCCTAGCTACATAGCTTGCAGCAATTTTGGTCATGGACCGTCCTTTAGTCATTATTAGGAAGGAAAGCTTCCTACCCCGCCTAACATTCTCGGCGCTGCTTTATCAACGTGGTCCCAGAGATTTACCTTCTATCGACAGTGAAGTTTCCATAGACGGCAACCTTTCGATTCCTGTTGAAGTTTCCATTGCTTTATCAACCCTTACCCCGAGTCGATTAGCACCCCGAAGGTTCTGCTACATTGGCAAAGCAAAGTCGAAAAAGACGGTTCGTCTGTTTTCAATTTCAAGCCGAACAGAGGAGGGTACAACTACGTATTGATTAAGCTTCAAGACAGTTGCTAATTATAACCTCGGTTGTTAATGGGATAGCCTAGCTATAGCTTACAGCAATTTTGATCATGGACCGTCCTTTAGTCATCATTAGGAAGGAAAGCTTCCTACCCCGCCTAACATTCTTGTTGAGGCTGGCTGCAGATAAAGCTAAGTTCGCCCGCAAACAGACGCATTCATCATCGTCTTTATCAAGGAGACGTAGCACCAACTACTGCTTTCATTCCTATGTTACAGTACATGGGGAAACCCGAGAAAAAAGAAAAAGGGAAGAGGAGACGACGTAGAGAGACTCCCACTACTGCATCACTGTTCATTGCATCGCTTTCTGCTGTTCAAGTGGCACAAGTGATGCACGTGCAACCCGGTCCGCACCGGCAGTTGGCCCGCCCCGTCCCGACGGCCACCACCAACCCGCAGCTGCAAGGGTTGCAGCCGCAGTGGTCCCCGCACGGGCACTTCTTGTGGTCCATTCTTCCTTCAGCTTCCCCGCCCGAGGTGGCGCACCTGCGCCATTCATCCACCAATTAGCACGGACTGCGAATAGCAGATGAAGCATGTCCGCATATTCCTTTTCAAGGGTCTCAGCTCACGTGTTATGCACGTGATCTTAACCAGCGAAAAAAACCTCTGGTACTCTCGACCTCACAAGGCTTGGTGGATGGACGGACCTCGTGAAAGATCCATTCGACACAACATGACGATGCGGCAAACCGGGGTCAGAGTATTATAACCCGAAAGGTTAACAAGTCACCTGCAAGACGCGCCACCGGAGCAAGGGTAAGGGCAGCCGCACCTCTCATCGCAGGCGGCATCGCCAGCACGAGCTCCAGTCACGTCGGACATGGCGGATTTTCTTCTTACGGCTGCAGAACTACTTCGTTTTCCCGAGCGTAGGATATACCGAGAGCTCTGTGGAAGGCGGCGGGGTACGAGGAAGGAAGATTCGAGGTCCCTTTATAAGTATATAAGAGAGAGTTAAAGGACGGTGTTGCATGCATGGCGGTTGGCGGATGACAAATGGAGTCAACCCGCATCGCCCACGGCATGGGTACGTGTTGGACTCGCCAAGGGCACGTGGCACGTCCCTTCCATGCAGCCTCTGCGACCGGGACAGCCCAGAGTTTCGGAGAAATCCGAGGAAGTCGAGGATCCACGATCCGACCACCTCTCTGGTTCGGGAATGTTTTTTACTCCGCGATTGGACTTGGCTGGTCTCGGGTTGATCTTGTCTTCGGTAGGTCAGACATGCAAAGCCATGGTGTGAGGGCTATTGGTTCTTGCAGGGAGGATTATATGGACCAACATATGGTTAATGAAGCTAATCTAGCGGCTTTTGTGCGGCAGATTAGCTCCTCGCGGAACATTAGATGCTCTTCGTGTAGAGTTCGCATTATGCCATTGACCCAATACAAGGTTTCATGAAAATTCACCGGATTAAGTCGTTAGACGGTGATGCGAATTTAATACTAACGGTAAAGTCGGAAGGGCAGCTGAAAGCGATCGAAAGCAAATAGTTGAAAGAGAGATGGATGGTAAGGAGATTTAGGTGCCTTTGGTACTTAGTGGATTCAGATTTGATTCGTGGTTGCAATTTTTTTTTTTCCTAAATTGAGATTCAAGAGTAACCCTATTTCATTATCCAAGAACATGAAAATTTGTTTAATAGTGTGTTTAGGTTGTGAAGATGATGAGATCCATTGTGAAGTCAACGGATGCCAGAGGCTGGCAGTTTTTTTTTTTTTTTTTCCTTTTAATTTTCAATCTATTATAGGAATCCTCATAATTTAAGATGGACCCTTGAGTGAAGATGGTCCATCTTGCGGATGAAAAATTTCACAAAACCAATTTTCTTTCTTGCTTTTGGTTGACTTTTACAAAAGTGAAAATTAGTGTTTCCTATTTTTTCTTTAATTTATGACCAAATTCATCTTCAATGTTGAACCTACTCGTTCAAGTTCTAATTGAATTATTTTGACTGAGCAATTCATTTTCTTTGTCTAAGTTGTTTCCATGAAGGAGCGAAGCAAGTAACTTGATATGCGATGGCAATTTGTACTCGTAGCCCCAAATTGTGAATTGAGATGTCTATGTGTTCGTGAGTTTCTTTTTCTTTACAAAATTTGAAAATTGAAAAAATTAAAATGTTTATTGACCTCGATATATCTATGTATTACATAATTAAAAATTTTTAGATGGCCAACATTGAATAAAAATAAAAGATCAAACTCTACAAGGAAAAATAAGAGGTAAAAGAAGCCAAACGGTTCTTCTAAACGCTATTTACCTTCGCATCTCCCATTGAGCAAATTAGATTTGATAGGAGCTATCAAAACCTATCATTTTCCCCATTTCAAATGTCAGTTGTTACGCATTTGCAATTAAACCTCCCATTCTCTCTCTCTCTCTCTCTGCTCTCTCTCTCTCTGCAGAAAGTCAAATCTAGGGTAGATAGCAGCGACCCAGCTCCAAATCCCATTTGTTTAATACATCAAACTTGAGAAAGAACAGCAAGATCGCATCTTTTTCCCGGTTCTCTTGCGCAGTGCCAGTGCTAGACGGCAACGTGATGAACTCCGATTATTAAAACCCCGAGTCTTTCCTCTGTCTCAAGCTCCACACGGGAAGCTTCAGCCGAGTCGTTAACCGGAGCAACGCCCCTTTGTTTCGGTTGACTTCTGGGTGCGTTCTTGATGCTCTCGTTTAGCGTTTCGGCGATGCGATTTGGGAATGGCGGCCCAATTTCTCATCTGGGTCGCGCATTGATCGGCCGATGACTTCTCAAAGTGATGAACTTAGTCGCCGGTTCGGGGATTTATGGCCATTTAGGTACTTCTGATTTTGCCTTTGACGTATCACTCATTCTTGTTACTGTGTTTGGTCTTATGGGTCTGGGTATTCCCTAGGGTAATGCCGTGGAGATTGGATTTGTTTGGTTTTGTTATTCTTGGAAAATTAACTTGCTTAATAGGATTCCTTCTAATTTAGCTTTCTGCAAGCTTAAGCTTTTAAATGAAAATCTCTCTTCCACCTCACTTTGTTCTGATCTGTTGCGTTAGATACTTAGTAATCAGCTTAGGATTTTGGTGCATTTACTTCGAAAAAAAGCTGCAGTTTGGCTGTGCTTTTGATTTTCTGCTATTTGCGAGTTCTCAATTTGGCTTAAATGATCTTCGTTAGGACAATGTGGCCCTTATTGGACTGCATTTGGGATGGAAAACCCAGTAGATAAGTTGGACGAGATTATATCTGCTTCCGATGGCGCGCCTGTATCGACTGCACTTGTCAAGTGTTTATCTCACGACTGCACTGTCGCTTTCAACTGCCTTGCTGCTGTCATTTGCATTTTCCGATGAATAAATTTGTACATCAATTTTCTTTCTAGCAATTATTGCCTATCAAAGAATAAATAATTGAGAATGTTTGTCGAGAATTGGATTTTCTGTTTGAAGAATATAATTGCAGCTGTTAAAGTGGTGGTTTTCCCAGGCCATCCTACTCAGTATGTATATCTACCCTGCTGAGATGTAGATGGCAGTCAGGCTATTAGTTTGGAAAGTCTGTTCAAGCAAGTTTTTAGTGTTTGAACAATAATTTTAATGCATTATCTTGTTACGTTTGTTTTCATCCGTGACTGACGTGACGTATTCGTTCGTTGTTGTGCCCGTGATATGCACTCACAGCAAAATCTTGTAGAAAGACATCGCTGCCGCTGTTATTTTTTAAGCCCCCAGACGGCAGGAAAGGAACCAATCAGAAGCTAGCTGGCAGGCAGGACTCAGGTCAATCAGGGACATGAGTGGGTGATAATGCAACTCGCAATTCTTTAAGAAAGTATGAAGAGAATAAGATTTCCCAAACGATACTTGATCGTCATTTTGACGTTTATATCTACGTGTGTCTGCTATATAGAACGTGTCGGATTCTCAATTGCCTATACCGTTGCAGCTGATGCAGCTGGAGTAAACCAATCTAGTAAAGGCACGATACTTTCTACCTTTTATTATGGTTATGCCTGTTCACAGGTGCCCGGAGGATGGGCTGCTCAGAAAATAGGGGGAAGACGCATTCTTCTCCTCTCCTTTGTGATATGGTCACTAACTTGTGCATTCTTTCCACTGGACCCAAATAGAATTGTAGTACTAGTGGTTGCTCGCTTGCTTGTTGGTGTGGCACAAGGTTTCATCTTCCCATCTATCCATACCGTCCTAGCTGAGTGGGTTCCCCCTCATGAAAGGTCTAGATCTGTTTCTCTCACAACTTCGGGGATGTATCTTGGCGCGGCTGCAGGAATGCTTTTTCTTCCAACCCTGGTGAAACTCAGGGGTCCGCACTCGGTGTTTGTTGCTGAAGCAGCATTAGGTGCCATGTGGTGTCTACTTTGGATAAAATATGCCAGTGATCCCCCAAGACCAGAACATCCAAAAGCCACAGCTGCTAGTTCTGGGGAGTCTTTGTTGCCAATGAAAAGAAGCCAAAAGGTAAAAGTGGAGAATGGAGGAGGTTCTGTCAAAACTGCCGGTATTCCATGGAAGAGCATTATATTTTGCTTACCGGTGTGGGCCATTGTGGTAAACAACTTTACATTCCACTATGCCTTGTATGTATTGATGAACTGGTTGCCAACATACTTCGAACAAGGTCTCCAACTTAGCCTCCATGAGATGGGTTCTTCGAAGATGATGCCCTATCTCAACATGTTCATATTCTCGAATATTGGTGGGGTCGTGGCTGACCACCTGATTACCCGCAAAATTCTGTCTGTGACTGCAACCAGGAAATTCCTGAACACAATAGGGTTTATAGTTGCTTCTTTTGCACTAGTGGCACTTCCCCTATTCAGAACTGCTGGTGGAGCTGTCTTTTGTTCATCCGTGGCTCTTGGGTTCTTGGCCCTTGGCAGAGCAGGGTTCGCGGTAAACCACATGGACATTGCTCCAAAATATGCAGGAATTGTTATGGGAGTTTCCAATACTGCCGGTACATTAGCAGGCATAATCGGGGTCGATCTTACCGGCCAGCTTCTTGAAGCAGCTAAAGCTAATTACTCTGATCTTTCAACCCCTGAAAGTTGGAAAAAAGTGTTCTTGATACCCGGCCTTCTTTGTACTTTCAGTTCAATAGTGTTTATGCTATTCTCAACGGGGGAGAAGATTTTTGACTGAGGTTAATCTGGCTATATCTTTTAAAGAGCTAATTATTCGTGGATTGTTGCTGTTCCTTGAGCTGATTGAAGCTTTACCGCATGTCATCTTGCCATACATTCTATTCATGAAACCCACAAGAAACTGCAGTGGGAACATAGTGACAGTTTTCTAATGTCTTTTTTTTTTTTCCTTTTGTATTTCCTTTTTATGTTTGAATTTGTAGATCCGTGGAGCTGGATCCATATGCTCATTCCTTTCTAGTAGTTTTTCCCAATAATTCAAACGATGTCACCTGGCAATTTAGCCAGAGTTTTACATGTTTCAGTACTTGGCCTATCTCATGCAACTGGTCATGCATGAAGGGTGACGGTTCTTGTGATTTCTGCAAAGCATGATCGATCTGTTCAGGATTCATATGATAATTTTTGTCCGTCCGTCCTGGCATGAAAAGTGCTGGGGATTGATGCTCCAGGTGATATATCTGTGGCTTACCGCCCTTTACCTCTTTTCATTGGTTTGCCACAATATGAACACGTTTTTGACGGATTCACTGCCCGGCTTGCCCTCGGCGCACCGTAGAAAACCGGGTGCCTCTTTAGGCTGCGTTTCAGCGGTGGCGGCTGTTCCACCGGTTCAGTTTGTCGTTGTCATTTGTGCTGTTGTGGGGAGCTCCAGCTGCTGGGCCACGGATTTTGGCTTGGACGGTGATGCTGCAATGAAGAGTTTTCCACTAAGTGGGGAATCAAGGACGCATCGTTTCGATGGTCATGTCTGCACTCATTGCAACTACCCGATGCTGTCATGCATCGTCCCCCCAGTTCCACTTACCCTGTAATTTGCTTTTCACGGGTGACTTTAGCAGGTCTTTGACGCTTCTCTCGGTCTTTTATGCATGTCTTTGGTGATGAATCCCCATCGAATTTCTAATTTTGCATTTGTCAAGTCTCTGTATACTTTGGTCAATTGTAACAAAGTTGCCCGTCATAGAAGAGAGAGAGAGAGAGAGAGAAAGAAAACCTTATTTTGAGAGTCTTCTAATATTACTTAAAAGTTAAAACGTCATAAAATTAAAGTTATAAACGAAAATGCGTGTCCGTATATTTTGCTTCTCTAAGGAATATCGGATAAATAAGAATGTGTTTCAGAAAATGAAAATATTATTCGCCAAATATTGGCATTCTAGCGATTTCTTTTTTCAACTCCGAACAGCTTTTAAATAAATTCGATTAAAAAAAAAGTTCAAAAAAATCTAAAGGATGTTTCTAGACGGTTAATCTAATTTTTAATTTCAATTAGGGGATCTTTTTAATTGATTTTCGAGAAAAGTACCAAAAAAGTGTTAAACTTATGGCATTTGTACCAACTCGGTTATAAACCTTTTTGCATTGATACAAATTTAGTTCCAATTTTGACGGAGAAATCGGCGATGTGGACATCGGCGATACCGCGTAGGACGATTAGCGTTGACGTGGATATTTTTCAATATTATTTTACAAAAAATATTTTTTTTCAAAAGTAAGGGTTTGGCTAGCGAGGGTTTGCGGCCCTTGCTGGCCTTGGAGGACGACCTTCGCAGCCTTGCACTTTGCTGACGAGGTCGTGATGGCCCCGGCGGCCGTCGAGTGTAAGTCGACCCTCGTCGCCCAAATCCTAACTTTTAGAAAGAAAAAAATATTAATAAATAATACCCACGTCGGTCTCGGCTATCTTACATGACATCGTTGGCATCAACGTCGGTAATATTCGGTCAAAATTGATCGGATTGACCGAATTGGTACCAATGAAAAAAAGATTTAAGATTGAATTGATTCAATTGAAAGGTTAAAGACTATTACAATACATAGTTTTACAAAAGAAAGCAACAAATTTAAAATATAGTCTGAGTGACACTTTAACGTATGTTATGTTCTTACCAGTTTCTGCGTTTTCTTTTGCATAAACTTCTCTCATTGTCCGCATCAATCGAAGCTTTTTCTGTTCCCTCTCTTCCTCCCTTCGCTCGCGGCCAAGCATAAGGAAGATCACACCTTTTGGCAAATTGCAAACGTCCACCGCCCATCACCCCTGTCGCTATATCTCTCTCTCTCTCTCTCTCCCCATCCGTTGCGCAGCGCCCCCCCTCGTGAAACCCGCCTTCCAAATGCTCATCTGCCGTCGCTGACCGAACGTGGGAAAGGCCTAAAGGGGTGCCAGATTTGGCTCCGCTTCGACGGGTGAAGACTGAGAGTCGTGGGTGAGCGAGAGAGAGAGAGTCTCGGGAGACGGTGGAGGAGAGACAGACTCCACCGGCCGCCGTGTCAAAGGTGGTGCGGCGGCGGTGGTAAGAGACGGCGGTACTAGTCGTTGGCCACAGAGCGCGGAGAGAGGATGCGAGAAATTAGGGGTCCTCGTTTGATTTCGGTGGAGGCGGTTGGTGACAGAAGCTGCATGAATGTACGCCACTGTCTTCAGCGGCGGCTAAACATTAGCGATTGCTTTGCCTCTGAGATTAGCCTTCTGCGCTTTCTAACAGAACAAACACGTGAGAATCAAAACTCAAAAGACCATGTTATACGGTTGAGCTCTTGAAGATGATGCAGATGAAAATGATCAAGATCACATGGTGGGCCATAGTTGGATTGTTACACACTCAGAAAAGCCATGATTGAGGGACAAGATTCGATCAATTTCGTGGTGAATCCTCTGCGTTATTATTAAATTCATCCCACTCGACTTCGTGCTCACAGCACTAGCCCCACTGCTGCACTAAGACAAGGTTGGATTGCATTGCACAAGCAGAGGAAGCAGTCATGCAGTAAACTAACGAATGAACTCATTTTTTTATTCAAAATCAGAACTTTCAAGAGAATTTGCTGTATGTTTCAACCTGCAAGAGCAAGAGCAAGTCCCCACCAAGGAGTAGAGCGGGTGCAGACATTCTCACGATAAATATACAGACAAATTGCATTAAGCCAGGTGGACAACGACAGCAGTGGTACTGGTTCTTGACCACTGTCTTCATTTCTCTTTATCACCAATATGTCAGCCTTGTCTTCTTCTTGTTCTTCTTCTATTTCCTTTGTCCTTTTCTTTTTTCCCTTTTCCTGGGCCATGAAAATTCAAATAGTAGTCTGAGGACCCCCTCCATCTGCAAAGAATTCAACCCTGTAATTCTGGCAGGGAAGAAAAGAACAAGAAGTGAACTTGGGCGTGTTCTTCTCTGTTCCCACATGTTTGCGTAAGCCAAAGTCTCAAAGTGGCTCTCTTTCTCCTGCTTCAAGTATTCCCTTCCCAATTATAAAGAAACAGGAAGTGTCCAGCGCAGAGCCAGGTGAGTACTCTTTCTTGTGATTAAAAAGCTTTTCTTTCTTCTTCTTTTTCTGCTCTCTCGCGAGTGTTGCTGCTTTTTGTTTGGTATATTTGCATTAGAAAAAGAGTTTGATTTCTCCTTTTTGAACTTGAAAGTTCAGGGTTCCTTGAGACTTAATGCTTCTTCCTTGCTTTTCTGGAGAATGGAGGGTTCTCGTTTCTCATTGCACTCTCTCAGATTTCAGTGACGTTGGCTCTCATTCAAGGGGAGTTCAGTGTGTTTCCGGGTGAACTTTTGGAAGTTTGGAACCACCTAAAAGTTTTGCCTTTTTTTTTCCCCTCTTTTAGGCTAAGTAAGCCTTGATGGGTATATGTGGGTTTTTCACTTTGGACGTAATTGATAGATTGGAAGAAGTTAAGGACATACCGGCCCTCTTTTGCTGTGCCTGCTGCAAAAGTCGGAAAACAATATGCTTAATGTTCTCCGTCTCTGGAAGGTTGTGTCTATCCTAGCTTGTATGAGTCTAAGAGATGGAATATTTTCTTCTTAAATCAATTTAGTGACTTGCTTTGATCAAGATTATATTCCTTCCCACTTTCGGTTGATTTACTAAATTATCAAAAGGCTGTTGATTCATGTTTCCACTGAAGTATCCTCAGATGAGTTCCTTAACCACTCATATTATGGGCAGCTTGTGTTAGGTTGTTGACCTAAGGATCCCGATGGATCTGGTTTGGCTTCTCTGCATTTTCGTCCTCTTTTCCGGAGAATTGTCACTAGGACAGTCCAAACCCAATGCAGACACAGTGACTATTGGAGCTATTTTCACCTTTACAACTATCAATGGGAAAGTCGCTCAAATCGCCATGAAGGCTGCAGAGAACGATGTCAATGCAGATCCAACTTTTCTTGGGGGACACAGACTGTCTATATCCATGCACGATTCCAATTTCAGTGGATTTCTTGGCATCATCGGCGGTATACATCCTCCTCAAAGCTCTTTTTCATTCAGAATTGTTTTCATCGGTATAATCTCTTCCCTGTGCATATTAATCAGATGGTTGTTTGATTGTCAACCGTAAATAACAGCTTTGCAGTTCATGGAGACGGACACGGTTGCAATAATAGGTCCACAGAATTCAGGAACGGCCCACATTCTCTCGCATCTAGCAAATGAACTACACGTTCCCATGCTGTCATTCACAGCGCTGGACCCCATGCTCTCTCCCCTCCAGTACCCCTACTTCGTTCAAACTGCACCCAGCGATCTGTTCCAGATGATGGCTGTTGCAGATATGATCAGCTATTACAGATGGCGAGAGGTGGTTACAATTTACTCCGATGATGATCATAGCAGGAATGGCATCACTGTGTTAGGTGATCAACTGGCGGAGAGACGCTGCGATATAATGTATAAGGCAGCGCTTCCCCCAGATCCCACGGCAACTGAGAGTGATGTTATAGCTGAATTGAATAAGATAAAATTGATGGAACCCCGAGTGATCATATTGCATACATACACAAAGACAGGTCTTTTGGTTTTTGATGTGGCCAAGAGCCTCGGCATGATGGAGAGTGGGTATGTTTGGTTCGCAACTACGTGGTTGTCTAGTGTTCTGGATTCTAATTCTTCACTTTCCTCAAAGGTTGCTGACTCTATTCGGGGAGTTCTCGCACTTAGGCTCCACACCCCCGACTCAAAGAGAAAAGCGGATTTTTCAGCGAGGTGGAACTCGTTGAGCAATGGTACTATTGGGTTGAACCCTTATGGTCTTTATGCCTATGATACAGTATGGATGATTGCTCGTGCAGTTAAAATGTTCCTGGATCAGGGAAACAACATTTCATTCTCGAATGACGCGAAATTAAGTAATGTTGGGGGAGGAGCTCTGAATCTTGAGGCATTGAGCATTTTTGATGGAGGGAAGCAGTTGCTTACCAATGTCCTGCAGACAAATATGAATGGTCTGAGTGGCCCAATCAAATTTAATCCAGACAGATCTCTAGTACATCCTTCTTATGACGTCATTAACGTACTTGAAAATGGGTATCGCCAGATAGGATATTGGTCCAACTACTCTGGGCTTTCCATTGTTCCTCCTGAAGAACTTTATGCCCAACCACCTAACCGTTCTAGTTCGAACCAACATTTGAACAGTGTGATTTGGCCTGGAGGCACCAGTACCAAGCCTCGCGGTTGGGTTTTTCCAAAGAATGGAAAGCAACTAAGCATAGGAGTTCCAAGGAGAGTTAGTTACCGGGACTTTGTCGAGCAGGTCAATGGTACTGACATCGCCCAGGGGTATTGCATAGATGTGTTTCTTGCTGCCATAAAATTGCTTCCCTATGCAGTTCCACACAAATTTATCTTGTTTGGAGATGGTCGCAAAAATCCTAGCTACAACGAGCTCGTAAATGAGATTGCAGCAGATGTGAGTTGGTTCTAAGGCAGAGGACTATATTTACCATTTTAAAGAGTCTGGCCTTTCATCTGCTGATCACATTTCTTTCTGCAGGTTTTTGATGGTGCTGTGGGAGATATCGCGATTGTTACAAATCGAACAAAGATTGTAGATTTTACTCAGCCATACATTGAGTCGGGTCTAGTTGTTGTTGTTGCCCCTGTTAGGAATTTGAATTCAAGTCCTTGGGCCTTCTTGCGTCCATTTACTCCATCGATGTGGGCTGTCACAGGGGTCTTCTTCCTCATTGTAGGAGCAGTAGTGTGGATTCTTGAACACAGAATTAATGATGAGTTCCGGGGATCTCCCAGGAAACAGGTCATCACAAGTCTATGGTGAGCATTGGGTAAATGGAAATGCCACATACTGGTGTACTTTATAAGACGAAAACTGTGCATAAATCTCTAGTTTTCATTTTCTCTTCTACGTAGTTTGTATGCTTTGCCAGTATTTTCGGCTCTACTTTCTTTGAGGATTATGCTACATTGATTTTTTTAGGCCAAATCATCATTCATAGACACGGCTTGAAGGGTAGCCACATCATCTTTGCATGAGTTCATCCTAATGACCGCTCATGGTGCTCTCTGCAACTTCTGATCTGCACTACTTTTTCTTCTCACAGGTTCAGCTTTTCTACCATGTTCTTTGCCCACAGTAAGTCTTACTTTAATGCGTGATAATTTAACTGAAAAAATGTTGAAGCGACTTTAGCATATTGTGACTCTAAATGTGTTCAAATCTTCAGGAGAAAACACCGTAAGCACACTCGGTCGCATGGTGCTGATCATCTGGCTTTTCGTGGTTTTGATAATTAACTCAAGCTATACAGCGAGCCTCACATCAATCCTGACTGTTCAACAGCTATCCTCGCCGATCAGAGGGATAGATTCGTTAATAATCAGCGATTCCCCCATTGGCTTCCAAGTGGGGTCTTTTGCAGAGAACTATATGGTTGAGGAACTGAACATTCCAAAATCAAGACTTATTTCACTTGACTCGCCAGAGGATTATGCTTCAGCCCTCAAGACTGGAAGAGTGGCTGCTGTTGTTGATGAAAAACCATACATAGACCTCTTCCTTTCAAATCACTGCCAGTTCTCAATCATGGGCCAAGAGTTCACCAAAAGTGGGTGGGGTTTCGTAAGTATCTCAAGACCGTATTCATCAGCTTTAAACATATACCGCGTTTAGAAGTTGCAACCCTTGATCCGAAGAAATTAGTCAGTTCTGATTTATGACATGTTCTTCTATGGGAGAATGGAGGGAAATCGAACTTCAACTTAATGGCATGTTTCCGATTCTTTGCTCAATTGTGCATCCTGTGCCGAAAAAGGAATGACTGATCCTCGATAACTTAGTATATCCCTTGTTATGTGATGATATAATAAACTCCAACACCAGTTCACTTTCAATGATTTTTCTGCAGGCATTCCCTAGAGACTCCCCCCTAGCCATCGACATGTCCACTGCCATGCTCACTCTATCAGAGAACGGTGAGCTCCAGAAGATTCATGACCGGTGGCTGTCCAGAAAGGCTTGCGGGTCCCAGAACTCTGGCGCAGGATCTGACCAGCTTCATCTCCAAAGCTTCTGGGGGCTGTTCCTTATTTGCGGGGTTTCTTGCGCTATAGCTCTCGTCCTATATCTCTTCTTTGTCTTGCGCAAGTTCAAAGAGCATTCTCATCAAGTATCTGAGCCATCTTCCCATGGAAGCTCTCGTTCCGCACGCCTTCAGACTTTTTTGTCCTTTGTGGATAGGAAGGAGGATAAGTCTCGGAGCAAGTCGAAGAGAAAGCGGAGTCAAGAGCTTATGAATAAATACGGGGAATCTAACCTATCAATCAATGGATCCAATAGACTAGAAATTGACGTCTCCGGTTAACGTTGAAAGGGGAATGTACTGGATCCACGAGTTTACATAGCTAATAACAGCTTGGTTGCTTATTTTCAATCTTGGGTCTGGAAAGAACCGGGAATTCTCCGAGTGTAGAGTTTCACTTAATAGTCCGGGGCGGCGGTGCTTAGAGTAGGGCGACCAGTTTGTTGTGCAGAGTTTTAACTGAAGACATCATCCTCTTTTCTGTTCCGAAACGTCATGCAGTTGGATGGGGGATTACTCAAAGGCGAGTGAAGGTGATCCAGAGATGCAAACGTCTGTCGCCGACCCCAAGCCAGTTGAAGGGCTTACATTTAGGAGTCCACAACCTGTGTCGTGCTGGAAGTTGGAGCAGCCAAATGCCTATGCTCATGCAGAAGTAGAAGAAGCTGTGTGATCTTGGAAGTGAGGAAATGGTAGTAAGTTTTCTCGCCGAAACAAAACAAATGGACTGTGGTGAAGAACACTAGCTTTTAAGATCGTTTGCAATCTGACAGTGGATGAATGCAAAAACGATATTAGTGTTGTGTATCTTGGCTTGCAATGATCAGCTGAATTTGAAAGCACGAGTCTGTCGCACTTTGTAGCAGAAGAAGCTGTGACACCGCACGAGTTTGAACTTGTTCTTGCTTCTCAAAATGGATGGCATGGCATGGCATGGCACTCCGTTAACCCAAGTATCACATTTTGAGTTATATTGTTGAAAATTTGTGTACTCGATTGAACAAAAACTAAGGTTAGATACTCGATTGAAAAATGCAGAGAAAAATTCAGGGGGCTTGCGATCTCAATATCGCTTTTCAAATCTCATCAGAATTTTCAAACCCAAGTTTAATTTTTCAGTTGTACGCCCGTTTATGGAATGAGATTTGATTCACAATTCCATGTGAATAATGTAGTTTATGCAAATGAAATCAACCCGTGAAATATGACGTCATCCATGCTCATGATAATAAGGTTTGGTAGACGGCAGGCATACAGATTACAGACCCACGAAGCAGATTCTCTGCACTTTTGCACCCCCCACCAACGCCACCTTCCTCCGCCGCCGTCACCACCGGCGACCACCCCTCCGACCAATCCAAACATTCTCCGCGAAGAGCCTTAGCAAACTATAATGGCGATCTTCTGCCAATCTCCCTTCAAACCCATCACCGCACTCTCCCTCCCCAAACCCCACCAACCCCACAAAACCCAACCTTGCCTAGTCAAATGCTCCAAGACCCACCTCGTCTCCACCGAGCCCGAGCCCGTCTTCACCTCCGTCCGCTCCTTCGCCCCAGCCACCGTAGCCAACCTCGGCCCCGGCTTCGACTTCCTCGGCTGCGCCGTCGATGGCCTTGGCGACCATGTCTCCGCCCGCGTCGACCCCAGCGTCCACCCGGGCGAGGTCTCCATCTCCGAGATCTCCGGCGACAACGCCAAGAAGCTCAGCAAGAACCCCCTCTGGAACTGCGCCGGGATCGCCGCCATCGAGGTCATGCGGCGGCTCGGTGTCCGCTCCGTCGGCCTGTCGCTGACCCTCGAGAAGGGCCTGCCTTTGGGGAGCGGGCTCGGGTCCAGCGCCGCGAGCGCTGCCGCGGCCGCCGTCGCCGTCAACGAGATCTTTGGCGCAAGGTTGAGCACGGAGGAGTTGGTGCTCGCCGGGCTGAAATCGGAGGAGAAGGTCTCCGGGTACCACGCCGACAACGTGGGGCCGGCGATCATGGGCGGGTTCGTGCTTATCAGGAGCTACGAGCCCTTGGAATTGCTCTCGCTGAAGTTCCCAGCCGAAAAGGAGCTCTTTTTCGTGCTGGCTAGCCCAGATTTCGAAGCTCCAACGAAGAAGATGAGGGCGGCGCTCCCGGCGGAAATCGGGATGCCACACCACGTGTGGAACAGCAGCCAGGCGGGGGCGCTGGTTGCGGCGGTGCTGCAGGGGGACGTGGAGGGGCTCGGAAGGGCGTTGTCGTCGGATAAGATTGTGGAGCCAAGGAGGGCACCGCTGATCCCGGGGATGGAGGCGGTGAAGAGGGCGGCCATCGAGGCCGGGGCGTTTGGGTGCACGATCAGCGGGGCGGGGCCAACTGCGGTGGCAGTCACGGACGATGAGGCGAGGGGGCGGGCCATCGGGGAGCGGATGGTGGGGGCCTTCATGGTGGAAGGGAAGCTGAGGGCGGAGGCTGTGGTGAGGAGGCTGGACAGGGTTGGTGCTAGGCTTGTCAGCAGCATTCCCCGATGATAGCTCTTTCCCCTTTCTGATTGTTGCATCTTTGGGCTTGTGACGTTGGTGCTCTACTGATTTGGGTTCATGTGGGATTGTGAGTAGAAAATTTTGGTTGACAATTGAAGTTTGATTCTGAGTGAAATCAGTGTTCAGAATGCAGATTTGTCATCTATGAGTCGTCCTTTATTTGCAAGCATAAATTCATAAATCTGGGGTTGTCTTCTTATGCAGCAATTTGGCTAGGATGGAACAAAATTTATCTGTTAGTTCACTGATCGAAAGCCTAAAAACCCAGACATCTTGGTTCAGAGAACGAACACGGCTCTTACTCTTTCAATGTACATATCCACTTTGCACCGTCAGTAACTTCCTTGATATTGCTTAGCAGGCACCGATGCCTTTGCTGCTGAAAATCGGGGCTCGGAGACTCGGCAGTTCATTCTTGTTTCTTCTATTCCGGTGGTGGTCCGATGAGTGAACAAGTCGTTCTATTCATGCTTGTACACTATCCACGAGTGTTTCCGGCACATCCAACGGGGCATAATGTTCATCATTAAACAATATTCAGAACCGCCAAAACTTAGCTAAATCAGCCAAAACCAATGCTAAGCAGGGTTGAAGAACCTCCCCTAATTACAACTGGGATAAAGTAGCAGTTGCCGCAAAATAGTGTGAGACAAAACATCTATACGAAACCTGAGTGTACCCCCAATTACAGTGACTGGATCACTCGTTCTTAACAGCAAAAATCTGCTTCATGCCGAGACAGAAGAACTCTGTGATCACTTCAAGGGGCATGCCCTTGGTTTCAGGGACTTTCACGAAAACAAAGGCCCACGATAGGAGACAGAGCACTGTGAACATGCCGAAAATGCTTGCCAGGCTCGCCGATCTGAGCATCAACGGCAACGAGTAGGCGACAACGGCGTTGCTCATCCAAAACGCAAGGCCGCACATGGCGACACAGAGACCGCGGACCCTGGTAGGGAAGATTTCAGCGCATAGCACATTAGGGGCTGGACCGAATCCCATAACAAAGAAACAGATGTAGAGGACGACGCCGATGGTGGAGATCACTGCATGAACAGCAGAGCCTGCATTTACCATGTCGCCCAGCACTACGATGACGAGCGATACTATCAGCATGGGGATCGTACCCAGGAGCAAGCTCCTGCCATTGAAGAGGAATCAAAGAATGAAAAATCTTACCAGCAAAGGACATGAGAAAAGAGATGAGAAGCATATTCTTCAGTCTACAATCTATAAAAGAATCCTTGCAAACTTTCACAACATAAAATTACTGTCCGCCAACAGCAGTTACCCACAAGATTGAAGTAATGTTTCAAAGAACTTTAACATGGCAAAACTTTTTAAGTTAGATACCTTCTGCCAGATACATCCATGAGCCTCATAGCAACAGCAATGGAGGGTAGCATCAGCAAGGTCGTGATGGCACTAAGAAGTAGAGATACCGACTCTGAGCTGATGCGCAATTCTGAAAGAAGAGCTCCAATACCAGTCTGCTTAAGAATTTGGGGAGTGTAGTATAGAACGCCATTTATTCCCGAGAACTGCATTGACAATCTACATCAGCTAAACTCTAAGCTTCTTCAGCATCTAATGCTGCCGTAGGCAGAGTAACATGGAACGAATCAAATCCTGATTCTTAAGATGAAATCTAGGTCAGAACTTATCAACAGTGTGAACATATCGACATGGTAGCCAGCCACCCCATCACACCGTCGATAAACCTAGATTGTAACAACTTGCTACTTAACCTCAAAATAGAAAGCAACTCAAATTTTGATTACCTGCTGAAGTATTTGAATTCCTACACCGACGAACAAAGCGTGCTTAACTCCTGGCTCAAATAGATCCCTCCACCATAGTCCCTTTGTTGCAACTTCTGATGGATGAAGCATAGCTGGACCCCAAGGACGGATTTGCAACAGCTCCTCAGTGAAGAGAGCCGGTCGGCCAACCAAGCCAACCGCCTGGACTAGCCCCCCATCCGCAGGCTGGTCCATGCCAGGAAAAGAAGCAACAGACGCACGCGAGCCCACAACACCCCATCCACGCAAATAAATCCTCTGAAATCCTCCCTTCTTTCCATTTTCATCCTCTGTCTTGGGCCATTTCCATGCTAGCTGCCACTCGGGGCCAATGGCCACGCTATCTTCCGGTCCTCCAGTTCCTTGCATCAAACTACCCCAACCAAAGCCAATAGCTCTGCCTTGAGCAGGCAGGACCCAATCCTTCTCCGTACTTGTTGCCTGACGCGAAATCAACGGGCTCTGTAAATTATCATTGGAATCACCACTTGCAGCGTCAGATGGGTACTCATCACCCTCCATGCCAATAATCTCCTCCTCATCCTCTTCATTTGCCTGCTGCTGTCCTCCCACACTGAACAGACTTCCTAAGTGCGGAAATAGCGTGCTTCGCATGCTTGCCGTCTCAGTTAGTTTCTCATGGACCCTACCAAAGAGGTTAACGAGGGGATCCACAAAACGAACGGTTTGGCTTCCCTGCAAAGATGCAAGGCCAAGGGTGTCTTGAGCAGTGACTGGTCTGGCAACCCATGAGATACCTTTCTCTGGTTTATATATCAGGATTTGAT
Source organism: Rhodamnia argentea (assembly GCF_020921035.1). NCBI lineage: Eukaryota > Viridiplantae > Streptophyta > Magnoliopsida > Myrtales > Myrtaceae > Rhodamnia > Rhodamnia argentea. The sequence continues at coordinate 22,442,230 of NC_063160.1, forward strand.
CTTCCTCACTAGACAAATCTGGGTCATCATGAAGATCATTGGCGGGCCTAATTAAGTATTCCTCTGTAGAGGCATCACATCCAACCCCAATTCCTTCTATCAACAGAGCCATCTCACCTGTTTGCAGGAAGATGCAGGACATAAACCAATGTCGAACATGTGTATAGCAATGACGTTGGTTTGAGGAAATTAGGGAAAGATAACCATTCCTATAGCTGTTGATACAAGAAATTCGATTCGAGCTGGTGCTCAGAGGAATCTGGTGGGTTTTCCAGAGAGGGCTGCATGATTTGTAGAAATTTTATGTCTGTGACAGCAAATTGTGCTATCCTACTTTCAATTCCATTGATCATCTTTCTGCATGTCTCAGAAACTCAATGCTACACTCAAAATAAAAAAAAAATGAAATATGGTGATGGCAAAGTATAATTCATCATCTATCTAGAAACCACAGAAACATGAACTGAATGAACACTTCATGTTGCCTCCTCGTGAAAAGGTTATACTGAAAACTTTATAGAGTCCTACACGCCCTAGATCAATTTGTGTCGAAAAAAGAATGATTACCATGAGGAAAGAAAAGACTGACCAGAAACATCTTCTGCGCCACGTATCACCTGTAAGACTTTCTTGGCCTCAAGCACTCGCCCTTTGCTCACAAGCCACCGTGGAGACTCGGGCAGCAAAAGTATTGCCAGCACAACATAAACAAGTGATGGAATAGAAAGAACTCCAAGCATCAATCTCCAACTTCGTGAATGCATCAATGACAAACCAAAGACCAAGCAATACGCCACAAACATCCCGCAGGAGCCCGAAAACTGGGGGAGGGTATTCAGCAGACCCCTTATCTCGGGCGGTGACAGCTCCGACACGTAGAGCGGAACCAGAGTGACGGCCAGACCTACTCCAAGCCCTCCTACAAATCTCGCCAAGAGCAGCGTGTAAAGATTGGGCGACCAGAACATCAGGAGACCGCTAACCAAATAGAAGTTGGACGACAATATCAGCATAGGCCGCCGGCCTATGCAGTCAGCCATGGCTCCGGAACATGCGGCGACTAAAGTGGCTCCAAGAAGCGATATGGCCACAATTAGTCCTTCCATGGCGGGTTCACTCTCCAGATGGAACTCCCTCTTTATGAACAATATAGCCCCTGATGCAGAATCACAAACAAATTATTCATGGACATGATCAACCAACAGTAATCACCAATCTCAACGGAAAGCCCTGGCGTATGGATTGTTACTAAAACACAGGCGGAACACTTATTTCTCTTTTGAAAAGTTTGAAAGCCTGAACCTTTCGAGTATGAATATTTACCAGCGATGGTAGCATTGTCCCATCCTTGAAGCAAGTTCCCAAAGGCAGCAACAACAGCTATAAGCACAGTTCTGCTCATTCTTTGTACGTCTGAACTACAACAACGAGGGCACAGTCAAAACTCAGAGAGAGATTGCGAAAGTTACTGATCTGAACAGGCAAAGCTGGCTCCTTTTCATCGAGTTCTGCAAATTCAGCTGCTGGCAATGAACACCCACTTGTTCATTCTCGTTCCTCCAGTTAAAAAGCATCTATCAAATTTCGGTATGGGCGTGTCCAGACGAGCCAGAGTGTTCTTCAAGAAGAAAGAAAAAGAAAAAGGAGGGCAGCGTAGGCAAAGAATAGGATGATCCAGACAAGAAGCCCTCGGCCCTAGAGAGGGAGACACATGCTTTCATGGCCTTCTCAGCGGCTTACACGTCAGCTTTCTCCTTGACATCACATCATCTGTTGTTGTTGGCTCTCTCTCTCTCTCTCTCTCTCTCTCTCGTCAGTCCCCAGTGGCAGTAAACCAGCGGAGTTTTTGGTGAAGTTGCATCGGAAGCTGGGACTTTCGAGTCGAGAAGGCGTGATCTTTCAGCAGTCGATGCGTCTCAATACATAAAAAGGCCACGTACGAGGATGAAGATGACATTGATGGAACAGATTCCCCGGGAATTTTCTCAATGTTCGTACTGCTTGTATCGTTTCGGGTCAGCCGACGGAAGGCACTTTACATGCCGTGGCGGGTTGTGGAATCTTTCTCCATTGTGATGAAAACGTTGGTTTATGGTGAAAATCTGAACTTTCGTTTAAACACCCGTAAAATGTTTTACGGCTTGATTTCAATTGGGAGAAAGGGAGACAGAAGAATAAAATTTGGTCTTTTGATCCGATAATGGATCGGTGGCTTGATCGATTACAGTTTTAGCAACACTCGACATGAATATATTTTTTTAAGGCTACTATCACGAAAAATTCCAAACCGTACACATGTAATAAATTTTGGCCCAAACTATTTTTTCGACCCCCAAAATTTCCAAACCAATATACACTAGACAAATTTATCTAAAATTATTTTTTTTAACACAAAAAACTCAAATTGGTACATATGTGATAAATTTATCACAAACTAATTTTTCTACTACAATAAACCCCCAAATAGGTACACATGTGACCATTTTAACCCAAACTATTTTTTTTGCAATAATAAAAGCCAAATAGATGCATCCGTGATAATTTACTTCAAACTAATTTTTTGCCACCAAAATCCCCAAATTGGTACACATATGATAAATTTACCTCAAATTAAATTTTTTACCACAAAATTCCTCAAATGGGTAAACATGTGACATATTTACCTCAAACTAAATTTTTGACCAAAAAACTCAAAATTGATACACACGTGAAAAATTTACCATTTATTAATTTCCATTAAATTAGATTAATACAATAGAAAATCTCAAACCGATACGTATGTGATAAAAAAAAGAGTAAAAATTCTAAATTAATACATCGTCTCTTTGTTGCGTGCCATCCAAATTAGTAATTTGATTGTAAAATCTAACGAAAACTAACAAAAGATAAATTTTTCACAAATGTACCAGTTTGAATTTTTTGTGGTTAGAAAAATAATTTGGATAAATTTCTTATAAATATCTCAATTTGAGATTTTTTGTAGTATTAACTCTATTTTTTAGTGTACAATGAATGATTAAATTGTATTGATTTTCATTTTTAGGGAATAAATATATGAAGAGACGGCATTGGTGTGATCGCTCTTATTATCGGTAGACTGAAAACTGTCTGTGTGTACAATCGTTGAACCTTTATTTATTGTCTTGTCGCATACTTTGACGTTTGACTGACAAGATCCAACCTCAAAGTGGACAGACAGCACTTAAAGGCCTTCTATTTCGAGAGAAGTGCATCCATTTAGTGCAATTTTAATCGAACGTAGCTCCTCTTGATGGTATTTTACTCCAAACTGTAGCATGAAACCCCAAAATAAAAATCACAAGATGCACGGCGCGCTGACGCCCCTAGCAATGCAAAGGACTTTGACTTTTCTGAACTTGGAAAAGTCTAGCCGTCTTCAATTTTGGCCAGTTGCCGATCCTACCCGATCGAATGGCACGCCCCGAGTGAGCGGGTTCGACCGACAGAATTAGGCTTGGACTCAATCCCGAACCCAAATCAACTCGTCCGTGGCGATAAGGATCTAATTAAGAGCTACTCCATCCATGTCATGCCATTAGAAAGAATAGTCAGAGAGCAATGGGAAAACCTTCCTGTACGCAGCAGCCACAGCCATGTTGTTTTCTTGAAAGTTGAAACCATCTTTTTGACCCAACAAGCGACGAACTTTGGCCATGCCCAGCATATACAACGTTATCCAAATTCTCCCAACAAAAGGAGAAAAAGAGAAAAAAAATGAAAAAAGATCGTCAATCTTCATGAAGTCCGATGACTGGCCAAAACAGGGGCGGCTGAAAAATGGAAGCTTTCTATCGTAACACGAACCTTTTTAACTTTCACTGTTTTGCATAATATAATCAACGAGATAAACGGTGTTCATTATTCGGAGCAGCAGCAGCAAAAATCTTCGAAGGAAAACAGAAAAACCTTGAATTATAAAAGAGAGAGAGGAAAGAGAGAGAGATGAGAAGCAACGGTGAAGCCGCGTGAGGCGATTGCGGGAGAGAGTGAGCTGGTCAGCACTGTCCTCCGACGTTTCTCGGTAACACCCTTCTCCTTCTTCTACCCTCCCCCAAAAAAAAAAATGTAAAATTGTCAGACCATTCAAACCCTTATATAGAAACATGGGCGTTGATGTCCTGTCGTTCGTTTAAGATTAGTCGTCTTCGTCTTCTTCTTCTTCGAACGCGAGCTCCCCGGAGCGAAGGACGCTTCAAGATTCGTCCAACCCTTCATCTTTTTCTTCTTCAGGTATCAGATCTCTCTCTCTCTCTCTCTCTCTCTCTCTCTCTCTCTCTCTCTCTCTCTCCACATGTTGGCTTTCAAGATTTGCTTTACCGTAGACTGTAGATGGATGAGCTATATGTGAGCTTCCTAATTTGTCTGAACGGTGTGTTCTCTTGATTGAAAAGTTTTCTATTTTCGTACGTTCGAAGTAGGTAAAATCGAGCTGTAAGCCTGATCTGGTATGAAGTTATTGTCACGTCATGTTTTTCTGTCTCTTTGGATCCTTTAGTTAATCTGTCGAGTGTCTGATCTGGGCATTGCACGGAATCTCTTTTCCTTCCCCCCCTTTCCCACCCTAGTTGCAGGTTCTGCAATTGAAATTGCATTGCTGGATGAGGAAAAGGCCGTGAAGTGAATCTGGCGATTGCTAATTGCATTTTTTATGGGCAATACATGCCGCGGATCTTTCGGAGCAAAAGATTTTCAGGGCTTCGATCAGGCCCAAGGCCAGTCCAATTCCAGGAGGAGCACACGATCTGACCATTCTAGTTCGGACCATTCACCCTCGACCTTAAACTCCCCGCAACTCGTAGCTCAGGAATTCTCCGCTGAGACGCCCAAGAAGGGTAACAATAATAACAACAATAATCTTCAACTTAATAGTGCAGCCAAGAAGGACACTTTCATGAGGAGAGGCATTGATAACCAGCCTTATTTTGTATTGGGTCATAGGACCGAAAATATTCGCGATCTTTATGTGTTGGGTCGTAAACTAGGACAAGGACAGTTCGGGACTACTTATTTGTGCACCGAGGTTGCCACCGGGACTGAGTACGCATGTAAGTCCATCTCGAAGAGGAAGTTGATCTCTAAGGAGGATGTGGAGGATGTTAGGAGGGAGATCCAGATAATGCACCATTTGGCAGGACACAAGAATATTGTCACGATTAAGGGTGCTTATGAGGACTCATTGTATGTCCACATTGTGATGGAGCTTTGCTCCGGAGGTGAGTTGTTCGATCGGATTATTCAAAGGGGACACTACAGTGAGAGGAAGGCAGCTGAGCTGACTAAAATCATTGTCGGGGTTGTTGAGGCTTGTCATTCACTCGGTGTGATGCATAGAGATCTCAAGCCTGAGAACTTCTTGTTGGTTAACAAGGATGATGATTTTTCTCTTAAAGCCATTGACTTTGGGCTCTCTGTTTTCTTTAAACCAGGTAACAAGTTCACACATTACATTCCATTGGCGTCCAAGCATTTATCAGTGGGTGTTCGTGTTTTGAGTACCATGTGCTCAGTTTATGTTTTTCCTCTCTGTTTTCAGCAGTACGATCAATCAAAATATAATCTTTAGTTTGTTGCCATCAGAATTATATCCACACCACACATTTTTTTCCAAACAGTCAACGTCCTGGCTATTTTTCATGCATGTGTATAAAATGGCTTTTAGGGCAGAGCCATTGTGAGTTGAAAAGTACTTCATTTCTGCTTTCAGGTTAAATTAGTCTATATCCGCTGGCTTGATTTAAATTTTCTTGTGTCATATTTCTTCTGTTTGAGATCTTCCCATGCACAATATAATTGTCTGGGCATTGTAGTGAATCGTGATCCGTAGTTTCTGCTCTTTGATCCAGGCCAAATATTTACTGATGTTGTTGGAAGCCCATATTATGTTGCCCCTGAGGTGCTTTTGAAGCATTATGGGCCAGAAGCGGATGTGTGGACAGCAGGAGTCATATTATATATATTGTTGAGTGGTGTGCCACCATTTTGGGCGGGTACTACTGTCTTGCTTAATCACTCAGGAAACTCTGTTGGATATTGATAAATTGCTATTGATATTCATCCTATGGGCTGACACCAATTGCTGTTTTCAACTGGATATCAGAAACGCAGCAGGGAATATTTGATGCCGTGTTGAAGGGACACATAGACTTTGATTCAGAACCGTGGCCCTTAATATCTGATAGTGCAAAGGACCTGATCCGAAAGATGCTTTGCTCTCAACCTTCTGAACGCTTGACTGCTCATGAAGTGCTATGTATGTCAACTCTTTTGCATCTACAATTCTCAATTGCTTTTCATGGCTTGATGAAGCTGCTTGCATTGTTATAAGTTAGAGAGTGCTAGTCTATTTGATGAGCAAGTCAACATGGCTGATGACAAGAAGGATATAGAAGTACTAAGGTTCCACCCTCTGACATCCCTTGCTTCAACCTAATACAATCCTTGTGGTAGCAAGCTATAGGGCTATAGGGTATTCTATTGGCATTTGAAAGTGCTGATTCGAAGTATCTTTTTTGGAGATTTTAACCAAAAAAAATGCATCTTGAAGGTTAGAATTTGTATCATTTGAAGGCCCGTGATTTCATGAACTATTTGCAACTCTGCCATACGCTTGTATTGGATATTACGTTCATTTAGATCAAGGGTTTTTTCTCCTCTAGTTTGAACAATTGAGGAGACTGAAAATAGAATGTGCAATAGATGATTGTTTTTAATGTGGTTCACTGTGTCTAACATTTTCTTGACGTAATTTCTCAGGTCATCCATGGATTTGCAAAAGTGGAGTTGCTCCTGATAGGGCGCTGGATCCAGCTGTCATGTCCCGTCTCAAACAGTTCTCTGCTATGAATAAATTGAAGAAGATGGCTTTGCGGGTATGATATTATTATTTAGTTGAACAAAGATGCATATCCTAATGATTTTGTAATTGTGAGTGCTCAACGCACAGCATATCAGTGCTATTCAGATTCCTTAGGAAGGAAACTTATAAATAACTGAGCAGAATCACAAAATACCTCTCGAATCGAATCACCTTAAAATGCATCTTGTTGGGGGATTGAGTAAATTTAAGGACATTTATGGATGTTCATATTGTTTCAAGCATGCACCCGAGGAACTTCAAAGTATCGTAATACAGGAGTAAGTCTAATTTGTGTCTTTGCTGCCATCAGGTAATAGCTGAAAGCCTTTCAGAGGAGGAGATTGCTGGTTTGAGAGAAATGTTCAAGTCAATGGACACTGATAATAGTGGTGCGATCACATTCGATGAACTGAAAGCTGGCCTGAGAAGATATGGCTCCACAATGAAAGATACTGAGATCAAAGATCTGATGGATGCAGTGAGTAGTTTGCTTTAAAGCGAGTATTTGTTGCCTATGCTGTTCACATGTGAATACTTTTGAATTTCATCACTCTTCTTTGGATGATCATGTGACTTACATCAGTTTTTTCATCGTTACTCTTTTGTTTCACATTTTGCCTTTTAATTCATTAAATTCATTCTTGTTACATTTCCATACACCTCATTGTTGTCCCCAGTTTGCTTTGACAAATTAGAATGAGTGGGGACATATTTTAGTTATCAAGGCTAGTTATGCACATTAAGCGGAATTAATTATGATTGGAGAAAGATCCTTGCTTCTATGTATATCAATGTGAATGTTTTAAGTCTACTCAAACTACTCTTTCTTCTTCTTCAATGGCTTGAGATTTAAGTAAAGTAATAACTAAATGGGGCAAGTTAGGGGCTGACTGACCGGCTGAGAAGTGCCAAAAGCTTCCATAAGTCACTTGATTAGTGATGTAAGATTGCCTTTTTTTACTTGACCTAAAACTGCTACCAATTTTTTTTTGTCCGCCTATGTTATTCTGTCATTTTCTAAGTAGATGAATTTACTGCTCAGGCCGACGTGGACAACAGTGGAACCATTGATTATGGGGAATTTATTGCTGCGACAATTCACCTTAATAAACTAGAACGCGAGGAACATCTCGTTGCGGCGTTTCAATACTTTGATAAGGATGGAAGTGGTTATATTACTATTGATGAGCTTCAGCAAGCATGTGTGGAGCATAATATGACCGACGTCTTCCTTGAAGATATCATCAAAGAAGTCGATCAAGATAATGTAAGTCGACATAAACCGCTGAGGCGGAACATCCTTACTTTTATTTCTTTGAATCGCAAGCTAGTTCTCAGAAAGTCTACATTAGCATGTGAGGGAACAGAAGAAAACTTGACTTGATGGAGACTCTTCAAATCGATGTATGGAACTGTTGATCAGACATTGTGTATCTTCACAAGTGTTGACTGGAGGATTTTACATATTAACGTTTTTCTTTCTTCATAATTTGTTGGTAAGCTTGTTCAAAGAAAATTGCAGGGTCCTAGGAAAAGATATGTCTTGTCTAGGGTCATATGCCACATTTAATGTGATGCTGGCATTTAGACAGCAGGGCTAAGGTTCGAATCAAATTGATCCGTTTGTAGTTTGTAGTATTAGTTCGGGGAAGCTGTGAGAATCTCTCCTATGTAGCTAACGACTGGTCACCTTCTTATCCTGTCTTTTCCATTTATCTGCCTTTTTATAGGTAACCATGATATCTTCAATTCTTATTCATGGATGTTGTAGCCTCATGGAACGTCCGCTCATAGCTGATATCATGCTTTTGCTGATATCGCGATGTTGCAATTCTGTGATCCCTGCATTATGTATGACAGGATGGAAGAATCGATTACGGTGAATTTGTTGCGATGATGCAAAAAGGAAATGCCGGTATTGGAAGACGAACCATGCGAAACAGTGTGAATATAAGCATGAGGGACGCACCTGGGGCCCTTCAGCTTCCAAAGTAGGAGACCCATTCTAAGGTAGCTTCACATAGCTGGGAACTTTACTTTTTGTATAAGATCATCAATGGAAAGTGTATATAATTGTTCATGTTCGCTTTCTCAATCCGAAACCAATGATGACTGTGTTTACAATCATGGGCAAGTGCCTTAGCATTTCTCTCTCTCATCTCAGATTTAGCCTCATAGCTTTGCTCTGGCTCCGGAACAGGTTGAGAAGAGTTGCAGATTCGTCGCCGACTGCAAGACGCGGGCAGATTCTAGTTCCTTCCTCCGTATCACTTGGAAGGTCTATGATGTCGGCGAGCATTCGGGCCATCAAGAGAGGCTCTGTGGCTCGAGTCCTGCTTTTTACCTTGCTATGTTGCTGTATAACTGTTAAGAATAGTGTGTTTTTTCCTTAGTGTTTGTGAGCTTTTGCCTGTAGCTGTACATCTATTGCTCTGATTTCCTGTATGTAGAATAATTGATTTGAGAGAGTTCCTTCTTCTTCATGAGGACCTGTGTATGGAGTTTCCTTTTTTTTGGGTAGAACCATGCAATGTGTCAGAGTTAATGAAGTTGGGTTATTCCAATATTTGGTTATCTTTATGCTTGCCAGGAATGTGTTCCTATAATCTTGAAATATTGCTTGAAAATAATGCTGTCTGTTTAACTAAAAATTAATTATCAATTGGAAAATTATTTTGGCAAAGATGACTGCTTATATTGCTTGAAAAAATTTTAGCCACGATATATTGTCATTACTGATTATAATTCCTATCGAAATGGTTTTTTTTTTGGATCGAAATATCGAAATGATTAAATGGTCGTTTTTATTGCTTGTAATTGTCATTGCTTCCAATTAGGAATCCTCGCTCTTGTAGGTGCTTGCCTGCTAGTTCGATACCATTTGTATTAATTAGTTACTTTTAAAGTCGCGAATTAACAATGTGACTCCCTATCATATATTTCATTTTATGATTCTTATTAATTTTAATTCGATCTTGTGATGGTACTATCAAGAACATGTAAAATCGCGCTACGTCTCGTAACAACTACGATAAGAAACTTGCAATCGTCATCGAATCCGCACTGCTCGTATTAATGTGTGGTATGAACTAAGAATTTCACCCTCCTATTTACACCAAACATTAGAATTCCCATATGCAATGGGGTATAACTTAATAAATTATCTATTTTAAGATATATTCTGATTCTACACGAATGAAAATATTCACAAATAATTTAAACAAGAGTGACTCGTAAAGTTTAGAAAATGGGAAAATAATATATTTTCAAAGAAAAGAAAATACGTGTATGAATAATTTTATCTGGCGGTATTGGTAAAACACTAAAAAAAAAAATAAAGGTTTAAGGTACTTTACATGAAATAAAATTTTTCGAATCGCGAAATTTCAAGAAGTCCAAAATCTTTTCTTATTTTCTTGTTTTTCTATAGGGATAATACCACGGAAAATCTCAAACCGGTACAACCGTAATAAATTTACCCAAAACTATTTTTTTTACCACGAAAAATCTCAAACCGGCACACATGTGATAAAATTATCATCTGTTAATTTTTGTTAAATTTTACCTTCAAATTATTAATTTGGATGATAAGTGACAAGTAAAGGGTGCGTTAGTTTGGATTTTTTTTTACCTTCTGTTTGTTAAGTGTATCGATTTGGGATTTTTCGAAATATTAACCCAACTTAATAGAAACTAATGGAGGGTAAATTCGTCACGGGTATATCAATTTTGAATTTTTGGTAGTAAGAAAATAATTTTGGGGTAAATTTATCACATGTGTATCATTTTGGTATTTTTTGTGGTAAAAAAATAATTTTTGGTAAATTTGTCACAGGTGTATCAGTTTAAGAGTTTGCGTGATCAAAAAATAGTTTGGAGTAAATTTATCACAGATGTTTTGTCATACTAACCCTTCTCTATACTGTAATTTTCCAACGAATGTGAAATGGCAATAATGACCTCGGGTCCCCATGCACCGACACTTTTAACCGAGATGGTTTGGAGGCAAACCTACCGCTCGCTCGCTGTCCCCCACAATTCCGTCCTTTTTGTTTTATACTCTGTATTCTCTTGCTCCCTTCATCTTCAATTAAACAAAATTGAAAGAGCGACCAAACTTTGTCCTATGTGAAAATACTTTTATTTCCCGTCTATCAATTTCACGACATTCCGGCTCAATTAATTTTTAGACTTTACTGACATAATGATCTTTGAACCACTATAAAAATAACAGCATATTATGAGCCATAAATTTTTAAAAAATAAATGAATAATTTTTATGGTACATAATATGCTGCCAATTAATCTTGTATTAAACGTAAAATTGTGACGTAAATAAATAAGGAAATTGAAAATAAAAATCAAACTTCTTTTCCGTCTTTTAACATCACATCAACCTCGCTGGCAATGATTGGCATCTCCTCTCTCGAGAAAATATTATTCTTCTTCTAGCAATCGACCTGTCACCGACCGACACGCCAAGACAGGAAAGAGGAAAAGGGCTGGTGCGCGCGCAGCAACCTCGTTCGCTCGCGGGATGTTGTGGTTGGATCTCAGAACGTGGTCAGGTCAGTGGTCAACGTGGGTGGAACTCACCCTCCATTTCTCCCTCCCCTTGTTTCCGGATCACGACCCGCCAACTCAAAAAGATGCCGGCGACGCAACCATAGCCTCGCTGCAGAGACTTCTCGGCGCTGGAAAAGTTTCCAGGCGCATTGCGATGTGATTCAAGCGAGTCTCGCTCGCAGATCTCGTCTCTGCGACGTGTTTCGTGCTCCAGGCGTTTGCGAAACTGATGCTTGAGCAGAGGGAAGAACAGAGGTTGCTAACGCCAAAGAGACCCAGAAAAACAACAACAACAACAGCTGTTCTTTATACTGCAATAACTCTGAATCTGACTTCCAGAAGGAGAGAAGCCAGCTTTGATTTAATATAACACACTCTCAGTTTGGTCTCTAATTACAGGCCCAGAAGCGAAAAAACGAAAAAAGAGCAATCTTTTTCATCAACATCACGAACATGAAGAGAGAGAGAGAGAGAAGAAATGAGAAAACAAGAAAAGAATAAACACATGAAACAATCGCTGTAACAGCAAGAAAAAGAAGAAGAAGAAGAGGGAACTCGGTCCATTGGAGTCTGGATCTCGGGGTCTTTTATTCCACATCGTTTCTGGATCTTGGGATCTCTCCTCCTCCTCCTCGTCATACTTGTTCTCGTTCTTCTTCTTCGATCTCTCCCTTACAAGCTCTCTCAGTACGGGCATTACATCAATCCATTAATAAGCTTCCACGAACGACGGCGATCTCCTGCCGTGATCGAAGTTCTGGGCATAGCTCACAGGGTCGTACCGACATGTCCGGGGGAGGCCGACGTGGTTGTCCGACCCGACGAGCCGCCGGATCTCGGACCGGACCTTGTAGAACACGTGCCTCCAGCTCCCCCTGTTGTGGGACCCGATGGCCTTGGTCTCCTCCTCGTTCATCTCCAGATCCTGAGCGAAGACGGGCTTGCGGGACATGATCCAGGACCAGCCCCAGTCCCACCACTTCCTGATGGAGCCGCCGGCGGAGGCCCCGATGGAGGAGACGGACCTGGTCCGGCGGAGCAGGTTCCACGAGGAGGAGGTCGCCGGCTGGATCTTGAGGGAGAGGGAGGAGAGACGCCGGCGGAGGCCCCGCTGGAGGGTGTCGAGGCCGCTGCCCTGATGCTCTGTTGCTCTCTGGGAGAGGGGGAGGGACGGGGCGGTGGAGGAGAGGTTGGGGATGAAGCTCCGCTTCTGCATCGTGGGGGTTGGTTATGGAGGCGCGGGTGCACCGGAAGAAGGAAGACGAATGGAGAGAAATGGCGATGGAGGAGGAAGGGGAGAGGCAGAGGTGATCACAGCTGCATCACAGGCTGGTTTTTATTCGCCTTTTTCTGTGGAAGGCGTACGACGGTGGGGGTGGCCGTGGCCGTAGCGCGTGGGGTCCACCGCTCGTATTACGTGGAACTAATGTTGGTGCCGTCGGGCGATCCATCGTAATTGCACAATGTCATTACCGTAATTTTCATAAGAATTCCAGTCGTCTTATATAAATAAATAAATAAATCTTGAACGATTTTTAACGTTAAAACTCGAACGAAGCAATCGTCATTCAATGTCGGTGGTACTATTGTTAAAGTCCTTAAGTTATGCGATGGCGCATCGTGGGACGTGCCACGATTTTCTGTCGACTGCCGAAAAAAGAAAAAGAAAAAAAAAAGAATAATGTATCAGTAAGGCAAAAAGAGAAGGAAATGATGATCAAAAGGTCTAATCATCCTTTAATCGGAGCTAGCTATATTCTCGACCTTAGATGCGAGCGGGAATTTACTTTTTGGCCCGTAATTCCTGCGAAAAGAGCACACGTCAAATTGTCCGTTTTGCCCCTTCCTTTGTCACCGTTGTGTAGAGCAACCGGCGAGCCTTTTTTGTAGGGGGGCATGGAGTTTGATGACGAGCCTCGTCAGAAATGTAGTTTTCGCCGATGAATTAACAATTTTTGGTCAGGGATGACAGTAGATCGCCCCTCGTCGGCCGCGCGCTTGGTTAACAGATGCGCGCAAATTGCTCCGAATCAAAACTCGTGCACGAGTTTGTTGAGAATGTGATTCATGCTTCTCATCGACGGGAAGGCGTGAAGATCCCGCTCCCGCGAGAGCAGGCTGAGGTCTAGGATGCGCTCCGGCGGAGATCGCGAAGGCAGCTCCCCGAGCCATCATAGGATATTTATAGTTTGAGCCCATAATATTTCATTAGTAGTTTGAGCTTTGCCCGTAAATAGTTCTTGTTATATATTATCTCTTTCTTATTGCAATTGAGAGATCTAATAAGGAGGTGTGATGTGCCAAGTGTAGTTGAATCATCTTTTGGATATAACTCTAACTTAAAAGTAAATCAAGATAAATCTCGTGTCACGATTTCGTTTTCTCGCTTTTACGTTTTACTTCGTTTGTGGTTTCTGAATTCTAATAGGGTTGACTAGTTCAAATTTAATATTTCATGGATTTAATATTTCGTGGATTTTCAGATAGTTCGATCTCGATGCTCGTGTCCTTAAATTAGCAACTTGTGCATTGCGAACTACTTTGAATCAGAGCAACCTTACGCATTCCGAATCTAACTGATCTACGATACTCGTATAATACTTTATAGACCTTTAGGTAAAATCGAGTCTTTACGTCCGTACTCTTATTTATTTTTATTTTTTTTTGCTCTTTCTTGTATATATTTATCATTACTTGCCAAAGCGTCCATCAACATCATTACCTGCCAAAGCACGTGGGGGTCTCGTGAAATTATCTGTCGTCCAAACGTAGTTGCAGTCGGAGACGAGGCTACTTCCCCAATCATTTAAGCATCGCATGTGCTGGTTTAGCAATCTTAATTATAAACAATTAGAAGAAGTTTAAGAAAAAAGTTTTTTTTTTCGGGTGCCATTCTTAGTTCTTTATTTAACTTTTTTTTATTTATAATTTTGTACGCTTTCTTATGAATTTTAGAATTTGAATTCGAACTCCTACGTAGCGTTAGATATCGAATTTTCGAAAGAAAAAAATGGTAAAGTACCTCAAATCTTCAAAATACACAAACATAGTGATTTTCAAGCCGCCCGGAGGATTTTCGCGACTTGTTGCAAACCGAAACTTTGCTTTTCTTTTCCGCAGGAAATTTTGTGCGTAATTTATCGATTTGGCTTAGAGAAAGAGCAAATAACATCTAATCTAGAGTATTTTTCACAATAGCGATAAAAAAAAAAAAAAGAAAGTCGATGATTTTTTGAGTAACCAAAACGATTGATTTATTTTTTTTTATATTACTTTCTTTTTAAAGTGCACCGGAAAAAAAGCTTACTTTAATTAGTTAAACTTCCGATCAGGAGATATTATGCTAACTTTATTGGTCAAGTAAAGTCAATCCGGAAAAACTCTCAATAAATCTCGACCATATATATTTGCATTTTTTTTTTAAAGAAAACACGAATATATTTATGTTTATTTTTTTTTATTTTTGAAGGAACAAAGAAGAAGAGATAAGTAATTGGAGGCCTCAAGCGCAAGCCCAGCCCATATGCATTTGCAGGATCATCTTCTTCTTCTTCTTCTTCTTCTTCTTCCGGTCTGTCTCCACTGATTAGTGAAGCGTGCGGACGCTGGCAGAGGAGTTGATTTGCGCTGCTCGCCAGCTCGAGATCTCGAAGGAAACACGCAGCTGATTCGACATCGAAAATGGAGTATCGGAAGCTCAAAGATCAGGTCCGTGCTTTGAGCCTCGGAAATCTTACTCATTAGTACGACGTTGTAGTTGTGCGCTGCGGACGGATGTGAGGATTCGTCGTGCGCGAGTGCGGGTTATCGCATCCTTTTTCTTTTCTTTTTTGTAATCTTTTGGTTTGTTTTGAGTCGAACGAGCTGGATTTCGTTGCTGTAAAGTAGATCGTGACTGCTTGGAGTTCGCTCCCTCCGCTCCTTTCGGAAACTTTGTGTTTCTCGGCGCTCTTTGTTTGTACTGATTGCGGCATTGATCCTCAATTAGCTGGAACTCGTCCCCTTTCAAGTATTTTTTAGGAACTCTCCTGTAATCGAGCCGTGTGTTTGTCGAATTGGCTTGCAGAAAGTTTTCCTGCGTTGAAAATGCTTGTGGTTTTCGGGTTCTGCGAAGTTTGAGTTCTTCTCAGTTCCTATGTGGCCAATTCCGCAGTCATTGTCCCTGAATTTTAGCTAAAATTGTGTGGAACGGTGTAATTTTTCAGGATAAGGATGGGGACACAAATGAAGACGACGTAGAAAGCCTACGAGGAAAAGCTATTTCAGGCGGTATGTTTCTGTTAAAGCCCACCCTAGAACTTGATGCAGCTTTTAATGGGTAATCTATCTAATTTATGTTAGGTTCCATGCATCTGCTTTTTCTGTAAATCATATTTTGGCGTGACTATTCGGTATTTTCTACTGATCATGCAGTTTCACTGAACCCCTTGGCTACCTTGGGAGGCAGCTCTGGTGACCGGTCTAAGTGGAAGCGCAAGTGCGAACGTTTGGTTTTCTCTGTTATACTATTGTAGATCACGTCTTTTTTGGGTTTTGGCAAGGAAGTATTGATGGCAGGTCTTTTTTTCTATGGAGATAGGTCAATCGTCACGCTTGCTTTGACAATTCTTACTAGTTCACAATCAATCCTCATTGTTTGGTCCAAGAGAGCTGGGAAGTATGAGTATAGTGTTACCACTGCAAATTTCATGGTGAGATTACATCGGTACCTTCTGATGTCATGACGTGAATGAGCATTCAGAAATCTAATAAAATCTTTGGATGCCTAGGGTGGGTATATGTATGAGCATGCTTTAACCATTTTACTGTTTGTTGGAGTCAGGTGGAGACTCTAAAATGCGCCTTGTCACTTGCTGCCTTGGCAAGAATATGGAGAAGAGAAGGGGTTACTGAAGATAACAGGTTACTTTGCCATTCATTTTCTGGAAGTTAATTAGTAGGAGCTTGTCCGAGACAAAAACGATATTTGGCATGGTTATCGTGTTGTCGATTTTCCTGTTTTTTGTATTTTGTTTTTAGCATCCCATTAATATCTCTTTGAGATAACTCCACAATATGTTTCGCTTGGATGGTGCGATATTAGTGTTTCTTAATGGTCTCCTGTTTATGAAGATCTTCAAGAAGATCTCATTGAGAAGTCGTTTACCTTGTTTATTATTCTAATCACCTATATAAATGAACATTTTTCATTGCTATGATGAAAATTGAGTGAAGTCATTCTCGTCTTCTTTCTAATCTTGGTGTAGGTTGAGTACAACATTGAATGAAGTCATTGTCTATCCTATTCCTGCATTTCTTTACCTTGTCAAGAATTTGCTTCAGGTCAGTTGTTGCGCCCTGTTCATTCTTTATTGGTGGTGATATTGATTTAATCTTTCTTCTCTAATTAATTATATGCAATTACAATTCAATTTCTCTGGCAGTATTATATCTTTGCATACGTGAATGCTCCTGGATATCAGATACTGAAGAACCTGAATATCATAAGTACTGGTGTTTTATACAGAATCATACTTAAGAGAGAGTAAGTCCATCTTTACACACTTGCATGGTTTTATTTTTTATGAGAAGTGTGTTTTTGTAAATCGGGTAAAGGCAATATGCGATGGCAATACTAGGATCCAAAGAAAAGTTTATTTGTCCTTTTTGTGGGAACTATGTTGGTTTTAGAACCATTGCAAATGATGGACACAAGAAAATAGTAAAGTACGAAAAATTTCTTTTTAAATGAAGTATACCATAAAAAAGTGCAGATTACACGCAGTTAGTTTTCTCAATTTTGGCTATTCGATGATGAATTGTAATCTAATGGCTCTGGCATCTCAGATTGAGTGAGATTCAGTGGGCAGCCTTTGTTCTCCTTTGTGCAGGCTGCACTACAGCGCAACTAAACTCAAAGTGAGTTTGTCCTTCCTGTCAATTCTTTTTCTTGCTGTAATTTGCTAGACCATGTATTATGTCTAAATTCTTCCCAGTCCTGGTCATGTAATCTTTTGTTATTAACCATCTGTGCTGGTAAAATGGCTACAAAGTAGATTAAGATCTGCATAAGCTTTTATTCACTAGCAGTAGTTTCCAAATATTGTCGCCTCTGTTCTATAGTATGTACTTTTATTAGAGAACTCCAAAATACTGTCGAATTGATTCTTTATGATGTCTCGGGTAATTAAAACCCTGTGCAGCTCAGATCGCGTCCTTGAAACTCCAGTTCAAGGTTGGATAATGGCAATTGTAAGTTGCTGGCTTCTTTTCTTATCTTTTTGAGTTTGGATAGAGCAAAATAAAGAATTAAGGGGAGAAAAGCATTGTTTAT
Organism: Rhodamnia argentea; assembly: GCF_020921035.1. Lineage (NCBI taxonomy): Eukaryota > Viridiplantae > Streptophyta > Magnoliopsida > Myrtales > Myrtaceae > Rhodamnia > Rhodamnia argentea. The sequence goes on from NC_063160.1 coordinate 22,459,986, forward strand.
TTTAATAAGTTTAGCCTTCACTTTTTTCAATTTATTCTCAGGTAATGGCACTTCTGAGTGGGTTTGCTGGAGTTTACACTGAGGTATGTTGTGTATGATCTTAAAGTTTCTGGACTTGGCTTCATCGAAGCATCACTTGGTAATTGCTTGCTCTATTAGTTCTGTATAATGTGACCAGGGATGTCATGTAAATGCATTCGATTATGTTTGCCTGAAATGCATAGTGTTTCCATTCAGGATTTGTTGGAACAAAGGAAGAGATATGCTGCACATGCTTTGATGCTGATTAAGAGGTTCCTCTTTTGCAGGCTATAATGAAAAAGCGGCCTTCTAGAAACATAAATGTGCAGAACTTCTGGCTGTATATATTTGGGATGATCTTCAATGCTATCGCGATAGTCATCCAAGATTTTGATGCAGTTGCAAACAAGTAATCTAACCTTCCTTTATGCATCTATGTCTAAGATTGCACCTTTGAATGAGACCTTGACATAGTTGAAGAATAGTTTTCTGGTGCGCTCTACCGTTGAAGTGCTGCAGTACCGATGCTTCATTGAAAATAGTTGCTTTCCTCTTTGAACTTCCAGGGGCTTTTTCCATGGATATTCTTTGATTACAACTCTCATGATTCTCAACCATGCACTGAGGTGCGTAATTTTTTGGTATTAAAGCTTTGCTTCTCATAGCAGACTATTAACTGTGAATTGATCAAACAAAATTTTAAGCTCACTCTGCCATTTTTGCGGAGTGTCATTTGTTCATATGTTATTGCTATTGTTGTGTCAACCTTTTCTGATTTTAGTCTTAGCATTTTTCTGTCTGTTTTCTGATATCACAAACCAAAATAGGACAATTTGTTTTCTTTCTCTTTTTGCATGGATGCACAGGTGACTCAATATTATTTGAAGCCAGATATGGTTAAACCTTCTCTTCTTCGAGTTAAATTGATCTACAGTTCTTATTCTTGTTGTGCGTAAACAGTGGCATTGCTGTGTCTATGGTGATGAAGTACGCAGACAATATTGTGAAGGTAAGACATCTTTTGCATTTGGCATCAAAGAGTGAAACATTATACCAAATTAGGATCCAGTGTGGTATACTATGTTTCTTCTATCTCAACATTTTGTACATTTCATATTTCACTTTGAGGCTACATTTTAAGTGCCTAATATGCCTGTAATATTTGCCATGAAATGGTAAATTGACTTGTAACTTGAGCAAACTCTTTAATAGTCCCCCACATCAGTAAAAGTGTATAAGCCTCAGAGGCCTTGCTTGTCCATAATCTGGTGTTTTTCTGCCAAAGGAAATCAAGCAATGCTACTCTATCGCCAGATTCTTTAGACACGTCGCCTTGATTTTATGTCCCAAAAAGCTAGGATTGAGGTTGTTCGCTATGTTTATGCCTTTTATATGACATAATCACTAAATGATTAGGATGATGGTTGTTGGTTTTCATAGGTCATAATAAGTGGACTGGAAACGACTGACACTCTTCTGTGCTTATTTTGGAGAGTTCCTACTAAATTTTATAAATTTCAAATGAGCAGGTATATTCTACTTCAGTGGCAATGCTTCTGACAGCCGTTGTTTCTGTGTTTCTCTTTGGGTTTCATCTGTCCCTTGCCTTCTTCCTTGGTTCAACGTAAGATTCTATTATGCTTCTCTATTCATGTCTCATTTCTTACTCGTCACATTTTGAACTGTACTTTTCTCCATTCTCCAATCGCCAAACATTACAAATCTGCTGGCTTTGTTAGCATAGTCGGTGGTTGAGAAGGATCATATGGTGAATAAAACTCTTGACAATGCATTTTCTGCTACTGTTTGCACCAGCATATGTAAAGACACTCACAAAAGGGATCTGCTATGGTCCCATGCTAAAAAGCCATGGCATGGTATCTTGCTTCAGAATAGTAATTTCTCCTATATGGGTAGTAATTTAGTGTTAGCAATCTTCATTTTGGAGGTAGTAACAATGACACAGGACCGAGGAAATCCCCATCTTATAGGATGAACCTGGGTGATTCTTCAGTTAATGTCCTAATTGTTCTCTGTATATTTGCAGAGTTGTCTCTGTCTCAGTGTACTTGCACTCCATTGGGAAGCTGCGAAGATAGTAAGTTATGTCTTCTCTGTCCACCGAACAACATCGTGCTCTACGGCTTCTCCTGCAGTTCTTCCTTTCGATGATTATTCATTCCTTCATTGATATTGAATCATACGGTCAAAGAATCAGATTAACCAGAGCAAAGATCACCTCCTGTAACTCTCATATGTGTGCAGAGTAGAAGTGTAGAAAGAACAGTTATTTTTCAAGTGTTGCTTCTTGGGCAAGTAAGATATCGGTCGGCTTCCAATTTGTTTGGTTATTAAAGCTGTACCTATAAGGCCTTGATCTATTGTGACATATACAGTATAATCGGATATGCTGGCCACCCGGCACTGACGGTGTTAACCTCCGATTGAGCAAAAATTAGGCAATCTGAGCGTTAAGAGAAGTTCAGAAGCAAAAAGATCTCTTGATAACGCACTTCTTTTCTGTTCTGGCTTCTCGCACCAGCCTTATAACAGCGGTAGCCGCGCTGTGGCTGTGCCTGTTTGCTTTTTCATTTTAGAACTAAAAATCTTACTCAGATCCTATCATATCGATCATTGTCCAATAGAATCCTAATTTATAAAGCACTTCCAACACATTTAAAACATAATAAGAAAGGTTATTTATGCATCGTTTAATATATTTATTTTCGTTTATTGATTAGCGATATAATCATTTAATTTGTTTTTAGTTTATCTAAACATCTCTTAATCGAAAGCAATGTTTGGTTACGTCTTATAATATTATTTTTAATTCTTTGTCATGTCTAACTTTTTTTGGTCGGAGGCAACATTTAAATTTAATGAGCAATTAGTACACAATATATTATTCATCGTGTACATATTTAATGGAGAAAATGAAAGGAAGTAGAACGGTTGTGTGAATTTTAGCGTGACGCATAATAAAGCCTAAACGAATATATACACTTCGGTAATTACATAAATCTATCACTTACAACATGAACTTCACATTTAAAAAAGGAAACATAGCTTTGAAAAAAAACCTTCTCTTTTGAGTGGTCTTGAAGGTAGTTTTAAGAAAGCTTGATCAATTTCGCTATGAAGCAGAAGAAAACACACGTTCTAAAAAAGAAAGAGATCTGCCATTGGGGCCAAAATAGTTTTCCGGGAAGAATTCTAACAAAAGTCCTAAATTTATTATAATTATGTAAAATTCAATCATAAGCTTTTTTTTTTTTTTTGGTCAATTCAATTCTAAATCTTTTACGTTCATGCCAATTCAGTCCATTTGGCCAATTTTGATTGGAAATCACTAACATTGCATGATTGATGCTAATGTAGATAATTTTTAATTGTGTCTTAATTTTTTCCAGTTTTATTTTTTTTTTTTTCTCTTTCTCCTTTCTTCTTCCCTTTCTTCTACCTCCAGTCGGCCGGTTTACAATCTTTTTAATAATATTTTAATATTTCTTAATCTTTTAATTTATTTTTTAATATTTGCTTTTCTTTTTTTTTTTTTTTTTGGTAAGGTATTTGCTTTTCTTTTTCTCTCCTTTCTCTCTTTTTTTTTTTTTTTTTAACTTCATTCTTTCTCCTGTCGATGGTTAACATACAGCGACCGGCAAAGGGGCAAAGAGGTTGGGCACGAGGTGCGGGCAAGGTCGAGCCTCGCCATGGCTAGGCGAGGTTGACCTTGCCGGCCCGCCCTTGCTTTTGGGCGATCGTCAAACCTCAGCAACCGGCCGAAGGAAAAAGGAAGTAAAAAACAAAGATAAAAATAAATAAGTAAATAATTGAAAAATACTAAAATACTAATTAAAATTATTCATGTCGGCGCCGACCATGGGCCGCGCTATGTAGGATGGCTGGCATCCATGCCAGCGACTTCCAATCAAAATTAACCGGATGAACTGAATTGGTACAAATACAAAAGGTTTATAATTGAATTGGCCAAAAAAAAATTAGGACTAAATATGCAAAATTACAATATGTTCAAGATTTTTTTTATAATTCTCTCTCCAAAGGGTGAAAAACTTTTCTTCTTCAAAATGAAAAATAAATTCTGTTTACTAAAATGCCTTCGCCTCCTTACGAAGTCACCATATGCTAGTTAATAGAAAGCAGCATATTTTAAAGGAGAGGGAGAGCACCACATTGAAGGGTTGACAATCCGGCCTAGAAGATTCTGCTTCACAAGAAGATGGCAGGAATGTGGCATTGCATTGTTAAAGCCTTTGTGCTTCCTTCACTTGATTCTCGAGAAATAACATTTAGCACCCTTTGCTTGAACAAAGCACATCATAGGACTACGAACTTCATCAACTCTGTTGATGTGACACCAATGTACAAGAATAATGCCAATCTAGAGACAAAGTTCCCCAAATTACCAATATATAGCTGCGGTTTCAAATGGCAGAACATCTTTGTTCCGGCTTCATCTCCCCCCTGCGCCTTCATTTGAATGCCTCATTTCTTCGCCTTTGCAAACCGGAGGCATCTATATTTCTCACCACTCACAGTGATTTCAAGAGCTCCATCTTGATTGTCTTGAGATGCGGTACCCATCAGAACGCTTTTCTCTTTCTCGAGGTTTTCTTTCTCCATCTTCAGTCTTGCTTCTTGTCGGGCAATTTCTGCCTGAAATAGATAATGCGTTAAAGCTCGAAGATATTGCTCCTCTCTTTACACAAGGCAGAAAGAAAAACAGATCGAGCACGCTATTATACTGCAACCTAACCTCAAAAGAAAGTGACAGGCAAGCTATCAGACAAACTCAAAGACCAATTTTTTTTGGGCTGAAAAACTCCAAAAAAGAAATACATTAAATGAGCATCAAGTATAAAATTTTGTATACTGCCAGTAAGAATCTACAAATAGCTTCATGTATGATGTTGAGAAACAGAGGTGACTGATTCGAGCCTAATAGCAGGTCAATGCAGAAGCCAATTTCAGAGCAGGAGCCCATATGAGATCGATGAACCAACAGACTTGTTAGCAAACATTAGAAAACTTGAAATAAACTATCCACGACTTGATGGTCCAGCAACTTGCACAGACATTACTTTCATGAAGCTGTTTGTACCAAGATATTGAATTAACAGGAAAAGAAAACACAGCTTGCTGCTGACAGCAGATTGGTATTTCCTTAAATGGAGACCTCAAATATTGGCAGTGTCTATATTCTTAGGATTGGATACCTCTCTGAATGTGGAATGACGTATAAGTGTTTGAACTTGAACAATCCTCCTCACAAGACACCATCGTCCTAGCAATGTGGCAGATGAAATGAAACACTCTAGATGAGATATGGGGAGATACTTCTATACCCTTCATCCTTATAGCTTTTCAGGCGTCTGAAGGCTCTATGCTTTGATGTGGCAATGATTAAGTTGTAGGAAGCACCCAGCAGAGCTCAGACAAAATAGAAATAACAGAGTGGAGTTGATAGACCATTCTTTTTTTTTTTGGTCAGATAGTTGATAGACCATTCATAATCAAACTAACCAACCCCATTTACCCATTGGAGTAAGAAGTAGCATGGACCCCATAAACAGCAAGGATAAAATGGATGCTCAGCAGTTTGAGTACAATGGACGGTGTAAAGAAACCACACTATCGATATTTACTTGCTCAGACTGCAGTACAACTTTTGCAGTAATTTGCTGGGAACTCATGATGCGAAACAAATATAAATCTCGCCCAGTTCATGTTAATCAGTCATGCAAACTATAGTACTAATAGGGATCACAGATGAACCAGCATCTGCTTCCATCTTCTTCTTCTGAGGAATAATGCAAGTGGCAATCTCATTATGGCATCGTCACAATGTATTAATACTTACCACAAAAGACTAAATCACCGGTTTACTAATCTTGTTAGTAGAAGGTTGCTTGCAATCACAGTCCATCAATGACAAGCTACAGAGGGTGATGCTATGGGTTACCTCACGACGAGAAAGCTCGGCCTTCCAAGCAGCCTCACGCTCGGCAACCTCGCGCTCGCGTTCCTCGATGTAACTCTGCATCTCCCTCTCCTTCATGATGCGGTCCTGAATGTCCGCATCCAGGGCTTCCTTCAGCTCCTGCACAAACTTGTCCACCACGGCCTTTATTCTCAGAGACATATCTCTCCTAAGCTTATATACGAACGCGAAATCCCAACCAAATCGTTCCCTCGAATATCAGCGGCGGGGGCGAGTCGCTCCGATTCAGACACTGCAAAGGCAGACAGAAACCACGGACAAAGATAAAGGAATGGAGGAGTCCTAATAAAACCTTCAACCAAGACAAGATTCAATCTGAGCAGAAGAAAGTGAAAAAAACGGACGCTACGAATCCGCCTCGAATCAAATCAACCCCGGTGGCAACCATGTAGGCTCGACATGATCATCCCAATCACGAGTTCACGCACCGGGAGCGCAAGAGGGGAGTACGAAGAACACCGGCAGCAAGGAAAGATTACCGCGGCTCGCTTCTGACCAAGATTGACACGAAAATGCGGCGATCGACAGCAGAGGACATACCTTTTACCTATAGTTCTTCAAACAACGAGGAACCGCTGTAACCGGGATGAGACGGTGGAGCTCATGGTGGGGGTTAACAACCGATGCGATGAGAAGACGAAGAAGAAGAAGCGGAGATGGAGATTCACTGGAAATTGGAGCGGCTTGTTGCTAAGAGGCGCTCCCCATTTCGGCCATATCGAAGCAAAAGGAACACCACCCCAGTCCACACAGACACGCACGCACACAGAAAGAATTGCGTGAACAAGGAGAAACGAACTTTGCAAAGCCAATTTTGCTTTGCTAAAGCTAAAGCTGCTCCTACAATTTTCTACTCCATTCGTAAATTTTGGAAATTTAAAAAAAAATAAAAAAGGAATTATGAAAGGTTTTATATGGTTTCTACCATTTTAAGTACTTTGCGGCTAAAAAATTGTAAACGCTCTCGAATATTTGAAAATCCAACGTGATCCGATTTCAATAATCAGAAAACCGATTCAGCGTAAACATGTCCGAATTTGCTTTTAGATGGTTTTAAATTCAGAATATGTTTTCAGATTTCAAAAATCGATTTCTATGGGCAAATTTTCAAACTAACGAATTTTCTCATTTTGCGAATACAGAGAAGCAATTTTGCTAATTGTGAATCAGTCAATTCCATGCCCTTAAACAAAAAAAGAAAAAGAAAAATCATGCCCTTAAACTCGGAGCAAGTCCCCTGTTACCCCATCGTATTGATTGTCGGAGTCGCGATGCCCCTAACAGATGCACGCGACCAGAGATCACAATTTCCTAATACCTGCTGCGCACATTCGCGAGTAATCCTCGCTTGAAACGGCGGCCGTATGACAAGAGCCGACTGGAGACGGGCAAATCAGAAATTTTCCACGATAAAATTAGACCGAAACAGAAACGCTATTGCTCTTTTCGCAGGGTCTGTATCATACGCTGTGCATTCCATCATTTAACAAATTAACAAGAAAGCACTGCCCCAAGAAGGCCTGTTGAAGTTATCCTACGAGATGCGGCATCATACATGGTTGCCAACCCCTTCTCAGCGCACATACATGTCAGGCCCTGAATACTCGGGTCCCTGATGGGTTTGGTTGCCGACATATTCCCTCGATTTTATTCGGCTTATCACATTACAACACGAGAGAGAATCAGGGACCTGGCAATTTATCCGACTGTTGGAGATTCACAGCTTATAGCTCGTCTTTGAAGCTTCCATCTCCCGATGATCCGGTGTATGATGCGTAGGCTTTAATTATGGAATCGTAGATTTCAACTCCTTTCAAATACTCGGTCTTGCTGAGGAACTGCAAACACGGGAATCAATCAGCACCATAAAGATACCGCCAGCAAGGTAAAAAGATGGAGACTTGAGAAAAAAGCTCAAATGATATACTTCACCTCATTATGGTCATGAAGCAGAATAGGAGTATTAGCCATGGGCGAGAAGCCAATTGCTGGCAAACCCAGATCCCGAAAGTAGCGAGCATCTGTCGAAGCAGGAAAGATCTCGGGATTCCCAAGTTTTCCATTAGCCTTTTTGACAGCCTCTTCCAGCAATGACCACCAGGGATTAGAGCTGTCTGTAGCAGTAAGGATTGGATTTCCCAATTTGTCGTGCGGAGAAACCTTATGCTTGAACTGCCCAAAACTCAGAAATCGGTTAGACTATATACTCTTAGTATAATCATCCCCAGCAAGCCAATGTGCATAAGTGGAAATACAGATTAAAGCATCAGTAAATGCAAGATAAAGAGTGCTTCAAAGCAGGAACATGCTGGTGCTCTACCACTCAACCAGCAACACATGGGTTCAGCGGGCCTCATTTGTAACCGACCTCTCAGGAACTCGTGACTGACAAACTCAAACTGAAAGAGCAGTGACTGGTCATGATTAAATAACTTCATACTGAAATTGCCATTTAAGGCCATAGCAATCCTCATATCCGGACATAAAACCGTCCGCCCAATGTGGAATTTGTGCATAATAACATCAAAATTACAATGCATAGCTTGCAAAGATGTTTCTAAGTACTTCAAAAGATATCTAAACCTTTGTGCTGTAATATAAAGGACATTAAGGTTTCAAGAGATTCAAGGCCCCTATTACTATTCCTCTCATCATCTCACCACACAATATGCATAGTGATATCATGCATTCTTGCCATTCTTAACATCGTAAACTATTTGCAAACGTTTTTTCATTTGCAAGAGTACAGGTACCATGCTGATCAACATCACTTTGAGGAAGAGGGGACTAGTCTCTTCTTTTAGAAGCAATATCGATTTTTTTTTTTCCCCGAAAGCCATCGATTTTTGTAATTGGCAAAAAAAGCAAACCCTGTAAAGGTTGTTCCACACACACAATCCAATCGGAAAGTTTATTGCAGTAGATATACTAATAATGACTGTAAGCGAATTTTTTAGCTTCCACGAGTATAGAGATGTTACTAAGAGAAAACTGTTAAGTGACCACTACCTCAAATGTCATATTGCGTGAGATAGGTGCCCATTCTTCTTCTATCCTTTTCATTAAAGCTTGTTGATCAGCAGTTGGTGGGACCCTGACATCAAAACCTGCTTCAGCTTCCGATGGCTGTAAGTTCATGACAAAACCCTGGCAGGGGAGTACAAAGAAAAGCAAAGAAAAGTATGTATCAGGTTTAGTCCTCAATTGGAGCACATGTCAAGCCAAGTGACACCTACACCTTCTATAATAAGTACACATAAGGCATATTGTTGAATGTCGAATTGTTTACCAAAGTCAGCTAAGAATGTCACTCGGACAACTTATCATTCTAACGAACATTAACCTTTTCTCTGTGATCCTATCTATGGGCAATAGCAGCGAGCCAACAAGTACAATCAAACAGAGTCATGGAAAAATGTTTTGTAGGATCTTAGATGACACCACAGAAGAACAAATAGCAGCACACAGGCAACGTGATGTCCACGCACTTTCTATGGGACCAGGAGTAATTTTCATGGTCTTTCCAATGAAAATGAGGGATAGGACATGAGAATTCTTTTATAATGAAGAGACTAATGGTAATAAATACAGCCGAAAAATGTTAAGCGTGTATAGTATTTATCAGAAATTGGACTTAAAATTGCATTTGCGAGTGTTAATGCAGCATCAAGTGATCTTGCCAAATTGATTTGAGAGACAAACTGACTAATGACACCTATTCATCGAAGTAATAAGCTCTGGTGCTCGTGATAGAGAAAGGAACTTACAGTGGGAGATGGAGTGCCAGCCTTGAGGGACACCATATTAACTGAAATAACCTCTCCTTCAGCCTTCAAACCTGCTTTCACCATATCGAACTGTGAAGCCCTAAACCTCCTGACACTCTCGATGCTTTTCAGCAAGTTCTCCATTGCGGTATTATCATACAACTTCGCACCATGTCCAGGTGCTCCAGTTGCCTTGATCACCAGCCACCACGGGCATCTCTCTCCATAAAATGCCCGATAATATTCCGTCGGTGATGCCAACCCTAAATTCGAAAAATCGACACATGCTTCATATTTTCACACCCCGGTGAAGGCAAGAACTCGATATGCAGTAAAGTGTACATTATTTTTCCATCCACTCCGAGTATGCACCGAGTAACTTATCTCTCTCGGAAAGGTTTTGTTCGCGGATGTCCTAATATCACTTGCTATGTCTAATCCAACATGGTAACCTATGTTCCGAGGTATTACGCTGAGTAAAGTATACGGATTCTATCGGATCAAAAAATTCAACAGTTAAAAATTAATCACCTTTACTTGGCCCGAAATAAGAAAACTACCTTACGAGTTACAGATAGCTCAAACGGTGTCCTGAAGTCAACGGTCTAGATTTTTCTATTTACAGATCCCCTGTTGATTTCAACACATGACTTTCGCCCCGACGAAAAAATTATAGGATGATAAGCTCGAACACGAAAATCAATTTACCTTCGTCAAGAACAATGCCAACGTTCATATCCCTGAACTCATCGGACGCCGCGAGCTTGGCGGCACCGTCGTGCCCGCCAATCTCCTCGTCGGGCACGAACGAGAGATAGACGTCCCGGACCGGCGCGAACCCCGAGCGCTTGAGCCTTCGGATCGCCTCCAGGTACTGCATCCCCACGCATTTCATATCCTGCGAGCCGCGGGCGTAAATCCGGCCCTCGGCGTCGGCGCGGGCGGCGAACGGGGGGTGGGACCACTTGTCTTCCTCGGCCGGCTGGACGTCGGTGTGCGAGTTGAGCAGCACGGAGGGGAGGGAGGGATCGGAACCGGGCCACTTGAGGAGGACCACGGGCTTGCCCGGGACGAACTCGATGGCTCGGCCCTCGAGCGAGAGGGACTTGGCCTCGGAGAGGAGGAAATCGGTGGATTGAGGGTAGTCAGGGTTTGGCTGGGCGGTGTTGATTCGGAGGTAGCGTTGGAATCTGGCGACGATCGAGGAGTCGTCGTCGCCGTCGCCGGCAGCGGCGGAGTTAGGGGGTGAGACGAGCAGTATGAGTGCGAGGAGAGAGAGGACGCGGAGGCTTCTGCGATTGAGCTCCATGGTCGAAGATGAGAGTCGGCGCACACTGGTGTCTGGAGGGGAGCTGCGGGTCCTTACCTTTTCTGAGCAGGAGAGGTGCGATCCGCTGCGGGGAGGGTGCACCGTAGGTTATCGAACGAGCGACACAGGGTCTTGTTTCTTTTTTTACCAAGTGATTTTGACATCGTCATCCTTTAAGGTCTTGTGTTTATACATTTCACTTTCGATTAATCGGTCACCTCATACATCATCATCCTGCGATGTATCCTCGTACAAAATATGTCCTCCCAATAATTAATTTGACAAAAGCTTTTAATTTTGCCCATCCAATATATCTTGCGATTGCGGTAAAAAAAAAAAAACGAATACATTTTGCGATGAGCGATAATCATGCTTATGACAAGACAAAAAAAAAAATTGAGCCTCGTTCGTCCGTCAAGCCACAGCTTTAGCTTTGTCCCCGTCACGCCATTGCCGTCCCCTCGCCATCTTCCATGCTCGATCCCATCGCCACCTATTCTCAACCCCTCAGTCCTTATCTCTTTCTCCCTTCGCGCACTTCTAGTAAATAGGATTCTCTTTACAAAATTATGATTTATTGCGATAATTACCTAAACTAGGAATTACTCGAGAAATTCTACATTCAAAGTTTTCTTTTTTCTGTTAAGTGGACTTTCGTTTATCTTGCATCGGATGTGTTTGGTTGGGGTTTGAAAATGAGTTTTGAGCAAATACAAATGTCTTTAACCTAAGCGATTTTGGAAAAATGCAAATGATATTTGATAAAAAAAGAATTGAATTGCAACTTTTTTTTTTGTCAGAGAATTGCAACTTTGCTGTGTTTGGCAAAAAAAACATTTGTAAAGGGTTTTTGGCTGCATATATCTTTTTTTTCTATTTCTTTTTTATTTTTATTTTTTCAAAAAAAATCAAAACCCTTCGTCGGCTGACGAAGGGCTCCTACTGCAGGCAAGCCGGATCTGATGCCGGCGGCCATCGAGTGGGGTCGCACGACCCGAGGCGGCCTTGGTCGCCCTTCACAGGCCCCACCTAAAGAAGAAGATGAACAATAACTACAGTTTCACTTTTAAAATAGGTGAGTAATTAATTTCATTAATGGGGCCTTCAGCATTTCGAAAATACTGAAAGCTCAATGCTGGTCTATACCAGCATTGTGCTTCATCCTTCCCAAGGCAAGCATTTGGCCTAATATCCATTGAAAATACTTGTCAAACACCCCAACATTTTTTAAGGGACTTTGGAGGCCCAAAACCCGTTGAAAAAGCAAAACCAAATGTATCCATAATATCATTGCCATAAGTTCAATATTTATGGCATACACAAACAAAAAAATAAATCATAAGTACCCTCGTCGTCTTATATATTGATCCCTAGATCAAGCTAGAGTTTCGAACGAAGCCGCCAAGGCTATCTTTAGTAGTCAAGATAAAATTTAGGATTTTATTCTATGTCCGGTGCATGCTCAAGGCATGATGAAGTCGGATATAAGAGGGATATAGTTGGGATAAAATTATCCCACAAAGAAGGTGGGATAAAGGCGAATAAGATTTTTAATATCCAAAAGCAAGTTTCTCGAACAACAAAGTTTTAAATAAATAAAATAAAAATAATATTTCAATTCTAGTAAAAAAATAAAAATAGCAACAAATCCGTTTTTTTATTTCTACACCGTGTCCGTCTCTTTAATAGATATAACCATTAAGTGCGTCGGAGATTTTGGCTCACTCCGATAATTATTCATACTAGGAAACGATGCGAGTATCGTCCCCTAGACGGTTCACAAGCTCTGTAGCCACGGATTAAATCTCATACAGATGTTCATAGACTGCAAATGATTCATAGAACAAGGTCCACATCTTGCCCTCTTGGACCGTCGCATAAATCCAAGAAGGTTACGTTAATTTCTTCTGCTCGTTATTCCCATTTTGCCCTCGCTGCCCCGGCTTTGACTGCCGCGTCGACCAGCTTCCATATTTAAAAATATTTCGTGGGATTCTCGTATCTCCCTCTCTAAAATCTCTCACAAAATCAAGTAAAAAAGGAAAAAATAAAATAAAATAAAAATACAAATATCGCTCTAAAACCCACACCTCCAGGAGTCGCTTAAACCCATTTCCACAGAGAGAAAGAGAGAGAGAGAGTGTGTTTGAATAGGAAGTCAAGCGCCCACCGCCGAGAGAAGGAGGCCGAGAACGCCGGAGAGAGGAGGCGGAGGCAAATGGAGGAATCGATGAGAGAGTGCATGAGGAAGCTGGCCCTCTGGCACACCCGGACCTTCAAGCCCATCATGACCCACGACGAGCTCGAGCCCCTCATGGCCACCCTCGGCTTCGTCGGCCTCACCCCCTCCGCCTCCGCCGGCGGCGCCGTCGCCTGGAAAGAGTACGCCTACTCCCCCATCTGGAGGAGGAGGAGCGGCGGCGGCGGCTGCTGCAGGTCCTCCGACGGCGGGGCGAGGCCGAGGCCGAGGCTGCCGTACCCGAGGATCGACGGCCTGCACAGCTACACGTACCAGGCCTTCGTCGACGGCGTCAACTCCTACCTCGAGATGTGCGACATCTCCGTGCTCTTCCACATTCGGTGCGATTCCCTCCGTCCTTGCTCTCTGCTCCCTCCCTCTTTTTCCCTCTTATTTTTGCTGCGCCTTTTTCGTTTATTATCTTTTTTTTTTTTAGGGTTCTTTCTTTTTTAGCGTTTCTGACGTGGCATCTCGCGAAAGGATACGATCTTTTTTTTTTTAAATCATTTTTTCTTTTCCTACCTTTTCAGTTTTCAGTAGCGATGGTTGTTTTTTGATAGTTTATTGGGAAATTATTTGAATTAAGAAGGGTAGATTGTTTGACGCCCCGAAAATTGGACTTCCAAATAATCTTTTCAGATGATTAACCAAATTAATTGATGCTCCAATATTAATTTTTTTTTTTGTGTTTTGCGGCTTTTAAAAAGCCAAAAGCAATTTTTTTTTTATCTTCCATTCAAATATAATACTTTTATCCGAATTTCAATGATAACGAAGAAATCACATGAGAAAACCCATGTCGAACGCGAGGCTATTTTTATAAATTTCAACTATTTTGAATTGAAAAAATGGTGAGGTGGAAGTCCTAAAATTTGTCAAGAAAGTACAATTTAGTCTTGAAAAACTCTTAAAAAGTACAATTAAGTCCTAAAACTTAACATGAAAGTGCAATTGAGCCATGAAACTTTAATAAAGTGCAATCAAATCCTAAAACTTATCAAATTGATCCAATCAAGTCATTCCGTTGTTTATAAATTTTGAAAGTTTCAGAATTCGATTGCATTTTCACAACATATTATAAGACTTGATTACACATTTTGAAAGTTTTGGGATTTGATTTTAGTATACTAATCCCTTAAATTAACATAAAAAAATAATAATTATAGATTTCGTCCACCCTTTGAAAAACATTCGGATGCTCGTTGCTATTTTGTGAAATTCGAGTTTCACAGTCCTCCATTTAGATCTAATAAAACATGCTGCTTAATGCCCTTTTCTAAGCTAAACCTCTAGGAGCAAGCAGCAGGCAATACCTCTCTGCCATTAGAAAGCAACAATATCTCGTAATATCGATACACGATAAAGCATCTTGCGATATAATTAAATATGAGCAGAAATGATTTTATTAAGAAATTTAATTTAATTAAATCCGGATTTTGGGCAGGGGCATGCCGCTGCACAGGCTTGATCTGTACAAGAAATGGCGACGCATGCAGGAGGACGAGAGCGTCTTCGTCTACAGAGAAGGGACTCTGGATCAAGCCACTTACAATCTCTACCATTTCGACCATCACGACGGCGACAGCGATGACAATGGCGGCGGCACGAGCGTCTATTGCGGCGGCGGCGGCGGCGATGGAAGTAGCTCCTTAGTTATTCGCGATAAGGGCAACAGTGCGCCGGTCAGCTTTCTGGTTCCTCTGAAGGACATCATACTCTGAGGGCGGCAGCGGCGGCGGCGATAGTCGGCGATCTGGAAGTTTTTGTAAGTGTGGGAAAGCGGATGAGGTCGCTCTTTTGTTGATTTTCTTTGACATTCGTTTTTTCTCTTTTCTAAGAGTTACATAGCTAGTTCTTGGTGAAAAATATTTCTAAAGGCTCCGTCTGTTCGAGGAGGACTATAATAGAGGTTCGTCGGGATTTTTAACGAAAGTAACATTGTTTTTTTAACATTTTTGTTAACGAAAGTAGCATTTTTTTTTTTTGTTGGTTAATGAGCTGGATATTCTCTGATCAAATTTCTTCATAATTTATGGAATATCTTTTTACTCCGAAAATTACGATACGTTGCACCATTCCCATATATCATCGATGAAGATGGAACTTGTAAGAAGATAGGATGGTATATCGGTATGTCGTTCATCCTATCCAACTTTTGATGGTTACCAATTTGTGATTTGTGTGATAATTGTCCAAAGTCATAAACCGGACAATTCAGTTTTAATTTTTTCAATCGCGCCAAGTTAGTTCTACGTCTTTTGATAATTTTTCAATTTACTCATCCGATCAATTTTGACCGAAAATTACTGACATGAACGCCAGCCGATGTTAACGTGGATGATTTTCAAAATTTTCTTTTTCTTGGAAAAATTCTAAACAAGTTGTTGGCTGGCCGCTCTTCCCTGTTCATCTTGTTTGATGAAGAAGATGATGAACGGGACGAAGAGAGATAAACAATTGTCTTTGATGGAAAATGGCATTGATCGGCCAACGATGTCGGATCCTTATTTGAGACTGTCGCGGTCATTTCATGCCCTTATCAATTTAGGGTCCTCTTTTACGAAAATGAAGGCACTTTAATCTTCTTCTTTTTTTTAAATTTTCCTCCATTTTTTCCTTTTCTTTTAGCCATTAGACGGCACCTCCCTCGGGCCATCCTCGCCCCCCCTCAGGCCAACCATCGGCGATTGGCCACTATCCAAGAGAAAGGAAAAATAAAAAGAAAGGGAAAAAAGAAGAAAAGAGTTCATAATTTATAAAAAAAAATTAGCAATCACCCACGTCAGAGCAAATCATGTCATGTATGCCAGCTGCTCGCCATGTACGCTAGCCGATCCATGTCGACGATTTTCGATCAAAATTGGTTAAAAATATTAAATTGTCAAATTGTCAAAAGATTTATAACTGAATTATCACAATTTTAATGTCTATGACTGAATTGGTTGCTGAACAATGTGTTTGAGATTTTTTGGACAATTTTTCGACTTCATGAATCTATCCTTTCTATGCTGTTCTTGCATTGATCCGGCTGGCGATTTGTATTGTTATGTGCAGTATCTATCTCGTAACTTTTTTTTTTTGGTCGAATCTCGCAGCTATTAAACGCTCGGATTTTTGCATAGACTCTACAATTTGTTTTTTTTTTTTTAACATTTGAGTAAACATATCTCTATACAATGGACGTTCGTCGTATAAAACGATTGGTTTTCTGCATTTACGCTAATTGAATATGACCTCGAACACAATATACATAGATTGATGAACTGAATATATTTACGATGCGTTTGTTTCGTGGAAAATAAATTAAATATTTTTCTCAAAATGATCGCTTGTATCTCTTACAAAAACAAATCAATAGAAAAAAATTTCATTATCCACAAAGTTCTTTATATATAAATTAAAAAAATATTTTGATCAATTATTGCTGCGAAAAACACTTAGCATGTCTATTCCATTTAGGCATTTTTGACCACGATGGCGGTGTAATGACTCCGTCAATAGTTTGAAAACTGGATCGTATTCTTGAAAAATTGCTTGATATGCTTGATTTATGCATCGTTGGGTTTTTTGGAAAGAATATGATGATATCTGATTCATTCATTTTATAAAGCTTATGAACGTCAATGACGGCAATATTTCAATGTGTGTGCATGACATGGCATTTCATGATGAAACAAATGAAACACTCGTCGTGAGGTTCATTTGACGTTATACCGCCGTGAGGTTTATTTGGCGATGCCCCATGGGAGCTAGACGGAATTCAAGATGTCCTTCGATGCTTTCTGTAGGTCGAAGGTGCCTCTGCTCTTGCGAGCTTGAGATGCCTCTCCAGTGAGATGCCGGATGAGGTTTATCTCCGAGGACGGCACGCTCGCATGAGGTTTATCCGTGAAGGAGCCAAGGACATTGCATATAAATTCACGAGATTTTGAAAAGAAACTTGACTGGAAATGCTTGAGATGCGTGCATTGAATTTACGAATTATTGAGATAGCATTCTAAATTTAATGCATACATTCTATTGTGTTAGACGTTCATTCGTGGGGCGTTAGCTCACTATTGTCGAATTGTGGTTTTACAGATAGTAAGAATGCCACAGGTTAGTTCCGCATCGCCAATTCTATGTTATGGAGTCTCCCGGGGATGTATCTCATCCTGGGAGGACTATGTGGATACGAACCACCCCGATGTGAAGTTTAAGAAACTTAGCAGTACCCCGGCAATCGAAGTAGGACTAATGTCCGCCCGAGTCTTGTATCGTTTTGTAGCACCGTACATGATTGGTGAGGAAGACATACTTCTGGGTCGTCTCCCATTCGTTGAGGATGATGATGATGCTAGTGATGCGTAAGTAAGGAGAAGGAGTAGTCGTGGGAAACAGGATAGTTTGCTTATGTATATAGCGGAATTGTGGTTGTATATAGCTATTGACTAGCTTGGATGGTTGTCTTTTGATCCAGTTTCTTGGATATTTAAGCGTGGTTGTAAACTAAATCAAACCCCTTGTAAATATTGTTGACACCTAATTTTGGCGTTCCCCATGTTATATATATATATTTATTAAATAATAACATGTCTAATTTATTTTCGTCTTATTGCAAAATAGAAAATTAAAAAATATATATAACTACTAAAAAAAAAGAAAAAAAAAGAAAGAGAAAGAAAAAAATAATAATAATAAATAAATGAAATGATAAGCTATTGAATATGCATATTTTCTTGTTGTACTATAGAATAAAAAAAAATTTCAAAATTCAAATTTTATTTTATTATTTTATTTCATTTTTTTTTAAGAAAAAAAATCAATTCGGGCCCAAACTCGAGCCCACAGCTTTTTATTTTGTTCTCACGCGTAGCCCACCCACGTGCAGCCCAGTTGGGCAATTCTCTTCCTCAGCCCACCTTTTCTTTTTATTTCTCAGCCCATCTCCCTTTCTCATTTTTCTTCAGCCCATCTTTGTTTTGTTTCCTCCCCCCACAGCCCATCTCTCTCTTTTAATCTTTTCTCTTCAGCCCTTCCAATACGTGAACATGTCCCACCCTCACGTACACTCACCTGCGCATACTCACGTCACCTTCATTTTTCACCGCACAACTCACGTGGTCTTCCATCAAACCACGTCCACATCAAGCTGGATTCACGCTGGTCCACATAAGAAAACTTGCTGAAGGAGGCAAGACTAGTATAAAAGAAGAGGAAGAAGGCAGGCTGTTGGTTGGCTGGTTCATTGGTTCGGCTCCAGTAAGAAGGTTCTGTTCGGCGACCAAAAAAAATGAAAAGAAAATAGAGAGAAGGGAGAGAGCTAGAAAGGTTCGTTCGAGGACTACAAAAAGAAGGATAGGAGAGCAGGTGGTGCGTTGGGTCAAAGAGAGAAGAAAGGGGGGCTTCTAAAAAGAAAAAGACAAGAAAAAGAAGGCTTCAAGAAGTTCCTGAAGCTCGCTTTTCCTCAGCTCGCTAACTAGGTAAGTTTTTGTTCTTTTTCTCCTTGGTTTTGCCCAGCCAAAGTGGACGTTTCCTTGTCCATGTATGCATCGTGTCTTCATATGAATAGTGCATGCGTGGTTTTCTTTTGAACCTAGATGTACTCCCCTACCCACAACCTGCTCGTGCCCCCCACATCTCTAGCGAAGTACCCCAGCTTCCATGATGGATTTTCTTCCTCCAAACTACTGGTTTTGCACTCATTTTTCCTACGATAGTCTTTTATCTGCTGCACTTGCCTTGTTGTGATCTGCGGCCCATCGTTTTGGACGATTGGTCGTCCGAGAAGACCTGACAATACGAGATGGAGCTCTGCCGCCCCATCTTGGATACCGAGGACCCGAAATCTACAAAAGAGACCCGAGGTGAGCTCGATCTGAGTAGAAACCAGTGCGGGAAACCGAACTTAAGTGACGCGAGTCCGAACTTAGGCGACGCGAGTCCGAACGAAGGCGACACGAGTCCGAGCTTAGGCGACACGAGTCCGAACGAAGGCGACGCGAGTCCGAACGAAGTCTACGCGAGTCCGAACTTAGGCGACGCGAGTCCGAACAAAGGCAACACGAGAGTGGACTCGAACCAGTGGCGTTGAAGGTGGATCTCGGCGTCGTTTTTCCGCGGCACTTTCAGCGAACGGCAGAGCGAGGCGGCCTCGGAGTGCACGAGTTGGTCATGGCGGCAAGGTAACCTGAACCAGTGGTTGCGCATAAGGTCCGGACGCGACTGCGAGCCCGAACGGCAGTGATGCAAGCTTGGGCAGATGCGATGCACGCGTGAACCGAAGGCGACGCGTGTGTGGACGGTGCGGCGGACGAACGCGATTCGATGATCGAGCCCCGGCGGTGCAGCGGCTAGGCGAGTAAGGGCTGTTGGTGTCGGAAGGGCAGGACCGCCGTCGGAGGTTGCAAAGAAGAGCGCGTTGCAGGAGGCGCAAGCTTGAAGATGATGAACAGTGGAGCTTGGGCTGAGATAATCCACCGTGTAATTCATGTGGGCTATAGTATGGGCCACTCATGCATGGGGATGGGATTAGAAGAAATGAAGAGAAGCTCCTGGGCCCGTGTAGGTTTGGGCGTTGGGAGTTGGGCTGAAGAGGAAGAGATTGGCCTGTTCGAGCGGGCTGAGCAAAAAGAAGAGAAGCTTCTAGGCCTGGGCTGTCTTGTTCAGGGGAGTGGCTGTTTTGGGCGTGAGGGAGCTGGGCCAGAAGTAGGGCTGAAGCCCAGTTCGTTTAAGAATAAAAGCAAAAGTGGGCCTGAACTTCTTTGTGTCAACAGGCCCGGTTCGGGTCCTTTCTCTCGGGCCTGATCAGGTCCGGGTCCGGAACTCGACCCGGACCCGGTCCCATATTAAAAAAATAATAAAATAATAATTAATAATAAAAATAAAAAAATCAAAAAAATAAATAAAAATTTCAAAAAATCAGAAAAATTTCAGAAAATTAAAAAAATGGTTTTCATGACCTTTTTACCCCTAATGTGAATTTTCAGCCTGAAATTGGCGTTGATTGAAGACCGATGTCCAATCCGGGTCGATAACTTTTGTACTTCGACCTTCGAGTCGAATTTGTTTGTTTAAATATCGCCATCATAGATTTGGTCCGCATGTGCTTATCCCGATCTTTATTTGGCATATTTACCTGATTGAGTGTTTACATACACCGTCTTTTGAAAAATTGCCTGTTAATCGTTTTTCCTATCTGTTAGGTTAAGAATAAATAGGTAATTGCACGAAATGACGGAAAAACATTATGCATGATCATTTAGTACTTGGTTAGATACCCGATAAGCTTAAAATGATATGCAGAATGTGTGGTCACTTTAGGGAATGTCAACCGGTTAGGTACCGAAAGGGCGCTAATCATCTAGTTAGCGTAAACAAGTCCCCGAATCTAGAAGCTGCGGTTGCGTAGGAATCGAGATAACCCTCCCATGTCTCGATTGGTTTCTAGCCGACCCCAATAGGCTAGTGGCGACTCTTAATAGCATTTTAATTTGCTAATCAATAAAAAGAAATCCAATGTCACGCGAGGTAGGACTTGGGAGAGTCCACGCCATTGATCTATGGCAATACCTCTAAACCCGCCGGACCCTCCGCGGGAGGCCGAAGGCGAGGTCGCGACAAATATGTTTGATGAAATAAAGGGTTGACTACATTTGTGTGTAATTTGGTTAGTAAACCAAGAACAGGTCATACCCTTTGGATTAGGAGTACCTACTATTGGTGTTTGAAGATTTATTATGCACTTGTTATGTATGGCCAATTGATTGATTGAATAGAGTTTCCACATGCGCCAAATTTATAATGAAAGATTAAAACGGATAACGTAAGTCTCAAGGCCGTGGCGCGTCCGAGACGTTACGGTTCATGAGTTCAAATGGCTAGTTGGACCTCAAGTAGAATATTTTGAAATATTGTGGAAGACAGATGCTAATGCTTTTCAATTTTTGTTGGCTTTGCTCATTGAAACTTTTTTTAAAGTTATAATATTCCTTTTGTGTTTTGCTTTTTTTTTTATCCAAAGAAGTTTGAGAGATCTATCCTCATCCTATGTCTTCATACTATGAACATGCTATTCGTCGCAATTCTAGCCTCAAAAGCGCCTTCGTTAGGGATATGCACATTGTCCGATTGTATATCTAGCTCAATGCCAGGTTGGAGTAGTTCGGATGTGTGTGCCACAGCAAATCATGAATTTTAATGTGCATATTTATGATTTTTAATATCTTTTGAAAGAAAGTTTCTAATATGTGTTAGAAATATTTAAGAGGTGGCCTATAATGTTTGGAACTTCTCCACTATCTGTTTAATCAAGTTCTAAGGAGTTTTTCCCTTCTTTCCATGTGTCCATTTCAGTGTAGCTATTATTATAGCATATCTAATGCGATCGGAGCAATTAGTTGCAGAAGATTCATATATGGATAGGTGTTCACATTTGTGGAGGTGATGTGACTTGAAAATCAACCAAACAAATTTGTGAGACAAAATGACAATCCTACTAAACCAAAAATTGACTTGATTAAAGTAGATGATCCAGTGACGCAATTGTTATAGTCGGTTTTCAAGTTAATTTTGTGGTCAATATGAAAGAATGAGTGGAAGATTAAGGTACTATCAAGCATATACATGAAAATACAACGCTTTATCTTCGTACACTCTAATAGAAGAAAAATGAGAAAAATACATTTACCTTGGTAATTCGAGAACTAGTCAAGTTTTTGGGAAAGTGAATGAAACTAACACGTTACGTGTCATAGGCATTGCGATTGCTAATAGGCACTAGCCATTGTAAAGAATGAAACTTACAATGGTTAAAAGAGGCATGTCCGGTCGAGATGTGATGTGGTAAAATAACTGCTTAAAGATAACATTATGTACATTGATTATATGAAGTTAGGAGTGGATTTGGTCAATCTTCTAACTATACATTAAGGAAGGGACAAGCTAGTTGAAGAAAATCAACGGTGATGGTAACCCAATGAGTGTGATTGGCGATCCCATGAATTAGGATCATATGTAATAACAAGATACTTATTGATCTAATAATGCACTATTAGATATTAGTGTCCCTCCTAAGGTGAAAATAATGCAATACTACAAGGAAAAGAGGTTGAGCCAAATTCTTAATGAATTCCATGGTAGAGTATTAAGCTACAAAATACACTTGATGGAATCACCTATATAAGTATGGAGTTAGGCTGCACGTATGAGAGTTTTTACCGAAAATCTCTAGAGCACTTATGAATAATTTAAGCACGTGCATGGCCTATTAGCGCAAAACTGCGTTAAACAACAAACATTGTGGGAGGGTAATACAATTGGTGAAAATTATAATTCACAAAAGAAATTCTTAGTTCATAAAAGTTTCAAACTTCACCAATAATTTTGTGAATTATAGTTCAATCTTTCCAGGGTTGATTCATAATGGTTTTCTAACGATTATATGGCGGCCTTATAACAACTTTGTAACATATGATCGATTTCTTCATAAACCCTCCAATATTCTATAACGGCTATGTAATGGTCATATTCTATTATTACCAATTGATTTATAACGGCTCTGTAACAACTTCATGACGACTCTCTCTCTTGCTTTGCCTATAAAATTGGACATCAAATCACAACCCTTGCATCTTTGATTGAGATAGAGAATTTTCATTTCCTGCAAACATCTTTCATTCTATTGCTGGGTTATACATATAATGTTGTTCTTGTCCCTTTTAATATTCAATGTGGGATATAAAATAATATTTGTTGTGTCTTAGGAAAATAGCCGCTAGATGCTTTAAGCGTCGAGTTTTATACTCCGAGAATTAGAATTATCTTTAAGGATAATTTTCGCATGTCTTAGATAATTATTCTTACTTTTCTTGTCTTTTTCAACATATTTTCTACGGTTATTATTTTTCATATCATCTAATATTTTTCCAACATAATCACCCATGGTAATTGTTGTGATTATCCTTATCAGAATAAACTTACCTCATGGGAGGTAATTTGCCTTGAAAGGTGTAGGTTGGGTTTTATGGCCCAGTGAATTGACTTTATGGATTGCGATTAACCTTTTTTTTTTTTCTTTTGTAAAGTCAATTGCATGCGCTTCGTTCTATATTTGTAAAGCTACATAAATGTTCCCTTTGGCATGGCAATTAACAAATACAATTCAAAAACTAGCCTTTGGGGTCCTTAATGTGACCTTTGGTTTTATAAATACCAGCTTCGTGAGATACAATATTCTATATCGGATCGAAATTGATTAATAAAGTTCTGCAAATCACCTCTTATCGGTAAAATGTATGCAAATTGACCATAAAATAGCTTTAGTTTCCGTAAAAATCTTTTTTCAGATAGATAGTAATAATTTTACTTTATGTTACCACATATTTAAATTGACCATAAGTTATTTTTATGGTAATATTGCATGTTGCATCAACCGTAAGTTTTATGTTTTATAGGAATATCGCATGTTGCCATTTGGCAATTTGCAAGTGTTTTCCCATCATACGACACTAGAACTAAAAAGGACTATCACCTCCATCACGAAATTCCCCGCTCCGATCTGACAAAGTCGTACATCATCGCCCCCACATCTCTCTCTATTCTCTCTCGCTTCGCATCGTTCATCTGGAGACTGGTTCGCGATGCCATTTCGTCGCCGCCCCAGATCTGCAAATGCGCCGACTCCCTGAACCTCCTCCTCCTCCCCCTCAATGTCGGCCTCCCAATCCCTCGGCGGCCAGTCCCGCTGCGGCCGCGTGATCGGCCCCTCCCTCGACAAGATCATCAAGAACGCCGCCTGGAGGAAGCACTCCCACATCGTCTCCGCCTGCAAATCCGCCCTCGACAAGCTCGAGACCATCCCCTCCGCCCCCTCCCCCGTCTCGGCCGATCCTCCCTCTCCCTTGCTCGGCCTCTCCCTCTCCGACTCCGACTTCGTCCTCCAGCCCCTGATCCTCGCCCTCGACTCCGCCTACGGCAAGATCGTGGAGCCCGCGCTCGAGTGCGCCTTCAGGCTCTTCTCGCTCAACCTCGTCCACGCGGAGATCGGTGACGTCGCCGGCTATGGCGATCAGGCCAGCGCCGGTGGAGGTTCGGGCTCGATCTTGAGGCTGTTGCAGGGCGTGTGTAAGTCAGGCGGGATCGGGGAGGAGGCCATCGAGCTCGGCGTGCTTAGGGTTGCGCTAGCGGCTGTACGGTCGCCTTGCCTTTTGATTCGAGGAGATTGCTTGTTGCATTTAGTCAGGACTTGTTACAATGTGTATCTCGGTGGCCAGAATGGGACTAACCAGATCTGTGCCAAGTCTGTTCTGGCGCAAATCGTGGTGATTGTTTTCAGTCGGGCTGAGGAGGACTCGATGGCTGTTAGTTTCAAGACGGTGTCTGTTAGTGAGCTATTGGAGTTTACGGATAAGAATTTGAACGAAGGGAGCTCCATACATTTTTGTCAGAATTTTGTTAACGAGGTTGTTGATGCCAACGATGGGACTGCTGTGAATAAGAATTTGGAATTGCATTCGACCTCAGACTTGCAAAATGGGGATGTCCCTGGGGTGAAAGAGGATGAGAAACACGAATTGAGTGATGCAGAGTCGACTGACGGAGCTAAATCAGGCGGTGGCAGTAAGATTAGAGAAGACGGGTTTCTTCTTTTTAAGAACTTGTGTAAACTGTCGATGAAATTCTCAACTCAAGAGCAGACCGATGATCAAATACTTTTGAGAGGGAAAATTTTATCTTTGGAGCTGCTGAAGGTCGTCATCGACAATGGTGGTCCTATTTGGCGCACAAACGAGAGGCAAGTGACAGTTGCTATTTAGTTTTAAATTTCAGCCAGCCTTTTCAGCTTCAGTAACATAGGCAACTAATGTCAGCAAAATTGCTGTAGAATTAAAGCCAAATTTCTTATTCTTCAGCCTGCCATATGTATACGGGTAAACTCATAGTATATCATGGCCGATAGAGAGATTGAATCATGAACTCCATGATACTTGGCATGAAATCTCCTTTCTCCTTTTGAGCAATTTATGATTTCATTACAATGTTCTAACCATATCAACGCTTGATATTTTAACTTCTTGGTCATCGACCAGTGACTGTAATATTGTCCAGCCTAAGCTTTATTACAGTCTATGGGACTCTATAATTTTTGTTGTTGCTTTATACTGGTCTTTTTATCATGTAAAGAAATTATTACACACAAGAAATGATAGTTGGTTACGGGGTTGGAGGGTTTATGCAGAATATAATAGCTGACTATACAACAGGACAAAGTTCCCTGCAATCGTTGGGAATTCTTCTGTAATAGTGTGTAAGTTGCAAAGGATTTCCTCCTGGTGTCTGCAACTCACATGTTCTCTAGCCAAGACAGTGGTAGAGGGATGAATACATTTTAGTCGCCTGCCTAATTTTGTCCTAAATTAACAGGGTAAAGAATAAATGCGCAACAGTTGACTTTATATAAAACAATTCAGATTATTAATTGATGTACTCCGACATATTATTTGGAAGCTTAGCTTTTGGGATGTGATGTGTGAGTACCGTTAACACTGTTACATTCTATTTTGTTTTTTACGTGCACTATTACATGGGAGTTTTGTTATGTTGCGGGATACTCCATTGTTTGGTTTGCAATGGAAAAGGATAAGGAACGGAGAGAAGATATCAGTTATCCAAATTTGAAAATACTTAAGAGATTGGATTTTTAGGATACAACCTAGCGCCATGTGCTGTTAAGTTAGCATGTTTTGTTCATCAAGTTTGTGCACACATGCAGTTATAATGCTTCCCGAAAGTTGAGTGTTCGTTTCTAACGAGGCTTCATTTCCTTACCTTTGTGCAGGTTTCTCAGCGCCATTAAGCAGTTTCTCTGCTTATCATTACTAAAGAACAGTGCATTGTCAGTCATGGCTATTTTCCAGCTTCAATGTTCTATTTTTATGAGCCTCTTATCAAAGTTCAGATCAGGGTTGAAAGCAGAAATTGGAATATTCTTTCCCATGCTTGTGCTTCGGGTGCTTGAGAATGTTCTGCAGCCTAGTTTTTTACAGAAAATGACGGTTCTCAACCTATTGGAGAAGATATCTCAGGATTCGCAGATTCTCATTGATATCTTTGTTAACTACGACTGTGACTTGGATGCCCCAAACATTTTTGAAAGGTACTACTTACTAGCTATGTCTGAGAATTCTGTAATCTATCAAGGGTCTCCTTATGATATGAGCGAATTACAATCAATGTCAGCAATAAGCTTGGCCACCGGCGCTTAATAGATGCTTTAGTCATTGGTTTTATCGGAGCACTCGGATCATTTGTTCTTGAGAGGCTACAGAAGAATTGTTTGAGGCTGAAAGTTAGGTCGATATGGGAACTTTAAACTGAACTTTGCTTTAGGATCCGGCATCATGAGATAGCGAGTCCAGGATCTCGTGGAAATGCAGGATTAATACAGAATCTCATAGAACGTCTTATTGTTCTTTACTAAGTAAGCAGAGAGGTCTATATCTATAGGCTGATGGGACTCTTCATTGGCTAGTTTGCCTCATGCTATCCAAGTTCTGATGTTTTGTCTCATGCAGTCAATTGATTAAGGTTTCCTCGGGGTTAATTTGGTGGCTCCATTGTGGATTCTACCTCACGTGTTACCTGTCAATGACATGTTTCAGAAATTAGCTTATATTGGACTGTTATTGTTATTTGGTAGGAACTTGTTAGCAGTTTTGATGTAAGACCTCCGTAGCTTGCCTTTTTGAGAATATAGGATATTGTTTGGCTCTTTCTATCCTACAATTAATTCAGAGTGGTACTTTATTAACCATTTCTTCTATATCCCGCTATAGTCTATAAGTTTGGATACTTTGGAAGAAATCAAGAGTCCATGAGCCAAAGCAAACTGTCAAGTTAGTAATAAGTGATGCACCTGGTGGCTTTGACCCGGTAACTCTTGGGTTTGATTTCTACATCCCATTCTTGTTCTTGCCCATTGAAACTAGAGATACAGGCACTGGAAATTCCTGAAGTTTGGCAAATTGTTCAATTAGGTCCTACAATTCTCTTTTTCTAATTGGGTCACTAACTATAGATTTTTTGGGGTTGAATTGGTCCTTCCATTTAAAAACAATTGGAATTGCTGATGTTGCGTTAAGTTTCTATTCAAAGAAAATGTGGGATTCTACGACGCCATAAACAACTTTAGAGAGAGAGGCCAGTGAAGGGTTGAGCCACAGTGCACAACATGTCAAATGGGCAACACCTTCTCCTCCAAACCCCTTCTGCTGTCTGAACTTGACCTGCACTGACTTGCCAACACCTTATCCTCTAAACCCTCGCCTTCCCCACCGAGCAATCATCTCTTTGCACCTCTTGCAATCACAATTCAACACCATGCCATCCACCAAATCTATCTCTCACAACTCAGACTCGTTGGTGTATTCGATCAAGCAAGTAATAGTGGCACCGGAGGTCCTTGCCGGTGCTTGAGAGGGGTGACATGGCTCCAGCTGCCTCGTCTCCCTTTCTCTCTGTAGTAGGGTTCGAGTTTTTGATTCAATTTTCTAATTAATCCATGCCATCATCATAGGTACTGATATTCATGTCATCACTCATAAGTCCAGTCACCACTGACATGGAATCCATGTCTGTATCTCTGTTTGCTTTATAATGGAAGAATTGTGAGCAAAAAAGTACATAATTTGGGGACTCAATTGCACAAAAAAAATGTTAAGAGAACTGATTGACCAATTTGCAATAGTTTAGGGACCTCCAGTGCCTTTATCCCTTGAAAATAATAAATAAAAGCAGCAGCATAGTATTTTCTTGTTTATTTTGTGAAGAAAATCAATATATCTTTGTTCAAATAACTATTTGTAGGGTGGCACCTCATGGAAGATCCAACAATGGGACTGAATTTTATGTAAACTCGAGCTTAATGATGACAAATTTATGGGGAAGCATCAGTAATTTGTCATAGTCTACACCAAATTATTGATGACCGTCATCGGCAGGTCAAGATAATAAGAATGAACTTGTTTTGAACTACCCTTGAGGTTGTTTTCTGTGAGATTGAGAAGTAGCTATAATGTTGTAGTAATGTTCTTTGAACTGTGACAGTAGCCATCTTGTGGCACCACCACTGCACCCATTAACACAGATTGAAGCGGCAGAATTGCAAGCTGGGATTCGGAAGAGAGAAAGAGCCAGGAAAGAGAAGACGGAGAAGGGGGGCAAGGGGGGTAGTGGGTTGAAAGTATGCCAGGTTATGGAAAAAATATTTAGGCTGTGGCTTTTTGTTTGACCAAATTTGAAATGTTAAGGACTTTTAGTTTCTATTGGTGCTATTAAGATTGTAGAGAAATATGAGATATACTGAGATATGGTAGGCTCTTTAGAATTTAAGTAGTTGGCCACTCTGAAGTCTGAAACAACAGTGAACAAGGCATATCAGTAACGTGCTTTGAGCTTTCTTTGTAAGTTTTTTTTTGTCCCTGTCTATGGCGTGTGCCACCTTGGTTGGTGGTGATTTGAAATTATTACAGTGTCTTTTATTTTGGTTTGAGATTTGATAGCTTTGGTTCAAATAGAACCCATCACTTCTGGAAGCAGAATATTTTGTTGCCACCTTCAAACTTGAAAGCTATTGAGTCTACTTTGCCCTCATGTTGATTTTTACCTTCACTCAGTCCTTATCTATACTGAGTTTTTTGTATTGTTGTTTTCAAATGTATTAAAACCCTTATAATTCAATCAGATAATCGCAGGACTGTTAATGGTCTACTTAAAACTGCCTTGGGACCACCAGCTGGTTCAGCCACAACCTTGTCTCCAGCTCAGGATATTACCTTTCGGCATGAGTCAGTGAAGTGCTTAGGTACCATCGTTAAATCAATGGGAGGTTGGATGGACCAACAGCTGAGAATAGGAGAATCCTCTCATACACGATTTCCGGAAAGTGATGTATCAACAGAGGCTCATTCTACCTCCAATGGAGAGGATGCAGCTGTCTCAGATTATGATTTTCATCCTGAAGTAAATCCAGAATTTTCTGATGCTACCACCCTTGAGCAGCGTCGAGCCTACAAGATGGAGCTTCAGGTCATTTTCCGTTTATGGGGTTAGACCATATCAGTTAGTCATTAAGCTTGTCTGTAATCAAGTGACACCTGATTGCATATCTGCTATTTAGGTCTTCTATGCAATCTGTTGGCTTATACTCTTGCTTCCTTTGTCTCTTTTTCGCTGAATTAGATTCTTTTCAGTAGAATTGCGCTGAAAAGCCCCTCCCTGCCTTCACTGATTGTTTTTCTGACTTTCCTGCAGAAAGGTATTGCACTGTTTAATAGGAAACCTTCCAAGGGAATTGAGTTTCTTATCGGCACAAAAAAACTTGGTGGTTCTCCTGAAGAAATCGCTGCTTTTCTGAAGAATGCTTCTGGTTTGAATGAAACTGTGATAGGTGATTATTTGGGGGAGAGGGATGAGTTTCCCTTAAAAGTTATGCATGCTTATGTGGATTCGTTCAATTTCAAAGAAATGGATTTTGGGGAGTCCATAAGGTTCTTCCTACGAGGCTTCAGGCTGCCTGGGGAGGCACAGAAGATTGATCGCATAATGGAGAAGTTCGCTGAACGCTATTGTAAATGCAACCCAAGTTCATTCACTAGCGCAGATACTGCATATGTTCTTGCTTACTCTGTGATAATGCTTAACACAGATGCGCATAATAACATGGTTAAGGATAAGGTATGGTAGGATAAATTGCTCTTATCTCCATCTCTCAGATATTCTAAAGTTTCTGTAATGATTAAGTTGGTGCCTCATGCATTTGGTTTTTTTGGTTGAGTTGTCATTTCTTTATTTTTGCCCCTCGTGTGGATTCACAGTCACAGAATAATCGAAACTGTTTGAAAGTGTTGTTCATATGTGTCTTTAGGAACAGATTGAGACTTGTTGATTGTAGGAGTGTATCAACCGGTGCTTTTTCGGTGTTCATTAATAAAAGGGCAAGCCAAGAAACATATGCAACTACTTTTCTACAAAGTTCCTGAAAATCTTGTTCTTCTCTCTTTCAAGAGATCTTCTGTTGGAATATAATAGCTTGTAAATGCAATATTGCCGTATAGTGGCACTGGAATGATCTATGACCTTATTTGCTGAAATATGCAAAACTGACAGTAAGCCTGTGCTGATCATCTGCTCTGGTGCTAAAATAGATGAGCAAGGCTGATTTCATCCGGAACAATCGAGGAATAGATGATGGGAAGGATTTACCGGAAGAATATCTTGGTGCCCTTTATGATCAAATTGTTAAAAATGAAATTAAAATGAGTTCTGATTCTCCAGCTCAACAGAGCAAGCAGGCGAACAGCCTGAATAAACTGCTAGGATTGGACGGTATTCTCAATCTAGTCACTGGGAAGCAGACAGAGGAAAAAGCGTTAGGTGCAAATGGGCTTCTCATAAAGCACATCCAGGAACAGTTCAAGGCCAAAGCTGGAAAATCAGAGTAAGTTCATTAATAGCATATTCTGTTAGTTTCAAAGTTCGAACATATGGTGGTGAGTGGTAATCGAGGACATCTAATGGAGAGCATGTACAAGGCCATGACGATCTTGGTGTTTTCAGTTATGTACGTTGATTGTTCAGAAAAAGAAAAAAGAAAGAATGTGCTTGGCGTGTCATGTGCTTTTGTCAGTCTGCCTGAGTTGGATGAAAATCTGGGTTCTGTCGTTATGTCTCCTTTTCCATTGTAAGGGCTTTGCACATTTCCTCTGCATTAAAGATCTTGTTTATATTTGATAAATGTCAGGGGCTTCGTTGGAACCACCGTAAAATGATTAATGTCATGGGCACTGTTCCAGCCCATGAAAATTCCAACACTGCAATTTTCTCTTGAATTTTCTGAAGTTACTGATGTACTTTTTCTCTGGTGCGACAGGTCTACGTATCATTCTGTCACCGATATAGCAATACTGAGATTTATGGTGGAGGTCTGCTGGGCTCCTATGTTGGCTGCATTCAGTATGACACTCGACCAGAGCGATGATAGGCTTGCTACTGCTCACTGTTTGCAGGGATTTCGTTATGCCGTGCATGTCACTGCAATCATGGGTATGCAAACGCAGAGAGATGCCTTCATGACGTCTGTTGCAAAGTTCACTTACCTCCACTGTGCTGCTGATATGAAGCAAAAGAATGTTGATGCCGTTAAGGTATGTGCTTGCTTATAATAATTTGACAGGTGGAGTTTCACGTATTCTATTAGATGGTGGTACCATGGCACAACTTGTTGAATATGTGTATTGAAAAATTTAGATGGACTGCCTCCTCAGACATTTCTGAATTAACATTATGTGCAATAATTTGGTTTTGCTTCTTCAAACTGTATTTCTGTACCTTCTTGACTCTTCAAGATGATAGAGATTATAAGTCTCAGCAAAAAGCTAAGATACTTAGGTGTAATGAGGATTCTAGTTTTTAAGGTACTCTACGAGATGCTTGTTGCTTTTAGTGTTTTAACAGTTTTACGTTTGACCTTTTCATAATTTAGTGTTTCAACTTTGTGCAGGCAATCATATTGATTGCTCTTGAAGATGGTAATCATCTTCAGGAAGCCTGGGAGCACATACTAACGTGCCTTTCTCGAATTGAGCATCTTCAACTATTAGGAGAAGGTGCCCCTACCGATGCATCTTTTCTTACTGCATCAAATGGTGAAACAGAGGAACGAACACCTAAACCCATTGGCCTTTCATCTCTAAAGAAAAAGGGAACTATTCAGAATCCTGCAGTGATGGCTGTTGTTCGCGGGGGTTCATATGATAGTACTACAGTTGGAGTTAATTCTTCTGGACCAGTAACTCCTGAGCAGCTCAGTAACTTCATATCAAACTTGAATTTGCTGGACCAGATTGGGAACTTTGAGCTAAACCACGTCTTTGTTCATAGCCAACAGTTGAACAGTGAAGCAATTGTTGCTTTTGTGAGGGCCCTTTGCAAGGTTGCTATGTCAGAATTGCAGTCTCCAACTGACCCTCGGGTTTTCAGCTTAACAAAAATTGTAGAAATAGCGTAAGACTCTTTTAACTTTTTTTCTTCTGTTTGGTTGTCTGGATCAACTTCCACCTCGATAGGTCTGTGCTATGGAAAGCACATCACCTGAAAATTATCAGAAGAAACTGAAAGGTGTATGTGCCCTGTTGCAGTGCACATATCCGACATTTTCTTTGAAAGATGTCATCTTGATTGCATATTGAGTTTCTTCCATTATGTGTCATGCGCGTTCCTGTGGAAAATGAGAATTGGCTTTTACGTCTTTGTAATTGTGCATGTTTCTGGTGCAGGCATTATAATATGAACCGGATCAGATTAGTTTGGTCTCGTATATGGAACGTTCTGTCTGATTTCTTTGTGTCAGTTGGGCTATCAGAAAATCTTTCAGTTGCGATCTTTGTGATGGACTCGTTGCGGCAGTTGGCTATGAAGTTCCTGGAGCGGGAGGAGCTGGCAAACTACAATTTCCAGAATGAGTTTCTTAGACCATTTGTAATTGTTATGCAGAAAAGCAACTCCGCAGAGATTAGAGAACTGATAGTTAGATGTATCTCTCAGATGGTTCTCAGCCGCGTAAGCAATGTCAAATCTGGGTGGAAAAGTGTTTTCCTGGTATGTTAACTCTTCGATAAACTCTTTGACTTTAATTATACTATTTTTGATCAATTAAGGTTAGGGTAGCAGAAGGGTCAGAATATTGGAGGTTATGCATTTTATTGATGTCTCTTGTTTGTATATATCTGGTCCATGATGCTATGGCTGACTTGATTGAATTTTTGAGCTTTTAGAAACCGAAATCTCATTAGCCATGTCTTTTCTTCTGAGAGAGTATCTTGTTTTTTTCAGATTTTTACAGCTGCTGCAGCTGATGAGAGGAAGAATATTGTCTTGTTGGCCTTCGAAACCATGGAAAAGATTGTCCGTGAATATTTCCCTTATATAACTGAGACTGAGGCGATGACCTTTACGGACTGTGTAAGATGCCTCCTTGCTTTTACGACTAGCAGATTTAACAATGATGTCAGCCCCAATGCCATAGCATTTCTTCGGTTTTGTGCGGTCAAACTTGCTGAAGGTGAACTTTTGTCCAACGGGAAGAGCATAAGTGATGGTTCAACTTCAGATGCAGCAGAAGGTGGTGGTGAGGTTGTGTTGAATGCAGAAACTTTCATCAATAAGGACGAGCCATCATCTTTTTGGGTCCCTTTACTTGCTGGTAATTTGCCCTATAATTAATGTCTTATTCTAGATGCCGCTGCTTGGCAACCTTATCTACATGTTTGGCATCAGTGCCACAGACTTGAGATGACCTTGCCATTAAATAAAGCTGATCTTAAATGAAGTATTTATTGTTCTGAGAAATATATGACAGTTAGATACATGGTTGCTGATACATAAGGTTGAAAATTTATGAATCACCTGGTTCAGTTATCCGACTGTAACCCCTTGCAGTTTGAGGTGAGCATAGTTCTGTTTAGTTTAGAAGTTTTGAAGATTTAAATATCATATTTCCTTCGGTATACTATTGTGATCGGGCTGGAACTGGTTTTCAGAAATTTGTCTTTGATGTTGTATGGATAATGAGGGGCAAATTATAGAATTATATGCAGAGAATGTTCAAGCAGATAGCATATGATCAAATAGGTTGACTTTTTTATTTTCCTATTTTTTGAAGTATTTGAAGCTTTTGGTCAAGTTTTTCATAACATCATTAAGAGAATGGTCCTTTTGGTTGATATATTCATATAGCGATAGATAAATTGCCAACCTGGTATAGTGTCCTTTTATTTTTTGGTCAGAATAGTGTCCTTCAGTTGTTTGAAGTGAAAGAAAAACAAACAAATAAGGAGTAGTGTTGTTGCTCCGAGATGCAGGATTAGTGTCAAACAATTTCATAAAAAAATCTGGAACTAGGGCTTTATCTATGATGATATGCGTGGGCTCACCTTGAATCTGTCTCGCCATTTTTCACCTTCTCAGTGCTAATTCCTCTATAGACTCCTGTGGAGAGACCTTGAATCTGTCTTGCCATTTTGTTCTTTCATAGAAAAAGGAATTGCTCTTCATTGAGGTGAAACAAGTACACTAAAGATGTGGTACATGTATTTGCTGAAAGAGCTCCTTTGATTTTCTCTCACTACATTGCACATGCTATGTTTGACGTGAGGCTTGCATATGTAAGTCATTAACCTTGGTACTTTTATTCAGGGTTGTCAAAACTGACATCAGATTCCAGACTAGCAATCAGGAAAAGTTCTTTAGAAGTGCTTTTTAGCATACTGAAGGATCATGGTCATGTCTTCTCCAGCGAGTTCTGGATTGCTGTTTTCAACTCTATTGTTCTTCCGATATTCAATTTTGTCTCTGAGAAAGAGGTGCCTGTGAGGGATGACCAGTCATCACCTAGTGCTAGATCTTCACAATCTGAAGGAAGTACTTGGGATTCTGAAACTGCTTCTGTGGCTGCACATTGTTTAGTAGATCTCTTTGTTAGTTTCTTCGATGTGGTGAGGCCTCAACTGCCTGGTGTTGTTTTAATAATAACAGGGTTCATAAAGAGTCCTGTTCAAGGTACTGCCAGTACAGGTGTTGCTGCACTAGTGCGATTAACAGATGACTTGGGCATCAGACTTTCAGAGCATGAATGGAGGCTGATATATGTGGGTTTGAAGGAAGCAACAGAATCGACTATTCCTGGATTTTTGAAGGTTCTAGGAACCATGGATAACATTGAATTCACTCGTTATTCTCAGACAGATTTGGAAATGGATTCCGATCACGGGCTCAGCAGTGATGACATTGAGGATGATAATCTTCACACTGCAGCTTACGTGATTTCGCGGATGAAGAGTCACATTGCTGTGCAGCTACTCTTGATACAGGTACCTCTTGAGTCCCTATGATCAGATGCATTCACGTACTGAATAGGACCATCTTCTAATTTCATCTGTGGGTCTCAATTCTCCTGTGCAATTAATTTATCCTCCACTCAAGCGATCCTCCAAAAGTATCTTTTGATTGCTCCATATATTCACTGATAGACCATTCGTGTCGTGCTCCTTTTCTTTGGTTTGCTTTTATGCTGCAAGCTTGTTTCTCATTTTTTATGTAATTTTCTTTTCTGGGGAAGATCTCTAAGGAACATCCTTGTGGCAAGTTTATGTCAGTGTATTGATCATCCTGGAATTCTTCTCTTTTTTGTACAGGTGGTGGCCGATCTGTACACGTCACACCCAAAATCTCTATGCCGAGGCAATATTGCAACCATCCTGGAGTTATTTTCTTCAGTTGCTTCACATGCCCACCAACTGAACTCTGAAATGAAACTGCAGAAGAAGATTCAGAGAGTGTGCTCTGTGCTAGAGCTCTCAGGTCCACCCATTGTTCATTTTGAAAACGAGTCTTACCAGAGCTATCTCAACTTTCTTCAGTATTTGCTCCTGCAATTTCCTGGATTGTCCAGTGAGATGGGCACGGAATCACGGCTGGTCACAGTGTGTATGGAAGTGGTGCAAACATACTTGAATTGCACGAGCCCTCGATTCGCGCAGGTGAGATCGGCGAACCGGCTGGTTCTTCACTGGATTCTCCCGCTAGGTTCGGCGAAGAAGGAAGAACTGGCGGCCAGGACGGCATTAGTTGTGACGGCGCTGAGAGTGTTGGGCAATCTGGAGAGAGACACGTTCAGGAGGCACGCCTCACGATTTTTCCCTTTGTTGGTCGATCTCGTGCGGAGCGAGCATAGCTCTGGGGAAGTTCAGCGTGTCCTTACATACATATTTCAACAATGTATAGGTTCCATAATAATGGAATGACGATTTCACCTCACACCTCCGAAAAAATTTTGCGATCCCGCGTATAATTGGTGTCACCACCAGTTTGAAAAAATCCTTTACCCTTTGATTCTATGGCAGGATAGAGAGCACGATTCCCTCTGTAAAAGTTCCCTCTTCCTTTTTCCCCACTTGGAAATGTACTGTATAAATGGCGAGGTTGTCGGCCTACCTATACTTTGTGAGTCTCCTTTCTCCGTCGATTCTCAGAGCTCTCTCTAATCTTAGTCAACAATGGTGGATGCAAAGGAGTAACGCGCCACTTTAGAACATCGCTCGTACGCGATAGCCACTTGGGATTGCATAGTCAATGTGGGCTTCCATGGCGCTCGTCATGATGTCTTTGGTCCCCCCCCCTCGCTCTCTCCATGTTGAAAAGCAAAGTCCAATGTATCGATCTTTGCTCGGTACACCGCCCTTGAATCTTGACTTGTTCACCCCAGTCGCACATAATGCTGTTCAAGTCCCTCATGCTCTTTGGTGTCAACGCTGCGTGATTCCATGTTTGTATGTATCCTCTTTTATTTTGTCTTTTACTCTCCCTCCCTCTTCTTATATTTCAGAACTTCCCTTGCTCTAATTTTGTCACATTCTTTTGGCACGGGTGATTAATTTCATACGGTTAGTTAGAGTAGAGATCCCTCACTTAGAGAATGCTTTCGATCTTCATTTGGTTCCCCCACCCAACCCCCCCGCGGAAGGGCTGGCACCGGATGACGGCATATGATTTAGTCATCAATTGGATATTCAAACTCGCTAAGAGGCGGCCGTGACTAAAACTCTTAAAAGCGGGTCTGAGAAGTCCCCCATGCTGTTGCGCAATTTGGCCGTTCAAGCGTATCTATAGAGCGAATACTTTTGTTTCTGGATAATTATCGGATGGACGTTCTTTTTATTAGAAAACTTCTGCATTTTCTATCGTGGCGTACCTCGAGTCACAATGGCCAGCGGGAGGAAAACTCTCCGAGAAACAAACGATACGGATCACAACATCGTCTACCAGAAAATGCCTGTCCATTTACTCAAGAAACCCATCTCCTCTTGCTTGGGAAAAAGTAGGAACGAAAGGGAGCTTCTCCATATTTATAGCATTTATTGTTTAAACTTCCAAGCTTCGACAACGCTTTGCCGATTGTGAGCCGCGAGAAGTTAATCCAAATGGGAACGTAACCACACACCTTTCAATTCTCTTTCTGTAATTGAAGCAAATCAATAATGAAAAAACAAGGAGAGGGGGGTTCTCTCTCATGTGTCAATGTCTCTCTCTCTCTCTCTCTCTCTCTCTCACTTCATCTGTAAATCTAAGTGTCGAAACGAAGCTGGGGGCAAACATCGGTCCCATTCAAAAGAAAAAGAATAATTGATTGCCGTGGTTTCTAAGCTCCCCACCCGAAGTTGCGGTCTGGCCGCTTGAGTCATAATCAGGTCGCGTCTCCAACCCCTTTTGCCAACATTAAATGTTTCCCCACCTCTTTTGAAGATGTGCATCACACCCCCCCTCCCCTCCTCCACCCCCCTCTCTCTTTAATTGAACTCCTTTTCTGTTGAGTCATGATGGCATGTATTGCCCAAATCCACTCCCAATAACCTGATGATGATGTGTCAGTGTTGAGTCCCTTTCCCTTTCCCTTTCCCTTCGTTCAGTGTGCATCACGAAAAGGCCAAAAGGTAAAATCTAGACTTGGCGTCGCTTAGAAATCGATAGCCGAAAAGCGCTGCGAATTACACAGGATAGAAGCGATCGAGCCATGTAAATTGCTCCTCGGGATGATCCGGGCTCGATCCGATAGATTCGTCGTGTCTTCTCATTTGTACAAATTCTTGATTCGATCGTGCTCGACGTGCGGAACGGTGTTTTTGATAGCGACCATCGCTCCGTCGCTTACTGAAACCCTGATGAAAAGTCGTTGCAGCATGCTGCACGGCACGAGAAAGAAATGTCCCCGTTTCATCTCTGTCTCATGTCTGGACTTTTTATTTTTCCTTCTTGTGGATAACGAACGGAACTCTTAATCGAAAATGACGCGATTTGGACAAAAATGCACGATGATGTGATCTACTTAGAATTAACTTCGAAATGAAACTAGAACATGCTACATAAATTTCACTCGGAGGAGGTCGATTATTCATATTTATTTCACTACATAATCATCATATTTTGTGATCGTTAAAGTCACCGAATGCACCTAATTAGAGCGTTCTTTTTCTTCCCAAGTTGCTCATTGACAAATAATCATTCAAGTTGGGGACACAAATGCATTATCGGGCACACGGATTTTGATTTCTTCGAGCGTTGCATTTCATGACATTAAGCAAAATGAACTGGCGCCCACCACAGCAGACTGGAACGAAAGTGCATGGATCCAGATCTCTGCCGCAGAGCAATCGCCTTCAACTTCCCTGCAAATGATTATTGTATAGCCAGCAGTATTTCGTTTACTTTCCTAGCATGTATGATCCTTTTCACACTGCCCTTATACAAGAACTTGGCCATGCTTGGAGATGGACAATGTTGAATGTTTGGGATTCGGATGAGGTCAATCGAGCTTTTGTGATGTCCATCCAATACATGCAACCAAAAAAGCAAAAAAAAAAAAAAAAAATTTGGGTGGAGATTTTTCGTTGAGCGCATCGTGATTACGATCGCTTATGAAGCCAGAACCGCCGCTTTCGAAATCAAAACCGGGGAGGGTGAAAGATCGGGATTGACTTAAGTTGTTATGGAATCGAATTATGTGAGGGACAATGATTTCGAGCGAAATGAGGAACCTAAAACGATATGAGAAAATTTATCCCGAGTAACAATGTTATGGAACTTTAGTCTTTCATTTTTTAATTTTTTTTTAAGTTAATATGCATTGGAGGAAATTTTTTTTGGTTTCAGAGCGATGAGTCGTTACCTGTGCATTGAATGAGTAACGAGGAATGGAGACGTCAAAGTTGGTCGGCTCAACGCATGTTAAAGTGTCGTGCAAAAAATTAACAGTTGAACAATATACACGGCCTCATTTTGCAGACTTTTTCTCCAATTAAGAAATAACTATACTAAAACTTTCTTTGTCGTTGACCTGTCCACAATTCATTTGGCAATTATGGGAAGGACTTGAGGTTGCATCAACTGCCAAAGAGAGAATAAAAAGGGAAAGATATGGTAAAAAAAACAAAGGATTAATATATGTATTATGCTTCCGAATTTTGATAACGATATAAGCACGACTAAAATAGTAAAATTTAACAGCGATATAATCCCGACTAGGTCTCGATCGAAACCCTCCTGGCATCGACCCTTTTTTTTAAAAAATAATTATTATTATAACCGGCGATAATTATCGTGCGAAGCTATCATGAATGTTTTTCGGAAAGAGCAAATGCTCATTCACCCAACGATACCGCGTTAATTATTCCATAACTCTTTACCCGACATGACGAGTCATCTATTCCTTCCTTTTCGAAAACAGAATTTAATTTTTTTTCTGTATTTTCTCATGTCAGTTGTTAACTAGATTAAAACAAAAACACGGCATGAACCAAAACCAAAAAAAAAAAAACAAATGATGTAAAAAAAAATCCGAACCCTTGTCCTTGTCGCTCTGGATACTTCATCCCGTGTCTGTTTCTCTCTCCGAGTCTTATGCAATTTCTGCATGAATTGCATGCCACCAACCTTCGGCATTTATTTGGAGAAAAATATAAATGTGATGTGAACCCTAATTTGACTTTTGAGAGCCGGGCACTTCATCCAACTTTGGACGTAAACGGTCGAAATTAAAAGGATGTCCTTTCATTCAATCCCCTGTGTTCGATTCTGATTGGTCCATGCCATCCATTAAACACTCGTAGGCTTGTATGTATAGTGATCTTCCCTCCGCGTAAAATTAGTCTTAAATGTGCACGCAAATGACATTATGGGTTGGGCAGTACATCAACATAATAATCGTCTTAATTTCGCATCACACGCGGTAACTTGCGCCAACTTTTTTTGTTTTTTTCAAGTCTTTGTGAAGAATATTCATCCGCTTTTAACTTTGTTCGTTCAAATTTTGAATCATTCTTCGGATAAAAGCGAGTAAGAGAATACCTCTATGAATGGATCACGATAAATATGTATTTTATATGATTTATTGCGAGCCGGAGCTTGGAACGAGCCCGGTTGAAATTTCCGCCAATGATAAATTACGCAAACGAGCGAGAGGCGACTAAGCTGTGCACGACCATCCTCTCACACCATATAATAACCGCAGGGGGGGACATGATTAGTTAAAATTTCCTCTCTCCTTGTTATTCGAAATATCGAGATTAATTATTCGCTCAACTACTAATCTTATTTCTGCCCTTGGTTTTGATGAAGAGAAAAAGTTCACCGCCGGCATGCATTGCATTATTCAAAGTTGCCAATTGGACTCCAGCTCTGCTAACTTCTCCCTCACCCAACCAACCACATGACAAAAATTTTCAAGTCAAACAGGGACAGCTGCAGATAAAGCATGAGCACATAGTTCAAAATTGATCTCATTTCCCCATTATAAAACGGTATTGCAGTCAAAGGGTCAAAGGTGAGACCCTAATTCCTGTTTTCTCATAAGGGCAAGCAAAACCTGCTTAATTGGTCTCTATTGGGTAACGCCAACCCAAATCACCTTAAGCTATTTGACTTTTTAAAGCAGCCAAAAGTGAAAAAACCACCTCATGTTATGTTAAAATATAGACCCACATATTTTAAGTGAATTTTAGGGTTAGGTACGAAATTGATGTTAGTTGGGCCTTCTTTTTGGAGGTGTAAA
Source organism: Rhodamnia argentea (assembly GCF_020921035.1). Taxonomy (NCBI): domain Eukaryota; kingdom Viridiplantae; phylum Streptophyta; class Magnoliopsida; order Myrtales; family Myrtaceae; genus Rhodamnia; species Rhodamnia argentea. The sequence continues at coordinate 22,500,978 of NC_063160.1, forward strand.
TGTACCTAAGTCATAAGTTGAAGGTGGCAAGATTCTAGCTCTTGAGATTAGTCTTGGAAGGATTGAGCTTGTTGGTTTTGATCAAACTACGTACAAGTGGATTGGTGATGTTTGAAGGATTGAAAGGTACATAACCCCCGTTATTCCATATAGCAGCGGGCACGACATCTTAGGGCATTGGTTCGAGATTAAATGTCAATCAAGTAATTTCAATTCGTGGGCGTGAGATTACTGTACTTCGCGTCCCCTCTCATTAAGAGAAAACAAATAAGGAAATTAAAATGGTTTAGCGTCCTACCCCGATGGGGTAATCTCCTAGGACTTAGTATGATCGGGACAACGGCTCTTGAGTTTTGACTAGAACAATATAGGGAAAATAATCAAAATAGTCCTAAACCTCCTGCCTTTCGTTGGAGGCTTGCAGCTAGCGACCCTCACCTAGGGGCCGACGACTTCCGCCAACCCTCGGCTGGTCCTGTCAGCCCAAAGCCAAAAAAAAAAAAAAAAGAAAAAGATAGAAAGAATTATTAAAAAAATAATTAACAAATTTGAAAAATATTTAAATATCATTAAAAATATTGAATTAGCAAAAACATAAAAGGTTTAGGACTTAATTGACTAAAAAAAAGATGTTTAAGACTGAATTGGCATAATTGCAAGAAGTTTATGAATTTTATGGTTATTCTCCTGAAAATAATATTGCGGGCGTAATATAATTTATCGAGTACTTCATTAAAGACGCTATGTTTCTTGTTATGGTAGGGAAATCGTATCATGAAGGCTCTTAAAATGGGAGATAGAAGTGACAAAAGGCAGAAGCAAAAATGTCCACAATTTTTTTTTTTTTTTGCCCTTTTAGAAAGATTTCGAGCTGAAATGGCAAAGAAGAAGACAATAAAGAGATCTACCAATTCTCTCACTTTGACTCTCCTTGATCACTCTCGCACGTGCCAACACTCTCTCACTGAAAAACTGAAATTACCTCATTACCCCTCCAATCCTGCGTGAACCCCCCTCCTCAACGACCCTATAAATACCGACCCTCCTATACTATCGCTCCTCCATTCAAACCCACAGTACAAACTCCCTCCACTATTATCTCTCTCTCTCTCTCTCTCTCTCTCCCGGTCATTTCGTCGAACACCTCTCTCCCTCCCTCGTCGCCGGCAGCCCCGCCGCCGCCCACGATGGACGTTCGCCGGCGACCTGACAAGGCCCTCGACGGCCACGTCAACACCAAGTCCAAGCAGCACCAGGACGCCGTCGCCGGCTACGCATCGTCCCTCAAGGCGTCGGATGCCCTGCCGCTCCCCCTCTACGTCACCAATGCCGTCTTCTTCACGCTCTTCTTCTCCGTCGTTTACTACCTCCTCTCGCGGTGGAGGGAGAAGATCCGCACGTCGACGCCGCTCCACCTGGTGACCCCCGCCGAGATGGCGGCCATCGTCGCCTTCGTGGCCTCCTTCATCTACCTCGTCGGGTTCTTCGGCGTCGACTTCGTCCAGTCCCTCATCCTCCGTCCCGCCGGTGATGTGTGGACGGCAGACGATGAAGAGGATGAGGTCGTGGTCGCCGGGGCCGATCACGAGAAGATCCTCCTCAAGGAGGATTCCCGCAGTTCGCCCTGTGGCCAGGCTCTCGACTGCACGCCAATCGTGCACAAACCTAAGTTTGTCGATCCGGTCGTGCAGGACGCCCCGAAAGAGAAGGTGATTGAGGCAGTGCCCAGCGCTTTATCCGAAGAGGACGAGGATATTATCAATTCGGTTGTCCAGGGAAAGACGCCATCGTACTCGCTCGAGACGAAGCTTGGGGACTGCAAGAGAGCTGCTGCGATTCGGCGCGAGGCGTTGCAGAGGATCACGGGGAAGTCCCTCTCGGGATTGCCCTTGGAGGGCTTCGACTACGAGTCCATATTGGGACAGTGCTGCGAGATGCCAGTTGGATATGTGCAGATACCAGTGGGGATTGCTGGGCCACTGTTGCTTGACGGGAGGGAGTACTCTGTCCCGATGGCGACCACCGAGGGGTGTCTGATAGCGAGCACGAACAGGGGCTGCAAGGCCATTTTCGTGTCCGGTGGCGCAGCCAGCGTCGTGTTGAGGGATGGGATGACCAGGGCTCCTATCGTGAGGTTCGCCACGGCGAAGAGAGCGGCTGATCTCAAGTTCTTCTTGGAGAATCCCGCGAATTTCGACAGCTTGGCCGTTGTTTTCAACAGGTTGGTTTGGTTTTTTCCTGTTTAGAAGGTCTCTTCTGGGTCGATATCACTCGTTGAGTCTAATAATACGTAGTAAAATCGGTGTACAGTATGTTGAAAAGGATTGAGCTTGGTGGCCTTTGGTTCAAGATCAGAAATTGCGAGCCTTAAGACTAGTGGATCGTAATTTTTGATAAGTGGTGCATATGTAGTTTTCCTGATTTGCATGATGATTACTTTATGTAGTTACCTTTTCGCTTTTTCTCCTATTTTGGCATTTATAGTTGAGTTTTGGTTTGAGCATTCATTGATGATGTTTGTTGCAATTGCTTCTGAACAGGTCCAGTAGATTTGCAAGGCTCCAAAACATCAAGTGTGCGATTGCTGGAAAGAATCTGTACACGAGATTCTCCTGCAGCACAGGAGATGCGATGGGCATGAACATGGTCTCGAAAGGAGTCCAGAACGTTCTGGACTTCCTCCAGAACGACTTCCCCGACATGGACGTCCTCGGGATCTCCGGGAATTACTGCTCCGACAAGAAGCCGGCGGCGGTGAACTGGATCGAGGGGCGAGGGAAATCCGTAGTCTGTGAGGCCACCATCAAGGGCGATGTGGTGAGGAAGGTGCTGAAGACGAGCGTCGAGGCCTTGGTCGAGCTCAACATGCTGAAGAACCTCACTGGCTCCGCCATGGCTGGGGCTCTCGGAGGCTTCAACGCCCACGCGAGTAACATTGTGGCAGCCGTCTATATCGCCACGGGTCAAGATCCCGCCCAGAATGTGGAGAGTTCTCACTGCATAACCATGATGGAGGCCCTTAACGATGGAAAGGACCTTCATGTTTCTGTGACCATGCCTTCTATTGAGGTATAAAATCAAGCCCCTTTGCATATCTCACTTGTTTATCCTCTAGGAATATCTCTAACAAATGAACAAAGACTGTTAGAAAAGAGAAATTCTAATAGAGTGAGTTAGCGGAGTTCAGAAAAGGACATGGCTTTAGGGAATACAAAAACAGGATGTGAACTTGGCAATGCTTCACTAGTGATTTCGCTGAATCCGGATGCAACTTCGACATGGGAATTGATTGTATTTTATTCTTGTTTGCATATGATAGAATCTAATAGAAAATTTCCACGAATATCTAATGAGTCTGGAATTAATGGTGCGATTTCTTTCTTTCATCATCAGGTGGGTACAGTTGGAGGCGGGACTCAGCTCGCTTCCCAGTCGGCATGTCTGAACCTGCTCGGCGTGAAAGGTGCTAACAAGGAGGCAGCGGGAGCTAACGCGAGGCTTCTGGCCACGGTCGTGGCCGGCTCTGTCCTCGCCGGTGAACTCTCTCTCATGTCGGCTATCGCGGCGGGGCAGCTCGTGAACAGCCACATGAAGTACAACAGATCCAGCAAGGACGTTACCAAGCTCTCCTCTTAATCTAACACTACCAGTATAAAACACAGGACATGCGAAAGAAGAAGGAAGAGCCATTGGAAGAGGCCTCGACTGTGTGTCTGTAACTCTGCATAAGGCATACCGAAAAAAAGAAAGTAGTGGGCATATATATCCAGCTCTTTAGATCCAGGGTCGGAGGGAGGGAGAGAGAGAAGATGATTGTGGGAAAACGCAAGGAAAGATTTGCAGAGCAGAAACTGGACTCAAAGAGTCAAGTTTGTAACCTGTGTTCTTTCTTTCTTTCTTTCTTTCCGTCTTTCTTTCTTTCTTCATGTTTGTTCTGTTTTCTTTCCTGAATTAAAAAGCAATGTAAGAAGGTCCTGCAAATATTGTCAATAAAGTCCCGAACTTTTAAATTGTACCAATTTAATCTTATACTTTTTGAAAGATACGCCAATGTAGTCATAAACCTTTTTGTCAAATACAAATTTATGACTAAATTGACGAAAATTAAAAAAAAAAAAAGAATTGGGACCAAATCCCACAAAACTCCAAAAGGTTTCTTCCAACTGTGGTGAGATTTGTTTCAGCGTGCCTACATCCGATTCCTAGCCCAACATCAATCTCCCCTGAGAAGGCTGGCGAGCTAAACACGGTTTCCGAGCCCCCTCCGTCGTCGTCCAGTGCATGTGAACGGGTCACGTTCGGTGTCGCGTCTCGTGCAATTGACTCGATCGTGTTGCCCGAGTCACTACCAACACATTTGCACCCTTTGAGCCCCGATGCGCTGGCGTCGTTGCTGCATAGACATAGACTACACAGGATTGAGACACCGGCCAGTTCACATCTCCACCACGTGCGCGGGGCCGCCCATGCCGGGCGAAACTTTTCCTCGTACGAAGGGATTTCACGTGAATAAGATGACTCTACGAACAAGTTCGGTACGCTAGTTCGGTCTCATTCTCGTTGCCTCTGCGGCATTACAAGGTCAAAATCGAAGGACGATAGATTCAACAGATATTTCATATGATTGTACCGGTCGATCGAGGACGAAACGACACGACAAGGAACGATTCTTTTCTTTGGAATTGGTCGACTGATTCCTTCTCCTGTCTTCTCGTCCCCTCCAAAGTCCATCCCATGCATGTTTCACGCGACGTGAAGCCCCGCCACCATGATGCACGGACGTTCTTGAGGTGGGAATTTGTGGTCGTGATCAAATTTGAGGAGTGGTGAGGTGAATTTGATTTATGTTTGACATTAGCCCTTGTGTGTTGACAAAAGAAAATGCATTTGATTTTTTTTTATTGAATAATGTCATGGGAGGACGCTTATTTTAGTAATAGACCAAACGAAAATTCCTAATTTCGCATGCTATCATGTTTGTGTGTGGATGTGTGGCGACACTTCAGAGGTCGTGCAATACCTTTAAAATTTCAATCAAGCCTCTTTGGCCAGAAAGGGAAAAAGTAGGCTAAGTCTTAATTTACACGGGGATAAGTACACCGGATGGCCTAAAACTTGCTGCGAAAGTGCGATTGAGATCGAAATCTTTCGAAAAGTGCAATCATGCTCCAAAAAACTTGTTAGATTGGTGTGATCAAGTCATTCCGTTTACTCCATCCGACTTGGCTAACGTGTGGCTTTATTTTTTTTTTTTTCAGTTATTTTCTCTATCCTACAAGGCGATGACGTGGCCAAACGAATCACGAAATATAAGACTAAAACGGTGACGCTCTGGTCGAAATTTGATCTGTTTATAATTTTTATTATATTATATTAAAAATAAGCAAACAAATAAAAACATAAAAAAGAGAGAGAGGAAGACGCTGGCAAGGGTTGTGCGAATTATTTATGTGGATCCCACAATATATATATATATATATATATATATATATATAAATGGAATAAGTGCATTAGAAATCCTAAAACATACTCGATGAAATAATGTATTTTGTCAAAAAATATAGTTGTGGTTTCATATGGAATTAAAATCATATACCGGTTTACATTATAGAGTACATCGGTAAGAGACTTATATGAGTTGGAAACGTGCGAATAGTTCACGTGATCAATCAATCACGCAACATCTCTCAGGACGACCAGCGTGCCATGATCCAAAATTAATCCGAACTCCACGAAATCGACCTCGACAGGCCAAGTGGGTGACGAATGAAAAAAACATTTCGGCTCACAATCGAATTAGGTACGACAAGACCTCTTTTTTTGTTGTTGTTGTTGTTGTTGTTCTCTAATGGTTGTGACTCAATTATAAATTTGGCTTGTGAGGACATCTTTAAATTCAAATCGCGTTTTCTTTCTTAGATAGAACCAGAATCTGAAATCGGCCTAGCTAAATCTGCAGCCTGAAAATTCATCGTACAGAAAGCAGAAAAATAAAAAAAAAATAGTCCGCGGCGAACGAGTTCAGTATACTAGTCCGATCATATTCTCGTTGCCTACGTGGCATTACGAGATCAAAATCGAAGGACGCGTGAATTCAATAGATATTTCAAATAATTGTACTGATCGATCGATGACAAGACGATTGCAACAAGCAACACATTTTTTTTTTGTGGAATTGGGCGACCGGTTCCTCTCGTCTGTCTTCTCTCTTCTTTGTCCTCTCCAGTGTCCCATTCCATGCATGTTTCACGCAACGTGAAGGCCCCGCCGCGACCATTCACAGACGTTTTGAGGTGGAATATGAGGTCGTGGTGAATCTGATTTATATTGACTTTAGCACTTTTGTTGACCCCAAAAAAAAAAAATATGCATTTGATTTTTTTTTTATATTTAATGTCATGGGAGGACACTTATTTAGTAAAAGAGTAAACGAAAATTTCTAATTTCGTATGCTATCATTTTTTTGTTTTTTGTTTTTTTGTGTGTGGGGGGGAATGTGTGGCTATACTTTAGAGATCGTGCAATACTTTTAATTGCAATTAAGCCTCTTTGGCCAGGAAAGGGGAAAAGTAGGTATCTCTTAATTTACATAGGACAAGTGCACCCGATAACCTAAACCTTACCGCGAAAGCGCAGTTGAGTCCGGGAACTTTTAAAAGATACAATTAAACCCAAAAAGTTGTTAGATTGGTGCAATCAATTATTTCCGTTTTACTGAGTTAACGCGTGACTTTTGTTTCGATTATTTTCTCTCTCGCACGATGCGACGACGTGACTTAAATGGATCGTGAAATGTAAGACTAAAACAATCATGTCTTGGCCCAAATCTGATTTGTTTATAATTTTTCATTAAATTAAATTAAAAATAAGCAAACAAAGAAGAACACAAAAGAGAGGGGAAGATGCAAGCGAGGGTTGTGTGAAATATTTATATGGATACCACTATATATACATACACATATGTACGTACGTATGTGTGTGTCTATATATATATATTGCTCGATTCGAAATCAATGCGAAGTTCGTGAATTCGACCTCAATAGGCCAAGTGGGTGATGAGTGGAAAATAATTCAGCTCATAATTGTATTAGGTGCGAAAAGACCTTTTTTTTATTATTTATTTTGGGTGCTCTAATGGTTGTGACTTATTATAAATTTCGGCTCGTGAGGAGATCTTTAAATTGCGTTTTGGGTCCATTCCATGACAAAATCGCATCCGACGAGAAAAGAACTTCCGGATTCTCAAACTTTGGAATCAATTTCAAATCGGGTTTTCTTTCTTAGATATATAGGCAAAAGCTGAAATCCATCGAGTCAAATATGTAACGGGAAATTCATCATGTGAAATGCATAAAAATAAAAACTTTTTTTTTTTATATTATCGGCCCATAAAGATTAAATATTTTTGGTAGTCATGTTTGGCTGCCGCACAAGTATTGATTCGATCAAAGATAGTGTGCTACTTTTAATAACAAAGGATTGACTAGGAGACTGCATAGCACAAATGCCGTTGACTCCAATTTTTTTTTTTTTGGGGGTCGAATGCCGTTGACTCATTGACTCGTGCAGTCTCCATCAATTTTTATTGCTTGTACTCTTTTTTTTTTTCCCCTCCTTTTTTCCAATATCTCCATCTTGACTTCACAGCTAAATATGCTTTTGCACGATGACATCTTGTAAGATTTGAACGGATGTGAAAATTTTGCACATGAACTTCTTTAACATGTGTTGCATGTTTGACCCCCAAAAAAAAAAAAAGTGTTGCATGCACACGAAGACGAATCAACGGCTAATCCAATTCTTGCTATCCATCCGGTCGTTTGGCGCTCGGTGCAATTTTCAGCAAATTCATATTAAAAGTTTTTAATTTCTCCCCCTCCCCGAGTTATAGTGTTACGGAAGATTATTATTTTTTCCTTAAATCCCGTCTCGTAATTAATTAAATTTTCTGAATATTTCTCGAATTGGGGGTTTTTTTTTTTTTTGGTTTATTCGTGTTGAGAAAGAGATGATAAAAAGATGGTATGGCCAAGTGGGATGGAGACATCAAAAGGTCCAAGTCAAAGGTTGTTGGGCTTTTGGACTCACTCACTCTATCAATTCACACTTGAGAACCACCAACTTAGCAAAATAAATAAGAATAAGTAATTAATTAGTTAATTAAAAACATTAAGAGCACTAGGAGAAGTTACATCAGTTCTGGGCTTAGCCCACATCCGATGTAAACGTTTGACAATCATCTTGGGCTTCAAGGCTGGGACTCTCCGTTCGTGGATTCCATTCAGAAGTTCGTATTTAGGACAGGGCAAGATCCATACAAAAATTCTCAAACTATGCCTACTGTGACATAGTTGTCTAATTTTTTTTTTCTGTGCAACAAAAAATCATAAACTTGCGCATGAGTGACACATTTATCCTCCATAAATGACAATCGTTAAAAATCTGCCTACATGGATGCTGGAAAGCAAAATGCGCTGACATGGCGAAGCCCACGTGGCTTAAGTGAAATAAAAATGACGTTATATTGGCTGAAAAATCATCTGACAAAATGGTCTAAGGTATATGTGTTACAATGAGCATAGTTTGAGATTTCTTATAGCTTTTTTCTCTTTAGGATATGTCGGACTTTGTTGACATGTTAACATCACTTAGGTCACTGAATTATGATCACTCCACATGAAGATATACTAAACAGTGTAAAGATGATGTATTAAGCGCCACGATTGAGTATCATCGAACTTTGAATGCAACCCACTTATTTAAAGTTTTGTTTTGTTTTTGATTGCTCTATCGCTTTATTAAATCGATCTAGCAGACCCGTCTTAATATACCCAGCATTACTCCTAAAATTATAGTATAACAACCTTATCCAAGACATATATTTTTATTACAAAAATAGGAAAGGGGCCCCACATGATTGCTGATTTCTTGGCGTGGTACAATGACCATACTAAATTTTAATGATGTGGCACACGTCAAAAAGTGGAGAAGTGTTCATGTGCAATTTATTTTAACATCAACATTAGCAAGTGGGTACTTGGCATGGAATAACGATGAGATTCTAATCAAAGCCTTTTCTTTTATATATATATATATTGCAATAAAAAAATTTATTTATCTTATAAGATTTTTTTTTATAAAGGAAAAGGCATTTTGGGTAACCTAGGATTTCCACAAACAATATTTCATTATCGCTCCAATATTTAAAATCCGACACTTCTATTATATTGGGCCCTTTTCTTGGCATATTTAATTTCATGGGAGCCATACTTCTCTAGTAATTAATTTCCAAAAGTTATACCCCTCTAGTGACTTTGGTAGGCTAGCACTCCATTCTACACACGCATATATAGAGAAAAGTACCAAAAAAGTTATAAAGCTATTGCATTAGTATCAATTCAATTATAAATCTTTCAATTGAATTAATTTAGTCCTAAACCTTTTTGCATTGGTACAGATCTCCGTCCTATGTGGCACCGTCGGCACCGACGTGAATTCTTTTTTAATTTTTAATTATTATTATTATTATTCCCCCATTTTCTATTTTTATTGTCAATCGCCGATCGCCCACTAATAAGGGGAAGAAAAAAATTAGGGAAATAATAATAAAAAATTCAAAAAATTATTTAAATAATTTCACATCAACGCCAACAGTACCACATAGGACAGCGATCTGTACCATGCAAAAAGGTTTAGGACTAAATTGGTCCAATTGAAAGGTTTAGGACTAAATTGGTCCAATTAAAAAGTTTAGGATTAAATTAGTACCAATATAATAGGTTTATGACTTTTTTGATACTTTTCTTCACATATATATAAGCAGCAAAGTGCATCATGAAGTCGAGATTACTTAGTTTTTCTCCTTTTCAAGTTACATTGCTCCGTAATTTGTTATATGGCCAAAAATAATAATAATAATAACCTTGAATTTATAATGCACGTCGCTTGTTTGAGAAAATTTCAAATAAATGTCATGTTTTTCATTTAAATACGGAGTTTAAGTCGATCTTAAAAGTACTTTATCCCCCCTTCACCTAAATCAAGTGCTTTTGTTGAGTTTTTTTTACTATTCTCGAGACTGTTAGCGCTTGTTGACAAAATTGAACCAATCTCATGCGTTGACACGGGAAAATTACTAAAAAAGTCATAAACCTATTACAATTGTGCCAATTCGGTCTTAATTTTTTTTTTGTCGATTTAGTCCTAAATCTTTTGCAATTGTGTCAATTTAATCCATCATGTTAATTTAACCTAGCCGCATTGACATGGGGGCCGGCCAGCGCCGGCCATCCGACAACATAATATTTTAATAATTTTAAATTTTTTAAATTTTCATTTATTTTCTTTTTCTTTCTGCCTTTTTTCCTACCATCTTCTTTCTCTAGTCGGTCGCCGGTCGGTGGCTGGCTAAAGGTTGAAGAATATACGGAAGGAAAAAAATAAAAGAGAAAAATAAAAAAAGAAGAAGTCAAAACAATATTGTTAAAATTTATCACGTCGGCGCCGTCGGTATAACGTTGGGGATTTCCGTTCAAAATTAATCGAATAGACTGAATTGGTAAAAATACAAAAGGTTTATGATTGAATTGGCATCATTACAAAATGTTTAGTACTGAATTGGCAAACAAAAAAAGTTTATGACTGAATTAGTAAAATTGCAATAATTTTTAAAAAAAAATTTGTAATTTTTCCATTTAAATATGAGTTTTCTGACAGAAATCTAACCCACGACCATCGGTTCCCGAACTGAAAGCACGAGAATGAGATCGGGTCCATACCAGATCAGATCGCTCTTGGTATTATAGAACCATGTTATTATAGGTCAGTTCCTAAAACTGGCTCTCGCTTTGGAAGCATACCCTCCCTCCTAATCTCACTTACAAATCCAGGACTAATCTTTAAGACAAAGGGGCAAATTAATTAGAGGGGTTTCTTTCTTCTTCTTCTTCTTCTTTTTCAATGTAAAGTATTCAAGCAATGCTGGCCTTTTTTGGTGGCTCAAGACAAAAGTGGTTCTATATTATAATTGATCATTATTCTCTCCGAGGTGGCTCTGTTCATTCAAGTTGCACAGCATGTGATTATCTCATCATTTTTTTTATATGGCACATTATTAAATTCATGTACATCCATACAAACATAGACATATATAACTGCACTGTTAAATTATGACACATTAAACAGATGGGCGGTGCTGGAAGATTGAAAAAAAGGAAGAGAGTAGAAATCCTAATGATGAGCATATTGGTGATGAGAGCTAGCTGGGCACACTCTTCTCTGAGGTCTATATGCATGCAAGCATATCTCTGACTTTAAGATTAATTTCTCTTAGTATAGTGATTAGCATAGTGATTAAAGAGTTGTGGGGGTAAATTAATAGTGACAATCATGGCTAATATTGGATAAGGTAGGTTTACTATGTATGGCATGAAAAAGATGAGACGATTGATGAAGCTAATAGGTGCTGCAACTCTAGTGCTCGGCGCGAAAAAAGATTTTGGTACTTAGTCTTCACTTCTTAATGATACTCTTCTGGCGTCAAGTGGACACGACTAAAGTTTAAGATAGTGGAATGAATTAGTCAAATAAAACAAGCAATGGCTACGCAGTGAAATTGGATGGATGTAACGCACATCAAGTTGAACATGTTGAGAATGATAGGGTTTTCACAAGTTGTGGAAGGGGGCAGGTCGAAGGGGGAATTATTTTATGTATCTATTACATGACCGGCGGGGTATGATCCATCGATCACGTTGCTCGTGTGACTACACATATCCTGACCCATTTTTTCATTTGAATTGTGGAACTTTTCGTTTTTGCTTGAATTGTCTCTCTGAATATCACTATTATGTGAGGTAACCGTTTTTATGAAATATCTTATCGTATTGGAGAATGGAATTAGAAGTAGCGTGTGTGTTGACTAACACGATGAGTTGACATAACGATCTCATTGGCGGTTGTTGAACCTCGGCTCTTAGGAGTAAATGGTGAGGACACATCAATAAGTGGAGATACATGACTCCATAATACATCACACGTTAACTCACCCTAGGGAGACGTTTGAGAGAAATCCCTAGTTGAGGTCAATTAATGTATCCAATTGAGGTCACTTTCATTCATAAGTTTAGCTTTAATGAGTTGTGATCTAATCAGATATCTTAACCGACCCATATCACTTAAATCTTATGATATGGTACTCAGCCATGAGCCAACTTCCGTCATAAATATGTCTCAACAATCTCCCCATCTCATGTGTGGCTCTTGAGTGCTAATTAGGCTTGCTCCCCTTTAATCCAAGCATCATCTACACCTTTGATACACCCCAACTGAATATCCACGGACATTGCAACACCTGTCCATCGCTACCTCGAGACTATGCTGTTACACCATAGTGTTCGCCTTCGTCCGTCATCTTTCTCTTGCCATATATCGCTTATTCTGGTGTTTACCGGTGATGGTATACAATTAGTTTACACAACACTTTTGCAATGTCCGGGAACAACTGATTTGGTCGACTAGATCGGAAACTATCAAGAGATTAGAACTCAAGTTCGAGTCCATCTTTACATAACATCCATGAATTGTAGACTTTATAACACGCATTAAAAGTTTGCTACCTTCATCCAGAGCTTATTATCAAAAGAAAAAAAAAGGAAAAAAAAAAAAAGAGTTCAAGTTGTCCAAGCTCATTAACACATAGCTAGTAGGACATCACCGCCCACTAAAAGAGTTTAAGCCAATGGATTACGACACATTATACCGATTCCGTCACGTGGGACTTCGCTTAACATCTCGCATACTCCGTCAAGCATGTTTATTCATAAAATCCTAAAGTAATATCTGATTTCAAAGTATAAATTAATTTCCCGAGAGAAGTCGATATACATATATCGTATATATATCCTCCTTATATACTATGTAATGCCAAATAGGGTTGTGGGGATGGATGAATATGAATGAAAGAGGACCCAAGAAATGTGAGGGAGGAAGAGTGGGAGAGGGATGGAATTGGTCAAGTTCCGATGTCCCGACACCCCTCACGTGTCGGACGCGCCAATGCGTCTCGTCCATGCTGCCTTGACTTCTTGCTTGGCATCTTCACCAGCATACATGCACATTGCTCCACACACATTATATATTCATATCCCAATTTTTTGCCCCCCAATTTCACCATATGGTGTTCATAGTTATCCGAATATTCGATTCGTGAATCTTTCCTTCCGAATTTGTGATTTTAATTTTCGGGATTTCGACGGAAAGATGCTCTCTTCATAATTCCTGGAAATGCAGATTGTTTGAGGTTAGGTTTGTTCTTAGACTATGAGTTGTGACCCCGTGAGTTTTACATTTCTTCTTCGGCACACCGAATCTGACTCGGTGAATTTATGCTCCTCCTCTGCCCTTGCACAAATCACCGCTTTCTCGATTTTATGTTCTGCTTGTTGCTTTTGCGGTTCACAAACAAGATCAATCCCCTATAGGTGGAAGATGAAAACCCTCTTTAAGAGTGGCCATTGATGTCACTCGGAAATTAAAGAAAGCACCCAAGAATACAATAACAAGCTAGCTAGGAGATAGCTCACAAGAATGACGGTGCTACTAAGAATTATATAAGAACTTCAAATTGCAACTCCACCAGTCTAAGGTAAGCTTAAGGAATGCTTCTTTTTGCATAGATTAGGGCATCCATTAAAGTAATTTTTAGTGCTTCCATGCCTTTGTTTGTCAGGCATTTTCTTCCTCTCTCACTCAACCCTTTTTCATCTTTTGCTCCACTTTTGCATTGGAACTCTTCTCTCTCTCTCTCTCTCTCTCTCTCTCTCTCTCTCTCTCTCTCTGAGATAATAAACTAGTAAACCCTCTTCACTCAAAGCCTCTCTCAGAGACCTGTTCATCCCAGACACCATAAGTGATCTGAAGAACATGAGCTCCTTCTTCGTTCACAGTGATCTATCTCATCAGTGATTGCGATCAGTTGATCCTAGAGCTTAGCATTTAACGTTTAGCCTCTTAAACTTTTGCCCTTCGTCTCTTCTCCATGATCTTCCGCCCTCGCCTCTTTCCGGAGACCTCAATCTCAGGCCGAGTAAAAGACGAGAAGATGGTAGAGCGGTTCGAGATGTTCTAATTTTGAGGATGGTCAGTGTCCTCAGATATAAGTTCTCTCTGAAACCCAGAAAACAAGATCCTTTTTTTTTTTTTTTTTCGCTTTTGTTTTATGCACTTACAAGGTTCGAAGTAGTAAATGCAAGAAGATCAGATCACCTGTAAAGAACATAGCTTTCACTTTTGCCCTCCGTCAGTTTCCTCTTTTTCTGGTAGTCTTAAGCTGTTCTTGAGCTTTCTTGCTTCATTCCTTTGATCTTCTAGCCTGTCCTATTCTACTGCATAGAAACCCTAGCTGGAATGTTAGAATACCCCAAAGAAAAAAGGAAGTGCTAACTTCTATTCATGGAGACCTAGAGAGAGATTGAGAGAAATTAGGGCAATGTCCGGTTCAAGAGATCCTGAAGCACCCACCACCAGCTCAGGCACACCATCCTCCTCCGGTCGCAGACCACGTGGCCGCCCTCAGGGCTCCAAGAACAAGCCCAAGCCCCCAATCATCATCACCCGAGACACCCCCAACGCCCTCCAATCCCATGTGCTTGAGGTCTCCGCCGGATCCGACATTGTTGACGCCATCACGACCTATGCCCGCCGCCGCGGCCGGGGCATCTCCATCCTTAGTGGCACCGGTGCCGTCACCAATGTCACACTCCGCCAGCCCGCCACGCCGTCCGGGAGCATCATCACCATGCATGGAAGATTCGACATCCTTTCGCTGACGGGGACGGTGTTGCCACCTCCCGCGCCACCGGGTGCTGGGGGATTGGCGATATATCTTGCGGGAGGACAGGGGCAGGTAGTGGGTGGGAGCGTGGCTGGGCCCTTGATGGCATTGGGGCCAGTGGTGCTGATGGCAGCGTCCTTTGCGAACGCGATGTTCGATAGGTTGCCTTTGGAGGAAGCGAGGGAGGACGCGCCGCTGGCACAAATGCAGCCATCGGCATCGCAGTCGTCGGACGCGACGCCTTGTGGAGGTGATCAAATGGGCGAAGGGGTGAGCAGGACTAGCGCAGGTGGCGGCAGTGGGAACAGCGGCAGTTCTGTCCCGTTCTACAATTTGGGAGGGGGAAATTATCCTTTCTCTAGCGGCGATGTGTTCGGTTGGGGCAGCGGAGGCAGCGGAGGTGCAGGACGGCCTCCCTTTTAGGATTTCCTTATGAAGGTAAGGTGTGTGGAGGATGAGTATTTGATCTGTTTGTTAATCAAGACCTCACACACGGTGATCAAGAAAGAGAGGATTAAACTAGAAATTCAAGCATACGTCCATACACATCAGCTTAGAAGTCGCAAACTCAAGCTGTGTAAGTTTTCTTGATATCGAGGCACATGATTCTCTTCTGGTTTTTCATGGGACTGGTTGCTAAAAATCCTATGTGGGTGTCTTGTGCTTCACCTTCTTGGATAACACAAAACAATAAGCATGCTTTCTTTCTTCTTCCTTCTTCCGGTGGAAATTCAGCAGCATATTTTAAGACATTAAGATCTGGAGGCATGCAGATACATGACTACATTCATGGCAATTATGTGCAGCAGGAAGCACTCTTGGCAGAATTTTGTTTTGACTGGTATTTCATTGTGAAGTATTCATGATGATTTCCTCTCAATAATGGAAGTTAAAGAATAAATAAATAGATAGATAAATGTATGTATAGCTGAAATTTACAAAACTCTACCCAGTAACATGGGCAAAAATAGAAATTTCTGTTTGTCAGACATTTGGAATGTGCGAGGCCAGCTAGAGAATTGGACAAGAGGGACTCTTTTCTTTCCTTTAATTTCTTCAGTTCCCATGCAGTTTAAGTAGCTCGAGTATGGTCATTTTTATCTATCTCATTAGCTGATCACAGTTTCGGGTAACCATCCTCGGCGCTATGTGTATAGTCAAATCACCAAAAATCATGTAAAACACTGCAATAATATCATTTACAGAAGATGTTCACACATAGGACAATAACCTTAATCAAACAAGTTGGACAAGCATATGAGGCTTATCATATAAGCAGACCAGAATTTAAAACACCGACGTGTCTTGGGCATTGGTCCCCTCCGATCAAGCAACTACAGCTTACCAATTCAGTTCACACTCCCAAGTAACCAAGTAGAATCATCTTCTGACTCTCCAGAACAAATAGATTAAGTCAGAGAGGCGCCACGTTGGCTAATGTGATGGCAAATGAAGCGACGGCAAAGGCCACACTCGCTTGAGGCTGTCCAGCAGTGGAGCCACCGCCTCCAGGCGTGACGCCCAGGGTTGGAGCGGCAGCAGCGGCGATGGTGTACTCCTTAGATGAGGCGGACCACACGGTATCTGACATACCCACCGACACCAGGATTGCGAAAACGGTGATTGCTAGGCCAAGCAAATAGCTCAGATGACGCCTGTTATTTGCCATATTTGAGAGGGCAATGGCAGTATTCACCAAAATCTCGTTCAAGGGGACATAGGATTATATATAAAAGCTCGTCAGACAATTGGTTCAATCAGTTATCCATCAATCTTTGCCTGTCTTGCTAAGCAAGGCGTTAGGAAAGTCAAGCCCTCCGATTCCCCGGCGACGGCGACAAGCAGTGTTTCGTGTTCATACAAAGGATGCTTTTAACATGGTAGAGATTGGCTGCTGCTTTAAATTTTGTATTGAACTTTAACCCTGAGATTTCGACTGTCTGAAAACACAGCTTTCATTAATATATGTGTATAGGATGAAGAAAGTCATGAAGTGGTTAAAGCTGTCGCATTTGAATAGGCTTTTTGGCGTTGAAACACTCGTTGCTTAAGACTAAAGGGAGGGCAATGAAGAAAGTGATTATGCACAGCCTTCAAGAATCACTTCAATAATTAATCTCATAATATTTTCCTAATTGCAAGAAAATTAGGGAAATCGCAGTGCCCGCGCATGTGTGTGTATATATATATAGCCTAAATGCTTGACCATCTACGCTTGGGAATTGCAAGAATTTGTGCTGGCTTCACGCTAAAGATTCACTCTTCCTACTCGAGCGCTTCCTTTTGTTGTCAAAAGTACTGACTTTAAGATAATGAATTGGCCAAGTAGTTAAAGTCCTCAAGTTTCTGCAGTTAGAAAGATGAGCCTGTCCTATAAAGACGCTGCAAGAACAATGCAGCGAAACAAGCGAATCGAGTCACGGGACTCTCTCTGTATCAACCTCTACATCTCCTGAAACCAAAGCGCGCCCTAGAATACTTATCGATCAATACCCGCATGGTTATATTTTGTGAACTTCAGCAGTTAGAGACAGTTTCCATCAAACTAGATTTTCATGTTGTATTAGCTGTAATTACCAACAGAATCTAACTGGAAATCAATTACCTTAAGGGAAAGATTATGCAAGAATCACTAATGCACAACAAAGTCAGTGTACTTCATACCATGGAAGCATACCATCTTCGGAATCCTCCTCATGGAATAGCTCCTCACATCAGGCACGCACCACACATAATTCCATCAAAGACTATAAAGATCCGAATACTGAATAAGTGTTCCCTTTTCCCAGTATGCGACAGACATGTTTAATCATAGCTCCTCTTGAATCTCGACAACAAAACTACATAATACCATGATCATAATACACTAAGAATAAAGACAATTATTAGTCAAATAAATATAAAAAAATTATTCCAAAAAGATTAAGCTATCCACTGGTGTAGGTCAAAGCTTCATTTAGGCATTTAGTGCGCAAAAAAACTTATTTGCGAGACTTTTGAGTTGAGAAATTCGGCGAAGCAGGGCCACAGCAAGGTCAGAAGCAAATCTTTCACCTCATAGATATGAACAGAGCATGACATGCAGATGCCTCGCGAAATATGGAATTGCCCTAGCATTACAGATCCTTCTGCTCACATGGAACACGCACAAATAATTGGCCATTCAGGGTGACCACAGCAGATGTCTGGTGTGGATCAATTCTCGATGGTAAGCTGACAACCTGCGAGAAACCGCCTTGATTGTCAAATTTCCAATTGTACAAACACTGCAAATATACGGCAGAAAATCAAAAAGCTGATCAACCAAGAACGCAAGTATCTGAAAATCTATTCTGCAAGATCAGTATCTCCAAAAAACTGTAGGACAGCAACAAGGAAGATGAGATTTTTTATGATCTTGTCCCATATAAAGAAATTTAGTACTTCATCTGAGTTATCATAAAGATAGTAAAATGCAGGCGTAGACATTTGGAACTCACAATAACTCTATCAACAAGGATTGGCACAGTGCTAAATTTGCACTTTAACCGCTTGAAACTAAAGAAGAAAGTAAAAAATTCATCCTTACAGGGACTCTACATAAATAATCTTTATTTTGTTTAACAAACCTTTTTAAAGGGCGTGACACCCCAGGGATTATCCAGTTGCTGTGGTTGACCAGATATAATCAGACGTCCTGCAGGATCAGACTGCACATGTACCTGACTTACAAATAAAAAAGTTATGAAGTGAAGGCTGCAACCAAATAATCACCAATGATTTTAAATGTCTTTTCTGACATTTTCTGCTTTAACCATCAGAAGATTTTCCTGGAGCACCTCTTCTTTTCATGAAAAAAGAAAATCAAATTATCCAGTAAAAGAGTGGCTACCTTATAACAAAATGACTTCCAGGTGAGTCTAATGGATTCAGCTTTGCCTAACTTAGTCTAAGCTCCCTCCCTCACTACAAGCATCCCCTCCCATGGGGCTGACTAACAAATTTTTAATTCCCAAACACCTGTATAAGTTCTTTGTATGAACTAAAACCCATAAACTCCTATCCTGAATTTTATGCCCAAAGTGTTATTACACAGCCATCTTTTAATTACTGCAACACTGGGGACAGAAAATAAAACAATCACGAGTGCCCAGCACTAAAAGCTAAGGTGGCATAGTCAATTCCTCTTGCACCACAAGGACCAGCAGACACCGGTATGCATAAACTATGAAAAAGGTTAACCATCTTTACGTCACATCCACTGAATTTTCTGTCAGCAAGTACAATGTTACTTAACCTTCTCAACAAAACAGAACTATGATGTGATTTGAGATCATGTATTTAGAAATCCCTCTAACCACTTACATAAACCCAATAACATTAATGACAATCCTCCTTTAAGGGTAAAGATGAAACAATAAAACAAGAGGTAACACTGTGTAAATGGAGGAAGCGTGCCAAAAAGGGCATAATAAAGTGCTACTGGCTACATTAGACTTACCTCCTCACGGAGAAGCCCAGGAACTAAAGCATAAACCTCAAAGCATTCATTCTGCAGTCATAGTTTTTTTTTTTTTTGGTCAGACTGCAGTCATAGTTAGGATAGTTACTTTTAATTGCAAATATATGTCTGAAAGAACTCAATCAGAAAACAGAAGAACTTACAATTTTATACACGTTAATCTTTACCCAGTCAGCAGGTGGCCCAACATCAATTACTATTGAGTTTAATCTGCAAAAAATAAAAATAAAAAAAATCCAAAGTCAAGGAAAAATTTTCACTTGTTTCACAAACAATTCAGACCCAAACTAGTTGATTCGGCAAATTACTGTGGCTTCGATGCTTTAGTGCGAGCCGGAGGGACGGTGTTCCCAGGTGCAGGTGTTTTTTTGCGCTTTAACAAACCTGAAGATAAACATTGGGAGTCAGTATAGTAAGTCTCATGTAAGGCTATCCCATGGGCACAAAAATCAAGAAAATTGATTAAAAGATAACCACCACTCTTTATCTGCTTGTCACTTTTCTGCGAAAAGCTATATTTCCCATCCTGAAAAATGAAATTGTTCGTAACAGGGGACCATAAATGGAAGAAATGGATAAAACAGAGGTAAGGCAAGGCAGATGATGGGACATAATTGTTGAAAGTGTCGAATATCGAATCTTAAAATGCCTTAATAATTGGATTGCTAACCTCGGCATTACCAGAACTCTGAGAGTGCCAACCCTGCATAGCACGAGCAGCAGCATCCCTTAGGGCCCTACCTGAGGTTGATGCTTGGCTAATGTGACTACCACCAACCTAAAGATGAATTCATGAGAATTATATGAATTTTGGCTTCTAATATCTGTATTTAGCATAACAGGATAAAGAAGAGCATACAGCCCGTTCTGTGGCCAAATTTGACATGCATCATAACCTCCTGGCTTAACTCTACTAGGACTGGTTCCTTCATGTATTGCCAAAGTAGATGTGACCCCTAGAGCTTTAGTAAGAGTTTCACATACTTGCCAGGTCTTCCAGTTTCGAATGCATTTATGGTGCCAGAAAAAGATATTGCCAAGCTCCCAAAGCAGACATATAACCATAAAGCAATTGACAAGAGATATTACTTACGTCTACAAATAAAAAATGTTAGAATATTCACAACATTCCTCTTGCTTCAATTAATATCTTGGCATCTATTGATCACTGCAAGAAGAGAGTGAGCAACATGATAATGTTCGCGACAAGACTTAGACAAGGGCATCAAATCCCACAATGTTTATCACTCCTATGGATAATCACAAAAGACTTCAACAGAAAGGTGAAATGCCAACCACATGAACAAGACTGACTAGATGATCAGTATCTCCATTCACATGGTCATTCTTTTAAGATGAAACCAATATAAATTCAGTCAACTCTTCAATTGTGAAATCATCCCTAACCCTCGTGCTGCAGATGAAACATTATTCTCAATGGTCAATGGCTTAGCAAAGTTATTTTCAATCTTAGGAAAAGAATGCTTTGTCAAGTTATGAAGCTCAACCCTCATTCTGCTTGGCTCAGCCTTACTATTTGCACAAAAGTTACCTGATTTTCAGACTTGGGAATTGAATTATCATATTCAAAATAAGGAAGTTCACCACACTGCATTCTGTACTTTTCATACTCAAGTAGTGCCTGCAGAAAATCATGTGCAAGAAACTTCACCACATACAGGTAAAATCTGATGGAATTTTGAAAACTGAAAGGAGTGTAGCACGGGTAACAAAACCTTCTCATAGAAGTTCCGGAATGTCCAAGAAACAGTAGTACAAGTCCTGCTCAAGTAAAATAGCAATACCCAAGTCAGCCACTACAGAGGAAACTACAATAACTACACAGCCACCACCATCCCTTGCTCATACACAAGGAAGAGCTTCAGATTTCAATAGTATTTTCCAAAATCTTATCTGCAAAGGCTACGCGCAATAGGTACCCCAGACATGCAGATTACATGAAAATATAACTCGAACCCTCTCTATCCAAAAACCAACAAAGTAAGTGATGCAAAATATGCAAACTAAAAGAATCTACTGACTTATGATAAAAGTGGAACTATTCTATTGAAAAACACCAAGCGGCGAATGAGAACAAATGAGCAAATCATATTCAAAAAGAGCCATTACTTTGGAGGTCTAAATGGTGCTCCCACTTGCCTCCACAGTTTGCATGATGTAACCTGCAGATGCCCAATAAAGAGAAAGCAAGCCATTAATTTCTTGATACCAGCAAGGAGATCATGTTGTCTTCACAGATCAATATGACGGCATATACAGTAATTGAGTTTGGTTGGGATGGGACAACACTATTTTTCACTTGAAATCATCCTTTTGTGGTCTAATGAGCAGTATTGCTTTAGATATGTCATCTCAGCATTTACTGAAAAAAACTGACAACCTTTTCAAATATATCCACTCAAATAGATCGGTATACGCATAAGTAGACATACAGCATAAATCCATGCCTAAACCACCCAACAGTTACGCATCTCGGCAAAGCTAAAGTGTTATGAATTACACAGCAGAAGAGATAATAGACAATTTCAACTAACTACATTTAGGGAAGCAAATAACTGATCACTTGACTCAGGTGTCCCAGTACCACTCACAATATAAGCTTTTGCGCAACAAAGTTCCTTAGTAAAGAACATTTTGCATGCTTTAACCATACAGCCACAAATGGCCTCCAAGTGGAGTTTCCGATGTACAAACAAAATTGTTGCTGAACACGAAGCTTGCATTGCTTGCCAGCAGCCCAGCAAGGAGCTATGAAGAAAGTTTTTGCAAGCTATTCATCATTCTTTCATGGTAATAAGCCTTAGAAATGGGCAGGTAAATGGAGATTGGAGAACGGGAGAAGAAAAGCTTATACCATATCCTGAACCCTTCCCCCGGCTTGAAGAAATGGAATACCACAATGCATCATTGTTCTGGTTACATATATCATTCGTGGGAAATAAAAACGGAAACTTTTCCAAAATTTGCTACAGTAAAGGGGATAAAATTGAGAGGCACCTGCTCATAGCCGCCAAGTTTAACCACAGCTCTGTATAGTCTATTGCAAAAAAGTAAAACTGTCAAAAGACAACAGGGTACGAACAGCTAAATTCAAGAAAATATCGCAGCAGAAAAAAGTTACTTGAGCAAGTTCAGTTCTTCTTTGTAGAACTTCGGAGCTTTGAACTCCAAATTCCTCCCCTTGTAAAAAGTTTCGACCTCCTTCCTGAAAGAATATTGCTCCTCCTCTGTCCCTGATTCATCGCCATAATCATATTGTGTTTCCCAGGAAAACCGTGGCTCCGAGCTTTTCAATGGATCAATCTCTTCCTTCAGAACAATCTGCTTATCATTCTCCGTCGCACTACCCTTGGATTCTTTCTCAATCCGGTTGTCTTCGGCATTTTCAACCTGATTCGAAGGCTCCACATCGCCAGAACCGTTCCCAACGGCGGCGCGCGGTTCGTCAGCACTCGCATCGACCCGAGCATCCTCGCCCACCGGCTCGGGGACGCCATCCGCGTTTGCGCCCGTCGGCGCCTCCGCATTTTCTCGGCCCGCGTCGGCCTCGTCAGCCTTAGCGGGCTCGGCGAGAGCCAAGGCTTCGGGGGCTCGCTCGGAGGGATCCTCGTCGCCGCATTCGCCCGCGGCTCGAGACTTCTCGCACGCGCTGACGCCCTCGCATTGTTCCGGCCCTCCCTCCTCCCCGATGGCCGCCGTCTCCTCCCGCGCCAGAGCGCCTCCATCGTCGTCCATCTCGACAGCCGCAACGACTCGCTCGCCGTTCGGAACTCAGCTGTTCGACCTCGGAGCCCCCGCAAAGCACGAAACGCTCGTCCGCTCGCTCGCTCGCTCACCCACGAGAGAGAGAGAGAGAGAGAGAGAGAGAGAGAGAGAGAGAGAGAGGGGAGGGGAGAGCACGCAGCGTCGCCCCCCGCACCCAGAACGGAAGGAGAACAGACGTGAACACCGAAGCGCGGCGGAGCGAAGGTTACCCAGAAGCCGTGGCTGCTTGCAGGCGACAACTGTGGGGTTTTCTGAGCGCTCTGCGACTGAGATTCGAAGCTCCTGAAACTTTGGGTGAGAGAGAGAATGAGAATGAGTGCGCGCGACGATATATAGAGAAGGCAGGGAAGCAAGAAGCTGCGCAAAGTGGCATTGGCTGCCGTAGGCAAAGGCCTCCGAGGCAAAGGTGTGGATGAACTTTTCAACCTCCTTCTCTATCCGCCTCACGTGCCGAACCCCGCCCCCCTTTCTTTGTCTCTCTCCCTTTGATCTCTCTTCTTAATTTTCTTGATTGTTTTTTTGTGATAAATGTCCTTTTATTTTGAGTGGATATTAAGTAACTCGAAATCTAATTTCGGATATTTCTTTTGAAAACGCAAAACAATTACGTTGATACCGAACATAAGAATATTTGTTTCCTTCGACGGATCGGAACACCCGTAGACGGGAGATATCGACATTATTGTGTTCCCGCCTCTTGACTTGCGGTTTAGGGCATTCATTCCCCTACTCGATTAAATAACGAGAGGAAGCGAATCCAAAGAAGAAATGCAGGTCGAGAGAATTTTTTTACTAGAAAACAAGTTTAGAAATATAAATATTTGAAAAAAAAATATTTGCTTTATTTCTTTCTTTCTTTTTTTTGAATCGTTGCTTCATTTCACGGGACATTTTTAATAGCATGGGAGGAATATGAAGAGTGATTTGATCAAAAGCTTTTGATCCGGTAAATTATAATAGCAAAAGATTAGTTTTAAACTTTTATAAGTGTTAATACTATGAAAAACCTCAAATTAGTACACATATATAAATTTATTCAAAACTAATTTTTTGACAACAAAATATTTCAAACTGATGTACACGTGATAAGTTTACCCTGAACTAATTTTTTTATTACCGTAAACCTCCAAACCGGTACATCTGCTACAATTTTGCTATTAGTTTTCGTTAAATTGAATTAATACCACGAAAAATCCAAAAAGTGATACACTCGGTGGGTAAAACCCCAACCTGGTGACTCATCGATTGTCACATGTCATCGAATTCGGTAATTTAGTAGTAAAATTTAACGAAATCAACGGAAGATAAATTTATCGTATACTAGTTTTGAAAAAAAAAATTGTGGTGAAAAAATTAGTTTGGAATAAATTTATCATAAATATATTAATTTGTGATTTTTAGCAGTATTAAACCCTTGTGATAAAGAGCGAGAAAGACCGATTGTGAATCGGAATAAACATACAAAATGAATAGTGGATGAGATGTTTGCATAAAAGTTCAATAGTACAATTTCTTACAAACATAGATATGTATTATGTCTTGTAATCAACAACTCCGAAGCGTGGCCCAGAAATTAAAACAAGAAAGAAATAAATAAAAAAAAGAAAAAGCCAAACTTTTTTTCTACGGTTTAAAATTTCATTAACTAGTTTTATTTTTGTTTCTCGTATGTGAAGTGAAGACTTTTTCCGCCGAAAACAGAAAATTGAAAAAGAAAAAAGACAATATTATTGAATAATCATGTGAGGTCACGTCACGTGGTTTTCCTTTCCTTCCCCTGAATCATGTGCTCACCGTTCACGTCCCGCTCTGCATCGGCCTCAGCCGTATGATCACATCCTCCTTCAAATCAGACGGTGATCACCACCCTACAGTCAACGCTCAACGACCCCGAACTTGAGAAACCCAGCAACACACGATCGCCACCCCAACACTCCGTCCGCCATTCTCAGGCTTCACGATTCTCTCTCTCTCCCTGTCTCTCCTTTTCCACTCGTGCCAGTTTCATCACTCCTCTCCGTTCAATCGCAAGCAGAAAGCTTCAAACTTGATCGTATTCTTCCGGCGAAACATCTCGCGGAAGCTACAGGGGCTTCCTTCGTCGCTTCTGTCTCAAAACCCTAGCGCGAGAAATTTCTCGCTCTCCGTCGCCTTCATCGGTGTCCGCCCCATTGCTCTTCGAAGCAGAAATGCCGGCTGCTTCAATCACGGTGACGCACGTCAATTAACACTCCGCTCGTTGTTTCTCATGCTCCCGAGGGTCAGTTCTCTCTCTCTCTCTGTCTCTCTCATCGCCTTGTGCGAATACTGCGTAGACACTCGCTCGATATTAAATGCTTGTGTTGCGTCTGCTTTCCTGCTGTCGATCGCATGATATGAAGCGTTCGAGTTAAGTGCAAGGCAGTGGCTGTTTGGGATATTTTCTTTCAGCTGCATATGGAAAACGAGGTGATTGAATTCGACATAGGGTTAGGAGGTGGAGTTGGCAGTAGTGGGAGGGAAGTGGACGATGATGGTGTGGACATAGAGCACCAAGCCGACGATGAGGACATGATTGATAGTCCACAAAATATCAGTGGCGGAGGCGTTTTTGGCAGTGGAAGTGGCGAGATTTATCTCCCTGACGGGGATCTGCTGGATCTCGAGCCTTATGAGGGGATGGAATTTGAGTCAGAGGAGGCTGCCAAGGCCTTTTACAACTCGTATGCTCGCCGTGTTGGGTTTAGTACCCGCGTGAGCTCCTCTCGCCGATCCCGGCGGGATGGAGCCATTATTCAGAGGCAGTTTGTTTGTGCCAAGGAGGGGTTTAGGAATCTGAACGAGAAGCGGACGAAGGACAGGGAGATCAAGCGCCCAAGAACGATTACAAGAGTCGGATGCAAGGCCTCTCTGTCGGTGAAGATGCAGGATTCTGGTAAATGGGTCGTCTCAGGGTTTGTCAGAGAGCATAATCATGAGCTGGTTCCCCCTGATCAGGTGCATTGCCTCCGCTCTCACAGGCAAATATCTGGCCCCGCTAAGACCTTGATCGATACCTTGCAGGCAGCTGGTTTGGGTCCTCGAAGGATCATGTCAGCGTTGATAAAAGAGTATGGTGGAATTAGTAAGGTCGGGTTTACGGAGGTTGACTGTAGGAACTACATGAGGAACAATCGTCAGAAAAGCTTAGAAGGAGATATTCAGCTACTTCTGGATTATTTGAAGCAAATGCAAGCTGAGAATGACAATTTCTTCTATGCAGTGCAGAGTGATGAAGACCAGTCTGTGTGCAATGTCTTCTGGGCTGACTCGAGGTCGAGAATGAATTACACTTACTTCGGTGATACTGTCACGTTTGACACGACTTACAGGTCCAATAGATACCGTTTGCCATTTGCACCCTTTACTGGGGTGAATCATCATGGACAACCGATACTATTTGGCTGTGCTTTTATGATTAATGAATCTGAATTATCATTTGTCTGGCTTTTTAAGACATGGCTTGTGGCAATGTCTGGACGCCCTCCGGTGTCAGTCACAACCGATCACGATGCAGTGATAGGCTCAGCAATTGCACAGGTTTTTCCTGAAACTCGTCATCGCATCTGTAAATGGCACATCTTCAAGAAGTGTCAGGAGAAGCTGTCGCAAGTATTTTTTAAGCATCCAGCTTTTGAAGCAGACTTCCACAAGTGTGTAAATTTGACGGAATCAGTTGATGAATTTGAATCTTGCTGGCTGGCGCTCATTCATAGGTATGACCTCAGGGATCATGAATGGCTTCAGACAATATATTCTGCCCGTAGGCACTGGGTCCCTGTATATCTTAGGGACACGTTCTTTGCAGAGATGTCTATAACTCAGCGTAGTGATAGTATGAACTCATATTTTGATGGATATATAAATGCTTCGACTAATTTGAATCAGTTTTTTAAATTGTATGAGAAAGCGCTGGAGAGTCGGAACGAGAAAGAAGTAAAAGCAGACTATGATACGATGAACACTTCCCCAGTCCTCAAAACCCCATCTCCGATGGAGAAGCAAGCATCTGAGTTTTACACAAGGAAGCTTTTTATAAGATTTCAAGAGGAATTGGTTGGCACACTTACCTTTATGGCATCCAAAGTTGATGATGACAGTGAGATCATTACCTACCAAGTTGCCAAATATGGGGAGGATCATAAATCTTACTATGTTAAGTTCAATGTTCCGGAGATGAGAGCAACTTGTAGCTGCCAGATGTTTGAATTCTCAGGTCTTCTTTGCCGACATGTATTAGCTGTTTTCAGAGTGACCAACGTGCTTACCCTCCCACCTCATTTTATTCGAAAACGATGGACAAGAAATGCGAAGAGCAGTGTTACTTTAGAAGAACATGCTAATAGCTTATATACAAATTATCTAGAGTCGCATACTGTCCGGTACAACACCTTGCGACATGAGGCTTTTAAATATGTCGATGAAGGGGCAAAGTCTCTGGATGTCTATGATGTGGCAATGAGTGCTCTTCAAGATGCTGCAAAGAAAGTTGGTCTTGCTTCAAAAAATGAGGGAAGGGCTGTCATGGTCAATGGACGCAGTAAAGATGATTTAATGCGGCATAGGTCTTCATATAATATTTCAACTGGCCGTAGTCATATGACAGCCGGCCAAAGCCTATCCGAGGTACGAATCATCTCTCTAATTCAGCCATTGCTTTGTCCCTCTAATTGGAAATGACACTTGCCTATGCCTGCCTCTTCTTTTCGTGTAAAATCCTTCCTAGTCAATTTTGTTGTTTCCTCCCCTTTTATTATGTGTGGTGTATTTACTAAATAATGCCACTTTTCCTGTATCCTTAGTATGGTCGTGTGAGAAATGATGGTTAGATCTTGAGATTGTCCAGAGTTTACTTACCTTGTGGAAAGGATTGACTAACCACTGGAAAAACAAACTGCTACCCTACAGTCTAAGATTATTGGACAGTGAAGATTTTCAGAATTCATCTGATGCGGACCTTAGGTTGGTTGTTAAAGCAACAATTTTTCTAAAGATGTCAGTAATTTTTTCACTGCTAAAGTTTCTCAGTGTCTCTGATTTCTCTGAAAGATTAGGTCCCAAGTCTTTTTCAAGTTGCATTGACACTTGTCAGATCTCCATCCTGTATTTGTAATCAGATAGTGATCATGCCTACAGAATGTATGGTGAAACATGTTTTCTGCTGAGGCCTGAAATTGTTTGTGTATCTCTTTCAGGAGGATATGGACCGTAAGATTGGAGAACTCATCAATGAACTAGAGTCTGCAAATCGGAAGTGTGAATTATATCGGGCTAATTTGCTTTCGGTACTAAAAGAAATTGAGGATCATAAACTTCAATTGGCGATAAAAGTGCAGAATGTGAAAATCAGCATGAAAGATGGCATTTGATGATGCGCTAGAGCAACGCCCTGTGGCGGTTCATCTTGGGCTACATCAACCGTGAAACAGGCCTCGGTCGCATCTGCTTTGGCTGCTCAGGAAGAAACAAGGTGCTCTTTGTACATATAGGGTCAGCAGATGAATAGAGTGTAGGAACTTTCTAGGTAGCGTTGTTTGCCTCTCTCTGGCTTTCTTTTCTTTCTTTCTTTTTAAAGAATTGGGGGAATTACGTTTTTATAATAGAAGCGGCCAATTTCTTCCAAACCCTAAAAGAAAGGCATTTGCTAGGTTTGATACTTATCTCACTGCCTTCAATAATTAATACGGGCTTTACCGACAATCAGGGAGTACCGCTATAATTTTGCGGGGAGACAATGTTTACTTGTAAAGTCTCATTTTAATTTCAATTTCGCTTGGGTGCACCTTGCAAGGTGGTCCAACTGTAGATTCCGCGTGCATTATCTCTGTTCAATTGTCTCCGGCATTAACTCCGGGGGTTATCCAACACCGACTGTACAGGATATGTATAGCTTGAAATACAACACGAACTTCAAAAGCCATGCTTGTGAAGATGACACTTGAAGGCTTTGCTTGAGAAAGCAAAAAGATGACCCTTGAAAGGCATTGCTGGACATAATGTGTGAAACTTTCAAGGCATGTACTTTTTACATTAATTGACTATGGTTAAGGCATATAGTATTTCCCGGATGTAACTTTAACTGTCGGCACTTCAACTTTTGTCAAGCACATGGGGAAGCCACGGAATCGGAACTTTCGTGAACCACCGACCTCTCTCTCTCTTAAAGAACACTCACTAGTGAGTTAGATAAGTGCCATGATGAAAAGCTAAGAAACATACAGCTACAAGAACGATTCTCCCAACAGACTCACTCTTTGAGACTTAGCCTAGCATTTTGGACCTTCACTGAGAGCTTTAACTTCTGATCTTCCATATCTTTCAAAATAGCCAGAAGATTTGTCCGATAAACTTCGCATCTTTGATTCGTACTTTCCAATGCAGCAGTCAACTCACGAATTTTCTTTTTCTTCTCATCCTGAAGGCCACAAAGCATTAACATTTACAAGTCCAATGACTTAAGATCACATATAAAGCAAGAATGAAAAGTAACGAGTATAACCTTTCTGCATGAATTGGCACTAGTTTCAGACATCTACAAATTCCATATTCAATCTCAGATTGCAGTTTAAAATTTTCTTCCAACTACTTCTACGATCACATATATCAGAAACTGACAGGCCACATCTACAATGTTCCTGTTATCAACTGTTGTTATGAAGCAAGACATTGAAGACGATAAAAAAACAGCAACATGATATATTCAGCATAGCATGATAAAAGAGAAATCCTTTTCCGTCCAGTATATACCTCTGCAGACAACTCAATGCATAACATTAACTACTCCAAATAACAACAGAGAAACTGAGAAAAATCATCGTATTTATGTGCTTTAAAAACCTTCATTTCTTACCACTCCAAACTGGGGTTCGATCATAATTCCCTATGCTGTACATAAGGAACCCACGCCCCTCTTGGAGGGGATAAAACTAGGTTGGTGCAGGGCACTTCAGATATTATAGCATAGTAACACTTTCCACTAAGTGGATTTTGTTACAGGAATTCTACTATGTTGTTTTGCCAACACCAGCATTTTAGTTCAAGAAAAATCCCAAAACATAAAGTACAGATGAACCAGTAATTACACTGGAGCATCTTGGTTTTGAAGAAAAAGTGGAATAATACAGCTGAAAGTAGCTAAAGTTCAAGAGGGGGTTACATGAACAAATTTATTGGCAAGCCACAAAACTAGAATTAGAAACATGACACGTCCATAAATCAGAACGCACTTACCACGGAGTGAAATGTCAACATGTGATTTTCTCCAGAGGCATGAAACTCTTTACTATTGCCATTTGCCAGATTTCCATCCGGCGCAGCTCCAGGACCTTTATTTTTCACAGCAGCTACCTTCTTAGCAGCATCTTGTAGAGCACCCAGTGCCACATTATAAATGTAGATGGACTTTGCTCCTTCCTCCACGTATTTAATTGCTTCCTGGCGTAAATTATTATACCGCACTGTTAGAGATTCTCGAGGATCATTTGGTACTTCGGGAGCATTCTCATTGGTAATGGAGCCACTCTTGGCATTTCTAGTCCATCTTTTCAGTATATATTGAGAGGGCAGTGTCAAAACATTTTTTGCTCTAAAAACTGCCAGGATATGTCGACAAATGATTCCAGTATATTCAAACATTTGGCAGCTGCAAGTGGCTTTCATCTCGAAAGAATTGAAACTAACAGTGTGTGCTTTGCACTCTTCCCCATATTTTGCCACCCGGTAAGTGCTGACTGCTCCTGAATCCTCAATTTTGGTTGCAGGATTTGCAAGAGTCTCGACTAGTTCCTCCTGAAATTTCATAAAGATTCTTCTCGTAAATAACCCGGCAGCTTGTTTCTCCATAGGAGACGGTGTCTTCAGAACAGGTGGAGTATTGGTTGTGTCATAATCAGCTTTTAGTTCCTTTTCATGCCAATTTGCTACAGCTTTTTCATACTGCTTAATTAGCATCTGTATGGTCGTTGATGCATTGACATAACCATCAAAAAAAGTGTTCAAACCTTCACTTCTCTCTGCCAAGCCTAAATCTCCAAAAAAGGTATCTCTCATGTAAAGTGGGACCCATTGCTCCCGAGCACTATAAATTGACTGAAGCCATTCTTTATCTGTAATGTAATATCTTTGCAGCAGTGACTCCCAGGCTGCTTCAAACTCATCAATTGTCTCAGCCTCGTTTATGCATCTTTTAAATTCAAATTCAAAAGTGGGATGTGATTGGTAAAGGTCTGCCAGCTTGTCTTGAGTTTCCCTAAATATGCCCCGCTTACAAAAACGGTGGCGAGTACCAGGAAGAACTTGCGAAACAGCGACCTGGATAAGTCCGTCAGGATCGGTCGTGATAGAGACAGGATACCGTCCGCCCATAGAATGAAGCCAAGTTTGGAGCACCCAAATGAAAGAGGACTCCGAATCATTCAGAATCAGTGCGCAGCCGAACAAAACCGGTTGCCCATGATGATTCAATCCCGTAAATGATGCAAAAGGCAACTTGTGCCGGCTCGTCCGGTACGTAGTGTCGAATGTCACGGTGTCGCCGAAGTGCGTATAGTTCATCCTAGCCATCGCATCGGACCAGAATATGTTTCCACTGGAGTGGTCATCATCGCTCTCCACCGCATAAAAGAATGCTGGGTTCTCCGCTTGCATCCGTTTAAGATAATCCAAAACGTGCTGACCCCCAACTCCGAGGGCCCTCTCCCTGCCACCACTCATTTTAACTCCCCGGTATCTGTTGATCAATGAGCGAAGTCAAAAAACACCCCTGAAAGGATAACATCATTTCGTAACCAGAGCAAACTAAAAACAATGAAAAGCAAGACAAATTCCAACCTTCAGCTAAAACTCCTAGCCTGATTACGACAGCATCACCAGCATAACAGCAGGAAATTCAACCCTTGACCCATAGAGCTCACTTTCCACATCGTTTGCCACAGTAATTTCAGCAAAAATGCAAAGCTTTAACAGGTAGTAGCAGGAGCAGCTCGAGAGTAAGCTGAAAAGAGAGTTTTTCACCGAGTCGCATGCGGAATCAAACGAACGCGGACAAGACCAGCACGAGATTGAGCGATACCTGAATTGTAAACTAACCTGAAAGACCATGGAAGTGGTGGAAGCAGTTATCAGACCTCTCCGATGTGCTCTGCTTCTTCTAGGGTTCGCAACACACCTCCGATTCGTCCCCAATGCCAGAACAGAAATCTTCAACTGAAAGCTCGAATGATCGAATCGACGGAGTTCGGTGGTTTCGGATTGATAGCGTACTCTGAATCCGCTCGGTCGCACGAGTTGATTGACTCGCTCGGGCTCGCAAGTAATTTTTGCGACTTTTTTCTTTAAAAAGAATTCGTTGTTAAGTGCCCAAAGCACCTCATAAGCACACATGCACACCATTTTTTAAGGGGAAAATGAGACAAATCTCCTTTAAATTTTGGCTCAATATATAATGTAATCTTTAAATTTTTAATTTATGATTTTTAAACTTTAGTCCAATATACAATGTGACTCGCGAGTTTTTAATTTTGATTAATGTGATTTTCGAATTTTGGGAACATGTTTAACTTAGTTCATGAACTATATGAAGATGTTCAAGGTGCAATATGGCCCCTAAATTTTTAATTTCGATCAATGTGGTTCTCGAATTTTTGAAACATGTTTAATTTAGTCCATGAACTATAAGAATACCATCGGATCTCAATCTACCAACGACATTTGGAACCGCGCAATCCGGAGATAATTGAAAGGAACCTAAGCGAGGCCAATGAGTGAGCTGTGGTTCTAGCATATAGTTTGATTTCTCGCTAAAAGAAAAGATTGACAATCAACAAAGGCAAGATCAGCTTCTTGCCCACCAACTCAATCCATCCGAGGTTTCTCCCAGTTTAGGTTTATTGTCATTGCTAGGCTCCCTTATGGGTAGCATTGCTTCGCCTAGGATGATAATTCTAATAATTCATAATCCTTCTCATTATAGTCCTCCTAAAACCAATAGCATTTCAGCTACTATCACTCTACGAACAAATGCCTTCCCATAATTTATGAATTAAGTTAGGACTGAGTTAAATATGTTTAAAAAATTCGGGGATCACGTTGATCAAAATAAAAATTTAAAAACCACATTGCACATGGGATCAAAGTTAAAGTATCATTTGTGATTATCCCTTTCTTAAAAGTCAATCACTAATAAGTAATCGTAATTATAATCATTGTTAATATTACTAACTAATTAGGATTAGCTGTTCTAATCTTGTCTCTGTTTATACTATGTACACTAGTGATGGGCACACGTGCTGCGTATTGGTAAAAGAATTGTCGTTTGAAAGGTTGAACGAAATAATTTTGCAGATAAATATTTGAATTATCGTATAGTGGCAATAACTTACCAATAAAAATACACAATTTACATTAAAAAAACATATATACACACGTGTGTGGACAGGTACAAATATCTTGAGATTTGACATGATTTTAGAAAGGTTACTACTCGATAGGAAAGATTCAGATCTTAATGTTAAAACTCGTAAGAGATTATATTATATTATTTACTTACACATTTACAGATGAATATATTATCAATAAATTAAGTAATTACGAATATTTAGAGCTTTTTTCGAAAGTCCCACTTCGCTTGAAATTAAAGAATATAGGGAAGAGAAGTGAAAAAAAGATTATCTGAATTTCTCAAAAATAAAAGACACTCTTATCTTTACACAACAATACTAGATAAGAGATTACAATCAACTTGGACAGATACTTAATTAATATAAATTCTTACTTTTCATATATAAACAAGTATCGACGATGCTCATGTGATGCGAGTGCCGTAATAATATGATGACTCGCTATACCAGTATACACTAATATACATGATAATATAAAAACTTGTGCTAAAGATCGAGAGGCGTGGAATAGAGAGAGGGAAAAGATTAAATATGGTAGTAACCCATGCTATTGGACAAGTCACTAATGAAGGTCAAGAATGATAATTTTATAAGTAAGTATTCGAATTGATAAATAATGAAAGGAAATTATAGATAGTAAAAACATATAGATATACGTGGAAAGATACGGATATTTCAAATTTAAAATCCTTTTAAGAAAGCCGTTGCTAGACGGAAGATATTCAAATTTTAGTGTGCGAGAGACTATATAGATGAATTGGTTTATTGGTACGCAAAAAAATTGAATATATATGTTAATAATGCAATGAATAGATACGGAAAATCGTACGAAATCAGAAGGCATGAAATAGAAGGAGGAAGAAATTGTCCAGAAAAATGTATCGAGGAATTGTTAAAATAGGCCACTTGTGCTCTCATTATAGAAGTATTGATAAGTATTTTTCCTGTTGCACAAGTTACTAATGAAGATAAATCAGCTATTGGTTAATGGTATAATCATAGTCAAGTATCTATTTTTCACCAATTTGCAATATTTAAAAAAAAAATTATGGGCATAAATGCAGGGAACCAATACAGACAAATGTATTTGGGCCTTGAGGTCCAGATTGGTGGCCCAATTATCGGCCCACAAGGAGGAAGAAGCTTGTCTTCTTGATATTGAGCTCCGCTAACAAGTAGGGGCACTCGCAGAGCTTGAGGATGATCAAGTCAACTTCAACGCAGATTCAGGAATGGTTCACTGGTTGTGGCCAATAACTGGGCATAGATTCATACAGTGAGCGAACTTTCCGGTCTCTCTCTCGCCCTTCATCTTCTTCTTCTTCTTCTTGTTTTTTCCATCCTGATGCGTCCTTTAGCAGCCGAGTGTCTGATAAATTTTTGTTTATGTTCTTGATTCATGTGTTAAAATCCGACCAGCCTCAGGCCTCTTCCCGCATCAAGGTGTGCTCTCTATTTAGGCTGTCTTTCTTACGGTCGACTGGAACGTCTGGTTTCTCTTTCTTGATTGACCCTCTAGATGTTTGATTTATTTCCCAAGTGAAGGGCATCTCTTCTGGGTTATTTCTTTTTGTTTGTTTGTTGGTTTGGTGCTGTTCTAATTATGGGTTGCTGGAGATAATAAAAGACCATTGATCAAATTTGGAACGGTCTATGGTCATGCCACACTAGGCGTGCTATTAGACTTTCTCCTTCTACGGTTGGCTTCAACATTTGATTGGTCGTTGTTTGTGCTTAGTTCAGCTCCCTTAAACTACACAATGATTTTACCTATAAATGATTGACCTAAAAACGAGTATGCAGAGTATCAGAATGTTTGAACTGGTGTGGTTTCCAAATGTGAAGGGGCGATCACATTCAGCTTTAATTTGCATGCATCTCCCCCTGCTCTATTGAGGAACTCTCCTTGATGACCTTTGTTCGATGCTTTTTTTTTTTTGGAAAATTAACTTTGACTACAGGTGTTCATCTATGCATTATGTTGTACCTCGCTTGTCGCATGATGCATACCTCCTTATGAAGTTAAATGCTAGTCTATATGCATTATAACCAAAATGACTAGCTAGATGTCAAGGTTCATGATTTGCTTGTTTAATTGTTTCATGATACTATAGACCCTGCTGCTATGCGCAAGTCGAGCATTTGCGGCTGAATCCGGTTGCCAGAAACTGTAGATCTGCCTAAAAGCATTTCTTTGTCACAGTAAGCTCTAACATGGCAGCACCGTGGCGTCGACTTTGCAACGTCGTCCGTGGTTCCAATATATCTCATGAAAGGATCAAGGAGAGTAGCAGCATAAAGGTGCACAGCATGACATTCCAGGATCTTAGCAGCTCCTTTGGTTTCAATGAAAGTGGGCTGGAAGATGCAAGACCAAACCAAAGCCAGAGCCAGAGCCGGAGCCAAAGCCAAAGCCAAAGCCCTGGCTACAACAAGGACAACCAGTATCAAGCTCCTCCTCCGAACCCAATACCCAATAGACCTTTGAGAGGTCGTCAACAATCTCAACGCATAGAAGGGAACAATGGGCCTAATTTTAGAGGAGAAAGAGTGAGAAGAGATCGATCCGATGATAGTTTCTTGGAAAAATTTAAGCTGAGTTTTGACAAGAGGGATAAGCCCGAGGGAGATGCAGCAAGTGCAACTATCAAGTTGTCTCAGGAAGAAAATAAAGCAAATTCTAACCAAATGGCAACCGAAGGCCAGCCGCCACTCCCAGAAGATGCTGATCAGATATTCAAGAAAATGAAGGAGACGGGTCTAATTCCAAATGCAGTGGCGATGCTTGATGGTCTTTGCAAAGATGGGTTGGTCCAGGAAGCAATGAAGCTTTTTGGTCTGATGCGGGAGAAGGGTTCTATTCCAGAAGTTGTTATATACACAGCTGTTGTTGAAGGGTTTTGCAAGGCCCAAAAGTTTGACGATGCGAAGAGGATTTTCAGGAAGATGCAGAATAACGGGATTACTCCAAATGCATTCAGCTTTACCGTGCTAATACAAGGTTTATACAGATGTGACAGATTGGAGGACGCTCTTGAGTTCTGCGAGGAGATGATTGATGCCGGTCATTCTCCCAATGTGACTACTTTCGTGGGGTTGGTGAATGGGGTGTGTAAGGAGAAGGGTGTTGAAGAAGCTCAAATCATTATCGGCAGGCTCCGGGAGAAGGGATATGTAATTAACGAGAAAGCTGTCAGAGAATTCTTGGAGAAGAAGGCTCCATTCTCATCCATGGTCTGGGAGGCAATCTTTGGGAAGAAACAGTCGCATAACTTATTCTGATTGATTTCGCTTGATAGGCCTGAGCTGGACTTGGCAGTTATGGAATTAAATCTGTTATGAAAAGCATTGTCATATAGGACTTCTATTTTGTCTAACATGGCAGAACAAATCTGCCTGCTTCCTTTAGTGGTAGCCGTTTTCGAAAAGTAGCATAGTATTGTGATAGATGATCCACTTGCTTGGTTTCAATTTATCTTTCTATTTCCATGTGGTACACGCAGCTGCCAACTTGAAAAGACTAATTCAGTGAAATGGTGTTGGATGTGTGATCTCCCAGAAAGAAACAAGAGAGGGCGACTTTAGAGTTGCCAATGCATCACATCGATCATATGAATTTCTAAATGGATTGAATGAATAGATGCTTCGAGCAAAGTTTAAAATGACTTTGTTATTTGTTATTCGAAAGCACTCTTTTTTCTCATCTTTTGCACGATCAGAATGCGAATACTTAATATTTCGAATTACTTTATCAATGCATTCTCTTGTCAAAACCGTTGAATCGTCGAACAAAAAGGGAACAAACAAGTAACTCATAGATGAATAGATTTGGGGGAAAAAAGAAAGTACACTAAGTGCAACCTTGTACAGGAGATGCACAGGCAGAATGCGTCTCGTTGCCTCTTCGCCTTGTCCATTTAAGTCGCGAACATAAAGGGTGAGCACGTGGAGAGCGGAACGCGTCGTCCAAACACATCAAGATCATTCGATCGCGTCGTCGCCTGAGGTTCGCGTTCTACATCCGAAAAGGCATTGGCGGGAGGTAACGGCTTTGCAATTGCCGTCTTCCTTGTGAAAGATACGGAGAGGCAGGCGAACTATGGTTCTCGTCTTCCATGTGTGAATGTATTCGGCACCCAAGAATCTATGGTCTGTTGCCGACCACCTCACTGTCGTACTTCAAAAACATTCCTTCACTCGGAAACAGCTGGAGCAGCTCCACGCCCGAATCCTCGCCGGCGGTCTCCTCCACTCTGCTCCTCTCCTGACCACGTTCCTCTCATCATGCTATCGCTCTCAAGAACCTCGCTACGCTTTGCTTTTCATGCGCAATCTGCCGATGCGTATTCCATCTTTGTGGAACTCGACGGTTCGGTTGTCGCTGGACTCCGGTCTGTGGCCGGATTTTGTGGGTTTATACAATGGGATGCTCCGTAATAGTGTCTTTCCCAGCAAGGTGACGCTTTCTTCGATACTGCGTTCTTGTGCGGCCCACGGTGCGGCCCAGTTGGGCGAATCGTTCCATTGCCAGATTTTTAAGATGGGTTTTGAACTTGACGTGATATTGCAGACTGGGTTGCTCGACTTCTATGGAAAGGTTGGGGATTTGAGGTGCGCAAGAAAGATGTTTGCGGGAATGCTGCAGAGGGACGTGGTGGCTGATAACGCCATGGTTTCTGCGCTTAGCAAGCATGGATGCGTGGAGGAGGCTCGTGATTTGTTCGATAATATGCCGCAGCGGAACTCGGCTTCTTGGAACTCTATGATAACTTGCTATTGCAAGTCGGGTGATATTGGCGCTGCCCGTTCAATGTTTGATGCAAACCCAGTCAAAGATGTGGTCTCTTGGAATGCGGTGATTGACGGGTACATCAAAGCGGACCAGCTACTGGCTGCTCAGGAGTTATTTGTAACGATGGGAACTGCCAGGAATTCTGTTACTTGGAACACTATGATATCAGGTTATGTTCAGTGTAAGGAATTTGGGAAAGCAGTAGCCACATTTCAAGAAATGCGGGTCGAGAATGTGAAACCAACTGAAGTTACCATGATTAGTTTGTTATCTGCCTGCGCTCACCTTGGAGCACTAGACATGGGTGAGTGGATTCATGATTACATCAGGAGGAAGCACTTAAAGATTGATGCTGTTTTAGGTAATGCCCTTATAGATATGTACAGCAAGTGTGGGAGCATAGAGGCTGCTAGTGATGTATTCGACAGGCTTCCTGTGAAAAATATTTTCTGTTGGAACTCGATCATAGCAGGAATGGGCACAAATGGTTATGGTGAAAAGGCAGTTGATCTATTTGCTCTGATGCAAGAGGAGGGACTAAAGCCAGATGGGGTCACCTTTGTTGGACTCCTCAGTGGGTGTAGTCATTCTGGTTTGGTTTCTGCAGGCAGAAGATATTTTTCTGAGATGTATGACATTTATGGAGTTACACCAGCTATTGAACACTATGGCTGCATGGTTGACCTATTGGGACGAGCAGGGTTGCTCAAAGAAGCTGTTGAACTTGTGAAAACCATGCCAGTGAAACCTAATGCGCAGGTATGGGGAAGTTTGCTCATGGCTTGTCAAATTCATAAGGACAATGAACTCAGTAAGGATGTGGTTCAGAATCTGCTTGATTTGGATCCACGCGACGGAGGAAATTACGTGTA
This sequence comes from Rhodamnia argentea, assembly GCF_020921035.1. NCBI lineage: Eukaryota > Viridiplantae > Streptophyta > Magnoliopsida > Myrtales > Myrtaceae > Rhodamnia > Rhodamnia argentea. The sequence goes on from NC_063160.1 coordinate 22,540,177, forward strand.
TTTATCTAATTTGTATGCATCATTAAGTCGCTGGGATGAGGTTAATGTCTGCCGCAAGGTAATGATTGATAGAGGGGTTCACAAAGTACCAGGATGCAGTTCAATAGAGGTGGACGGTATGGTGCATGAGTTTGTGGCTGGGGACAGTAGACATCTGCAGATCACACAAATCAACATGTTTCTTGATGAGATTGCAAAGAAGTTAAAAGAGCATGGCCATGCGTCTAATAGAGCTCTAGTGCTCCATGATATTGAGGATGAGGAGAAGGAAACTGCAGTCAGCTATCACAGTGAAAGAATCGCCGTTGCTTTTGGGCTCATGAGCACACCACCTGGGAAGACTATCAGGGTGGTGAAGAACCTCCGCACTTGCAGTGATTGCCATTCTGCTCTTAAAATTATTTCAAACGTATACAAGAGAGAAATTGTTGTGAGGGATAGGAAAAGGTTTCACCACTTCAAGGATGGATGCTGTTCCTGCAGGGACTATTGGTAAATTAAAACATACTATCGGAGGGCATCATCTGTTTTTGCTATCAATAGACAACAATTCTGAGGTTGTACCTGTGGGTATTACTCACTTCCTTAGGCTGATCAATGACAACCACTTTGAAATTATGAGGCTTCTTTATCCTAAAAGATCGTGTTATTAATATCATTATGTGGAAATATGCCGTTTCTCGCTCATCAGAATTGTGTTCTTCCATGGTTGCTAATCCCGAGTTGTCAAATGTGTCATTATAGCATTTTTCTGCATGATATGAAAGAGTAAACTTCCTGCATTTCGTAAGCAAACTGAATAAAGTCTCATCTCATGTAGCTGTTATGCATAGCAGGCATTCTACCTGCAATGAGAGCTCTCATATGGGTACAAGCATCAGCTTATATTGATTGGCATGCTAGTTTCTTTTTAATGAAGTTGGGCTATACTCTGACAAATTTGTCACTGAAAAAAAATATCTCAACATTATTGATGTCATTAAAAGCCTTTATTGGAACGTTATACACGAATTATTATACCTGACCTCTGTGTCGAACGAAGTTACCTAGAAATACAATGGTTTTTGGCTTTATTTGTCTGCGAGCACCCGTTCACCATACAAACTCAATTGATCACCCTTTTGATTCTGCCCAAACCTATCTATTCTGAGACAGAACTTTAGCTGCTGCTGCTGCTTCCTCTTCTGCTTCTGGACCTTAATAGCCTCAATAATCTGTTTCTCTGTCTTTGGATGAAAGAGTGACACCGCGGCATGTGCAATGGAGATCCTCCGCATAGTAATGTTTGGATACACTCACTTTCCTGCACATTGATCGCCAATGACAAGTGAGAGAGAGCCTAACTAGCAGACCTACCACAAATTCTGTCAAAGACGTTCAGAAGGCATTCATTTCCCTAAGGCAGGTGTTTGCATTTACTGCAGTTATAAGCTGGTCTAGTTCACTGGAGTCGATATAAATTTAGACGTGAACTTAGAAACGGCAATAGACTTGCCTTCAAAATATATCCAGGTCCATGGAAGAGACGAGCACTCCATCCTCTTCCCAATGTACATCCTTGGCTTTTGGATCCTTTCCAATTAGCTGAAGAGGCGCTTCTAGTGGAGGTGGGGACTGCAGGGAAAAACATAATTCAGCAGCCATAAAAGGTAGCTTACGTAGGTTCATGATGCATCTTGGCCTCTATATGATTTCTGAGAGACTAGTTCCTGGATATAGGACAAAGGGTGAGTTTTCACTGCTGAAAGAAAAGTACCATGCAGCGAATGAGAGGCCAGTTGATCTCCCGGAAGAAAGGATGTTGCTTGATTTCATTGGCGCCATTATTTGATCCTAGACGGGATGCAGGATCTCTCTGTAACAACGCATAGATGAGTTGCCTGGCTGCGAGACTTACCTGGAGTGTGAAATAAGGATTCAGTTCATCAGATTCTCCCGAGAGAATGCTAAAACAAATGCCTAGCATAGCAAGTAATTCACATATTTAGGTGGAATATGGCTGTGAAAGTTCAAAGGAAGCATAGTCAGACTTCACTGAAAATCTTTTGGTCAAAGAAGATGAAAATACATGAGGAGGAAGTATGTTTTCATTTAATGTCTAACACAGATGAAGTTCATACTCGAATGCTACTTGGGAATGTTAGATCCTTGTGCAAGATGTTGGCAAATGTCTTCTGCCTGTTCTTTCCTCTAAAAGGCGTCCGCCCATACAACATCTCGTACAATAAGATGCCTGAATGTGTGAAACAAGTAGGTCCATCAGAAACTGACGCAACTGTTGTCATGACCTATCAAATGAAGAGTACAAAGTGATGTCGCCTACAAACTTCATGTACTTACCAAGGGCCCACCAATCGATAACGCTGCTATGCCCTGCTCCTGTTATAATTTCCTGCAAAGACAGATCGAGTTCAACTTGAGAATGTCAGAGCAACCATGCTCAGTTATAACTGAAGCCTTAATTGGAGGATTAAACAATGCATGCTGAACAATTAACAGGACTTTCTGGGTGTAAAGGAACTCCTTATGCAGTTACTCAATAATCTGAACAAAGTTAAAAACCAAAAAAGCATGGAGATCCATCATACAGGTGCAATGTACTCTTCAGTTCCGAGAAAGGAATTGGATTGTGTTACTGGTTCGGCAACAAACATCGCTTGTGGCTGACTCCTTGATTTTCTTCTACTTTTGGGAGGGGGACGATGTATTATCTGTAGAACATGTTAGAAGTTAGTACATTTATGGTCCCTTGTTCGAGCATTCTTTATCAATTCCAAATGATGTTCATGAAAAGTTGACTATATGGTAGGAATAAGAAACTTACTTGGGGTTTACAGGATGTCAAGAAGGATAAGTCGAAGTCAGTCAATACGACATGCCCATCCTTCTGGAGTAAAATGTTCTCAGGCTTCAAGTCCCGATATACTATTCCTGCTCCAGAAAGAACAATACACATCGAATGTAAAAGGAACAAATAAAAGGTTTTCCCATGAAAGGGCATGATCAAATAAAAGGTTTTCTCATGAAAGCGCAAGGAGAAAGATCATCATTGATGAGCTTGGTGCGACAAAAACTAGAAAGATATGCTAGAAGCTTCAGTGACTCTGCATTCATAACTTTTGTTAACTCATTGACATACCTAAGCAATGAAGATATTCCAAACCAACAAGGACCTCTGCTGCATAGAACCTGGAAACAAAGAACAGTTTACACTAAGTAGCTGGAGGTTGTTCCCGGCAAGGGCTAACTATTCCAAACATAAAGCTTAGAAAGGTTCAATTGGTTCTCCACCAGAACAGTCCAACATGGATGATACTAATGAAGAACACCAACTAGGAGGCACTGGTTCATCAAAGAATATATCTGACATTCAAGGATGTACTGCCAAATTGGTAAGATTATTCAATTAATTCATATAGGACAGCCAACATTTGCATCAATCCATGAGGGCAGATAAATATAATCATAAATTGCAGGATGCTAAACCAAATTGGAACGTGAAACCAAAACCATTTCTAGTATCAAGAAGAATTACTGTTCTAAAGCTGGCAAAAATGTTAAAAGAGTTATAGAGTCTTAAGAATGGAATACTGAGAGTACCTTGCAGAATCCTCCGTAAATATTTTCATTGGCTGTTTGTCAATCAAAGCAAACAATTCTCCACCAGGACAAAAGTCCGTGATTAAACAAACATGTGTTGGAGTCTGGAAATGAAACAGAATCGTAAGATGATCAATTGATGCATCAAAAGAGACATCTTATGCATAAGTTTGTACTTCCTAGATAATTTCAGTTCCTAAACCTTTCTACTACATTTCATGATGAAATTCTTGATGGGGAAAGAGTTGCAGCCTGCAATTGTAGAAGAATGACTCATTGAAACACAAACCATGACGCAACTCATGCAGGTAATCTGAAATCGTAACAACCGAACATCGTGAATTGCTAAAAGATTTTTCCTATACATAATGCCTTATACGGTTGTAGCATCCACTAAATCTGCGTATCAAAAAGCAACATCTCCTATTGTTTTTTGTCTTTCATTTATTCTTGTGAATCATTCTGTTGAAGTTTATGGCAATGATTTTGTATATCAATTCCATCCAGACAAGTCCAGTGATAACTCTCTTTTAAATGCAGCTATTGATCATACACATATCCAGTGCCGTTACAGTGGAGTATCTAGGGATGAAGAACATCCAATAATCGGCAAATGTCTTGAAGGAGCAAATGTAAGACCTGAAAGGAACTGTATAGCGTTGGAAGAAACGGATGATCCAGTAATGAAATGATTTCTCTTTCAATACATGCTCGGTGAACCTGCAGGCAACAAACAACCAAGTGTTACATCCTTGAAGCTTTAGACTGAAGTGCTCGAATTACGGATGCATCAGTTAAAGTTAATGTCTGCAGGCTTTTGTTAGTCATGCACACATCCGTTACCCAATGCTACTTGAGGAAATAGAATGATTCCTAATGATTCAGTGCACGGTAGTTTGGAAATTTACCTTTAGAATCACACTAGCAATCAGAGTTGGATGATTACAATGACGATAATCATCAGCTTAAAGACAAAAGATAACCTGGCGCATGACTATTACATTTTTCTCTTAAGTTGTCATTCAAGTCATGATGAGCTGATAATAAAGTTATGATCCACAGATATCAGGTGTTGTGGTGGTGTTAATCATGATGTGCTACAAGAGGACAGCAATAAAACAATATATTGAGAATTAACTGGCAATATTAAAGTTTTGAATCCTTCGCACATGCAAACCTTGTTACGATTCAACATCATTGATTTTTCCATCGCCTTCATAGCAAACAGTTCACCTGTGTCTTGCAGTTCCACCAAATGAACGCTGCAGCAAAATCACAAACTTAGTGAAGTTCTTTAGTTCCAAAATGCGATCTGTTATTTCATTTCTTTTTTAGAATTTATGTACGTAAATACAAATGCATGATCTCATTATCACAATGGATGGATGTCATGGCCTCATAGGCATGTGTAACTGGATACATTCTACATAAAAATGACAGACTGCAACCTAGTTTTTGCATAGGAACCTTGCATACCTCCCAGTGTCGCCACAACCCAAAGGCCTGATGGGCTTAAAATGCCGCAGGCCGATTTTTTCACCGCGTGCTGTGATCTGTTCCAGATATCCAACAAATTATATATTGTTATTAGCACAGATGAGAACAGAGCAGTGAACATGCGAGAAAATTAGAATCCGACAAACTGAAAACATTAGATCAGTGTACTAGAAACACAAATACGTAAATGAAAAGTACAATTTTCCAGACAATATAAACACAATTATCCTATAATTTGAAGCAAAACCTTCCAACAGCATCATAATAGAATACGGCTCGCCAGGAAAATGTGAACTGACCAACACATACCTTTTGGATTGCTATCCATGAAGGACTATATCTTTTGTGAGGCCTTGGGAAGACGGGTTGAGAATGAATTGCCCACAAATCTTCTGGCCTCTAAATGATGGAATCATTTAAATTGCATCAGCTACATTCCAAATAACTTGCAAGAAAATTAGCAGTTTCTCATCTCCCAACGACGTATGAGATGCGACGGCTAAAGTCTAAAACTGGAAATGAAAATGTAAGCGTCAATACTTTAAGCTTCTGAAAATTGATGCAATCATATTTATCATAATAGATGAGTCCTGTGTGCACTAGAACCTGATGTGCTTTCTAAAACAGAAGTACTAAAGGTGTGTGGTAAACGCTTTATATTTTGTAGCACCAAGACAGTTCTTGCTAGCCGTGCAGATAGATGCACAGACAGGAAATATAAGACTATGGAACAATTAGCATGGTCAATAACGAGTAAAAGAAACAATTCCCATTGCAGGGCTTGATTTGATGCTATTTTTTTCCTGAAAGGTAACCCAGAGCACTACAAGACTTGAATGTATCTTTCAGAGAAATGGAAATCAGCGGATTAGTTTTTTTTTTTTGAAAGGCATTAAAGTAAAGCCTAGTCATGGAAAAAAGAAATACCTTACCAAATTGGCATCAGGAAGCTCACGGACAGCTTCATCAACATTTTCAGCTGTAGCTTTGACCTGGTAAAACGGATATAAATCACATTGACCATAGCGGAATACAAGTGCCGATATGTCGTCTATGCTGATGCCTGGAAATACTAGACAGGCTCAAACCAGTTTTTTCTCAATTCTCTGTACACAAATCATTGATCAGCGTGAACTCTCACCAGTTTTGCACTTTGTAGCTCTGTCCTTTCAGAAAGACGGTTCCTAAGGGGTTCCACATGATCACTTCCATCTAGTTGAACACCAATGAAGTATTGAAGCTCACCCTAAAAGATCATACGAACATTTCATGAAAAATGAGAGAAATATTCTGCTGAGAAAGCTGATTCATGAATTGTTTCAATGATTATCTAAAGCAAGAGAAAAGAGCCACCTTCTGGTCGCGCATAGGTTGCAAGTGAAACACGTTCCAAAATTTCTTCCCTGCAAAAATGTGAACTCGATATATATTTGAGTGACGCTAATAAAAGAACTAGAAGGTATATTATTCAACTGAATTGTAATCTCAAATGGGCGTAAAATTCATGATGTGAAGGTTTAATAAAGGGGAATCAAGGTCGAGGTAATGCACCACCAAATTCATTGTAGGGCAGCACCGATCGAACATCTTACTCACCGCTCTTAGTATAGTTGATCAACTGAACAGTGATCTCTCTTTGTTCTCTTATAGCGTCTCTAATCTTGGAGACAATTGACTGATCTGTTTCAGGACCTTGAAGAAACCTGTACCCTTAGAAGTTAGACGTAGTGAGTTAAAGATAGAATATTTACTTATGAGGATCAGAATAGCAGCATTCCATCAGGGAATGTTTCAATATATCAGGATTATTTCACTTTAACTTCATGGAATATCTGGCATTACGACCTTTACTACAACGATGTTATTAGTGCCACTTGTTTACATTCATATTATGTTGCTAATATCATAGTTTCCTATTTTTATGAAACCCTATAACAATATTTTATTGCAAGACTCCTGGTGCAGTGTCATGGAGACTAGAAAATATCTGAAGAACTGAAGTGCCCAGGCAATAATATTAGCAACTAATCTTGGTAGGGTAAGAATTCAAAAAAGGAGATCATCTACCTCTACACTAGAGTAGTTTTTTTTTTTTTTTGGTAAAGAAAAAAATAGAATAACAAATTCTACACTATAGTAGTCGAGTTCTGTGGTGTCAAAGAAATGGGACACAGGAAGTGTTACTGGAAGTTACTCCTCCAAATCGGTTCACTATATGGAAGAAGCACTCTCTCGGATCCTTAGGACATCTTCTCATTTCACTTTCGATCTCTATTATTTGCAGCAGTGTACTATGTTCAGAAAAGAAAATTTTAACTGGCATTTGCAATATTGTGACCAATCTGAATACTGAATGAATCCTTTGGGTTAAAAGACATATGGACCTTGAATTAGAGCAAATGACAAGTAGGATGGGTTAATTATAGTATGGATATGGGCCACCATTGTGAAAGATGGTTACAGATCCTAATACAAAGCACGAAAATTCGCACCTACAATTTCTTCCCAAAATTTCCTCACGGGTATATTCAGTCAATTCAAGGAAGCTGTCAGAAGCAAATATCTGCACAGATAGGACCCAAATAAGTCTGTAGATGTCATCAGCTCAAAGCACAAATGGCATCAGAAGATTCACAAAATAGAAACTGAAAAGCTATCCATACCACTTATTTTTCACATGAACGGATATCTTATCCTGCACAGGGATCTGTAAGACATCTCTAACCACCAAAGTTACAATGATTGTTGAGGTATTGAGTTCATTGTAGCTAGGTGTGTGTATTAGAGTTATTGCAACGTGTTCAGTACCAAATCTCTCAGATACAGTTTTTGGTACAAGTGCAGGTAATACTTGTAAGTCTATGTAGGAGTACGTTGCTTTTCCATATCTCGAATTTGTCAATTGTCATATGCCCTCTATCTATATTTCACCTAAAACCATATATACAAAATTCTAGACAATCATCGAAATTTCCTAGACGAAAATGGATGAAAGTTAAACATCTAATATGTATACAGCAACTTGTTCTTTCTCAATGTTATAATTTCAAATCGCAGTAAGGAACCAAATGATCCCAAGGATGACGACTAAACTTACAATTGGATTATCTGGTAGTCTGGGATCTGTAATCACAAAGTTCTTTTCTATGCGCTCCAATGTGGTTGCAAGGTCTATTCCTTGGCGGATATCCCTCTCTCTATCAGTGCGGTCCCAACTGTCTCTGCTTTCCAAATCTTTTGTCACCAAAACTTCAGGTTCAATACTTTGTTGTAGCTCTTGCTTCCTTCCAATGCTTGGAGACCTCCCTTTGAACCTAGAATCAGTAGAACCTCCCAGCAAAATGTTAGCTATAAGGCTTGCGCAATTGATTAAAGCGAGGATCGTGAGAGAAAAATAGGGATTAGTAGGATAGGAGTGTCCCACTTTCTTGGAAGCATTGCTTTCCTTTCTTCAAATTACCGACAAAGTTCCAAGCACATTTTTTCCTAGAGTTGATGGAGTAATAGAACATATACATGGTTTCAAATGTTTTCTCACATACCAACTGCTGGTTCTGGATACACTAATTGACTAGGAAGGACAACAATGATTTTGAGAGTATCAAAGAGATCACGTGTTTGACATGATCATTAGCTTATTAAATGGAAAAGAGAGAACTGCCCGTGCGCTCATAGAGTGCTTAAATGTAAAAACTCACCCCACCAAGGAGAGATGTCCTGATTTTCGAGATTTCTTTTCCGCTTCTTGAATGGAACTGGTACGCGGCAAACTACTAGCACGATCTATTAGAGGAGTTTGTCTACCAGGGGTGCTCAGTTTTTCGGTATCTGTGTACTTCGGCAGGAAGGAGTCAAGGTTAAATCTTTCCAGTTCTTCATTCCTAACATCGTAACTTATAGACCGAATATGAGATCGTGGATGCTTCACTGTTTGGACAACCTCCGTGATGGATTCCAAAGCCTCTTCCTTCTGACGAGCTGTCACATAAATGATTCGAATATTAGAAGTGAAAACAATGTCCAAGCAGGATGCGGCATCAAGTTGCACTTCACACTTACCATCATAGCGGATTAAGGACTGAGGCAATCCATTTGGCCTCAAAGCTTTATCGACAACACCCTCTGTGTACTTGCTGACCTCAACTTGCATTCTGCAAGGAACTGAACATGAGACAATGCAACATGGAAAGAATCTGATTTATCTGCAGAAACAGATATGTGCTACGAAACTTGTAAAAGAAACATCGCAATCTCATTCTTTTCCACACTCTCGTAAACGTCTTTTATTGAACCACCAAGCCTAGTACCCCTGAGCTCTTCGGATGACTCGATGCATTCGTGAATTCGATGCTCTAGATCCATGGTTTCCATGCATGGAACCATTCCAAATATTTCCGTCTCCATCACTTGTTATTTTCACATAACATGATATGCTTATAAATTGTGCAAGGTCATGTTGCAGCAGCGAGTCAAGTTGCATAGTCGCAGAGATAAAAGGTGAAAACGTCTCCAATAACCTATGGTCAATCTTTCTCTGAGAATCACAAGGAGGTAGGATTGTCAAGATGAAACTACAAGAACCTATAGTAGGATAAATACAGACACCATGATAAAATTGCATATATCTGCCCTCATCTTAGATTGGATGTTCACATGCTTAATGCACATGGAAGACTGGTACGACAAAAAATGTGCGTTACAGACAAGAGGAGTCGAAAGTAATAAAAGACCGACCCGATGAACTTGATGGTGTTTCCTTTGTCATCTTTGATGGGGGTGAGTGTGAGGAGGTTCCAAAAGGGAGTTCCATCCTTCTTGTAGTTCAGAAGCCTACCGCAGTAGCTTTTCCCGGTTTTCACAGCATTCCTTATCTTGGTCACTTCGTTCTGGTCCGTCTCCGGTCCTTGAAGAAACCGGCTGAAGAGGAAAAACACACAAATCCTTCCATGTTTAGTGGGTCGTGAAAACTTTTATGCACAGTCCCACTCATGCTTAAAAGGCAGCACTCGGCATGCAGCTAGTTTACAGAAGAAGACACCTGAGATCACTCTCTTCGTCTCCTACTTCCATTTCAGATACTCTTTGATTTGGTGTTAGATTGCGGCAATTCATGCCGTGCTCGTGTTCAGCAATCATGGCATTGTTCGAAGGATCTTAATAGGATTTTTCCCCGAGAAGAATCGAAACATAGGTGTCGGTTTGAGTTCACCATTGTTTAGAATCATGTTAGCTTTGTTTGTTCTTGCGACATTTCTCAAGTTGCTCACATCATATCGACTGTCATCGTTAATGGGTCAGCAGCTGCATCGGCCTAATTAACTAACATAACGGACTTGATTGTTAAAATGTGGAATTAGAGGTCCAAAGATGGAATTATAGACAAATACGACGAGACGAGGGGACTCAGTCAACTCAGTTCTCGACTCACCAGTTCCTCCCGATGACCTCATTGGAGGAGTAGCCGGTCATGGTGAAGAAGCCACTGCTAGCGTACAAGATCGGGCACTCCGGCTTCGTCGCGTCCGACACCACGAACGTCTGCTGCAGCGACGCCAACGCGTTCTTGAGCTCCTGCGACACCCTCGGCAGCGCCTCCGGCCCGTAGTTCGAGTCCTCCGACGTCCTCATCGACTCCACCGCGAACCTCTCCGACGAATTCGTGCTCCGCTCGCCGCCGTCGCCCGACGCCCTGATCGTGAAACCCGGCGCCTGGAAGCTCCCTTCCCCGCCCTCCGGCTTCACGTACAGCCCCCACTCCGCCGTCCTCTCCGCGATGGACGCTGCGGTCAGGGTTGGGCCTCGCCCGGCTTGGGAGGCCGACCCGCCGTTGGAGGCCGTTGCGAGATTCGGAGGGCTAAGTTCCGAGCTCGGTTGGCTAAGTTCCGAGCTCGGTTGGGGACGATCGGGGGCCTGATGCTTTTCGAAGGCCATCCACTTGCCGGCTTGCTCTCTGTTGACGAAGACCCCCGGAGACTCTTCAATTTCGTCAAGGGCGCCGTGACGGCGCGATTCAATTGGTTCCGGAGCAGGTTTCTCCATCTTCTGACTCTGTTTTTGCCGGGAATCCTGGAAGCAAAATGAGATTAATTTGAGGAAATAAGAACAAATTCAGCTGCTGCTGATTGCTAATCATGATTCTGGAACTTGGGTTTTCTTCTTCTTCTAAATTGAGCTTGTTTACATGAAAAGTTGGAACTTTTAGCTGATCGGCTCCTCTTCCTAGTCATCCATAGCTGCTTCTGGTGCTGTAGTGTTAGGTGACTTGACAAGATTTGAGAAGAGAATGTGAAGTTTCAAAGCAAAAGCACGCTAGGACACTACACTGAAGAGCCAGCGAAAACTACAAAGCCTAGATCAGCTAGCAACAAAAACCAACCTGAATAAGAACTTTCAGTTAAGATCTTCAGACTATCTAAATGGAGACTGAGCCAGTGGGACTCGCTGTTCGAGGCTCAATTTGGAGGAGCCATCAATTTGGCGGCAGCAGCAGCAGCAGCTCCTTCAAAGTTCCCAGTCCAGTCTTGCTGGTTCTTCTTGATGACAAGCTCTGCAAGTCCTCGCTCTGTCTTCAGTCTCTGGCCTACAATGTTTCTGGTAAGAAGTCATCTCTCAAAAGAATGCCCAAAACATACAAATGCTCTAGATTTCTTCATTAGGGGAATGTTCTGTAAAGAGAGTAGAACAGGTGGGAAGAGATAACGTTCAGATTTCAGAATTAATATGAGTCCCCAACTGTTCTTTCATACCCAACAATAAGAACAAAAGAAAAGAATTATATGCTTTACTCATTCTCTATCCATTTGATTCAGATGCATCGTGCGTACGGATGCGCCAGGGCCGTTGGTTCTTTATGATCCATCCAATCATTGTCGATTTAGCATAGTTCTCCCTGTTTTCCTGGATGTCACGTTTTTAGGGAAAAAGAAAATGAGAAATCTTGAAGCGTGTCCTGAAGCAAAACACGGTAGAGAGATTATGTGGCCAGAAAAGATTGATGTGGGATGGTTTGAGGATAGATTTCGCTATCACTTTAAATTTGTTTTGGTCGTTTTGTGGAAAAGTCTGCGTGAGAGTCTGCGCGCGCGTGTCTGTCATGAGTAGGGAAGCTTAAATCCTCTCGGGACCGCAACATTATCGCGCGGTCCTGTTAACTTCCACGTCGGTTTGCTTGCGCGTATGCCGTAGTTGAAGTCAGGAACAGGGGAATTTTGAACAGCATAACCTCATGAACTTGGCTAGAGAAAGTCAGTATCAGGTTGCACCTCCTACTTTTACTGCCTGTGTGTGGCGTGGGATGATACGGGATTGCACGGTTTCAAGAATTGAATGAGACGATGATCGAGCTGTGCATTGAATTCTAGTCCTCAGCCATCAAGACGGGCTTCTCTGCATGGCCAGGTATATAGTTGGACTTTCTTTTTCTTGCTTGGTGATTTCCCTTTACCGAACAAGTTCACCTATCTGAGATATCCCGAGTTTCAAACACCGTGTCTCGTGTTCCCCTCTAGGCCGGTATGCCTGGTGGATGGGCCGCAGATATAAATTCTCGAGAAAGTGGTGATTGACTTCGAGATAAACCGAACCCATCACCGAGGCGTAGCTGTAGGAGATCTTTCTTTCCATGGGTATGCACCTAGCATTCGTTGTCATTGGCGGAAACAATAACTGCAGCCAGTGTGTGGTTAAAGGAAGGTCAGTCGAAATCCTTGGTCAGAGTCCATTGATGAAGGACAATGATCTTTGCATCCTAAGATAAAATTCCACCGTGTTGTGTCCCCCATTGATGAAGGACAATGATCTTCATGTAAAAGGACATTCGGACATCACCAAGCATAAGAGAGCAGATGAAGCACGCGGCGTCGGTTGCCGCCACAAGGGGCTATTTGGCTGTTCTTGTGGATGTGAGTCCAAAGCTGTGAGGCTTTCAGCGAAGACATCTGTGGGGAGTGCGTGACCACTCAAGGATCTGGAGGGCCCTCCTGAAACGATCGGCATATCTTCACATTGAAGAGGAGGGAGGGCTCGTTGCTTTGTGGCAATCATTTTACCTATGGGCTCTCCATGGGGAAAAGAGGAGGGAGGTGAAATAATTTCACAATGTAGAAATAATAATGACAAAAGCGGTTTTGAAGCAAGGGTTGATGTGAGCATGGCGCGGTTTGGTTTCGTTTGGTCCGAGTACCGAACCGCGCGGCAATACAGTTTGAAGATATAATTTGGAAGTAGACTGAGCTGAATCGGTTTTGCGGTTTGGGGCTTCCTAAATCGAGACGGACAGTTCCCCCCCTTGTTTCTTCTTGCTGGTTTTGTGAACTCACACACTGAAAGCTGGAATGGAATTAGCTTTAGATAGTTCACTGATTTGATAAAGAATTAAGCCATTAAATTGCAACAAATCACATGCAAATCCAAAATGCGAATCTAAGCTGTTATATAATCTGAAAAAGAATACGCGACACAATTCGGTTTTGCTGTTTGATTTTGGTTTAAGGAAAAGTAATGCTAGGGTTGTGAACTGCTTTCCTAGCAGCAAAGGAATCCTCTAGCATCGAATTAAACCGCAAAAACATTAATTTGTGATTACTGGTTAGAACCTTCTTTTGCTCACTCTAGAGACGAGCAACGGGCGGTCGAAATTCTTGGAACATTCGAGTAATTCAACCCGGCTATCGACGATGTAATTCAGAACTATCGAATTTGGACACGGCCACAGACTGAAAGACAGTTTGTGCTCGACAGTTCCGTTGGCATAATGAGTGAAACGGATAGATTTCTTTTTCTTGCAGAAGCGATTAGTGTGATAAAGTGTGTCACAGCGTTATCAACTGGCGAAAGACAATGGAGTTATGGAGGAACATTGAACTTAGCCAACTTTGGGGGCAGAACCACGATCTCAACTAGAGCTGGCCTGGACTGGTTTGAGATGGCCTTGCTCCACAAGTGAAGCAAGACAGTCATCAAACATCTCTCCGACCGATTTGAACTCGAACCCCAAGCTCTTCAGCTTTGACGAGTTGTACTCGTAGTATGGCCTATCCAGAGGCTCGAACCTGTTAAAAGGAGCTGCTAAAATTTAGCGACCAAACCACACACATGCACAAACTGATTGCTGCGATAAAATCACGTCAGTAATCCTCATGCATTATCATATAATCCGAGGCAGGACTAAATTACAAGAAAGGAAGTAAAAGGAGGGCGACAGGCCAACGAGAATGATGCTGAATGATGATAGTATTATGCATTCTTGACCCTTTCACATGCTGTGTCTCCCGTTTTGCTGAGGTTCTTGTACCTATGTTGGTCTGGACCCGGATAGCATGAAATCTCAATAGAACATTTGCTTTTGGAATGCTCACATTGAAATTTATAGCACATGATATTCTATGAATGATTGGGTGGGAGAGGCAATGAAATGATCCTTGAGCACTCTAAAATGTCTCTTGCAATTGACAACAACTGCTAGCCGACAGTCATGAATGTCTTTGGCTATGTCCAATATCAAAAGCATAGCATTCAAACAACCAATTAATTGATTGAGCTGGTAATCTTTTTTCGGGTTGTCAGTTTACCGACCTTCTCGGCACAGGTAGAGATGGATAGCGCGATGATAAGAACGACACCAGTTCATTGTTGTCCATGACGACCGCACTACAAATGTAGCGCCCGCGAGCGCTTCTTTCCTCATAAACGAGAATATGGCAGCGCGCAACGTCGTCGATGTGGACGTACCCCATCCTTCCGTGCCATTGGAACTTTTCCGTTTCTCCTGCTTTGCATCAGCAAAACAAACTCATGTTAAACGTAGAACAGCTGAAATCACAACCAGGAGTTGATAAATTGGTTGAGTGACTAGTCAATTAGAGAGCGAAAAACGGCACCTTTAAGTAATCCGAGGACATCGGATGCAGTGGAGCACAAATCAGGCGGCAAACTGGGTCCGATGAGAAATGCCGGAAGCACCGTGACAAGGTCGATCTTGTTCTCATCACAGAAATCCCAAGCTGCCTTCTCAGCTAAGGTTTTCGATAGAACGTACCATATCTTCCCGAAAGCACGAAGCGCACCGCATTTATATTAGCCAAGATAACATGTCATAATGGACATTGTCGAGCGACATAATGAGCGAAAAAGAGAGTTTTCGATACCTCTCCAAGAGCCGAATGTCCCAAAAAACTGTAGTGGTTTTATAGTGCCTTACCTGCAGTCTTTCACAAAGTTCTATGGAGCTCCAAGTTGACTCGTCCAATGGCACGTTTGGGTCGAAGTCATCTCTAGCCCGCACCGTCGAAGAAGACGAGGTGAGAACAACACGCCTTAGGTTCGGGTTTTTCTTGCACGAGTGTAGCACGTTCAAAGTACCCTCAATGGCAGGTTCCAGGATTTCTGCCTGTAACGCAAATTGAGCAGATGATAAGAAATGAGTCAATCGAGCCTACTGCTTTCCGCGGTTGACAGCAACTCATAGGACAGTTTCAGACTGTGTCTAGCACCAAAATCTATCAATCTGTTTGGCCATCTTCTTCTACCCTGTAATTCAAAGGTTCAGCCTTTTCCCGGAGCAACGGAAAATGATTCGGGCATGCTAGGATCTGAAGCTAGAAAAGGTGACAGGCTCAAAGTGAGCTGTGATAACAACTTGCCTTTGGATCACTAGAAGGTTTCAGTACAGGGGAGGCGGTGTGGAACACGCCCTCGCATTCCATAATCGCGTCGTCGAAGCTTCCCTCTTTCATCAAATCCGCCTTCACCAGCCGCAGTCTCTCTTTCGCTCCCTCCAGCTTCCACAAGTGCGCCACTTTCTTCTCATTCCCTGCCAATGAAGCATTAAAGTTATAACGTCATATTAGTCAAATTCGATGCTTCTTCAAGGGAAATCGAAGCAAATGATATTGCATGACGGCCATTCGATGATGATATGTGCTGCAAGTACACGGACCGGGGTCTCTGACTGTTCCAACTACGTGATAACCAGATAAGAGAAGCCTCTTGATCAACCAAGAAGCAAGATAACCAGCAGCTCCTGTAACACAGACTTTGCCTATACAACCAGAATCCATGTTGTTTTCCGCTATCATACAATGTCTCCAAGCTCTGCCAAAGTTGTGCTGTAGCCTGTCATTCCACGAACATTATATACCAAGAACAGCGTTGCTTCGCGGGTTCTTCAGAAATTGTCAAGTGCAGAGAAGGTAAGTCATCTGATGCTCGTGAGCTACGCATATTTCCGAAATCAACCAAGAAAGAAAATGGATAATCTTTAAAGCCAAAAGCAGGATTTAGAGTTTGTTTAGGAGAAGCATTGTTTGTAGTCAAGAACCTGTGGATGTTTGCAAGCAAGAATGTCACCAGACCAAGCTGTTGTTCTTGATTTAGGTGAATCATTCGAAAGTGATGAACCTATTCCAGTCTCACAGCTCAGTTAGCTACCCCGGCAAAATCCTTCAGGGTACTAACTTTCCCATGGGTAAGCAGCTTTTTGGTATAAAGCATTAACCTTGCACATCATATCAGAGCTGGCTAACGATCCATGACATGCATAATCTATAGTCGCCGATCAAATGCTGAGCATAGACGAACACGATCACCGTGCAAAACCGAACTTGGTAATGGGAGACGAGTTGAGAACTTGAGCTAGTCGAGATGACCGAGTCATCTGGATGATCATTGCCAGTTTTCAGGAATGACAGACGAAAATATGGTGAAGTATGTTAGCTGCAACAAAGAGCAGCGTTCCGTCAGTTGAATTTCACGTGGATTGTCTTTGGTTACTCGTTAGTGCTTAGAATCAAATCCATGGCCTGTACAGACTGATCTACAAAATTTATTAAATTATATATCGATTTTGAGCCTGTGAAAGAATCTCAATCTTAAAGCAAACAATTTGAACAATTTGGTAATGTAGTTCATTCGATCAATTTTAATTGAAAATTGCCGCATGATGGTCGTCCTAAGTGGTGTGGCTAGTAATAACCGACGCTAACGTGGATAATTTTTTTGCAATTTTTAATATGTATTTTATATCATTTTTTGTTTTCTTTTCCCTTCTTCCTCCGTAGGTTGCCGGACCACATGATGGCCGGCCGACCACAAGTGAGGATTAACCTCTGATGAGGCTCGCCCTAGTCGAGATTTAGTGAGGATCAACCTCGCCAACCAGCGAGGATTGACCTCGCCAGCTTCGAGCAAGGTTGGACCTCACCGGCCTATGGCGACGTTGCCTTTGTGCAGGCAAGGTAGACCCTCACCAGCGACTTCGCCCTTGCGAGGGTGAGCGTCACTCGGCGGGGGACATCCGCCCTTGCTTGTGGTTGATTGTTTGTCATTGTGGAGGAAGAAGGAAAAAATATAGACAAGAAAAATAAAAAATTGCAAAACTTGTTGACGCCGATCATGCCACATGGAGTCATGTCACGTAGGAGGACCAACATCTTTGTTAACTATTTCCGGCCAAAATTAGCCGGATTGACTATATTGGCAAATTATCAAAATGTCTAGGACTAAATTAGCCAAATTAAAAGGTTTAGAACTGAATTGACATAAGTACAATAGATTCAAAACTTTTTTTATGATCCCGTAAAATAAGTATTGACACTTGAACTGAACCACATAAATTACCGTCGTTTAATTTCTCTAATGATTTCTTCTTCTCGTGTTAAGCTTGAATTGCAAGATTCGTTAGCTTTCATATTATTTGAAAACATAATTTATATATATTTAGCCACGTGACAAACTCTTTTATAATGTGATATATGCCCGAATTTATTTAAATGCTCATTCACAATCCCTCCCGTCACTTAATTCACGAATTTTTATGAAATGGTCTTTGTGGATGACAATTGACAAAAAGGCATTCGTGTTTTCACAAAATACAGAAAATGACTTTAGTATGTTGATCAGATGGTGAGCAATTTATGAAAAATTCCAAATAAAAGATTGAAGTACCATCATTTTCTCAAATAAAAGTCTAAAGTGCTCTATTTGTTTCAAAAAAGAGCCCGACCAAGAACATTTTCGTCATTTTATTTTTTAAAATTTTCCTTTTTTCTTTTTCTATTTTTCTATTTTTCCTTTTCATTTTTCCTCTCCCCGCCCCCGCCCATTGCCGGCGTCGAGCAACCCTCGCCGGGGTCGAGGGAGAGAGGAGGGAAAACAGGGAAAAGAAAAGGAAAAAAATAAAGAAATAAAGGGAAAAAAGTAAATGAGGATAATACCCTTGGTCAGCCCTTTCTTTGAAATAATGTCCACTTTAAGAAAATAAGGGCACTTCAAATTTTTCTTAAAATTTTTTCGGTATTTTATGATGTTGAGACACACACTACAAAAAAGATTATTGCAATCCTACATGTCAACAAGTTAGGGCGTGTATGGTACCACTTACGCTTCTAAAATCAACTTCTAGTCAAAAGTTAATTTTTCTACTTCTCCTCAGAAGCAAAAGTTGATTTTTCTACTTCTACTCCGGAAGTTATTTCTGATAAGAGAAATTTATTTAGTAATGGTTGAAATTTTCTACTTTTGAAACATTATTAACACAAAATATTCTATAAAAAAGCCGAAAAATTTATACTTTATTTTTAAAATTTTAAAATTTCTTTAAAAATAATTTAATTATTGAAATATTATGTAATTTTTAAAAATAAAATTTTATTTTTTTATTTTTTACTCCTACGACTAGAGACGGCGACTCGGAGGCGATGGCCAACGCGGTAGTCGATGGTTGGCGGTGGTCACGACCGGCGAAGATCCGCGGTTGGCGGTTGGCAAAGGTTGGTAGTGGGCGGTGGTCGGCGGTTGGTAGCGGCGGTGGTCGGCGGTCTCGGGCGGCGGCTGGGGGAGGTCGGCGGTGGTTGGCTACCAAGGAAGGTCGGCGGGTGGCGGTCGGTGGAGGTCTGCGATGGACGGGGGGCAAGCGATGGTCGGCGGTTAGCGGTGGTCGTGGATGGCAGACTGCGACGATCCGCGGCGGCGGAGGTTGGCGAGTGTGAGTATGATTGGAAAGAGGATAAGAGCGTAATAAAAAGAGGGTGATGTGAGAAGTACTTCTTGAGTTTGAAAAGTTATTTTTTTTAACTTCTCAAATTGGGAGAAAAATAATTTCGGAAGCGGAAATTTTTTTCTGAAGTAACAATTTTTACCGAACGGATTTCTGCTCAAGTTTATACTCCAGAAGCACTTTTGGAGCATAAATCCGCTTTCAGAAGTGTTATCATGTGCACCCTTAAAAACCTTTTGCTAGAACTAATTCATGGATTATTATAAGAGTCATTCCCAGGATTTTGGACAAATTCATCGTAGCTCGTGTACTTAGAATCAGTTATGTAATCCACTTATCATCTATCCAATATTGCATATATATATATATATATAAAATCTTTTATGCCATAATGCACCAAATAAAAAAAGTACGAGGAGTTATGCACAGTAATTTGAAGCTGCATTCGTTGCACCCCCTTTGGTGGTGGGGCGAAGGAAACCATAAGATAGATTGCTCATCAAAGAGGGCATCATCATTAATTTGTTAAGACTGTTCGACCCTAAAAAAAAAATCTTTGTTAAGACTGATTTAAGTGATGCGTCAGATCGTGAGCGACCAATTAAACGAGTGGATCATATTCACTGACCAATTGCAGCCCAACACATCATTCAGCGAATCCCGTTCGCAAACCAGTCTTTAGCAAGTATAACATTTCCTTTCAACGACCAAATTCATCGCGACATGTCTGTGTTGACTCGAGAATAGCTGTTTAACCAAATTTATCCACGTGTCATCCATCCAATGGTGAGTGTTAATGAAAATCTTTGCGCCGTGAATGTACCTAATGAAAATTCTCATTTAATGTGTCATCCCCCAACTAATCCATCGTGACGTGGAATGCCGACTTGGAAACGCCGGACACAGGCGTTCGGTTGGGCCTTTGGACCCAACTGGTTCGGCCCATCACTTTTCAACGCGATCGGTCCGGTCCAGCTATGGGTTCTCGAAGCTCATTTCGAAAATCCGGACAAGAAAATATGAGAAATCAAAACGCAAAATTGAATTGGCCAATATAGATAATTATAATAATCAGGATTAATACAATAAAAAATTTCAAATTAGCACACCTTAATAAATTTATCTCGAATTAATTTTTTTATCGTGAAAAACTCCAAATCGTTGTATTCATGATAAATTTATCATGTGTTAATTTTCATATTGAGTTCAATCTTACGAAAAGTTTCAAGTTGATACACCTATTACAAACGAAGGGAAAGACTCCAAATCGATACGCTCATTAACTGTCACGTGTCGTCTAATTAAGCAATTTAACGGTAAAATTTAATCGATACTAACGGAGGGTAAGTTTGTCATACGTGTATCGGTTTAATTTTTTTTTATCATTAATAAATAATTTAAGATAAATTTATTATAAATATATTGATTTGTGATTTTTCGTGGTTAAAAAAATTGGCTAATCCTAAGATTTTAGGAGAGTGAGAAAATATAAAACAAGAGATCTAATCCGGGAGTTGTTCGTTCAGTAGTCATATGAACATAAAAGGCCAATTTGATACGACTGGTTAACAGACGCACCCGCACTTTGATTCACCATCGTGCTGGTGTCGTTCTTGTATCGCTTAGCGGCTTCGCTTGCTTGGCCGCTTCGCTTTTGGAGTAAAACATCGAGAGAGAGAGAGAGAGAGAGGGAGGGGGGGAGGGAGGGAGAGTCGGTGAAAGCTTCAAAAATCGTTACTTGGGAGAAAGATTTTGCTCCGAAATCCGAAGTAAGTATGGAGCTTCGCGGCCTCTCGCGTTTCTCTTGATCTTCACATCAAGCTCGTTGTTTTGCGCATCCTCTCGACTCTTCTTCTTCGTTTTTGTCAACTTTTGTCGTTGTTTTCTAGAGTTTTACGAACTGGGTAGTTGAATCTGTAGCCTTTGCGTGTTGTCGTTGTGTCGGGTTATTGTACATTGAACGTGGCTGTGTTTCCTAGTGTGTCGCATCTGATTTGAGCAATTTGTCGAGTTTGCGTTCCTTGTTCTTTCGAGAGTGTTGCATCTGACTAGGGTTTACTTGGGGGGGAAAAACAGAAGTGACGAGGAATGGATACTGGAGGGAATTCTCTCCCATCTGGGCCTGATGGGGTGAAGCGAAAGATATGCTACTTCTATGACCCTGAAGTTGGCAATTACTACTATGGCCAAGGGCATCCGATGAAGCCGCATAGAATCCGCATGACTCATGCCCTGTTGGCGCACTATGGCTTGCTTCAGCATATGCAGGTCCTCAAGCCCATCCCCGCCAGGGACAGGGATCTTTGCCGCTTCCATGCCGACGATTACGTCTCGTTTCTTAGGAGTATAACCCCGGAGACGCAGCAGGATCAGCTGAGGCAGCTCAAGAGGTTCAATGTTGGCGAGGATTGTCCTGTGTTCGATGGCCTTTACTCTTTCTGTCAAACTTATGCCGGAGGCTCGGTTGGTGGTGCCGTGAAGTTGAATCACGGCCTCTGCGATATTGCTATCAACTGGGCGGGTGGGCTGCATCATGCCAAGAAGTGCGAGGCTTCTGGATTTTGCTATGTCAATGACATCGTGCTTGCCATATTGGAGCTCCTTAAACAGCACGAGGTTTGCATTGCATCTGTTCATTTAAATGCTTTATCATATGATCTGTGTTCATTGGCTTGATTACGAGTCCTGGAAAGAATTGCTTGTGATTTTGTTTATGTTAATTACAGAAGAACGCTATGTGACTGTTATCTTATTTAGTCGTTAGTGGCTTCCTCTTTGGATAGATAAAAAAAAAAAAAAATCAGAGATGGAGTTTTCTGTAATTGGTTAATGGATTTAGTTTGCTAACTTCTCCTTCCTTACGCATGATGTTGAGCATGGTGGCAAATACCGACAATCATGCTAATCATCCGATTAATATGGTCTGCATGTAATGTATTGGGGGGAATACATCTTTTTCAGTTGTGTTTATAGTCTCAAACGTAACCTTTTTGTTCTAATGATTGGAGCAAAAGACATTAGTAATATTTCACATGCTATGTCAATGACATTTAATGTTAGATTTAAGTGACAACTAATCCACGCAATCTATCATTTTCTCTGTTTACGTTCCTTACTGATTTTTTATCTGTTAACTTTGCAGCGTGTTTTGTACGTGGATATTGATATTCACCATGGGGATGGTGTTGAAGAAGCTTTCTACACGACTGATAGGGTCATGACAGTTTCATTTCACAAATTTGGTGATTACTTTCCTGGTACTGGCGATATACGTGATCTAGGATATGGTAAAGGGAAGTATTACTCCCTCAATGTTCCATTGGATGATGGGATTGACGACGAAAGCTACCATTATCTGTTCAAACCAATAATTGGAAAAGTAATGGAAGTTTTCAAACCCGGTGCTGTGGTCCTTCAATGTGGTGCTGACTCTTTGTCAGGAGACAGATTAGGATGCTTCAATCTATCAATCAAAGGACATGCAGAGTGTGTCAGATACATGAGATCATTCAATGTGCCAGTATTGCTGCTAGGAGGCGGTGGTTATACCATACGTAACGTTGCTCGTTGCTGGTGCTATGAGGTATTCTGTTGTTCTGATGTTCTCTGGAGCACTTTTAATCATGTACATGACACTATAAATAATTAGGTTTCATTGTCCTAGTGGAAGGGCCAGGTCTTGTAACCCGTCTTGTTTTAGAGTCCAGACATGAGATTAGATTAGACATAAGAAACTTCATGGTTATGGAGTTCTTAAAGCTATTATTGTAGGGAAACTCTACAAGAGATATACTATCCCTTCTCATCCTATCCAGCTAGTTTACACTCTTGTCATTGTTAGTATTTTATATGTTTGGAAAAGTAAATTTGTAGTGTGCTATTTGAGATTGTCATTAATTTGGTATCTCTGAGGCAGACCGGAGTTGCCCTTGGACTTGAAGTTGATGATAAGATGCCCCAGCACGAGTATTACGAATACTTCGGTCCTGACTATACTCTTCATGTTGCTCCGAGTAACATGGAAAACAAAAATTCGCGACAATTGCTGGAGGAGATAAGAACAAAGCTTCTAGATAATCTCTCTAGGCTGCAGCATGCACCCAGTGTCCAATTCCAAGAAAGACCCCCCGATACTGAGCTCCCAGAGGTTGGTTTCTCTGGCTAAATATGCCACACTTTATATAGTGATTGCTTATGTTATATATGTGGAAGAATCTGTCGGATGATATTGAGAATGCTTTTCCGTTGCTTTATCTTATCCAAGTTTTGAATTCTGTTTTATCTGCTGGAGCAGCAAAATGCTGTGAGATGCCACTTGCTCTTAATTGCAGCCCATCCTTTGAGGTAGTTAAATGGACTGTTGTGATATAAGTGGCAGCTTTGCCTTACTCGGACTAGGGCTGGTCATTCGTGTTTACCTGTCATAATTGGGTTTTCTAATTGTCTCTAGCCGTGTCTCTGGATAAACCTACATTTTTGCTAATTATGCTATAAGGCATGTATGTTAAATTTGTGTCAGTTTGTATTACTTTCGGGTTTTCCATATAATCATGCATAAACGTGTTAACTTGTGTTTTAAATTGCCACCCCCAACTCCGATGTGTATATGCCAAAAAAAAAACTCCGATGTGTCAAAACCTCAAACTCAAAGTGGTGTATGCTAAATATTCATGAATACGTGATATTGGTGAAATAACATTCCCACGATTGCATTTCTTGAAGAGCTTAAATTTCAAAAGTGTTATTTTATGGCACTGGTTTAATTGCTGGTTCCGTGACTGTTTCTTCTTAACCTTATGGAACTTGATTGTTTGATTAGCTTTTTTTTTTTGTAATTTTTAGGCTGATGAAGATCAAGAAGATCCTGATGAAAGGTGGGATCAAGATTCTGACATGGATGTTGATGAAGATCGGTATGTTTTTCTCCTCTGCATTCACTACCATCTTATTTCATTGTAATATCGCTAACTGAGCTTATAATATTGCAGCAAGCCCCTGCCTAGCAGAGTAAAGAGAGAACTAATAGTAGAACCTGAGGTCAAAGATCAGGTTGGTCCTTTATTTGTGTGTAATTTTAAGTTCTATTCTCTTTAATCAATAGTTTAATTCCAGATTTGTCAGATTATCTCCACTTTGTAAGTTTATCTTTTTGTCCCTTCTTTTGTGCGAAATTGTGGATACCCATTCTATTGTAGTCCATGCATTATTCTCTCGCTTTTTGTGGCAACGCCCATTTTGTGAGTGTTTTAAGTAATGTTGCACATGTACATGTAGTGGAATTAAATCTTACAATGTCAAAATGCACAAATAACATCACTAAACCTGACATAATGACATGTGAGTGACAGCCGATTAGATTTAGTTTACAGCTTTTTAAACTCAATTTCGTACTATTCAAAATCTCGAAATACCTCTCTTGCTTCTCTAGCTGAGGGAAGATTTCTTTCTGGTTGAGGTTCTTTTGCTTCTGGTGCTTCGATGTTTAACCTAATTACTCTGCACCTTCTATTGCAGGATTCTCAGAAACCATCTATAGATCATGGTAGAGGGCTTGACACAGCACAAGAGGATAATGCATCTCTAAAGGTGACTGACGCTGTAACATACATCATTATCTTTCATTTTGACCTGCGGACTGGCATATTAATCTCCATTCATGTGGTTTTTGCAGGTCTCTGATGTGAATTCTATGATAACAGATGAACAGAATGTGAAAATGGAGCAAGACAATATGAACAAACCATCTGAGCAAATATTCCCCAAGTAGATTGTCCATTGTTGGTGATTGACTTGTAATGCTTCTGAGGCAAATGCTTAAAGCTTATGATGTGGAAACATAGGCTCTTTTTTGTGTGAACTATCATGCTAAATTAAACCTCAGCAAATACTGTTTCCTTGTGTTTTATACATGCGGACATTCCAATTTCGTGTAAAGTTGACAGTGAAGCTATTGAACTCCCAGTACAGTTCATTAGATTTTAAACTGGTCAATGAAGTTTTCATAGTTTTGTGATAGACGTTATGTGTGATTGATTTTCCAAGTTCCTAATACTGGCTGAGAAATTATGCGTTAGTGACATTGCAATCAATGCGACTATATATGGTTGGTTGTTTTGATGATGTTTGCACTAATACCACTCTATATCTTGCTGATTGCACCGACAGAAGGACTACAGCTGAACAAACCACGTGAGAGAGAATTAAACTGAGTTTTCACTTCTGTCTGTTTCACCAGAACATGGGTCTCACCACGCATGCAAGAATGTATGATTCAATAATCACAACTTAAAAAGGTTTTGCAGTGAGAGTGCCAGAAACCTAAGGATAA